>NC_067472.1:159694760-160329760 GCF_947179515.1 Apodemus sylvaticus | reverse complement strand
ACTATAGAAAGGTAAGTGGTCAGAGAGAGCAGGGTATTGACCCATGTTGTGAGCAATAAGGTTTTCTTTATTGTCACCCACCTGTGTCTTTGGCTACCTATGTAGCATCTTTTAGCTTCTAGAAGCTACATTAATGATTTGTGGATTTTGGTGCTCCAGAATTTGTGCAGTCTATATCATTATCTCTGACCTAAATAGATCATCAACATCACTGTCACTCAATGCTCTGTGAAGCTGAGACAAGAAAATCATGTCGTTAGCCTGCCTTAAATAGGTATCCTACCTCAAAAATTCATGATTTTCATTTAGAAATGTCATTATACCTGGCTTCTCATAGACTACAAATGAAAGATATTATGGTAACAGGAAAATGTCAACAGCAGGGATGAGAAACAACTCCATAAGTGTGTTAGGGAAAGCACCTGAGAGGTTCTCTGCTTGTTGGTGGAGAAGTACCAATATGTCTCCCCTCCTCTCTAGAATTGGCTTTACTTGGGACCAGGTCACTCCAAAAGAAACCCATAGCAGATACCTTTAGGTATGCACTTCTTGTCATCCATAGTAGTTTTGGGGTTTGGTGAGTGTTTATAGGATGAATCCTCAGGTAGGACAGTCTCTGGGTGGCCTTTCCTTTAGTCTCTGCTCCACACTTTGTGTCCATAATTGTTCCTGTTAATATTGTGTTCCCTTTCTCTGAGGAACCAAAGCACTCCCAATCTGGTCTTCCTTCTTCTTGAGCTTTCTGTGGTCTGTATTGACCACATAAACTGTAAACATGAATTGTAACATGTTTATTTTGAACTTTTTGGGTATTCACTTATCAGTGAGTGCATACCATGTGAGTTCTTTTGTGATTAGGTGACCTCGATCAGAATAACACTTTCTAGTTCCATCCATTTGGCTAAGAATTTCATGAATTCATTATTTTTAATAGCTGAATAGTACTCCATTGTGTATATATACCACAATTTCTGTACCATTCCTCTGTTGAAGGACATCTGGGTTCTTTGCAGATTCTGGCTATTAAAAATAAGGCTGCTATGAACATAGTGGAGCATATGACCTTATTACATGTTGGAGTATCTTTTGGGTACATGCCCAGGAGTGCTATAGCTGGGTTCTTGGGTAGTACTATGTCCAGTTTTCTGAGGAACTGCCAAACTGATTTCCAGAGTGTTTTTACCAGCTTACATTCTCACCAGTAATGGAGAAGTCTTCCTCTTTCTCCAAATCCTCTCCAACATCTGTTGTCCCCTGAGATGTTTTTCAGCTTAGCCATTCTGATTGGTTTGAGTTGGGATCTCAGGGTTGTATTGATTTGCATTTTCCCGATAACTAAGGATGCTAAACATTTCTTTTGGGGCTTCAGAGCCATTCCATTTTCCTCAGTTGAGAATTCCCTGTTTCTCTCTGTACCCCATTTTTAATAACGTTATTTGACTCTCTGGAGTCTAACTTCTTGAGTTCTTTGTATACATTGGATATTAGCCATCTATCAGAGTAGGATTGGTAAAGATCTTTATGGGGAAGTCCTTCATCCACTTGGATTTGAGCTTTGTACAAGGAGATAAGAATGGGTTGATTGTTTGGCTGGAACCATGTATACCCCTTGGTTGATGGTTCAGTCCCTGGGAGTCTTGGAGTGTCTGGGTGTCTGAAGTCATTGTTCTTCCCATGGGGAGCATCAGTGGAAGGAGTGGTCTTTGGTGAGGTAAAGGCTCAATAGAGGCCACAACAAAGGGAAACAGATGGGGGGAGTTGGGGGAAGGTGGGATTGTGTCAGGTGGAGGGGCATATTCATGGAGGAAGGGGGTGGGAGGAGGGGTAGGGAATTGGTGGGGAGGGGGGCTTTTGGGAGGAGGGAAATTGGGAAAGGTTTTACTATTGGCAATGTAAATGAAGAAGATACTCAATAAAAGAAAAGAAAAATAAATAAATTGGGTTGATTTGCATTTTTCTGCATGCAACCTCCAGTTGATCCAGCAGCACTTGTTAAAATGCTCTTTTTACCACTGGATGTTTTTAGTTCTTTTGTCAAATAACAAGTGATGGTAGTCATATGTGTTCATATCTGGTTCTTCAATTCTATTCCACTGATCTTCCTGCCTGTCCCTGTACAAATACCATACAGTTTTTATCACTATTGCTCTGGATTAGAGCTTGAGATTGGAGATGTTGATTCCCTCAGGAGATCTTTAGTTTTGGAGAATAGTTTTCGCTGTCCTGTTTATTTTGTTTTGTTTTTTTTTGTTTGTTTGGTTTTTTTGTTTTGTTTTGTTTTTTGTTATTCCAAATGAATTTGCAGACTGCTTTTTCTATCTGCAGACGTTATGAAGAATTGATTTGGAATTTTGATTGGGGTTACACTGAATCTGTTGATTGCCTTTTGGCAATATGACTATTTTTACTATATTAATCCTGCCAACCCATGAGCATGGAAGATTTTTCCATCTTCTGAGGTCTTCTTCAATTTCATTCTTAGAGGCCTGAAGTTCTTGTCATATAGATCATTCACTTGCATGGTGAGAGTCACACTAAGGTATGTAATATTATTTGTGACTATTGTGAAGGGTGTCATTTCCCTAATTTCTTTCTCAGTCTCTTTATCCTTTGAGTATAAAAGGCTACTGGGGAATCCTCTGTTTATATGCCCAGGAGTGGTATAAGAGGGTCTTCCAGTAGTATCATGAACAGTTTTCTGAAAAAACCGCTAGACTGATATCCAGCGTGGTTGTACCAGCTTGCAATTCCACCAGCAGTCGAGGAGTGTTCCTCTTTCTCCACATCCTCACCAGCACCTGCTGTCTCCTGAGTTTTTGATCTTCACAATTCTGCCTGGTATGAGGTGAAATCTCAGGATTATTTTACATTGCATTTCACTGATGACTAAAGATGCTGAACATTTCTTTAGGTACTTTTCAGTCATTAGATATTACTCAGATGAAAATTCTTTGATTAGCTCTGTACCCCAATTTTAATAGGGTTATTTGACTCTCTGGTGTCTAACTTCTTGAGTTCTTTATATATATTGGATATTAACCCTCTGTCAGATGTAGGGTTTCTGAAGATCTTTTCCCCATATATTGGTTGACATTTTGTCCTATTGACAGCATCCTTTGCCTTCCAGAAAATTTGTAATTTTATGAGGTCCCATTTGTCAATTCTTAATCTTAGAGCATACGCTATTGGTGTTCTGTTCAGGAAATTTTTCCCTGAGCCCATGTGCTTAAGGCTCTTCCCCAGTTTCTTTTCTATTAGTTTCACAGTGTCTGGTTTTATGTGGAGGTCCTTGATCCACTTGGAGGTGAGTTTAGTACAAGGAGATAAGAATGAATCAATTCGCATTCTTCTGCATGCTGATCTCTAGCACCATTTGTTGAAAGGCTGTCTTTTTTCCACTGGATGGTTTTAGTTCCTTTGTCAAAGATCAAGTCACCATAGTTGTGTGGATTCATTTCCCAGTCTTCAGTTGTATTCCATTGATCTACCTGCCTATTACTGTACCAACACCAAGCAATTTTTAACACTATTGCTCTGTACTACTGCTTGAGGTCTAGGATATTGATTTCCCTAGAAGTTCTTTTACTGTTGAGAATAGTTTTAGCTATCCTGAGTTTTTATTCTTTCAGATGAATTTGAGAATTGCTTTTCCTAACTCCATGAATAATTGGGTAAGATTTTGATGGGGATTGCATTGAATCTGTAGATTGCTTTTGGCAAGATGGACATTTTTTCTACATTAATCCTGCCAACCCATGAGCATGGAAGATTTTTCTATCTTCTGAGGTCTTCTTCAATTTCTTTTGTCAGAGTCTTGATGTCTTGTCATACATATCTTTCACTTGTTTGGTTAAAGTCACACCAAGATACTTTATTTTGTTTGTGGCTATTGTGAAGAGTTTCATTTCCCTAATTTCTTTCTTAGCCTGTTTATCCTTTGATATGGTAAGGCTACTGATTTGTTTAAGTACATTTTATATCCAGTCACTTTGCTGAAGTTGTTTATCACCTGTAGGAGTTCTCTAGTGGAGTTTTTTGAGTTCCTTAAGTATATTATATCATCTGCAAATAGTGATAATTTGACTTCTTCCTTTCCAATTTGTATCCCTTTGACCTCTTTTTGTTGTCTAATTGCTTTAGCTAGAACTTCAAGTACTTTATTGAATAAATACGGAGTGAGAAGGAAACCTTGTCTAGTACCCGGTTTTAGTGGGATTGCTTCAAGTTTCTCTCCATTTAGTTTGATGTTGACTACTGGTTTGCTGTACATTGCTTTTATTATGTTTATGTATGGGCTGTGAATTCCTGTTCTTTCCAAGACTTTTAACATAAAAGGATGCTGAATTTTGTCAAATGCTTTTTCAGCCTCTAATGAAATGACCATGTGGTTTTTATTTCTTGGAGTTTGTTTATGTAGTGGATTACATTGATGGATTTCTGTATATTGAACCATCTCTGAATCCCTGGGATTGAGCCTATTGGGTTTTGGTGAATGATCATTTTGATCTGTTATTTAATTTAGTTAGCAAGAGTTTTATTGATTATTTTTGCATCGATATTCATATGGGAAATTGTTCTGAAGTTCTCTTATTTTCTGAATCTTTGTGTGGCTTTGGTATCAGTGAAATTATGGCTTCATAGAATGAGTTGGGTAGTGTTACTTCTGTTTCAATATTGTGGAATAGTATGAAAAGTATTGGTGTTAGGTCTTCTTTGAAGGTCTGATAGAATTCTGTACTAAAACCTCTGGTCCTGTGCTTTTTTTTGGTTGAGAGACTGTAAAAGGTCACTTCTATTTGTTTAAGAGTTTGCGGACCATTTAGATGGTTTATCTGATCTTGATTTAACTTTGATATTTTGTATCTGTCTAAGAAATTGTCTATTTCATCCAGAGTTTCCAGTTGTATTAAGTATAGGATTTTGTATTAGGATCGGATGATATTTTGAATTTTCCCCAGGTACTGTTATATCTCCCTTTTAACTTCTAATTTTGTTAATTTGGATACTGTCTCTGTGCCCTCTAGTTAGTCTGGTTAAAGGTTTATCTATCTTGTTGATTTTCTCAAAGAACTAGCTCCTGGTTTTGTTGATTCTTTGTATAGTACTTTTTGTTTCAACTTGGTTAATTTCAGCCCTGAGTTTGATGATTTCCTGCCTTCTACTCCTCTTGGGTGTATTAACTTCTTTAAATTCTAAAGCTTTCAGGTGTGCTGTTAAGCTGCTAGTGTATGCTCTCTCCAGCTCATTCAGAACTATGAGTTTTCCTTTTAGCACTGATTTCATTGTGTCCCATACATTTGGGTATGTTGTGCCTTAATTTTCATTAAATTCTAAAAAGTTTTTGATTTTTTCTCTTATTTATTACTTGACCAAGGCATCATTGAATAGAACATTGTTTATCTTCCATGTGTATGTGGGCTTTTGGTTGTTTTTGTTGTTGTTGAAGATAACCCTTACTTCATAGTGATCTGCCAAGAGGCAAGCGATTCATTCGATCTTCATATATCTGTTGAGTTATATTTTATGACAAATTATATGGTCAGTTTTGGAAAAGGTATCATGAAGTTTTGAGAAGAAAATATATTCTTTTGATTTAGGATGAAATGTTCTATAGATATCTCTTAAATCCATTTGGTCCAAAACTTCTGTTAGTTTCACTCTGTCTCTGTTTAGTTTTGTTTCCCTGATAAGTCCATTGAGGTGAGTGGTTGTAGTTGCCCACAATTATTGTGTGAGATGCAATGGGTGCTTTAAGCATTAATAAAGTTTCTTTTATGAATAAGGGTTCCTTTGACTTTAGAGCATAAATGCTCAGAACTTAGAGTTCTGCTTTGTACATTTTTCCTTTGATGAGTATAGTGTCTTTCTGTGTCTTTTTTGATGACTTTTGGTTGAAAGTCTATTTTACTGGACATTAAAATGGCTACTCCTGGCCAGGCGGTGGCGGCGCACACCTGTAATCCCAGCACTCTGGGAGGCAGAGGCAGGCGGATTTCTGAGTTCGAGGCCAGCCTGGTCTACAGAGTGAGTTCCAGGACAGCCAGGGCTATACAGAGAAACCCTGTCTTGAAAACACTAAATCAAAAAAAAAAAAAAAAAAAAAAGGCTACTCCAGCTTGTTTCCTGGGACCATTTGTTTGGAAAAATTTTCCAGCCTTTTATTTGAAGTAGTGATTGTTTTTGACACTGAGACATATTTCCTTTGGGTCGTGTTTATGTATCCAATCTGTTTTTCTATGTCTTTTTATTGGGAATTGAGTCCATTGATGTTCAGAGATATAAAGGAATAGTGATTGTTGCTTCCTGCTATTCTTGATCTAATTTTTATGTTTGTGTGTTTATTTTCTTTTGGGTTTGTTGAAAGAAGATTAATTTCTTGCTTTTTCTAGTGTGTAGTTTCCTTCCTTTTGTTGGTGTTTTCAATTCATTATCCTTCGAAGGGCTGGAATTTTGGAAAGATACTGTGTACATTTATTTTTGTCATGGAATACCTTGGTTTCTCCATCTATGGTAATTAAGAAACTTGCTGGATATTGCAGTCTAGGTTGGCATTTGTCTTTTCTTAGTGTCTGTATGACATCTGCCCTGGCTCTTCTGGCTTACATAGTCTCTGGTGAGAAGCCTATTGTAATTCTGATAGATCTACCTTTATATATTACTTGACATTTTTTCCCTTGCTGCTTTTAATTTTCTTTTTTTAGTACATTTGGCATTTTAATTATTATGTAATGTGAGGAATTTCTTTTCTGGTCAAATCTATTTGGAGTTCTGTAGGCTTCTTGTATGTTCATGGCATCTCCTTCTTTAGGTTAGGGAAATTTTCTTCTATAATTTTGTTGAAAACATTTACTGGCTCATTAAATTGGAAATCTTCATTCTCCTCTATACCTGTAATCCTTAGGTTTGGTCTTCTCATTTTGTCCTGGATTTCCTGGATATTTTGGGTCAGGAGCTTTTTGCAGTTTGCATTTTCTTTGACTCCTGTGTCAATGCTTTCTATGGTATCTTCTGCATGTGAGATTCTCTCTTCTATCTCTTGTATTCTGTTGTCGCTGCTTGAATCCATGACTCCTGACTTCTTTCCTAGGTTTTCTATGTTCAGAGTTGTTTCCCTTTGTGATTCCTTTATTGTTTCTACCTGTATTTTTAGATCCTGGATGGGTTTGTTCACTTCCTTCACCTGTTTTGTTGTGTTTTATTATAGTTCTTTAAGGGCTTCTCACTGTCTCTTGTGTTCTTCTGTATTTCTTTAAGAGAGTTATTTATGTCCTTCTTGAAACCTTCTATCAGCATCATGAGCTATGATTTTAAATCCAAATCTTGCTTTTCTAGTGTGTTGGGGTACCTAGGACTTGCTTTTGTGGGAGAATTGGGTTCAGATGGTGCCATATTGCCTTGATTTCTTTTAGTAACATTCGCACATTTGCCTTTTGACATCTAGTTATCAATGGTGTTAATTGGTGCTGTTGTCACTGCCTGGTGTTTGCCCGTCTTGTGTACCTGCAAGCCTATCTCAGGCTGCAGGAAAGCCTGGCTGACTGGCTTTCCCCAGGCACAGAGAGCTGTAGGGCTGTCCAGCTCCTGGGTGCAGGTGGGGTCCTGGCTGTGTTCTCTGCATTCCTGGCTGTAACAGCCTGTTCAGTTGCAGGAGTGAAGATGGTGACCTTGCCTCTAACTGCTGGACTCCCTGCAGAACAGATGTCCCCTAGTAGGATAGGTGCACAGAAGACTGTGTTAGCGCTGCCCAGCTTCTGTTTGCAATTGTGGTCTTGGCAGACCAAGTCCCAAGTGACCTTATATTCAGGTGTTCTCTGCATTACTGGCTGTAATAGCCTGCTCAGTTGCAGGAGTGAAGATGTTAATCTTAAAGTTGTTGCTAAATACCAACCTCCCAAGATTTCTGTGTTACTTAAAAGAAATATCCGACCTCTAGTTTCTTATTTTTCTGTACTTTCTTTTGTTGTTTGATGTTTCCCCCACTGCATTCCATCTACACTTTCTTATTTATTTATTTATTTATTTTCCTTCCTTTTCTCATACTCCTCCTTCTTCTCATCCCTCTTCTATATGTCTTCTGACCGCCTCTATGTCCTCCTCTTCTTGCATCTATCTATCTATCTATATCTATCTCTATCTCTATCTCTATCTCTATCTCTATCTCTATCTATATATATCTATATCTATATATCTATCTATATATATATATCTGACTCACTGTCTCTGGATCCCTTTCTTGAACAATGATGTAAGTGGGCAGAGGAATTCAATGGTAGAAATGAGTCGGAAGAACAATCTAGCCATGAATTAGGTCTGTTTAAACCAATGAGTGTGAGGAACAAGGAACAAAATTCTAAAATAAGGTTCAGACTGTTCCTGTAGCAAATCAACTGTATGAAAAAAAATAGTATAAAATAAAGCAGGATGATTCATTGCTTGCCCAACACTACCTCTTCTGAGGAATTCAGAATAACACAGCATTGGGAAAGAAAAGACGTGAAACACTTATACAGTGTTTCTTATGGAATTTCTTCAATTTCTTTGTCCTGAAGTCACTTCTTAATAGATTGTTTTAAAAAACAAGCAGTGGTGTCATCATATCTTTTAGGAGTGGCTAGTGATCACTAGAATATGCACCTTTAAGCAATGCTTTCAAAGAAATCAGTTAAGATATTCTGTACCCAGACAGTTTTTAAATAGTTTTGAGCCTTTGGCAATTTTGTACTTATAAATTTAAAATTTGAATCTCACATGATTACTGATTATACTTGGGAGCACACCACAGTTAGGAATTCAGGAGGCATCTTCTGGTATCCAAAATATGTGTGTAGGCCTATACTTGACAAGAAGGCTATTTGGGTTGGATGTGTCTGAAAAGACAAAGAAGTCCAGAATTCTAAGTTAGCCCAACCACCTATGCTTGATACAATCAGGAATGGAGGCCCAAGAAGTATTAACAGTTGTTATCTCCTGTGTTTTCCAAAATCCTTCCATGCAGACACACATCTGTTATCTGGAGATGGGCGATGGAACCATCTGCTTTATCTTCCTGATTCATAAGGCTCATAATGAACTAATTTTTTTCTCATTCAGTGTCTTAGTGTTTTCATTCTTGTGAATAAACACCATGGCCAATACAACACTTATAAAAGGTAACATTTAATTGGGGCTGGCTTACAGGTAGTACGGTTGTCTTCTTAGCAGAAAGCATGTCAGCATCTAGGCAAACATGGTGCCAGATGAGCAGAGAGTTCTACATCTTGTTTGGAAGGCAAGCAGGAGAATGATATCTCACAGGAAGCAAGGAGGGTCTCAACGTTCATTCCCAAAGTAACACACTTCCTTCAACAGTGCCACTTCTTTTCCAACAAGGCCATGCCCTCCAGTAGTGTCACTGCCTGGGCCTGTATTATTCCAAACACTATACCTACTTTCAGCTTGTCCCTCAATTAGGGCAAGACCCTTTTGGTCATCCATGCTTTGTTAAACCTGATGTCTAGAAAGTAAGTATTTCAAGTTTTCTCCATCACATCTAACCCATCTCTGTTTCTCTCCTGCCAACAGCAGATAGATCTCATTGTCAATGTTTCTGATAACTACTTTAAGAATCTGTCTGGGTTACATAAATAATTACTACTTTTGAATATTTTTCAAAAAATAGAAAATTACAGTTTACATACTGGCTCTGTCATGAACCAGATATATAAAACTGGGGGCTGGAAAGATGGCTCAGAAGTATAGAACACTTGCTGTTCCTAGAAAGAAACCTATTTTAATTTTCTCTACACATAAGGCAGCTCACCAACAGTGACTGAATCTAGTGCCAAGGACTTGGTGCCATCCTCAGGCATCCACATGCACTGTGCAGGCACAGAAAAACATGGAGAGGAACATTCATAGTTAGAAAAAAAAATTTTTTTGTAACAAAAGAAATGGAAAGCTGTTCATCTCAAGCTCAGTCCAAAAACACTACCTATACCTGGAGAATGATGGCACATACCTTTAATCCCAGCACTTGAGAGGGATTCAAAAGTAGCAATTATTTATGTAACCTAAAATCCTGTTAGATGATTGAGCTGAAATAGTGAAGAAGAAAACTTATAAGATTCAAATTTTCATTCCTTTTTCTTTTCCTTTTTTTTTTATAGGGGTGAGGTTCAAGATAGGGTGTCTCTGTCTAGTCTTGGCCGTTCTGGAGCTAGTTCTGTAGACTAGGCTGGCCTCTAACTCCAGGAGGCCTGCCTCTGCCTCCTGAGTGCTGGTCATTTCTTGCAAAAGGCAGGTGCCATCATTGCCCAGCTAAGATTCATATTTTTAATTGAGCCAATTTCTTGAGCAATAATATGTTCAGAATTAGTGAAGAGTTATTATACTGTTTACTCGGCTTAATACATTTGTTTTGATCAAAGATAATCTTTCTACTTCATCTGAATGAATTTCCATAGCCCATTTATTTACAGATATTTTTCTAACAGTTTTGAAGAGAATATGAGATTTCTGAAATTGCTATTCACCTGTATTGGTTGTGTAAATTTTTAGAAAAATTTAGAGAATATTAAAAAAAAAAACAGTCTCTCTGGGAATGCAGCTGTTTACATTCACTCCTACCTCAGGCCCATGGGATTTCTCATTATGTGAAGAGGAGCTACTTCTGTATGTCTGATGTAGTACTCTACTACTGTCACATGATTATACTTTGTCTCTTTCCTTTACTTTCCTTCCCTCCTCCACTGAGTTAGCATATGCAATAACCCATCAGACAACTACATGCATGAATGTGGATAAATCTTGAAGATTACAATCAGTGCAAGACAGATGTGAAAGTTACATTTCTACCCATGGCACTTGAAGCACTGCTACCATGGAAGGGGTGCTCATGTAAAAATGGAGGAAGATATGATGAGAACAAGAGAGCTTTCAATTTTAGAGTGAGGAAGTGAGAAACTTGGTGCAGTCCTCTAGCAGATTCTCGTTTCTTTCTTTAAGTTGTGTGTGAACATAGATGCTTCCCTCGTGGGCCATTAAACAACTGTGTTTATGTATGTACACGCACAAATAAAATATAATTTAAGTTTCAAAGTCATCAAGACTTTGAAAAACTAAAGTGAAGTCAAAGTAAACATAAAGAAAACAATAAACAAGTAGAAACCATGTCCAAACCATTTCACAGGTTCTACATGTCCATAATCTGCTAACCCATTCCCAAAGGGCAGCCTCCTCACTTCAAATTCCCTTTGATTCTAGGATCTTGATGCCAGCTTCAGTATGACAGTTGTGACAGAATCCATATCAGTCAATTCCCCATCAAATGACTTTTGTTTCAAGGCACAGGATTACTGTTCACTCAATTTGACACCAAATTCAATACCTAGCAGTCTTATCCTCCTGAATGCTAGGAGTCCAGAAGAGTGACAGTATATGCAGTTTTTTATGAGTTTATGGAACATTGCAGTCTCTGCCCAACATGGCTTAAAACAAATTAATTCAATATTCTCAGAACTCCAGCAGGTCCCTGAATTTCTTCTTCCTGTGTCCCTGTTATGTGGCTTCTGTGATCCTCATATCCAATTTTCCTTCAGCCTTGTTGCTCTTTCATCCCCACAGTATCCCCTGCTTTCCTCATTAGACCTTCACCTAAGCTGCCAGGGAATTGTTTCTCTTGTAGCCAATTCTCCCTATTAATCATGTTCATCAGCCACCTGCATGTTTAAGTGCCTCATGTCCCTCTCTTGGATTCTTACTACATTCTCCCAATGTCAGTGCAGTTGTAATGTCTCATGTGCCTTCAATTCCAAACTTTCTAATTTACCCCACTTTCAAGCTCTGTCCTCTTCTACAAACCCTACTCATTTTTATAAGAAGAACCCTGCTACCTCCATGAGCCCAACTGAAATCTTGCCCTGTCTTAGACTCCTTAAGATACCATTCCCTGGATATCTGAATTACCTTGATTACTCTAACACAACACTCCCCTTATTTTCATTCCATGGTCTCAGCTCCAAAACCTTACCTAACCTTCCCTCCCCAATCAGCCTTGCAACTCCTTCATGTTGTCTCTTGGTTTACAGCATTGGTCACATCATAATATGCATGGAATAGCCCAAAGCATTTTCCCTCTACTCAGAATTGCCTCTATTTTGCCAGTCCATCCTCGACAAGGGTGACAATGGTTTTTTTGGGTAATATCCACACATATCAGGCCTTCTTTTCCAATACAAACCACAAATCCCAGCCAAGATATATGCTCACTGATACAGGAGCTAAGTGTATCTCTCTCCAATGCTATCCCCTTCTCCTAAAACCTTTTTTTGGGATCCTCTTTGAAAACCATCATAAGTCACATTAAGTGTGGCAGTAACCCTCTGTAACCCATAGTGGACTGTATTTCTCTCCTGAAGTATATTGTGCATTTTGACTCATGTGACTTGGTGCTCAATTTCTGTGTGATCTTCCTTTTGAGTCCCAAAATGCAAAAGGCCACATTTTAATTGGGCAGAATATATTATTGAATAAGGCACAGCAGTAAGAAGTTACACAACTGGACTAAAGATCAGGAAGTCACAGTCAACTGCTTCAGTACTTTCCAAGGCCTCACAACAAATATATGATCTTTTAAAACCTACAAGGAAACCACCTCATGGTGGATTTTATTTGTCAAGTTACAAGATTGTTTTGTGAACTGCAGTATTTGAAAATGAGAGAAATGAGAGAATCATCCAAAGGATTCTCTAGGCAAGTTATTTTATTTCCTTGAAAACCAATAGATGTGTGCTAGGCGTGTGCAAACACTTAAAAACCTTGCATGTAGGATCTCTTTGGGTGTGCACAAAGGAAGTACTTCTTTATGAATATAAAACATAATCATTAGAAAATACTCTCTTGGCTTATTTATGTTTCATTTTTACATCTTTTAGGTATATGTTCTGTATAGATGGTTCTCATACATCCTAGAAGCTACCATTCTCCACACAGACTCACAGGAAGGTGGAACATTGAAGAATGAATCCAAGTAAGAAGTAAAATACAAAGAGCTGTAAAAGTACTAGGAAATGCTCCTTTGAGCTACACACTATTGACTGTATATACTCAGAGATGATGAGTTGGAATGGATTGACTTTGTGCAGAGCAAGGTTCAGGCAAGCTGTTTCTAAGAGGCATACATGAAAAACCCTCATTCAGAGTTCCATTTGCTTACATGAATCCAGCCTAATGTAAAAAGTACCAGTTCTTGTATGAGGAACTGCTACTCCTCATTTTAAGCATAGCAAAAATCTTAGCCTCCCTCCTTCATGGAAAGGAATGATGATGTGAGTAATGTGATACTCCTCTCCAACCTGCCAGTAGAAAACAACTTGTCACAACTGCTGGAGGTCTCAGACCCATTCTCTCATACACACATGAGGCCCCAAACCACACCAGAGCATAAAACCCATTGATCTTTCTCCCATTGGTTTTTCAAAACCTTGGGGGCTCTTGTGATTTGCTAAGATACAGTAAAAAGGAAAAGATGTTGAGTAGGTCCAGAGATGTCCATCTTTACACCTCCTGGTCCTAGGCTCTTTCCTGTAGCAGCCAGAAGGTCTGCTCAGGAGTCCTGAAGTATCTAGATAATTTATACTCCAAAGCATACCAGAGTAGATACTCAGACCAGGATGCAAAAGCATTTTTTCCTCCTTTTCTGTCTATAACTAGGCAACATGACTCTATCCCTGCCTTAACCTGGATTTTCTGATTTTGATCTGCCTTATTTAACTTTTAGGTAATAATAGCACACTGACTGTGAGGCTGATTTGAATTTATAGGAAGCCTTCAGCCTCAGTTTGCCAATGACTGGAATTACGGGCACTATCTCCCAAATAGAATGAAAACTTCTTACTATAGCATTGAACCACATTGTTCATTTCAAAGTATTCTGAAAGGCAACCAAATACAAAATTATCCAATTCCAGATGGCCAGGCCTTGTCATCAATAGCTCCTTCAGGAGGGTGACATGTATGGATATATATATATATCCATATATATATATATCCATACATGTATGTATGTATGTATATGTATATGTATATGTACATATATATGTATCCATATATATATATACCATAGATATGTTCCCTGAGAGTCGTGGAAAGGCAAGGGAAACACAACAGCCTCACATCAGAAGAAGTATTTATATCTTTACCAGGACTCCACATGACACCATGCATGTCTTGATTCCTTTTTTGGTGTTTTTCCTTGCTGAGGTTAGGAATTTCTCCCATAAAACCTGAGGAAGGACCACCTGGCACCTCTACCCTCTTACCCCTCTGGACTGTAATGAAAAAGAGAAAAGTCTGAGGTGACAAGGCCTGATTTCCCTGAGCACAACTCAGTCTGCAACCTGGGGGACACATTCTAAATCATTGGGATTCTCTTTTTCATTCCCCTCCTCATGTTGGGCAGGAAGTTTGACTCCAAGCTCTGGCTATTTGTATCTGGGAAACAGGGCCATGCATTTTACTGTCAGCTTAAGTGAATGGAGCAATATTTCTGGATGATACTGTGAGCTGATTATAAAATTTTTCTGTGTATGCAGAGAGTCATTGGACAAGTCTTCTCCAAAATGAGGTGAGCACCATTTGCATCCTGGGAGCTAAACAGTCAGAGAAAAGGAAAATTTCTGCCATCTTTCTCCTGGCAAAGACATGTCTCCTTTGTTCTTAGTTCACATCTCCAGATTATTTGGGCTCTGGATTCTAAGATCTGGATCTGTGTTTTCCTGTGTACTGCTTGGATTTTCTTTAGACCTAGACTCACACAAGTCTAACAAGGTTTGTTACTTCCAGACATAGATAGAGCCAATCTACAAATATTCCATAGAATCCACCTTGAAGAAGCCAACTCTGGCAATGTTCAATTATATGGAGCATTTACAATAGAGCTGTGAGGCTGTGAGAAACCTGATCAGGTATTAAGAGGTTGCAGACAGCATAAAGACAAAGTCTTATCTCAAGGTCAGTTGATCACAGTCTGTCCACAATAGTGCCATGTTGTAGGAAAAAGAAAGACCCTTGTGGCCTCAGAACTGCAGGGCAAGCTCAGATTTTTTTTTACCACTAACTCACAGACACATCCCGAAATATTGCTCTGTCTACACAAGCTATACAAGCTACAAAAGCTACACAAGTCTTGTTTTCAAGACAGAAAAAAAACAACACTCATCACAGGAGGTTCCATTACCATAGCATAGTAAGTGGATCCATGGAAACGAAAGACTTAGGACATGGCAGGAGATTTAGTATTCTCTGTGGGGGGCAGTGTTTGAGAATTGAGACACCTGTCCAACACTGTTGCCTTACTTTACTTGTGATCTTCAGTTGCACTCCTGTTTGGCTGAGCCAGAAGAAGTTAGAAACACTTCTACATAAGGCTTGTCCAAATTAGAAAACAGTGGTGACTCACTGGGCCTTTCCATGGTGTCAATTTCTACAGCCTCCTTGGCAGCTGGTGATGTGGCAGGAGCTGCTTCATCACAGGCTTCCTTTCCTGAATACACCACTGGTTATCTGAAGGTTCTTGTTGTTACTGAAGAATGCAGAGCCTCCTTTGATGTTAGTGGTACTCCAGGGCCTACCTCCCAAAGGTTGTTTTCTTCACAACCATATAGTTTTCCAAATGTTAAGGAAGCCAATTTGAAAATTCCTGATGTACTAGGATCTTTCTTATCACCTCCTTGAAGGATGCTTTCTTGGCCAGTTCATCTTTTTTCTTCTTCTGCAGGAAGGGAAAATTATTTAAATCACTACTTCAAATCATGGAAGCAAATTCTTGTCAGCCCAGATATGAACCAAGTGTAGTTCTGTTAAGGTCTGACATTTTAGCCTAGGGTCTGTATCCCTGGTATTTTGGAAAACCAATTCTACCGTACTTATTTCCTGTTTTCAGTAAAAGTATGTCTCTCTTCTTAGTATGCCACTACACTGTGTGTGTGTGTGTGTGTGTGTTTATGTGTATATGTGTATGTATGTATGTGTGTGTGTGTTAGTTGGATGTGCGCAGTGCATGTGAAGCTCCTTCACTGAATCACACACCCCAATGACACAGCACAAGATCCTGGGAAGGGACTGAATAGTTGACACACAGTCCTCCTGTCTCCTTGCTTCTCCTTACACTGGCCTCTGCCAGGTAGCTTTGATATTCTTTTGAGTATTCCTTTATCCATTCCCACTTCAGCTCCTCAGCCCTCCTAAAAACTTAAGTTATTGTCTGCAATACAAAACCAAAAATGGATAATTAAAACAGTTCTAATATCAGAAAAGGGACAAAGAAAATAAGCTGGGAAGTGCTGTAGTATCTCATGCATTATTTGAGCACCATTCCCTGCCCTCCCCTCCTCTGTGCTGAATTCCTGAAGCAACATTTCCCCTCATTCCATTTAATGTCATCATCTGTGGCTTTTCTGTGACCAGCTGTGTACTGCTCTGGAGATTTTTGGTCAGCCACATAGAGAATGAAGATCCACCTTGAGGATGGTTGATATTCTATCATTTGCAGCACGCTTTTGATATTTATGTTCCTCTGGGAGTTTTTCCACATATAGTCTAATAGAAGAATAGAGAACAGAGAAGAGTGACTGAGCTCAGCATGGAAATTTAAATTTCTCAATGAGCACCTGAGGAAATTTGGCCTCTTGTATGCATGGTTTTACAGGTTTTTTAGTATTTAAAAAGGCACACCCTGACATCCCATATCCATTTCCACCTCTCTGCCTTGAGAAAGTATCCACAGTCTTCCATTAAACTGACACATTCAGCAAACATTAGCTGTCAGTGAACTTAGGTAAATTGACATAGTGCAAGTCTCTTACCTCAGCACTCAGGATGAGCAAGATAGACCCACAGAAACTTGAGGAAATTGGTTGTACACCTGAAGTTCAAAATAGAAAATAAAGACTGTGGTTATCTGTCTTCCATTCCTAATCACAATATGAATCTTTGTTCACATTGCACTTTTGTATATTGTTTACCAGGAGTGTACAACCTCACCTCAGATGTCATTAGGTAATGACATGAGACACCAAGGGTGCTTAGTTCCTGGACGTGCGGTGCTATTGTCACCTAGTCAGATGCTGCACCAAGAGATGCTGGTAAACTGCTTCAACCCTCACATCTGTCCAAGATTCTAAAAAGATCAACAGCCCTGTCAAAAACTCTGCTTAAGAGAAGGATATGACCATAAACTCAGTCTAACAAGCTGATGTCTGGGAGAATATATGACTCCTTAGTAAGAGAGATTTATTTTTGGAAAAGAGAAGAAGATTTACAATGATCTCAAGAGAATTTCATTTTATGTGAAACCACCAGTGGAATACCGAGAACCTTTTTTATAGGAGTTACAAAACAAAGATAATGCAAACCATGGTACCTGAGCCCATATGTAAACCTAAGCTTTGTTCTTTGTAGAATAGGAAGTGATGTATGTACTCAACACACTGTCTTCTGAAGGCCAATGAAATTGAGTCAAGAAAACCCCTCCCCAGTGCCTGAGCTCCTCAGAGTCATGTGTATCTTCTTAAATCCTGTTTTACCAAACTCAGGGCCAGTCATGGTTGGTGAGACTTTTCTACCATCCCCTTCCTAAAGGTAAAGCACACTTGTCACTAAGGCTATAAAAGTTATTTCCTGGTGACAGCTTTGCAATCTACTTTTTATTCTGCCTACTTAATATGATGAACAGTTTGAAGAAAAGCCTAACTGTTCTTAATCAAACTGATGCCAAGTAGTCCACAATCTTCTGGTGACTGTGGAGCTACAGGAAGGCCTACTTCTCTCCCATAGAATTCAATGAGCTTGGCCAGCCATCAGAGACAAGCCAATAACTGCTTGAGAGGAGATTTGGAAATCAAAATACCTACCAGTTCAGATGCATCCTGCTTTCCCACCCTTCTTTCTACCACTATGAGCTAGACCATGTGTGCACAGGTTCAAAAACTAAGTCTACTGCCACTAAAATTCCTTATTCATGATACCATCACCTTTGGTCCTCGTGTCTTTGAATTGCAAGAAAAAGCCTGTGTATGAGATGCCAGAAATATGATAAAAAGATGATATCCTCAAGTTCCATAGTGCTCAGCAAAGGAGAGAACCCTGAATAGAACAGCAGGTTGAGCAAGGGAAGAATTCCAGGAAAGGAATAGAAACTGCAGGTTATCATGTGAGAAATATGTGATAGAGCACAAAGGCTGCTTCTTCTTGTCCACATTTATCCAGTTTGCCTGCCATTTTGAAGAAGTTTTCCTCAGGCTTGTGTAAAAATCCAACAAATACTTGACGATTCCAATTTTCTGCTCTAGAGCACTTAAGATTTAGAATCTCTCTTGGGGAGGAGGAGTGACATCATCTAAGGATGTTCTAAGACAGAAAAAGAAAGACAGGAAAGATCAAAACCAGTTGTATGCCCTGCTGCCATTCTAGCTCTCTAGCACACATGCAGGTGCACACACACACACACACACACTCTCACACACACACACACACACACACGCACACGCACATGCACACGCACACGCACACGCACACACACACACACACACACACACACCTACACATACATGTGTGTCTGTGCATCTGTGTTTCTGCTTGTTTGTGTCAGATTCACAGATCTCTCTCTCCCTAAGAGATTGGAGTGAATAGAATGTCATATATGGTGATTGAGTTTTATAAATTTAGTGAATAATTCCACCATGGGTTCTCTTGTTATGGTAGTAAATTGATAGGGTTGGGATTAGGGATGTCAGTCTCGATTAAAAATATAATGCAAAAGAGCTCTGAGGGAATGTTAAATTTTAGGAGCTGCCTTACAAATAGCCTATTTATTAAAATCAGGACCAAAAGACTTCACATAGCTATGATTGATTGTGTACACATAGGAGGGTTATGCATTTGCATGACCATGAGGAAGGAAAACTCAGTTCCTGCTATCTAAGAAGTTCAGAGGAATGGGCACAAAAAATGTGGTACATTTACAGACTGGAGTACTACTCAGCTATTTAAAAGAAGGAATTCACGAAATTCTTAGGCAAATGGATGGAACTAGGAAATATCATCCTGAGTGAGGTAACCCCATCACAAAAGAACACACATGGTATGCACTCATTGTTAAGTGGATACTAGCCCATAAGCTCAGAATAACCAAATACAACTCACAGACCTTGAAGCTCAGGAAGAAAGACCAAAGTGTGGATACTTTGATCCTTCTTGGAAAGGTGGATCAACATACAGATGGCTTACAACCAACGAATATATAGAGCATTGTGTCCTCAATGGAGGAGCTAGAGAAAGAATCCAATGAGCTGAATAGAGAGCTCCCAAGGTCTAAAACACCAAACAAAGAGTACACATGGTTCCAGCTACTTATGTAACAGAGTATGGTCATTTCAGACATCAATGAGAAGAGAGGCCTCTGGTCCTATGAAGGTTCAGCACCCCAGTGTAGGGGAATGCCAGGTCAGGAAAGTGGGAGGAGGGGTGAAAAGCAGAAGGAGAGGGGTGGAATAGGGGTTTTTTGGAGGGGTAACGAGAAAGGTGATACTATTTGAAATATAAATAAAGCAAATATCTAATAAAAATAAAACAAACAAAACAAAACAAAAAGGTCAGAACTTAAGCTTGATAATCCTCAGTAAGCAGTAAAAACTTTGAGAACCATGAGCACCTTGGACCACAGCATTGCACACAGCTTTCTTGAGTCAGAGTGTTTGATCATAAGTGCAATGTCTAAAGACTAACTGATAAGGGCATTGACCTCTTTTCTCTAATCCCAGTGGCAATATAAAGAAAAAGTGATATATGACCACTTGGGTGAAAACATTTGAGGATCACTAGTCTAAACGCAGAAATAACATTTAGATTTTAAATTTGTCTCATATAATTCCATGCAAATTATCTTTATTTGTAACTGCATTGAGACTTAGTACATTTGTTGTTCCAGTAGAGAAAGGTTCTTTATTACCTAAACTCTGTTGGTCTGAGTGCCTAGGAATCACAAGGTTCTCACTTGTCACAAGATAAACAAGAAGCTAGGACAGTTCCTTTTCTTCGCTGGGAATTAATGTTATATTATATCAGTGTATGCATTGCTAAATAAACCACTGTGCCATCATGAATCAGTCTACACTGAAAATTCCTATAGATTCTACTTGGGGATTTATATCCATTTTTTCATTTAAAATTGTGTGTTACACTGCAATGTAAGTTGTATCTACCATCCTGCTTCAGTCACTTCACTGTAGGATTAGAAGCTTATATCTCTGTGGCCCCCACATGATCCGAAAGCTCAGTGAGAGAACACTTACTTACTTCTCTGGCCTCTGAAACAGCTATCACAGTAGTCATTATGTAACACCTGGGCATACAAGATATAACTGTTATTTACTAAACCCTGAGTGTCTTTTATAATGTAGAACACAGAAGAAGAAAGCAATTGAGACTTCTTTCTGGCTTCTACCAGTACACACTATAAGAGGTTTGATAATCCTAATATTCAGTATGAACATGAGGAATTGGCTCATTAGTTAGAGTAGCTGCCAAGATTGATTACCTGAGTTTCTTCTCCAGGACTCACATAGTGGAAGTGACTGATCTTTAACTCTATATGCTAACTGTGGTGCCTGTTTACATATATACACACAAATGTGAAATCAGTAAAATACAATTCAAAAAAGTTTATTTAGTAGAATTTTAGCAAGTGATATTAAATATGATAACAAGATATACCAATTTATGAAGAGTTTCACACATTTTGATAATTGTAATATATGATGATACAGGGTTCATCACCTTGGTCATTTATTTTTTAAAAGGAGTCAACTTACTTCTTTACCTCAAAAAGATACACACTCATGACCCCTTTTCTCAGTTGTTTATTACAATGCAATTTGGAAAATGTCTGAGTCTTGGCCCTATGTTATATTCTTTGCACATCATATGATGTAGCCAGAAATGCCTGTGAACACTGTGGACTCTCCAGGCAGGTTGTGGATTTGACAGGTGAAGGGAAGATCAAGATTAATCATTTAGTCATTTTTATCCCAGATAAATACCTCTGCAGTATTAGATGTAAAAGGAATCCAGTCTGATTGCTGAGAAAGTCTCCAGCCATCACTGTCTATACTATTGTTGCCATTTGTATCTGAGATCTCCTACATTACCCATTAAGTTGTGCTTATAGGATCACAGGCTTTCAGTGCATCCCTCCAAATATTTCTAAATTTGACCTCTAATTTGGTTCCCAAAATAATCTGTCAAAGGATATTATGTATTACTGAGAAATATAAGCAGCTATTCTGACTTATATTGAACTGTGGAGTAACTGTAGTTAATAGTGTCTCATATATTTATTTTAAAATACTTAGAAGAACTTTTAATTGTCTTAACCACAAACCAATGACAAATGTTTGAAGTAACTGATTTTCTAATTAATCTGATTTCAAGTTTCTATAATGTGTAAATTTATTAACTCATGTATTGTATCTCACTACTGTTTAGAATTGATTATTTTGATTTAAAATATTTTTAAAAATTTTAATATTTAAGTATGAGTATCAGAAAATCTAATTTTGCACTGTAGATACTTTAAGTTGTATCTAGCAATCATTCAAGCATAACTGAGATAATTACATAAATTCTGTTATATATTTTGGCACATTTTATTTCAGTGTTCTTCAGATAATGGAAGCTAGATGCATTCTATTTCATATATCTTGGAAACATTGCAGCAATAAACATATATGCTCAAGTCTTCATGTGGAATTATTTTGACAACACTTCTCTTGCCTTTTGGCCAGGAATTGCAGCTAATGAGAATTTCTTCCTGGGATGAATAAATTCCCTTAGCACTCTTTTCAAATAAAGTTGAAGAAAGGTATATAATAGTTAATAAATAGGGACTGTTAAATATGTTTTGATGATATATAGACACAAGTTGACTGCAATCATCTAGGAAATCATAGAAGCATACTTCTGGTTGTATGTGTTAGAGACTTTCCAGGCAGGATTAACAGATGCAGGTGTTCCACTCTGAATGTGGGAAGTGTGTATCCCTTGATCTGGAAACTGAGGTTGAATAAACAGTAGCAAAGGAGATGGCCATCAGAGGAGTGCATTCCTTCTTCTTTGTTGCCTTTCTGCAAGGCCAAAATGCTGTACTCCTGCATACTGTACTCACAGCCATGATGAACAGAATGCTTTTCAGCTATAAACACTTTTTTTCTGGCTGGCTCCCAGGTTCATGCTTAGTTACCCAGAACCTCCTTCCCAAGGAATGGTGGGCAATGTCCACAGTTCCATGGGTCCTCCCCCATCATTTTACAACCCTCAAAGACAAGCCTAAAGACCATTTTCATCTTGATGATCCATAGTTGCTACATTCTTCTCAGATGAGGCCAAGATATCACTCAAAGTTAACTGAGATATTTTATTTAATAAGATTTTTTTAAGAATGTGTACATTTTATTTCAATGTTCTTCATAGGATGGGAAGCTATGCTCAAACTTTTACCTGACTCTTTAAAGCGTGGCATCAATAAACAAATATGTGTAAATATATTTGTGTATTACTGACTTAAAGTCCTTTCAGTATAGATGGAGAAGTTGTATACCTGAACCAGATTTCAACTTTATTGCTAGTTTCTTCAATAACCACCAAATGGGTCTCCAATCTACATCTCCACTGATGATCAACAGTCTACTGATATTTTTTACAGATATAGGGAAAATTTTTAAAATTCCTATTGAAGCTCAAAATACCCTGATAGCTAAAGCAATCCTAGACAAAAATAAGTAACAGCTGATGACTCACAGAAACATATTAACAAGAAATGTGCAGCACTAAAAAATAAAAGGGAAGAATGATGAAGCTAGTTGAATCTCAGACTCTTTTATAATCTCTAGTTCAGACTAACTGCACTCTCAGAAAGTCCTCATTTTATTTTTATATGACTCACTGGAAATTGCACAGAATCACATTAAAATACATTTTCCACTCACACTTCAATGGCAAATGACAGAGATCCTATTTCTCCTATATACCCACAGTTATGTAACTATTAATTGATCCCAGGTCCTGGGACATTGCTTTCTGCTGAATTTCCCACCTGGAGGAAGTGTGTAACTGAGTATTCTGAGTTCACTTTCTACATATTTCTCTTTTACACAGCCTCCTGTATTGTTTAATTCATGTATTGCCAACTCTTCTCTCTTTCATATAATTGACTTTTTACCGTTTCTCAATTCTTTTTTAATTATTTTATTTATTTACATTCTAGTTGTTATCCCCTTTCCTAGTTTTCCCTCCAAAACCCCCTATCCCATCACCCCTCCTCCTGCTCACCAATCCATCAGTCCCTGCTTCCCTGCCCTGGCATTCCCCTACGGTAGGGCATCAAGGCTTCACAAGACCGAGAGCCTCTCCTTTCATTGATGTCCAACAAGGTCATCCTCTGCTACATATGCAGCTGAAGCCATGGTTCCCTCTATGTGTATTCGATTGATGGTGCATTGGTCCCTGGGAGTTCTGGGGTTACTGGTTGGTTCAGATTGTTGTTCCTCATATGAGGTTGCAAACACCTATAGCTCCTTTGACTCCTTTCTCTAGCTCCTCCACTGGGAACCCTGTGCTCAGTCCATTGGTTGGCTGTGAGCATCCACTTCTTTGATTGTCAGGCACTGGCAGGGCCTCTCAGGAGACAACTATATTAGGCTCCTGTCAGCAAACTTTTGTTGGCATCCACAATACTGCCTGGGTTTGATAAACCTATATGGAATGGATATCCAAGTGTGGCAGTCTCTGAATGGCCTTTCCTTTAGTCTCTGCTCTACACTTTGTCTCTGAATCTCCATCCATGGACATTTTGATCCTTCTTCTAAGAGAATCAAAGAATCCACACTTGGTCTTCCTTCCTGTTGAGCTTCACATTGTCTGTGAATTGTATCTGTGTATTCCAAGATTCGGGGCTAATATCCACTTATCAGTGATTGCATACCATGTGTATTCTTTTGTGATTGGATTACCTCACTTAGGAAGACATTTTCTATTTCCATCCATTTGCTAAGAATTTCATGAATTCATTGCTTTTTAATAGCTGAGTATTACTCCTTTGTGTAAATGTACTATGTTTTCTGTATCCATTCCTCTGTTTATGGACATCTAGGTTATTTCTAGCTTCTGGTTATTATAAATAAGGCAGTTATTAACATAGTGGAGCATGTGTCCTTATTATATGTTGTAGTACCTTCTAGGAATGTGCCCAGCAGTGGTGTATCTGGGTCCTCAGGTTGTACTATGTCCAATTATCTGAGAAACTGCCAAAATGATTTCTAGAGTGGTTTTAGCAGCTTGCAATCCCACCAACAATGGAGGAGTGTTCCTCTTTCTCCACTTCCTAGCCAGCATCTGTCATCACATGAGTTTTTGATTTTACCCATTCAGAATGCTTTGAGGTGGAATCCCAGTGTTGTTTTGATTTTAATTTCCCTGATGATTAAGAATATTGAACATTATTTTTAGGTGCTTCTCAGCCATTTGGTATTCAGTATTCAGTTAAGAAGTGAAACATGTTCTACATATGATAAAACTGTGTTTGTTTTTTATATAAAATCTTAAGTTTACTGATGCCCCCTCCACTAATACAGAATACAGCAGGATAGCAGGGTTGAAATATAGTTTATAGGTCCATTTATTATTCAATGTTTGTAAGCTTATACATCAATTCGATAATTCCTTTTTAAGTTCTAAGTGTCTCATAGAGGTAGACCAAGGTTTACAAGGCTGTGGTACTGAGATGACAAAATATTTTAATTCACTCTAAGTCCATAATTTTCTTCATAGAAGGTATATAGTGAGGGTGACATCCAGTAGAGTGAATGTCTTAGCTTAGTGGCTTCTACAATAGTACAGACTCTGTCCTTACTCTACTCTACCAAATTAAAGAATTGTTAAATGTTTTATAATTAATATTATTCTCTCATACTACCATAAGACACTATTAGAAATTATGAATTCAAAAAGTGAAAAGGGGAAAATGATTTTACTGATTTCAACTGATTTTATCAAAGATAATTAAATCAAAGAGGCAAAATAAATCTATAACATTATTCTAGTTGAGCACAAGGACACATGAATAGATATTTTAAAAAGGTTGACTTTTATAGTAGTTTTAGTAATAAAAATGTAAATGTTCATTAATTTTGTTTTATATAACAGACTTTGACTTATTTAAATGAATATGTATAATATAACTTTTTTCTTTGAACCATGTGCAAGTTTATTGGTTTAGAGACAAAAACACAAGTGCTGATGATTTCAATTTCATAATATTAATTACAAACTATGATGTCCACATGTGTAAATTTATGTAATGTATAATCAACTAAATGCCAGTCAGATTTATCTAGTGCAAAGTTTAAGATGAATGTAAATGAAATACAACTTAGTATTGTTTTCTCTTCATTGCCCTAGAAATGAAATTGATTTGGAAGTGAAATGATGATCACTAGACATTGTAACTTTGTTTCACCAATTATGCTATTTAAGCAATATGTTGTTGCACTTCATGAAAATGCTTTCTGGATTAAAAACAAGTGATAAAAGGATATATCAAGATTAGAGACAAAGAAATACAATGTCTATTTGCAATAGACTAAATAAGAAGTAGAAAGCCTGTTTATTTTTGTTATTTTCTATGCTATATTATTTATAGAAAATAATGAAATTAACCTAGTCCTCCACAAACAGTGAATTGCACAATATGTGATACAGGTAAATGGATGGATAATCCAGTAGAAGGAACTAGCAAATTCCAGGAAAGTAGGTGAGGGAATACATTTGAAATCAGAACAAAATGAGAGTCTGCAGAGTTTCAGCAGGTGCAACTTTTATTTCCTTTTCTAATACTGCAGTTTACATATCTAGACAGCTGTCGTGGAGGTTTTTATGTTTCAAAAGAGCCTGCATGGTTAGGATAATTTGTTTAAAACATTAATATTAGAATAACCAATTGTTTATTTGCTTCTTTGGAAAGGAGCCCCTGTAGTACAGGGTGACATAATAAGTTATATAAGATGATACAGGATTTCTGCTCTTCTTTTCACTGGGTCTGGATATTGAGATTGCAAGGATGCACCACCAAGCAAGTTTTATGCAGTGCTGAGGACAGATGTCAGACTTTGTGCCTGTTAATCAAGTAATTAACCAATAGAGTTATACTACCAATTCTGTGTATTTCATTTAATAAGAGAAAAATGCTTATTATTTAAAAATGTATGTCACAGGCAGAACTGAGAAAATTGGAACACCATAGATGCAGAATTTTGACAAGAATTCTAGTAAGGGCTTTTGTTCAAGACTAAGAAAAGAGAGAGAAGCAGAGAGATGAAGACACAAAAAGAGATAGAGTAAGTTGAATTTTATCTTAGGAATTAAAAAACAATTGCATGAAGAGGGGCTTCCGGGTGGCCAGCGGGGAGAAGTGGGTGTGCTCCAGTGAATCCAGCCGGCCCCAGCGGGAGCCTTCAGGTGCCTGCTTTTGGATCTGAATGGCCAGGGCCACAGCACTCAGTCTCCAGGAAGTGCGGGAGACCCAGTGTGCACCCAGAGGCAGTCTGGGAGCTCACAGCGCAGCTTGCTCCTGTGGCCCAGAGCTTGGGTACCAATCCTGAGGCCTCTGGCGGGAGCCCACAGCTCGCTCCGCTTCTGGATCCAGATTAGCCTGGGCAGCAACACCACATCTCTAGGTCCTGCAAGAGGCAAGAGGGGCTTCCGGGCAGCCAGCTGGGAGAAGTCGGTGTGCTCCAGTGAATCCAGCAGGCCCCAGCAGGAGCCTTCAGGTGTCTGCTTTGGGATCTGAAGAGCCTGGGCAACAGCACCCTGTCTCCAGGCAGTGCAGGAGGAAAGCTGTGCACCAGAGGCCACCTGGGAAGGGGCAGCTTACACTGGTGAGTCCAGCATTGACAAGACCAACTAACACCAGTGAGAACTAGATGGCAAAAGGCAAACGCAGGAGCATCACTAACAGAAATCAAGGCAATATGGGAACATCTGAACCCAATTCTCTTCTACAAGCATGTCCTGGATACCCCATCACACCAGTAAAACAAGATTTGGATTTAAAATAACTGGTCATGATGCTGGTACAGGAACACATGAAGGACATTATTAAAGAAATTCAGGAAAAATGGATCAAAAGTTAGAAGCCCTTGCAAGGGAAACACAAAAATCATTGAAAGAAATCCAGGAGAATACAAAAGCCAATAATGAGGAAACACAAAAAACACTTAAAGAGATACAGGAGAACTTTGGTCAACAGGCTGAGGTCATGAAAGACGAAACACAAAAATCTCTTAAAGAATTACAGAAAAGCACAAACAAGCAAGTGAAGGAGCTAAGCAAAACCATCTAGGATCTAAAATCAGAAGTAGAAACAAATAAGAAAACTCAAAGGGAGACAACTTTGGAGATAGAAAGCCTTGGGAAGAAATCAGGGGACAGAGATGCAAATATCAACAACAGAATACAAGAGATAGAAGAAAGATGCTCAGATGCTGAAGATTCCATAGAAACCATGGACTCAACAGTTAAAGAAAATGCAAAATGCAAAAACCTTGTAACCCAAAATATCCAGGAAATCCAGGACACAATGAGAAGACCAAACCTAAGGATTATAGGCATAGATGAGAGGGAAGATTTACAACTTAAAGGGCCAGCAAATATCTTCAATAAAATTATGGAAGAAAACTTCCCTAACCAAAGAGAGTGATGCCCATGAATGTACAAGAAGCCTACAGAATTCCAAACAGACTGGACCAGAACAGAAATACTTCCCGACACATAATAATCAAAACACCAAATGTTCTAAGCAAAGAAAGAATATTAAAGGCAGTAAGAGAAAAAGGCCAAGTAACATATAAAAGAAGACCTATCAGAATCACAGCAGATTTTTCACCTGAGACTATGAAGGCTAGAAGGTCCTGGACAGATCTCATGCAGACTCTAAGAGAACACAAATACCAGCCAAAACTACTATATCCAGCAAAACTCTCAATCACCTTAGATGGAGAAATTAAGATATTCCTTGACAAAACCAAGTTTACCCAATATCTATCCACAATCCCAGCCCTACAAAGGATAATAGGAGGAAAACACCAATACAAGGAGGGAAACTTCACCCTGGAAAAAGCAAGATAGTAACCTTTCATCAAACCCAAAATAGTTAAGCAATCAAATTTAAAAAATGACGTCAAAAATGACAGGAAGTAAGGATCACTATTCCTTAATATCTCTTAACATCAATGGACTTAATGCACCAATAAAAAGACACAGACTAACTGACTGGATACATAAACAGGACCCTACATTTTGCTGCTTATAGGAAACACACCTCAGGGTCAAAGACAAACACTACCTTAGAGTAAAAGGCTGGAAGACAATTTTACAAGCAAATGGTCTCAGGAAACAAGCTGGAGTAGCCATTTTAATATCAGATAAAATTGACTTTCAACCCAAAGTCATCAAAAGAGACTCTGAGGGACACTTCTTGCTGGTCAAAGGAAAAATACAACAAGAACTCTCAATCCTGAATATCTATGCTCCAAATGCAAGGGCACCCTCTTTCGTAAAAGAAACTTTATTAAAGCTCAAAGCACACACTGCACCTAACACAATAATTGTGGGTTACTTCAACACTGCACTTTCCTCAATGGACCGATCAGGAAAACAGAAACTAAACAGGAACACAATGGAACTAATTGAAGCTTTGGACCAATTAGATTTAACAGATATTTATAAAACATTCTATCCTAAAGCCAAAGAATATACCTTTGTCTCAGCACCTCATGGTACCTTCTCCAAAATCGACCATATAATTGGTCACAAGACAGACCTCAACAAATATAAGATTGAACTAATCCCATGCCTCCTACCAGATCACTATGGAGTAACAGTGGTCTTCAATAGCAACAAAAACAACAGAAAACCCACATACACATGGAAACTGAACAATATTCTACTCAATGACACCCCGGTCTAGGAAGAAATAAAGAAAGAAATTAAAGAAATTAAAGAATTTTTAGAACACAATGAAAATGAAGACACAGCATACCCAAATCTATGGGACACAATGAAAGCAGTGCTAAGAGGAAAACTCATAGCCCTGAGTGCCTCCAAAAAGAAAATGGAGAGAGCATACATTACCAGCTTAATGACACACTTGAAAGCCCTGGAACAAAAAGAAGCTATTTCACCCAGGAGGAGTAGAAGGCAGGAAATCATCAAACTCAGGGCTGAAATCAATCAAGTAGAAACAAAGAGAACCATACAAAGAATCAACAAAACCAGGAGCTGGTTCTTTGAGAAAATCAACAAGATAGATAAACCCTTAGCCAGACTGAGCGAAGGGCACAGAGAAAGTATCCAAATTAACAAACTTAGAAATGAAAAGGGAGATATAACAACAGAAACTGAGGAAATCCAAAAAATCATCAGATCCTACTACAAGAGCCTGTACTCAACACAACTGGAGAATCTGGAGGAAATGGACAATTTCCTTGACAGATACCAAATACCAAAATTAAATCAGGACCAAAGAGACCATTTAAACAGTCCCATAATGCCTAAAGAAATAGAAGGAGTCATAGAAAGTCTTCCAACCAAAAAAAGCACAGGACCAGATGGTTTCAGTGCAGAATTCTATCAGACCTTCAAAGAAGACCTAACACCAATACTCTTCAAACTATTCCACAAAATAGAAACAGAAGGAACTCTACCCAATTCCTTCTACAAAGCCACAATTACGCTGATACCAAAACCACACAAAGATCCAACAAAGAAAGTGAACTTCAGACCAATTTCCCTTATGAACATCGATGCAAAAATACTCAATAAAATTCTTGCCAACTGAATCCAAGAACACACCAAAACAATCATCCACAATGATCAAGTAGGATTTATCCCGGGAATGCAGGATTGGTTCAATATATGGAAATCCATCAATGCAATCCACTACATAAACAAACTCAAAGAAAACCACATGGTCATTTCATTGGATGCTGAAAAAGCATTTGACAAAATTCGGCATCCTTTCATGCTTAAAGTCTTGGAAAGAACAGGAATTCAAGGCCGATACCTAAACCTAGTAAAAGCAATATACAGCAAACCGGTAGCCAGCATCAAACTAAATGGAGAGAAACTTGAAGCAATCCCACTGAAATCAGGGACCAGACAAGGCTGCCCCCTTTCTCCTTATCTTTTCAATATTGTACTTGAGATACTAGCTCGGGCAATTCGACAGCATAAGGAGATCAAAGGGATACAAATCGGAAAGGAAGACGTCAAACTATCATTATTTGCAGACGACATGATAGTCTACCTAAGTGACCCAAAAAACTCCACTAGAGAGCTCCTACAGCTGACAAACAACTTCAGCAAAGTGGCAGGTTATAAAATCAACTCAAGCAAATCAGTGGCCTTCCTATACTCAAAGGATAAGCAGGCTGAGAAAGAAATTAGAGAAATGACCCACTTCACAATAGCCACAAACAGTATAAAGTATTTTGGTGTGACTCTTACCAAACATGTGAAAGATCTGCATGACAAGAACTTCAAGACTCTGAAGAAGGAAATGGAGGAAGACCTCAAAAAATGGGAAAACCTCCCATGCACATGGATCGGTAGAATCAATATAGGTAAAATGGTCATTTTGCCAAAAGCAATATACAGATTCAATGCAATACCCATCAAAATCCCAACTCAATTCTTCACAGAGTTAAAAAGAGCAATTATCAAATTCATCTGGAATAACAAAAAACCCAGGATAGCTAAAACTATTCTCAGCAACAAAAGAAATTCTGGGGGAATCAGTATCCCTGACCTCAAGCAATACTACAGAGCAAAAGTGTTAAAAACTGCATGATATTCGTACAGTGACAGGCAGGAGGATCAATGGAACAGGATTGAAGATCCAGAAATGAACCCACACACCTATGGCCACTTGATCCTCGACAGAGGCTGAAAACATCCAATGGAAAAAAGATAGCCTTTTCAACAAATGGTGCTAGTTCAACTGGAGGTCAGTATGCAGAAGAATGCGAATTGATACATCCTTGTCTCCTTGTACTAAGCTCAAATCCAAATGGATCAAGGACCTCCACATAAAGCCAGAAACTCTGAAGCTAATAGAAAAGAAACTGGGGAAGACCCTTGAGGATGTCGGTACAGGGAGAAAATTTCTAAACAGAGCACCAATAGCGTATGCTCTAAGAGCAAGAATTGACAAATGGAACCTCATAAAATTACAAAGTTTCTGTAAGGCAAAGGACACCATCAAGTGGACAAATCGGCAACCAACAAATTGGGAAAAGATCTTCACCAATCCTACATCAGATAGAGGGCTAATATCCAATATATATAAAGAACTCAAGAAGTTCGACTCCAGAAAACCAAACAACCCTATTAAAAATGGGGTACAGAGTTAAACAAAGAATTCTCACCTGAAGAACTTCGGATGGCAGAGAAGCATCTTAAAAAAATGCTCAACTTCATTAGTCATTAGGGAAATGCAAATCAAAACAACCCTGAGATTTCATCTTACACCAGTCAGAATGGCTAAGATTAAAAATTCAGGAGACAGCTGTGTTGGAGAGGGTGTGGAGAAAGAGGAACACTCCTCCACTGCTGCTGGGGTTGCAAATTGGTACAACCACTCTGGAAATCAGTCTGGTGGTTCCTCGGAAAACTGGGCACCTCAGTTCCAGAAGATCCTGCTATACCACTCCTGTGCATATACCCATAGGATTCCCTACCATGTAATAAGGATACATACTCTACTATGTTCATAGCAGCCCTATTTATAATTGCCAGATGCTGGCATTTAATCCTACACAGACCTGAGCCTTCTGTTCTTGCTTTGAGCTATTTTCCTTAGTATCCCAGGTATCCCTCAACAGAAGAGTGGATGCAAAAAATGTGGTATATCTACACAATGGAGTACTATTCAGCCATTAGAAACAACGAATTCATGAAATTCTTAGGCAAATGGATGGAGCTAGAGAACATCATACTAAGTGAGGGAACCCAGACTCAAAAGGTGAATCATGGTATGCCCTTACTAATAAGTGGATATTAACCTCAAATATCCTATTTATATTTATAATTGCCAGATGCTGGAAAGAACCCAGGTATCCCTCAACAGAAGAGTGGATGCAAAAAATGTGGCATATCTACACAATAGAGTACTATTCAGCCATTAGAAACAACGAATTCATGAAATTCTTAGGCAAATGGATGGAGCTAGAGAACATCATACTAAGTGAGGGAACCCAGACTCAAAAGGTGAATCATGGTATGCACTCACTAATAAGTGGATATTAACTTCAAAACTGGAATACCCAAAACATAATCCACACATCAAATGAGGTACAAGAAGAAAGGAGGAGTGGCCCCTTGTTCTGGAAAGACTCAGTGAAGCAGTATTCGGCAAAACCAGAACGGGGAAGTGGGAAGGGGTAGGTGGGGGGACAGGGGGAGAGAAGGGGGCTTACAGGACTTTGTTCAGGTAGAATATAATAGGCACTGGGTTTGTGAAAACATACAGAAAACAGAATTGTAACCTACCACAGTAACTACACAAATATGGCAATGAAAAGCAGTAACACAAAGTTGTCCATAATTCTTTCTTTGTTATTAAAAAGCCTGTTATATTAGTGAAGCAATCTGATTTCTGGTGTCAAGTATACTTAGCATTACTTGAGTTGACAAGTTTTAGATATACATGAATGTAATAGTATGGATCCTCATATGCACGTCACATGTGTTGGCACATACTTGCTAATGTGTAGGCAAACTGAGGTTGACAACTTTCTTCCTTGACCACACTCCATCTTATAAATTAAGCTTGTTGCACCGTTCAGATCAGCTAGCTGTTTCCTCCTATGCTTCTCCCTGTGTCTCTGACAGAGGATTATAGGCCAGCTTACATGCCTAAATCTCTGTTCATATGCTGTTCATTATTTACAAGAAAGAGTAATTATGTTGTGTTCTTATTCCCTTTCTACCACAGTGCATCCTTCTACACAGTTCTGTGTCAGTAGTTATTCCCATCATTAAGTACTTGGTATATTTTACAAAATAAGGAACAATTCCTTATTTTGAATACAGTAATTTTCTTGAACTTCTGTATTGAAACTCGAGATTCCAAGTCCTAAAAGGAAAACAATAGGCGATCTTCAAATAATGTATTCAACTATTTCTTCTCATATGTGCTTGTTAGGTTTTTATTTGTCTCAGATCCATATATCTTTTCCCCTGATTCTTGGGGTATTCATGAATTGCTGGAGTTCTAGGACTAAGAAATATGAAATTGTGCATAAATACATTATACATTCTGAGTTAGTGGAAAGGTTTAAAATAGAAAGGTCTGTAGTCATGGTTGCTCTTCTGTTGGCTTTTTTTTTTTTTTCATTTTTTGAGACAGGGTCTATTATAGATCACAAGGACACTAAATTTAATAAATGTTCTCATAAATAGGACAGACCAGGAATAGTTCTGGTCTTGAACTCTTAATATTCCTGACCTACCTTCAAAATGCAGGGTTTACAAATGTGTACCATCAGCCCTACTAGTGTTAATTCAAAATGGATCTTTGATCCTGAAAGAAGGAATGATATTTGGAAATGAAAATTATCAGAATTATTGGCAAAGAAACAAGGATTCTAGCAGGGAGGTGATGCAAACATACAAGCAGGTATAGGGCTCATTTGAAAAACCCTGATAACTTAGGATTAGTTTGTGCAGGATACAATATATCAAGATCCTTAGGTTATCCGCAAACATTCACACGTGTTTCCCTTGACCTTTCCAGGTGTGTTCATCATTGTCAATAATTCTTGGTACAAGAAGAATTCCAGATTTGGAAAAGAAGCTTACAGGGTCAAGGTCCTAAAGAACAGAGGCTCTATCTTCTACCCCATGGTTCTGATGTTGCAGAATCCATTTCCTTTGTCCCTGTCTTTTTCCTTGAAGTCTTATTCTTTCAGACACCAGCCACTGTTTACCACATTTCTTGCTTTTTCAAATTCCTAGGTAAGAAAGAGAAATGAGACACACACACAATAAAAAAAAAGCAATTTTTAGGTTCAATAAGAGTATTGAGCACTTCAGCAGAAAAATACTTCTCTCTTTGAAAATAAGCCAATATAGTAAATGCGTGAAAAGTATTTTTAAGGTTTATCTACCACTGGATAAGCCATATGCTCTTTCCTATTTTAGCATAAATTTTCTTACTTACATATGACCTCATCAGATTCATATTTCCCATGACAGAAAAAAGTAGTCTATGTGATTTGGCATAATGAGATTAATGAGATTAATGAGATTACATGTTTTGTTTTTTACTGTAACTTATGTTTGTTCTATTAATGAGAACATTAGAAACACATATTACTTGCTTTACACTCACAAGTTTCTGTAACCATCAATCATTTTCTATATAACTTAGAAATAATGTCAAGATGGTTATGGAAATAAATACAGTTTCCTTCACATGCTGATTATTTGAATATAACTGTTGTTATGCAATGTAATACATGTTCCCTTTTAGATAGAAAAATAATTATCTTTCCCTTTTTTGCTCTTGGATTTCGGAGACATGTTTTTCAAATTCATCTTGAATTCGAGATCTTCTTCATATAGCTGCCCAAGTGTTGGAATTACAGGTATGTCCTCTCATGGCCATGTGTGGATCCTGTTAAAAATGCAGTGGATTAACTTATTGAGACACTTAGCACATTTAAACAATAACTGTTGATTGTTGTTCACAATTTAGACACACAGGAGGGGGTCAGGAATTCTAAGGAGGAGAAATGGAAGTTATCGTAATATGTTTGCATGTCTGCCTTCATGCTGAGACTTGATTGTAGCTGTGGAATCTAAGCTTACTTCTGTGCTTCTTGGCAGGACTTGAAAGGCTTGCAGCAGTGTTCTTCAGTGACATGCCATGCAGACATCTTCCCATACTCTTTTCAACTACATGTTTCCATTCCTACCATGAGGGTAAACTGAGGTACAGTGTCTTTCATAACCTAATGTCATCATGTTTGCCGTATGCTGTCAGATACACAAGGCTGCCGTACAGTGTAGGAAGGGACTACATAATCAATACTCATCATTCTGTCATCTGCTTCCACAATGTAATGTCTGGTCCATTATGACAAGTGTCCCTATCACATGCCATTCTATGCCAGTGCCTAGGAGTCTGTCACTAACCGTGGCTTAGACCATAGCAGGAGAGTTTCATTTGGTTTAGAGTTTGAACAGACGCAGCCCATCTTGGTTTTGGAGGTATAATTCAGCTAGCCACATTATATTCACTCATGAAGCAGAGAGAGATGAATGGCAGTGCTCAGCTTATTTTTTCCTTTTTTAATCTGTCTAGGATCACAGCCCTTGAGAGCATGGATCCACATTCAGGGTGCATTTTTTCTCTCCAGTTAAGCTTTCCTGGAAACATACTGAACAATATAACTGAAGATATGTTTCCATGGTGATTTTATATCCACTCAAGTTAACAGTTGACATTTATCATCATAGAAGATGTTGAATAGTTACTGGTCTGTGAAAATTCTGAAATTATATTTAGCTTCAGTTAACTTCTTTGAAGAGGCTGAAAAATCCACCCTTGCATCTTGTTCCCTAAGGCCTTAGGCATACCTGTATAGTACTCTTCTCTAGATGTCTCCAATATCATAAAGAAGCTACTCATATATAGCAATTATATAGCCTGCTATATGAATAAATATCTTTGTTGTCCAAGTTGTAGTAAAATGACTTCATTTCATAATTGTGCTTCCCATTATGACACTGGTTAGATTAATTGATTAGTCATATAATCCATGTTTGCTATTTTAGACAAGATACTAATCTTATGCATATAAAGTTGAGCTAGTTAAATAAAAACATTTCATTTCATAAAACTTTGAAGTTTGTTAGAAATCAGAATTCATAATCAAATGTAAAAAAAGTAGATAATGAAAAGAAATCCTGAGCCAGGCAGTGGTGGCACCCACCTTTAATCCCAGCACTTGGGAGGCAGTGGCAGGCAAATTTCTGAGTTCGAGGCCAGCCTGGTCTACCGAGTGAGTTCCAGGACAGCCAGAGCTACACAGAGAAACCCTGTCTCAAAACAAAAACAAAAACAAAAACAAAAACAAAAACAAAAACAAAAACAAAAACAAAAACAAATGAAAAGAAATCCTGTATGGTGGGACATGACTTTTACCCTAGCTCTTAGAAGGCGTAAGCAGGTAGATCAGCCCAGGTTTGAGACTATCTTGGTTGGATAGTGAGATCATGTCTCAAAGCTAATGTTAGAAATTCCAAGCAAAGTGATTAAAGGTAGGAGGCTATGACTAAATATTTAAGCTACATATCGATGGAAAGATCTTGATATCTTAGATGATGGCCATTCCATTGCAGATGGACACCATGATGTTATGGAAGGGAAAATAATATGAAAGTGATACTAAATGCCTTCCTCATCTGCTACCACTCAGCACCAACTGACTTTCCTCAACTTTAACCATTTTAAATCATTTTAAATGCATGTATAGTTAAAACTGGTTCTTTCTCTCTCACATTTCCTTTTCTTTATTAGATGTTTTCTTTATTTACATTTCAAATGTTATCTCCTTTCCATGTCTCACCTCCAAAAACACCCTATCCAATACCCTGTCACCCTGCTCACAAACCTACCCACTCCCAATATCCTGACCTGGCATTCACCTACATTGGGACCATGGGCCATCACAGGTCCAAGGGCCTCTCCTCTCAGTGATGTCTGCCCAGACCATCCTCTCCATGTGTACTCTGTGGTTGATTGTTAAATAGATGAGAGTTCTGGGGGGGTACTGGTTGGTTAATATTGTTCCTCCTATGGGGCTGCAAATTCCTACAAATCCTTGGGACCTTTCTCTAGCTCCTCCATTGGGAAGCCTTTTGCTCAGTTCAATGGTTAGCTTAGAGAATCTCCCTCTGTATTTGTAAGGCACTGGCAAGGCCTCTCAGGAGACAGCTATATCAGGTTCCTGTCAGCTAGAATTGTTGACATGCACAATAATGTCTTGGTTTGGTAACTGTATATGGGATGGGTTCCCATTTGGGGGCAGTCTGTTGAAGGTCATTTCTTCCCTCTCTGTTCAACATTTTGTCTCTATATTTCCTCCCATGGATATTTAGTACCCCCTTAAGAAGGTTCAAAGTATCCATAGTTTGGTCTTCCTTCTTCTTTAGCTTCATGAGATCAGTGATTTATATCATGAACATTCTGAGCTTCTGGATAATATCTACTTATTGGTGAGTGCATATCATGCGTGTTCTTTTGTGATTGGGTTACCTCATACAGGATAATATTTTCTAGTTCCATACATTTGCCAAAGAATTTCATGAATTCATTGTTTCTAATACTGAGTAGTACTCCACTGTGTAAATGTACCACATTTTCTTTATGCATTCCTGTGTTAAGATACATCTGGCATCTTACAAGCTTCTGACTGTTAAAATAAGGCTGCTGTGAACATAGTGGAACATGGTGTCCTTATTAAATGTTGAAGCATTTTCTCATATATGGCCAGGAGTGGTCTAGCTTGATCCTCAGGTAGCACCATGTCCAATTTTCTGAGGAACCACAAAACTGATTTCCAGACTGGTTGTACCAGCTTGCAATACCACCAACAATGGAGGCACGTTACTCTTTCTCCACATCTTTGCCAGTTTCTGCTATCAGCTGAGTTTTTGATCTTAGCCATTCTGACTGCTGTTATGTGGAATCTCAAAGTTGTTTGATTTGCATTTCCCTGTTGACTAACAATGTTGAACAATTCTTTAGGTGCTTCTCACGCATTAGGTATTCTGCAACTGATACGTTCTTGTTTACCACTTTATTCCATTTTTTAATAGGCTTATACGGTTCTGTGGAGTTTAATTTCTTGAATCCTTTGTATATATTGGATATTATCTCTTTTTTGGATATACGATTGGTAAATATCTCTTCCAATCTGTTGCCATTTCATCCTATACACAGTGTCATTTGCCTTACAGAAGCTTTGCAGTTTTAGGAGGTCCCATTTGTCAATTCATGGTGTTAATGTACAAGCTGTTGGTGTTCTGTTCAGGAAAATTTCCCCTTTGCCCATGTGCTTGAGGTTCTTCCCCATTTACTTTTCTATTAGATTCAGTGTATCTGATTTTATGTGGTGGTCCTTCATCCACTTGGACCTGAGTTTTTTACAAGTGGATAAGGATAGATTGATTTTGATTTGCATTTCCCTAATGACTAATGATGTTGAACATTTTTTAAGATGCTTCTCAGCCATCCGAAGTTCTTCAGGTGAAAAATTCTTTGTTTAGCTCTTTACCCCATTTTAAGAGTGTTATTTGGTTTTCTGGGGTCTAACTTCTTGAGTTCTTTGTATATATTGGATATTAGCCCTCTATCAGATGTAGGGTTGGTGAAGATCTTTTCCCAATTTGTTGGTTGATTCGTCCTTTTGATGGTGTCCTTTGCCTTACAGAAACTTTGTAATTTTATGAGGTCCCATTTGTCATTTCTTGATCTTAGAGAATAAGCTATTGGTGTTCTGTTCAGGAACTTTTCCCCTGTGCCCATGTCCTCAAAGGTCTTTCCCAGTTTCTTTTCTATTAGTTTCATTGTGTCTGGTTTTATGTGGAGGTCCTTGATCCACTTGGAGTTGAGCTTAGTACAAGGAGATAAAGATGGATCAATTCACATTCTTCTGCATTCTGATCTCCATCACCATTTGTTGAAAATGCTATCTTTTTTCCACTGGATGTTTTCAGCTCCTTGTTGAAGATCAAGTGGCCATAGGTGCGTGGGTTCATTTCTGGATCTTCAATTCTATTACATTGATCCGCCTGCCTGTCACTGTACCAATACCATGCAGTTTTTAACACTATTGCCCTGAGATTTCACCTCACACCAGTCAGAATAGCCAAGATAAAAAACTTAGGAGAAAACAAGTGCTGGCGAGAATGAGGAGAAAGAGGAACACTCTTCCACTTCTGGTGAGGTTGCAAATTAGTACATCCACTCTTGAAATCAGTCTGGTGGTTCCTCAGAAACCTGGCTTGTCACTTCCAGAGAACCCTGCTATATCACTCCTGGGCATATACCCAGAGCATTCTCCAGAATGTAATAAGGATACATGCTCCACTATGTTGATAGCAGCCCTATTTATTGTATCCAGAAGCTGGAAAGAACACAAGTGTCCCTCAACGGAGGAATGGATACAAAAAATGTGGTATATATACACAATGTAGTATTCAGCCATTAGAAACAATGAATTCATGAAATTCTTAGACAAATGGAGAACATCATACTAAGTGAGGTAACCCTTTCTCAAAAGATCAATCATGGTATGCACTCACTGATAAACAGATATTAGCCTAGAAACTTGGATTAAACAAGTCATAATCCACATATCAAATGATGTGCAATAAAAACAGAGGAGTGACCCTTGGTTTTGAAAAGGCTCAGTGCATCAGTATAGGAAAATACCAGAACAGGGAAGTGGGAAGGAGTGGATAGGGGAAAGGGGGAGAGAAGAGGGCTTATGGGACTTTCTGGGAGTGGGGAGCCAGGAAGGGGAATCATTTGAAATGTAAATTAAAAATATGTCGAATAAAACAAACAATCAAATCAAAACAAAACAAAAACAAACACAAAAAAGAATAGATTGATTTGCTTTCTTCTACATGGTAACATGATAATGCCCAGTCGAACCAGCTCCATTTGATGAAAATGCTGTCTTATTTCTACTAAATGATTTTAGTTCCTTGGTCAAAGCTCAAGTGACCAAAATGTGTGGGTTTATTTCTGAGTCTTCAATTCTATTCCATTGATCCACCTGTCTGTCACTTACCAATACCATGCAGATTTTATCACAATTGATCTGTAGTACAGTTGGAGGTCAGGGATGGTATTTCTACCAGAATTTCTTTTAATGTTGAGAACATTTTTCCCTATCCTGTGTTTTTTGTTAGTTAAATGAAAATCGCAAATTGCTCTTTCTAGCTCTATGAAGAGTTGGAATTTTGATAGGAATTACATTGAATCTTTAGATTGCTTTGGGAAAGACATACATTTTTACTATATTAACCCTGGCAATCCATTAGCATGGGAGATCTTCCCATCTTCTGAGATTTTTGTCGATTTTTTAAGAGACTTAAAATTCTTGTAATACAGATCTTTCCTTTGAGTAGAGGAAGGCCACAGATTTGTTTGAGTCAATTTTATATCCAGCCACTTTGCTGAAGTTGTTTATCAGGTTTAGGAATTCTCTGGTGGAATTTTTGAGGTCACTTAATTATACTACCATATCATGTGCAAATTGAAATATTTTGTATCACTTTCGAATTTGTATCCCTTTGAGCTCTTTTTGTTGTCTAATTGCTCTGGATAGGAATTCAAGTACTGTATTGAATTGGCATAGAGAGAGTAGTTGTACTTGTTTACTCCCTGATTTTAGTGGGATTGCTTAAAGTTACTCTCCTTATTTGATGTTGGCTACTGGTTTGCTGTACATTGTTTTTACTATGCTTTGGTATGAGCCATAAATTTCTGACCTTTCCAAGACTTTTATTATGAAGTGTGTTGGATTTTATCAAATGCTTTCTCAACATCTAATGAGATACCATGTGTTTTTTGTTTTTTTTTTGTCTTTTGAGGTCATTTATATAGTGCATTGCCTTGATAGATTTCCTTATATTGAACCATTTCTACACCCCCGGGATGAAGCATACTTGATCATGATGTATGATCATTTTGATGTGTTCTTGGATTCAGTTTGCCAGAATTTTATTGACTATTTTTGCATTTATATACATAAAGGAAATTAGTCTGAACATTTCCTTCTTTGTAGTGTCTTTGTGTGATTTAGGTGTCAGAGTAATTGTAACTTCATAGAATGAATTGGTAGTGTTCCATTTGTATTTTGTGGAAAAGTTTGGATAGTGTTGGTGTTAGGTCCTTCTTTAAAGGTCTGATAGAACTGTAAACCCATCTGGTCCTGGGCTTTTTCTGATTGGGAGACTATTGAGGACTCCTTCTATTTCATTAGGAATTGTGGGACAATTTAGATTGTTTATCTGATCCTGATTTAACTTTGATAACTGGTATTTGTCTAAGAAATTGTCTACTTCATACACAGTTTTCACTTTTGTTGAGTAAAGACTTGTATAGTAGGATCTGATGTTTTGTTTTGTTTTTTTAATTTCCCCAGTTTCTGTTGTTTTGTCTCCCTTTTCCTTTCTGATTTTATTTATTTGGATACTGTCTTTGTGCCTCCTGATTATTCTGGATAATGATTTCTCTATCTTGTTGATTTTCTCAAAGAACATCTCCTGCATTGGTTGATTTTTTTTTTTTATAGTTCTTCTTGTTTCTATTGTTTTACTTTAAGCCTTGAGTTTGATTATTTCTTGTTGTCCTCTCCTCTTGGGTGATATGCTTCTTTTTGTTCTAGAGCTTTCAGATGTGCTGTCAAGCTGCTAGTGTATATTCTATCAAGTTTCTTTTTCCTTTTTTAAATTTTTTATTGAATATCGTCTTCATTTAAATTGCCAATGGTAAAACCTTTCCTGATATCCCCGCTCCCCTAAGACTCCCAACCCCTCCCCTTCCTCCTTCCCTCTGCCTCCATGTATATGCCTTTCCACCCAACACACTTCCTCCTCCCCCTTCAGTTTCCCTTTGTTCAGGCCTCTGTTGAGCCTTTACCTGACCAAGGACCATTCCCCCCACTGATGCCCAACAAGTCCTTCCTCTGACACATTTTTGGCTAGAATCATGTGTGCCCCTTGGTTGATGATTCAGTCTCTGGAGGTCTTGGAGCAACTGGGTGGCCGAAATCATTGTTCTTCCCATGGGGCTGTAAACCCCTTCAGGTCCTCTGTACCATCCTCCAGCTCCTCCATTGGGGCCCCCATGCCCAGTCCAATAGTTGGTTGTTAGCATCTGCCTCTGTATTTGTAAGGCTATAGTAGGGGCCCTCTGGAGATAACTATGGCATGCTCCCATTGGTATACACTTCTTGTCATACATTGTAGTGTCAGGGTTTGTTGACTGTTTATAGGATGAATCTCCAGGTAAAGCCATCTCTGGGTGGCCTTTACTTCAGTCTCTGCTCCACCCATTGTCTCCCTAATTGCTCCTGTGACTATTTTATTCCCTATCTTAGAGGAATTGAAGCACCCTCACTTAAGTCCTCCTTCTTCTTGAGCTTGGTGAATTGTAACTTGTTTATTTTGAGCTTTATGTGTGTTCTTTTGTGATTGACTTGCCTCCCTCAGAATGACACTTCCTAGTTATATCCATTTGGCTAAGAATTTCATGAATTTATTGTTTTTAATGGCTGAATAGTACTCCATTGTATATATATACTATAGTTTCTGTATCCATTCCTCTGTTGAGGAACATCTGGGTTCTTTCCATCTTCTGGCTATTATAAATAAGGAAGCTATGAACATAGTGGAACATGTGTCCTTATTACATGTAGGAACATTTTCTGGGTATATGACCAGGAGTGGTATAGCTGCGTCCACTTGTAGTACTATGTCTAGTTTTCTGAGGAATCACCAAACTGTTTTCCAGAGTGGTTTTACCAGATTACAATTCCACCAACAATGGAGAACTATTCCCTTTCACCCCACATCCTCTCTAGCAACTGCTGTGCCCTGAGTTTTTTATCTTAGCCATTCTGACTGGTGTAAGGTGGAATCTCAGTGTTGTTTTTATTTGCATTTCTCTGATAACTAAGGATGCTAAACAACTTCTTCAGGTAATTTAGATCCATTTGAGTTTCCTCAGTTGAGAAGTCCCTGTTTAGCTCTGTACCCCATTTTTAATAGGGTTATTTGACTCTCTGGAGACCAACTTCTTAAGTTCTTTGTAAACATTGGATATTAGCCCTCTATTAGATGTAGGATTGTTAAAGATCTTTTTCCATTTTGTTGGTTGCCATTTTGTCCTATAAACTACATCCTTTGCTTTACAGAAACTTTGCATTTCATGAGGATCCATTTGACCATTCTTATTCTTAGAGCATAAGCGACTGGTGTTCTGCTCAGGAACTTTCCCCCTGTGCACACATGTTCAAGATTCAACCCTACTTTCTCCTCTATAAGATTCAGTGTGTCTGGTTTTATTGTAGATCCTTGATCCACTTGGACTTGAGCTTTGTACAAGGAGATAAGAATGGGTTGATTTAAACAACCCTGAGATTTCACCTTACACCAGTCAGAATGGCTAAGGTCAAAAACTCAGGAGACAGCAGGTGTTAGCGAGGATGTGGAGAAAGAGGAACTCTCCTCCACTGCTGGTGGGGCTGTAAGATGGTACAACCACTTTGGAAATTAGTCTGGCGGTTCCTCAGAAAACTGGACATGACACTTCCGGAGGACCCTGCTATACCTCTCCTGGGCATATACCCAAAGGATTCACCAGCATGCAATAAAGACACATGCTCCATTATGTTCATAGCAGCCTTATTTATAATAGCCAGAGCTGGAAAGAACCCAGATGTCCCTCAAAGGAGGAGTGGAATCAGAAAATGTGGTATATTTACACAATGGAATATTACTCAGCAATTAAAAACAATGAATTCACAAAATTTTTAGGCAAATGGTTTGATCTGGAAAATTTCATCCCAAGTTAGGTAACCCAATCACAAAAGAATACACATGGAATGCAACTTCTGATAAGTGGATATTAATTAGCCTAGAAACTCTGAATACCCAAGGCACAAATCGCATAACAAATGACTCCCATGAAGAAGTATGGAGAGGGTCCTGATCCTGGAAAGGATTGATCTAGCATTGGAGGAGCATATAAAGACAGAGAAAAAGGAGGGAGGTGATTGGAGAATGGATCGAGAGAAGAAGGTTTATGGGACATGTGGGGAGGGGGGATCTGGGAAAGGGGAAATCATTTGGAATGTAAACAAAGAATATAGAAAATAAAAATATTTTAAAAAAGAATGGGTTGATTTGCATTTTTCTGCATGCAGATCTCCAGTTGATCCAGCACCTTTTGTTAAAAATGCTATCTTTTTTCTCCTTGACGTTTTTTAGCTCATTTGTCAAATATCAAGTGTCTGTATCTGTGTGGGTTCATTTCTGGGTCTTCAATTCTATTCCATTGATCTTGTTGCCTGTCTCCATACCGATAACAAACAGTTTTTATCACTATTGCTCTGTAGTAGAGCTTGAGGTCTACTACATTGCATTGAGGTCTATTACATATGGTATATACACAAAAAAAGATCTTTTGTTGTGGATAATCATTTTTTTTATTCGATATATTTTTTTATTTACATTTCAAATGATTTCCCCTTTTCTGGACTCCCACTCCCCGAAAGTCACATAAGCCTCCTTCCCTTCCCCTGTTCTCCCACCCAACCCTTCCCACTTCCCTGTTCTAGTTTTACCTTCAAGTGGCCACTCCTCCGTTCTTTTTGTATCTCATTTGATGTGTGGATTATGTTTTGGGTATTCCAGTTTTCCTGGCTACTATCCACTTATTAGTGAGTGCATACCATGATTCATCTTTTGAGACTGGGTTACCTCACTTAGTATGATGCTCTCCAGCTCCATCCATTTGCCTAAAAATTTCATGAATTCATTGTTTCTAATGGCTGAATAGTACTCCATTGTGTAGATATACCACATTTTTTGCATCCATTCTTCTGTTGAGGGATACCTTGGTTCTTTCCAGCTTCTGGCTATTATAAATAGGGCTGCTATGAACATGGTGGAGCATATATCCTTATTACATGCTGGAGAATCCTCTGGGTGTATGTCCAGGAGTGATATAGCAGGATCTTTCGGAAGTGAGGTGCCCAGTTTTCTGAGGAACTGCCAGACTGATTTCCCAAGTGGTTATACCAATTTGAAACCCCACCAGCAGTGAAGGAGTGTTCCTCTTTCTCCACATCCTCAGCAACACCTGCTGTCTCCTGAATTTTTAATCTTAGCCATTCTGACTGGTGTATGGTGAAATCTCGGGATTGTTTTGATTTGCATTTCCGTAATGACTAATGAAGTTGAGCATGTTTTAAGATGCTTCTCTGCCATCCAAAGTTCTTCAGGTGAAAATTCTTTGTTTAACTCTGTACCCCATTTTTAATAGGGTTATTTGGTTTTCTGGGGTCTAACTTCTTGAGTTCTTTGTATATATTGGATATTAGCCCTCTATCTGATGTAGGGTTGGTGAAGATCTTTTCCCAATTTGTTGGTTGCCGATTTGTCCTCTTGATGGTGTCCTTTGCTTTACAGAAACTTTGTAATTTTATGAGGTCACATTTGTTAATTCTTGATCGTAGAGCATATGCTATTGGTGTTCTGTTCAGGAACTTTCTCCCTCAACCGATGTCCTCAAGGGTCTTCCCTAGTTTCTTTTCTATTAGCTTCAGAGTGTCTGGCTTTATGTGCATGTCCTTGATCCATTTGGAGTTGAGCTTAGTACAAGGAGACAAGAATTGATCAATTCGAGGCGGGTTTGCCTACCAGCCCCCTGGCTCGGGGGCCCGTGTCCTGCCCAGGGGCTTGGAAGGAGAGAAGCCCCGTGGCCATATTTGCTGCCTCCCTGGACAGAAAATGATCACTAGGTACTGTGTCACCCTGAGCTTTAGATTTCTGGTGGTGCAAAGTGCCAGGGGTCTGCCTGCCTTCAGGAACTAAGCACATAGGTGGTTCATCTGCAAGCCAGTCCATCACAGGACCTGTGTCCTATGTGAGAATCAACAGAGGGAGTGACCCCCACCACAACATCTTCGCTCCATAATAGAACACCTGGTTAACCTTGACAACCTAAGTATAACATTGTTTGAGGCAAGACAGAGAAGGGCTCCAAAGGCACAAAACAGGAAGGGAGCATATCGGTAATGTGTGCCAGAAGAAACCCAGTCATCTGGTGTTGCAAAGATAACCTTAAAGATCCACAGTAGGTTGAAGCACCAGCCAGTGACAATAAGACCATCGAACACCTGGGAGAACCAGATGGCTAAAGGCAAACATAGGAACGTTACTAACAGAAACCAAGGTATTATGGCAGCATCTGAACCCAATTCCAACATTAGGAAGTCCTGAATACCCCAACACACTAAAAAAAAAAAAAAAAAAAAAAAAAAAATATTTGGATTTAAAATCACTGGTCATGATGCTGGTACAGGAACACATGAAGGACATACTTAAAGAAAATCAGGAGAAAATGGATAAAAATTAGAAGCCCTTACAAGGGAAACACAAAAATCATTGAAAGAAATTCAGGAGAATACAAAAGCCAATAAAGAAGAAATGCAAAAATCACTTAAAGAAATACAGGAAAACCTTGATCAACAGGCAGAAGTCATGAAAGAGGAAACACAAAAATCTCTTAAAGAATTAGAGGAAAACAAAAACAAGCAAATGACAGAAATGAGCAAAAACTTCCAGGATCTGAAAACAGAAGTAGAAACAACTAAGAAAGCACAAAGGGAGACAACTTTGGAGATAGAAAACCTTGGGAAGAAATCAGGGACCATAGACACAAATATCAACAACAGAATACAAGAGATAGAAGAAAAAATCTCAGATGCCGAAGATACCATAGAAACCATGGACTCAACAGTTAAAGAAAATGCAAAATGCAAAAACCTTGTAACCCAAAATATCCAGGAAATCCAGGACACAATGAGAAAGCCAAATCTAAGGATTATAGGCATTGATGAGAGTGAAGATTTACAACTTAAAGGGCCAGCAAATATCTTCAACAAAGTTATGTAAGAAAACCTCGCTAACCTAAAGAGAGAGATGCCCATGAATATATAAGAACCCTACAGAACTCCAAACAGACTGAACCAGAACAGAAATACCTCCTGTCATATAATAATCAAAACCCCAAATGTACTAAACAAAGAAAGAATACTTAGGGCAGTAAGAGAAAAAGGGCAAGTAACATATAAAGGAAGACATATCAGAATTACACCAGATTTCTCACCAGAGACCATGAAAGCTAGAAGATCCTGGGCAGAGCTCATGCAGACTCTAAGAGAACACAAATGCCAGCCAAGACTACTATACCCAGCAAAACTCTCAATTACTTTAGAAGAGAAACCAAGATATTCCATGACAAAACCAAATTTACACAATATCTTTCTACAAACCCAGCCCTACAAAGGATAATAGAGGGAAAACACCATTACAACGAGGGAAACTATACCCTGGAAAGAGCAGGATATTAAGCTTCTTTCATCAAACCCAAAGAAGATAACCACACACATATAAAATTAAAATCAAAAATGATACGAAGAAATAACCACTACTCCTTGATATCTCTTAACATCAATGGACTCAATTCCCCAATAAAAAGACATAGACTAACAAACTGGTTAGGTAAACAGGACGCTACATTTTGCTGGATACAGGAAACACACCTCAGTGTCAAAGACAAAAACTACCTTAGAGTAAAAGGCTGGAAGACAATTTTACAAGCCAATGGTCTTGGGAAACGAGCCGGAGTTGCCATTCTAATTTCAGAAAAAATTGACTTCCAACATAATGTCATCAAAAGAGACATGGAAGGTCACTACTTGCTGGTCAAAGGAAAAATCCAACAAGAAAAACTCTCAATCCTGAACATATATGTCCCAAACAAAAGGGTGCCCTCATTCATAAAAGAAACTTTACTAAAGCTCAAAGTACACATTGCACCTAACACAATAATTGTGGGTGACTTCAACACTTCATTCTCACCAATGGACCGATCAGGAAAACAGAAACTAAACAGGGAGACAATGAAACTAATTGAAGCTTTGAACCAATTGGAATTAACAGATATATATAGAATTTTCATCCCAAAGCAAAAGAATATACCTTTTTCTCAGCACCTCATTGTACCTTCTCCAAAATAGATCATATAGTTGGTCACAAGACAGACCTCAACAAATATAAGAAGATTGAAATAATCCCATGCCTCCTATCAGATCACTATGGAGTAAAAGTGGTCTTTAGTAACAGTAAAAACTACAGAAAGCCCACATACACATGGAAACTGAACAATACTCTACTCAATGATACCTCAGTCAGGAAAGAAATAAAGAAAGAAATCAAAGATTTCCTAGAATTTAATGGAAATGAAGGCACAACATTCACAAATCTGTGGGACAAAATGAAAGCAGTGCTAAGAGGAAAACTCATAGTTTTGAGTGCTTCCAAAAAGAAATTCGAGAGATCCTACACAAGAAGATTAACTCAACAACTGAAAGCCCTGGAACAAGAAGAAGCTAATTCACCCAGGAGGAAAAGAAGACAGGAAATCCTCAAACTCAGGGCTGAAATCCATCAAGTAGAAACCAAGAGAACCATACAAAGAATCAACAAGACCAAAAGCTGGTTCTTTGAAAAAATCAACAAAATAGATAAACCCTTAGCTAGACTAACCAAAGGGCACAGAGAAAGTATCCAAATTAAAAAAAAGTAGAAATGAAAACGGAGATATTACAACAGAAAACAAGGAAATTCAAAAAATCATCAGATCCTACTACAAAAACCTGTACTCACCACAACTGGAGAATCTGGAGGAAATGGACATTTTCTTAGACAGATACCAATTACCAAAATTAAACCAGGATCAAATAGACCATCTAAACAGACCCATAACCCCTAAAGAAATAGAAGGGGTCATAAATAGCCTTCCGACCAAAAAAAGCACAGGACCAGATGGCTTCAGTGCAGAATTCTATCAGACATTCAAAGAAGACTTAACACCAATAATCTTCAAACTTTTCCACCAAATAGAAACAGAAGGAACACTACCCAACTCCTTCTTCGAAGCCACTATTATGCTGATACCAAAACCACACAAAGATCCAACTAAGAAAGAGAATTTCAGGCCAATTTCCCTTATGAATATCGATGCAAAAATACTAAATAAAATTCTTGCCCACCAAATCCAAGAACACATCAAAACGATCATCCACCATGATCAAGTAGGCTTCATCCCAGGGATGCAGGGATGGTTCAATATAAGGATATCCATAAATGCTATCCACAACATAAACAAACTCAAAGAAAAAAACCACATGATCATTTCATTAGATGCTGAAAAAGCATTTGACAAAATTCAGCATCCTTTCATGCTGAAAGTCTTGGAAAGGACAGGAATCCAAGGCCCATATCTAAACATAGTAAAAGCAATATACAGCAAACCAGTAGCCAAAATCAAACTAAATGGAGAGAAACTTGAAGCAATCCCACTAAAATCAGGGACTAGACAAGGCTGCCCTCTCTCTCCATATCTTTTCAATATAGTTCTTGAAGTCCTAGCTAGAGCAATTAGACAAGAGAGGGAAGTCAAAGGGATACAAATTGGTAAGGAAGAAGTTAAACTATCACTATTTGCAGATGATATGATCGTATACTTAAGTGACCCCAAAAACTCTGCTAGAGAACTCCTACAGCTGATAAACAACTTCAGCAAAGTGGCTGGCTACAAAATCAACGCAAGCAAATCAGTAGCCTTTATATATCCAAAGGATAAGCAGACTGAGAAAGAAATTAGGAAATGACCCCCTTCACAATAGCTACGAACTGCATAAAGTATCTTGGGGTGACTCTAACCAAACAAGTGAAAGACCTATATGACAAGAACTTCAGATCTCTGAAGAATGAAATCAAAGAAGATCTCAGAAAATGGGAAAATCTTCCATGCTCATGGATTGGCAGGATTAATATAGTTAAAATGGCCATCTGGCCAAAGGCAATCTACAGATTCAATGCTATCCCCATAAAATTCCCAACCCAGTTGTTCATAGAGCTAGAAAGAGCAATTCTCAAATTCATTTGGAATAACAAAAAACCCAGGATAGCTAAAATTATTCTCAACAGTAAAAGAACTTCAGGGGGATTCAGTATCCCAGACTTTAAACTCTACTACAGAGCAATAGTGATAAAAACTTCATGGTATTGGTACAATATCAGGCAAGCAGATCAATGGAATAGGATTGAAGACCCAGAAATGAACCAACACACATATTGTTACTTGGTCTTCGACAAAGGAGCTGAAAGCATCCAGTGGAAAAAAGATAGTCTTTTCAACAAATGTGCTGGTTCAATTGGAGGTCAGCATGCAGAAGAATGTGCATCGATCCATTCTTATCTCCTTGTACCAAGCTCAACTCCAAATGGATCAAGGACCTCCACATAAAACCTGACACACTGAAACTAATCGAAAAGAAACCGGGGAAGACCCTGGAGGACATGGGCACAGGGGAAAATTTCCTGAACAGAACACCAATAGCTTATGCTCTAAAATCAAGAATTGACAAGTGGGACCTCATAAAACTACAAAGTTTCTGTAAGGCAAAGGACACCGTCAAAAGGACAAAACGTCAACCAACAGACTGGGAAAGGATCTTCACCAACCCTAAATCTGATAGAGGGCTAATATCTAATATATACAAAGAACTCAAGAAAGTAGAACCCAGAGAACCATATAACCCCATTAAAAAGTGGGGTATGGAGCTAAACAAAGAATTTTCACATGAAGAACATCAGAGAGCTGAGAAATACCTTAAGAAATGTTCAACATTATTAATCATTAGGGGAATGCAAATCAAAACAACCCTGAGATTTCACCTCAAACCAGTCAGAATGGCTAAGGTCAAAAACTCAGGAGACAGCAGGTGTTGGCGAGGATGTGGAGAAAGAGGAACACTCCTCCCCTGCTGGTGGCATTGCAAGATGGTGCAACCACTTTGGAAATCAGTCTGGCGGTTCCTCAGAAAACTGGGCATGTCACTTCCTGAGGACCCTGTTATACCACTCCTGGGCATATATCCAGAGGATTCTTCAGCATGCAATAAGGACACATGCTCCACTATGTTCATAGCAGCCCTATTTGTAGTAGCCAGAAGCTGGAAAGAACCTAGGTGTCCTTCAATGGAGGAATGGATACAAAAAACGTGGTATATTTACACAATGGAGTACTATTCAGCCATTAGAAACAATGAATTCATGAAATTCTTAGACAAATGGATGGAACTGGAGAACATCTTACTAAGTGAGGTAACCCAGTCTCAAAATATCAATCATGGTATGCACTCACTGATAAGTGGATATTAGCCTAGAAACTTTGAATACCCAGGACATAATCCACAAATTAAATGATGTCCAAAAAGAATGGAGGAGTGGCCCCTGGTTCTGGAAAGACTCAGTGCAAGAGTATAGGGGAATTCCAGAACAGGGAAATGAGAAGGGGTGGATGGAAGAACAGGGGGACGGAAGAGGGCTTATGGGACTTGCAGGGAGTGGGGACCCAGAAAAGGGGAAATCATTTGAAATGTAAATAAAAATATATCAATAAAAGAATTGATAATTTGCATTCTTCTGCATGCTTGATCTCGGTTTTTTGTTATTCCAGATGAATTTGAGAATTGCTCTTTCTATATTGATGAAGAGTTGATTTTGGATTTTGATGGGGGTTGCATAAATCTGTAGATTACTTTCGGCAAGATGGCCATTTTTACTATATTGATTCTAGCAATCTACGAACTTGGGAGACCTTTCTATCTTCTGAGACTTTCTTTGATTTCTTTCTTCACAGACTTAAAATTCTTGTCATACAGATCTTTCACTTGCTTTGTTAGGGTCACACCTAGGTATGACATATTATTTGGGACTATTGTGAAGGGTGTCATTTCCTTAATTTCTTTCTCCTCTTTTTTATCCTTTGAGTAGAGGAAGGTTGCTGATTTGCTTGAGTTAATTTTATATCCAGCCACTTTGCTGAAGTTGTTTATCAGTTTTAGGAGTTCTCTGGTGGAAGTCTTGGGGTCGCTTAAGTATACTATCATATCATCTGCAAATAGTGATATTTTGACTTCTTCCTTTCCAATTTGTATACCTTTGACCTCCTTTTGCTGCCTGCTTTCTCTGACTAGGGTATATTCTCTCAAGTTTCTTTTTGGCAGCATTCAGAGCTATGAGTTTACCTCTTAGGACTGCTTTCATTGTTTCCCATAGGTTTTGGTATGTTATAGCTTCATTTCATTACACTCTAAAACGTCTTTGATTTCTTTCTTTATTTCTCCCTTTACCAAGTTATCACTGAGAAGAGGGCTGTTCAGCTTCCACACGTATATGGGCTTTCTATTGTTTTTGTTGTTTTTGAAGAGCAACCTTAATTAGGGGTAATCTGTCAGGAAGCATGGGATTATTTCAATCTTCTTTATCTGTTGAGGCCTGTTTTATGACTGATTATATGTTCAACTTTGGAGAAGATACCATGAGATGCTGAGAAGAAGGTATATTCTTTTGTTTAAGGATAAAATGTTCTATGGGTATCTGTTAAGTGAATTTGGTTCGTAACTAAAGCTAGTTTCAATATTTCTCTGTTTAGTTTATGTTTCCATGGTCTGTCTATTGATGATAGTGGGGTGTAGAAATCTGCCACTATTATTGTGTGAAGTCCAATGTGTGCTTTCAGCTTTAGTAAAGTTTATTTTATTAATGTGAGTGCCCTTGCATTTGGTGCATAGATGTTCAGGAATGAGAGTTCTTCTTTGTATATTTTTGCGTTGATGAGTATGAAATATCCTCCCTTACATTTTTAATAACTTTTAGTTTGTAAGTCAATTTTATTGGATATTAGAATGGCTACTCCAGCTTGTTTCTTGAGAACATTTGCTTTGAAAATAGTAATCCATCTTTTTAATTTTTGTTAGTGACTGCCTTTTTCCCTGAACTGGGTTTCTTGCCTGCAGCAAAATGTTGGATCCTGTTTACGTATCCAGTATGTTAGTCTATGTTTTTTATTGGGGAATTGAGTCCATTGATATTAAAAATATTAAGGAAAAGTGACTGTTGCTACATGGTATTGTTGTTAAAAGTGGAGTTATGTTTATATGCTTACCATCTTATTGGTTTATTAATGGAAGATTACATTATTGCTTTTTCTAGTGTATAGTTTCCATTCTTGTGTTGGAGTTTTCTTTTTATTTTCCTTTGAAGGAATGGATTTGTGGAATGATATTATGTAAATGTAGTTTTGCCATGGAATATCGTGATTTCTTCATCTATCGTAACTGAAAGTTTTGCTGGGTATAGCAGTCTGGCTTGGCATTTGTGTTCTCTTAGGGTCTGAATAAGATCTGCCCCGGATCTTCTAGCTTTCATAGTCTCTTGTGAGAAGTCTGGTATAATTCTGAAAGGTCTGTCTTTATTTTTTTTTTAGAATATACTTAATATTTTAGTCAAGGATACATCATTAAATTACTTAAAATTGGGTCTATTAACACCAACATAACAAGAAAAGTAAAACAAAATGTAATGTAAATAAATGTAAAAGAGAACCAGGTAGACATGTAAGAAAGAAAAATAATGGTACTTACTAAAACTACATTAAAATGAATATTAAATGTTGCCACATTATATTTTTAGAAACATAAAACTTTCCTAATATATGAAAAAGAAATCTCTCATAATACATTGTCTATAAGAAACTTAGGCTAAAAGGGATACAGAAGGATGTACCATGTTGACAATGAAAGACACAAAAATTGACTAGAGCTGTTTCAGACAAAGTAGATGCCATTTATATAATAAAATGTAATTAATTAAATAGGGTTTTGTAGCATAAATGCTTTTCTTACATTTTGAAGGTTTACAGTTCCATGATGGAGTCACTGGAAGAATTGAGTTCACTACCTCACCTATGCATGGCAACTTCTTCCTGTCTTTCTACAACCATAAAATAAGCTCCTTGCCCCTCTCTGGACAGTTATTGAAGAGAAAGTGAATCTTTCACCTATGAGCAGAAACGTGAAAGCAATGCTAGGATCCTGGCTCTCTTCTCACAGGCTGAACTCAGAGGACAGGGAAACCACTTGGCTCCAGGGTGCAGATGGTGAGTGGAAGGATCCTTTCCCAGCTGCTCTACTGATCTTATGTCCCATGATTCTCTCACATTTCTTATTTTAGTTTCGCTGTCCTTATCTATTTGTTACGCATTTTCTAACAAGGACTCTTGGAAAGGCTCCTATTCTCTCACCATTATACTACTTTGAACTTTGAACCAGAAGTAATCTGAGATCATATTTGAAATACAATTCTTAACACTCAGTCACAAATAAGATTAGACAGTAGTGTGTGCCAAATGCATTTTTAATCACAGTCAAGTATGAAGTCTTCATTTCTTGTTGACATTTCTGTGATCTGAAGTGTTTGTCACTACTTACAGTATTACCCTCACATTCAAAATCATCCTGCAGCTACATGCTTTCCAAAAGCAGTCTGTTCTTCCCAGCTGTTCTGAAAATTAATCTATCTATAAAAACCTGCCTTGCTAAGGGTAATGTCAGCATTGGTGTTTTTTCCAAAGCTGAAGGAGAGAACACAGGCCCATTTGACAAAGAAAATAAATATACACATCATATAAGCACCAAAAGCATCATTATTTATATTTTTCTTATTTTAAAAGGTAAAATGAAGACATTAATTGAATTTACATTATATTGCAGAACAATGTTCATTGTTGGTTAGACAAAGGACAGAATTAGTTTCCTCATTGCTATGAAAAATCATATGACAACCTTAACTTAAAGAAGGAAGGTTTTTGGTTTTTTTTTTTTTTTTGGTTCTTTTTTTTTTTGTTTTGGTTGTTGAGAGTTTGAGGAAGGTTTGTTTGTCTACTCAGTTTGAGGGCATAGTATAGAATGGAAGAGAGAAGTCAGCACAGCATGCAGGAGTGAGAAGCATCTGGTCATATAGTTCCGACTGCCAGGTAGCAGTCAGAGAAAGCGAAATTCTGGTGCTCAGCTTTCTTTCACCTGATATTTTAGTCATGACCTCAGCCAATAAGGTGGTATCATCCACACTTAGGGTAGATCTTCTTGTCTCAATTAAGTTAATCTAGAATTTCCCTTATAAATTTGCCCACTGGCTTATTTCCTAGCTAATTCTAGATCCATTCAATTGACAGTCAACATGAATCATCAGAATTAGTTAACAGACTGAAATATCAGAATATTGAAGTAGAAACATGAAATCATTTTATGAGATATTTCAAAGTAACCCTATGAATCTAAAAAAGATTTAAGTTCAGTTCTTTTTAAAGAAACAAAGCTTTAAACCTGAGTGTTTAGAATAAAATTAACGGTATTTAAAGTACTTAATCGTTCCTTCATGTAGATACTGTGATAATGGTCACATATTTTAATTTTATGTGCAAGAGAAGGAATTTGTTAATGGACAAAGTATTTCTGTTGCATTGACTTAAATGAAGACAAGTATTCCCTTCATGAATCATTACAAGTTCTTTTGCTATTGTATAGGATATACTGACTACCTAATTTGCTATCCCTCATTCTGTTCTGACACTTTTCATTGGGCAATGAAATTTAGTGGCTCCTTATGGTTTGTTAAAGCATAAAATGAACTCCAACATAGCAACAACTTTCCTCTCTGGACAGTGGAGAATGGATCTGCAGTCCACACTTTATTTCACATAATTTAGCCATGCATCACCAAAATCTATTAAGGAGATGGGAGTTGCAAGTCTCTGAGAATGCACAGAGAGATGATTGTGAATGTGTGAGCTCTATCTCCCTGAATAGGACACTCCAGAGATGAAGCAGCTAAAGGTATTACCTCAGTGCTGCAAGCAGAAGACAGAAACTTCATATAGTTTTGTTTCTACAAGAGTAAGAATGGTTTCTTCATTGAGAATTCAGAACTTTGGTTAGAAATTACATAATATTTCTGAAGCACATTGAAATTATTTCTTATCTCAAAGGAAAGATATGTTATAAGCAGTCACTTATTTAATTGCTATGTGTTTTTATATTGAAATACCTATGACAGGGGAATTCTGTTTTGTTGGAGCTAGTGGATGCTCTTATAATCTCACACCTCTTACTACTTTCAGTCTGGACTCACTGGTACTGAATGCATCTGATCTCCTATTAGGACTGTGCCAGACTCATGTGTGTTTTTACTCTTGTGTAAATGGTTTCATTCCACCACTTATAAATTATTCATATATGTAAAGAATTTACTGCAACCGGGGACAACCTGGATGCAAGTGTCCAATGCAACTGTGCCTAGGATTGCTATCTCTACAAGCCCTTCACAAACAACAACAACAACAACAACAACAACAGCAAAACACACTAGAGGAAAACCAAACACCTGATAAACCATGGCTGTAATGAAGGAAATAAAGAACAGAACAAAATGGAGTGTGTGTAGCAGGTGATTTTTCTTAAAGCTTGAATCTTTTCAAAATATATTGCAATGTTATGTAAATTTTAGGGAGATGGCCCAATAGTTAATAACTCTTACTGCTTTCAACATACTTAAGAGGAATTCTCAGAACTCATGTGAAGTAGCACATAACCACCCATATCTCTAGTTTTATGAGATACAATCTCTTCTGGCATCTGTGAATAAGTGCACATCTGTGCAAGTTCCCATGAACACAGATATACATACAAATATACATATAAATACATATAAGAAAATATTTTTAAATGAAATGATGATATACTGTGAAATTATCTAGATATTAATGTGTGTAACTGAAACCAAATTAGTAAAGTGACTGGAGAAATAGAAATTTTCTGTTTTCAGGTACCTGAGTCTCTAGGGGCACTATTGTAACATTCCATACTGAGTTCCTTCTCCAAAGATATAACCAGTGTCCTCATGCTTTTCCAACACTGCTACCTTTGAAAAAAATAATGTCTCCTTGCAGCCAGTGGTAGTCAAAGATGACAATACCCACTTTCCCATGAGCCTCCCTGATGTCTTGGAACCTATTACTACTAGTCATACTGTTGGTGCTATGCCTTGAGTCATCACTGCAATACCATGTCTTGGAACATTTTTCCTGTTCAACACAAAAGAATCCTCATATATACTCCATATACATTCATATATTATTAATGAATCACTAGCATTATGTTTTTCTTTATTTTTACTATTTCTATCCAATAAAAATCATTATAGATCATATTATATAAATATTAAATATATATGTTATATATATATTAGCATTAAGTATATAAAGCCAATATGAGTAAAATATTTTATACAATAGTGGTTATTATTTTGATGTGCTTACATATTCTTGATACCATATACAAACTAGTATAGAATATAAGTAAAGCAACTAGATAGTGGAATTTAAGACAAAATATAGTAATTGTTTGATCCTTACATAGATGGAAAAATATAATGATCAGGCTGTTAAGAAAAATTCCCAAGTACCAATTAAATCTCAATCAATTTAAATCCACAAAGCATGTTCTTAATATGAATTAACACATGGAGGGACCCATGGATCCAGCTACATATGTAGCAGAATATGACCTTTTCAGACATCAGTGGCAGGAGAGGCCATTGGTCCTGTGAAGGCTGGATGCCCCAGTGTAGGGGAATTCCAGGACAGGAAAGTGAGAATGGGTGGGTTGTCAAGCATGGGGAGGGGGATGGGATAGGGGGTTTTCTGAGGGAAATGAGAAAAGGGGATAACATTTGAAATGTAAATAAAGGAAATATCTAATTAAAATTTGCAACAAGTTATGCAAACAAGTAAAATCACATTGAAATTATTAACCACAAATTGCCAAAACTGTCCAACTATATCATATTTATTATGAGTAATTAGTTAAAGATATCCTCTTATTTTGATGAAGGGAAAAAGCAGAACATTTCCTTGTTTTAAACATATCTCCAGCATTCAGTAATTATGTGTGAAGTTGTCAAGGCAAGAAAGCAGAACATCTGATAAGAAGCACAATGTCAAAGTGTGAGGCAAATGAAATTTCAATTGTGTATAACATATATCTTGAATGAAGAGAATGGAAATTTGCAAGTACTATGATCATTGAAGAACAGTTGCCTCCATACAAACAGGACTCACACACATGTTCATATCTCCAAACTAAGAAAACTGTGCAAATGGCCTACAGCAATTTGCCACTAATTGAACACTCAGACAGCAAATTCATGGTATATTTGAGAAACGCGATTACCAAGTATGTCTTCAGTGATGCTGTGACTTCTATTAAGTTACTACAGTTTACTACCATAACTGCCATTCTTCGCACATTGATTTAGATGGACTTAAATAGAGTCACTCTCAAGCGGTTCCAAGTTCTTTTAACTGCTCATTTGCATTGTCTATAGCAATGCCGGTTGCTGTAGAGCTGGTGTTAAAGGACCATGTTTGTATGCTTTTCTTAGTGCTGTGTATTGAATAGAGGGCTTTGTGAATTCTAAGCAATACCTTCAATAGCCAACCTCATGTCCCATGTAGCAACTGGCAGAACGCAGAGCCCTTGCTCACACACACACACACACACACACACACACACACACACACACACACACAATCAAATAATTAAGATTTTAGATACAATTTAAAAAGTCAGTAGTACATAGTTATTTTAAAAACTCATCGCATTGTTTTTAAAATTGTAACGATGTTGTTCTATGGTATAGTGAGTGGTACATACTTGAAATCTCAACACTTTGACCTCAAAGATCTAAATTTCAAGGTCATCATTATCTACATAAGGAAATGGAGACCAGATTAGAGTAGTTGAGATTCTGTTTCCAAAAATGTTGAAAGGTACAATCACCACCTCAAACAAACACAAATAGGCCAAGCAAGGTTGTCTTTAAAAATTTATCAAAACTGAGTGAGCCCAGAAAACACCTTGTACCATGAAGTTTTTAATGACAGGTTGGTATGGTGACATTCTTGAATTTTTCTACGTGAAGTCATTTTTAACTTATAATTAACTTTTTGACAAAAAGAAATAAGACTTATAAACTGCTTCTTAGAAATTGTGCTGGAATGGTCATTATATAATCAGTTATTTGTGAGGACATAGGTCTAGAACCTGTAACATTGAATACTACAAGTGTGATATTTGAGATAAATATGAGGAAGAAATTGGCCACATATTTGAAGTTGTCACAGGTCACTTGTTTTCAGAGTATTTATACAGATTACTCAGAATTTTGCAAATCTTTCAAAAGTGGTGTTATTTAAAATTATTCTTCATAGGAGTGCATTAAGATAAAAACAAACTGAGGGAGCCAGGAGACACCACAGCCTGCAGTGCATAGCCTGCCTGGAGGGAGTTATCTCCCAGCAGGCTTTCACTTTTGAGCTCAGAGGTGAGATCTCCACCTTCTCTCTGGAGGGGATCCAGCTAGGAGCACACAGGGCCTAAGATCTGTAGAGCAGCTGGGACAGAGGTCTTTCCCTTGCCATTTGTACCAGGGAACAGGGAGACTCCACAGACTTCTGTGATCAGTGGAACAGCTGGGAAGGAAATCTTCCCACCATCATTTGCACCAAGGAGCTGGGAGACTCCACAACCTTTAGTGCATAGCCCACAAGGAGGGAATGATCTCCCAGCAGGCTTTCACTTCTGGGCAAAGAGAAATCCCCTCCACCTTCTCTCTGGAGGGGATGAAGCTAGAAGCACACAGGGCCTAAGATCAGTGGAGCAGCTGGGACAGAAGTCTTCCTGCCCACCTCCATTTGCACCAGGGAGCTTGAAAACTACACAGTACTCTGTGCATAGCCTGCCAGGAGAGATAATTCAGCCAGCAGTGCTTTCACTTTTGAGCTCAGAGAAGTAAGGACACAGACTTACAGGCCCACAGGAGGAACAATCTCCAGCCAGAGAAAAAAATACCAACTAGCACCAGATGGCAAAAGGCAAGCACAAGAAACCTACCAACAGAAACCAAGGCCACATGGCAACATCAGAACCCATTTCTCACACCACACCAAGTCCCGGATACAGCCAACATACCAGAAAAGCAAGAGTTGGATTTAAATGAGGATCTCATGATGCTGATAGAGGGCTTCAAGAAAGACTTAAGTAACTCCCTTACAGAAATAAAGGAGAACATCAGTCAACAGGTAAAAGCCCTTAAAGAGGAAACACAAAAATCCCTTAAAGAAATACAGGAGATCATGGGTCAACAGGCAGAAGCCCTTAAAGAAGAAACACAAAAATCTCTTAAAGAAATTAAAGAAAACACAATAATATGAAGGAACTGGACAAAACCATCTAGGATAAAAACGTGGAAGTAGAAACAATAAAGAAATCACTAAGAGAGACATCTCTGGAGACAGAAAACTTGGAAAGAATTCAGGAGTCATAGAAGCAAGCATCAACAACAAAATAAGAGATAGAAGAAAGAACCTCAGGTGCTCAAGATACCATAGAAAACATAGACTCAAAGAAACATAGTCAAAGAAAATGAAAAATGCATAAAGCTGGTAACTCAAAACATCCAGGAACTCCAGGACACAATGAGAAGACCAAACCTAAGGATTGTAGGTATAAACAAGAGCGAGGATTTACATCTTAAAGGCCCAGTACATATCTTCAACAAAATTGTAGAAGAAAACTTCCCTAACCTAGAGAAACAGATGTCTATGAACATACAAGAAGCCTTCAGAACTCCAAACAACCGGGCCAGAACAGAAAACTCTCCTGGCACATAAAAATCAAAACACCAAATTCACTAAACAAAGAAATAATATTAAAAGCAGTAAGGTAAAAAGGTAAATATAAAGACAGACCTATCAGAATCACACCAGACTTCTCAGCAGAGACAATGGAAGCTAGGAGATCCTGGGCAGACTTTATACCGACCCTAAGAGAACACAAATGCCAGCCCAGGATACTATACCCAAAAAAACACTCAACCATCATAGATGAACAAACCAAGATATTAAATGATAAAACAAATTTGCACAATATCTGTCCACAAATCTAGTACTACAAAGGATAACTGATGGAAAATGCCAACACAAGGAGGGAAACTATACCCTAGAAAAAGCAAGAAAGTAATCTTCTTCCAAAAAACCCAAAAGAAGATACCCACACAAACATAAAAATAACATAAAAAATAACAGGAAGCTGTTTATCAGCTGTAGGAGTTCTCTAGTGGAGTTTTTGGGTAACTTAGGTAGACTATCATATCATCTGCAAATAATGATGGTTTGATGTCTTCCTTTCCAATTTGTATCACTTTGACCTCCTTATGTTATCTAATTGCCCGAGCTAGTATGTCAAGTACAATATTGAAAAGATAAGGAGATGAATTTGATAATTGCTCTTTCTAACTCTGTGAAGAATTGAGTTGGGATTTTGATGGGTATTGCATTGAATCTGTATATTGCTTTTGGCAAAATGGCCATTTTAACTATATTGACTCTACCGATCCATGAGCATGGGAGGTTTTCCCATTTTTTGAGGTCTTCATACATTTCCTTCTTCAGAGTCTTGAAGTTCTTGTCATACAGATCTTTCACATGTTTGGTAAGAGTCACCCCAAGATACTTTATACTGTTTGTGGCTATTGTGAAGGGGGTCATTTCCCTAATTTCTTTCTTAGCCTGCTTATCCTTTGAGTATAGGAAGGCCACTGATTTGCTTGAGTTGATTTTATAACCTGCCACTTTGCTGAAGTTGTTTATCAGCTGTAGGAGCTCTCTAGTGGAGTTTTTTGGGTCACTTAGGTAGACTATCATGTCGTCTGCAAATAATGATAGTTTGACTTCCTCCTTTCCAATTTGTATCCCTTTGACCTCCTTATGTTGTCGAATTGCCCGAGCTAGTACCTCAAGTGCAATATTGAAAAGATAAGGAGAAAGGGGGCAGCCTTGTCTGGTCCCTGATTTCAGTGGGATTGCTTCAAGTTTCTCTCCATTTAGTTTGATGCTGGCTACCGGTTTGCTGTATATTGCTTTTACTATGTTTAGGTATGGGCCTTGAATTCCTGTTCTCTCCAAGACTTTAAGCATGAAAGGATGCTGAATTTTGTCAAATGCTTTTTCAGCATCCAATAAAATGACCATGTGGTTTTGTTCTTTGAGTTTGTTTATGTAGTGGATTGTATTGATGGATTTCCGTATATTGAACCAACCCTGCATTCCCGGGATAAAGCCTACTTGATCATGGTGGATGATCGTTTTGATGTGTTCTTGGATTCGGTTGGCAAGAATTTTATTGAGTATTTTTGCATCGATGTTCATAAGGGAAATTGGTCTGAAGTTCTCTTTCTTTGTTGGATCTTTGTGTGGCTTTGGTATCAGCGTAATTGTGGCTTCGTAGAAGGAATTGGGTAGTGTTCCTTCTGTTTCTATTTTGTGGAATAATTTGAAGAGTATTGGTGTTAACTCTTCTTTGAAGGTCTGGTAGAATTCTGCACGGAAACCATCTGGTCCTGTGCTCTTTTTGGTTGGAAGACTTTCTATGACTCCTTCTATTTCTTTAGGCTTTATAGGACTGTTTAGATGGTCTAGTTGGTCCTGATTTAATTTTGGTATTTGGTATCTGTCAAGGAAATTGTCCATTTCCTCCAGATTCTCCAGTTGTGTTGAGTACAGGCTCTTGTAGTAGGATCTGATGATTTTTTGGATTTCCTCAGTTTCCGTTGTTATATCTCCCTTTTCATTTCTAAGTTTGTTAATTTGGACACCTTCTCTGTGCCCTTTGGTCAGTCTGGCTAAGGGTTTATCTATCTTGTTGATTTTCTCAAAGAACCAGCTCCTGGTTTTGTTGATTTTTTGTATGGTTCTCTTTGTTTCTACTTGATTGATTTCGGCCCTGAGTTTGATGATTTCCTGCCTTCTACTCCTCCTGGGTGAAATAGCTTCTTTTTGTTCTAGGGCTTTCAGGTGTGTCATTAAGCTGGTAATGTATGCTCTCTCCATTTTCTTTTTGGAGGCACTCAGGGCTATGAGTTTTCCTCTTAGCACTGCTTTCATTGTGTCCCATAGATTTGGGTATGTTGTGTTTTCATTTTCATTGTGTTCTAAAAAGACTTTAATTTCTTTCTTTATTTCTTCCTTGACCAAGGTATCATTGAGTAGGGTATTGTTCAGTTTCCACGTGTATGTAGGTTTTCTGTTGTTTCTGTTGCTATTAAAGACCACTTTTACTCCATAGTGATCAGATAGGAGGCATGGGATTAGTTCGAACTTCTTATATTTGTTGAGGTCTGTCTTGTGACCAATTATGTGGTCGATTTTTCCTATACTCAAAGGATAAGCAGGCTGAGAAAGAAATTAGGGAAATGACCCCCTTCACAATAGCCACAAACAGTATAAAGTATCTTGGGGTGACTCTTACCAAACATGTGAAATATCTGTATGATAAAAACTTCAAGATTCTGAAGAAGGAAATGTATGAAGACCTCAAAAAATGGGAAAACCTCCCATGCTCATGGATCGGTAGAATCAATATAGTTAAAATGGCCATTTTGCCAAAAGCAATATACAGATTCAATGCAATACCCATCAAAATCCCAACTCAATTCTACACAGAGTTAGAAAGAGCAATTATCAAATTCATCTGGAACAACAAAAAACCCAGGATAGCTAAAACTATTCTCAGCAACAAAAGAAAATCTGGGGGAATCAGTATCCCTGACCTCAAGCAATACTACAGAGCAATAGTGTTAAAAACTGCATGGTATTGGTACAGTGACAGGCAGGAGGATCAATGGAACAGGATTGAAGATCCAGAAATGAACCCACACACCTATGGCCACTTGATCCTCGACAAAGAGGCTAAAAACATCCAATGGAAAAAAGATAGCCTTTTCAACAAATGGTGCTGGTTCAACTGGAGGTCAGCATGCAGAAGAATGCGAATTGATCCATTCTTGTCTCCTTGTACTAAGCTCAAATCCAAATGGATCAAGGACCTCCACATAAAGCCAGACACTCTGAAGCTAATAGAAAAGAAACTGGGGAAGACCCTTGAGGACATCGGTACAGGGAGAAAGTTTCTGAACAGAACACCAATAGCATATGCTCTAAGAACAAGAATTGACAAATGGGACCTCATAAAATTAAAAAGTTTCTGTAAGACAAAGGACACCATCAAGAGGACAAATCGGCAACCAACAAATTGGGAAAAGATCTTCACCAATCCTACATCAGATAGAGGGCTAATATCCAATATATATAAAGAACTTAAGAAGTTAGACTCCAGAAAACCGAACAACCCTATTAAAAAATGGGGTACAGAGTTAAACAAAGAATTCTCACCTGAAGAACTTCGGATGGCAGAGAAGCATCTTAATAAATGCTTATCTTCTTTAGTCATTAGGGAAATGCAAATCAAAACAACCCTAAGATTTCATCTTACACCAGTCAGAATGGCTAAGATTAAAAATTCAGGAGACAGCTGGTGTTGGAGAGGGTGTGGAGAAAGAGGAACACTCCTCCACTGCTGGTGGGGTTGCAAATTGGTACAACCACTCTGGAAATCAGTCTGGTGGTTCCTCGGAAAACTGGGCACCTCACTTCCAGAAGATCCTGCTATACCACTCCTGGGCATATACCCAGAGGATTCCCCAACATGTAATAAGGATACATGCTCTACTATGTTCATAGCAGCCCTATTTATAATTGCCAGATGCTGGAAAGAACCCAGGTATCCCTCAACAGAAGAGTGGATGCAAAAAATGTGGTATATCTACACATTGGAGTACTATTCAGCCATTAGAAACAATGAATTCATGAAATTCTTAGGCAAATGGATGGATCTAGAGAACATCATACTAAGTGAGGTAACCCAGACTCAAAAGGTGAATCATGGTATGCACTCACTAATAAGTGGTTATTAACCTAGAAAACTGGAATACCCAAAACATAATCCATACATCAAATGAGATACAAGAAGAAAGGAGGAGTGGTCCCTGGTTCTGGAAAGACTCAGTGAAACAGTATTCGGCAAAACCAGAACGGGGAACTGGGAAGGGGTGGGAGGGAGGTCAGGGGAAGAGAAGGGGGCTTACGGGACTTTCGGGGAGTGGGGGGGGGGTAGAAAAGGGGAAATCATTGGATAAAAAAATTCTAAAAAAAAAAAAAGAAAAAAAAAAAAAGAAAAGAAAAGATAAGGAGAAAGGGTGCAGCCCTGTCTAGTCCCTGATTTTAATGGGATTGCTTCAAGTTTCTCTCCATTTAATTTGATGCTGACTACCAGTTTGCTGTACATGGCTTTTACTATGTTTAGGTATAGGCCCTGAATTCCTGTTCTTTCCAAGACTTTAAGCATGAAAGCATGCTGAATTTTGTCAAATGCTTTTTCAGCATCCAATGAAATGACCATGTGTTTTTTTTTTCTTTGAGACTGTTTATGTAGTGGATTGCATTGATGGATTTCCTTATATTGAACCAAACCTGCATCCCTGGGATAAAGCCTACTTGATCAAGGTGGATGATCGTTTTGGTGTGTTCTTGGATTCAGTTGGCAAGAATTTTATTGAGTATTTTTGCATCGAAGTTCATAAGGGAAATTGGTTGGAAGTTCTCTTTCTTTGTTGGATTTTTGTGTGGTTTTGGTATCAGCATAATTGTGGCTTCATAGAAGGAATTGGGTAGTGTTCCTTCTGTTTCTATTTTGTGGAATAGTTTGAAGAGTATTGGTGTTAGGTCTTCTTTGAAGGTCTGATAGAATTCTGCACTGAAATCATCTGGTCCTGTGCTTTATTTGGTTGGAAGACTTTCTATGACCCCTTCTATTTCTTTGGGGGTTATGGGACCATTTAGATGGTCTAGTTGGTCCTGATTTAATTTTGGAATTTGGTATCTGTCTAGGAAATTGTCCATTTCCTCTAGATTCTCCAGTTGTGTTGAGTATAGGCTTTTGTAGTAGGCTGATGATTCTTTGGATTTCCTCAGTTTCTGTTGTTATATCCCCCTTTTCATTTCTAATTTTGTTAATTTGGATAATTTCTCTGTGCCCTTTGGTCAGTAGGGCTAAGGGGTTTATCTATCTTGTTCACTTTTTCAAAGAACCAGCTCCTGGATTCATTGATTCTTTGTATGATTCTCTTTGTTTCCACTTGATTGATTTCAGCCCTGAGATTTATGATTTCCTGTTTTCTACTCCTCTTGGGTGAAATAGCTTCTTTTTATTCCAGGGCTTTCAGGTGTGTCATTATGCTGCTAGTATATGCTCTCTCCATTTTCTTTTTGGAACCACTCAGGGCTGCGTTTTCCTCTTAGCACTGCTTTCATTGTGTCCCAAAGATTTGTGTATGTTGTGCCTTCATTTTCATTAAATTCTAAAAAGTCTCTGACTTCTTCCTTTATTTCTTCTTTCGCCAAGGTGTCATTGAGTATTGTTCAGCCTCCATGTGTATGTGGGCTTTCTGTTGTTTTTCTTGCTATTGAAAACCACTCTTACTCCATAGTGATTTGATAGGAGGCATGAGATTAGTTCGATCTTCTTATATTTGTTGATGACTGTCTTGTGACCAATTATATGGTAGATATTGGAAAAGGCACCATGAGGTGCTGAGAAAAAGGTATATTCTTTTGCTTTAGGGTAAAATGTTCTATAAATATCAGTCAAATCCAATTGGTCCAAAGCTTCAATTAGTTTTACTGTGTCCCTGTTTAGTTTCTGTTTTCCTGACAGTCCATTGAGGAGAGTGGAGTGTTGAAGTCCCCCGCAATTATTGTGTTAGGTACAATATGTGCTTTGAGCTTTAGTAAAGTTTCTTTTACAAATGAGGGTGCCCTTGCATTTGGTGCATAGATGTTCAGAATTGATAGTTCTTCTTGGTGGATTTTTCCTTTGACCAGCAAGAAGTGTCCTTCTGTGTCTCTTTTGATGACTTTAGATTGAAAGTCAATTTTACCTGATATTAGAATGGATTACTCCAGCTCATTTCCTGAGACCATTGGCTTGTAAAATTGTCCTCCAGCCTTTTACACTAAGGTAGTTTTTGTCTTTGACACTGAGGTGTGTCTCCTGTATGCAGCAAAATGTAGAGAACTTCAGCAAAGTTCCAGGTTATAAAATCAACTCAAGCAAATCAGTAGCCTTCCTGTACTCAAAGGATAAGCAGGCTGAGAAAGAAATTAGGGAAATGACACCTTTCACAAGTGCCAGAAACAGTACAAAGTACCTTGAGGTGACTCTTACCAAACATGTGAAAGATCTGTATGACAAGAACTTCAAGACTCTGAAGAAGGAAATGGAAGAAGACCTCAAAAAATGGAAAAACTTCCCATGCTCATGGATCAGCAGGATTAATATAGTTAAAATGGCCATTTTGCCAAAAGCAATATACAGATTCAATGCAATACCCATCAAAATCCAAACTCAATTCTTCACAGAGTTAGAAAGAGCAATTCTCAAATTCATCTGGAATTACAAAAAACCGAGGACAGCTAAAATTATTCTCAACAACAGAAGAAATTCTTGGGGAATCAGTATTCCTGACCACAAACAATACTACAGAGAAATAGTGTTAAAAACTGCATGGTATTGGTACAATGACAGGCAGGCAGATCAATGGAACAGGATTGAAGATCCAGAAATGAACCCACACACCTATGGCCACTTGATCCTGGACAAAGGGGCTGAAAACATCCAATGGAAAAAAGATAGCCTTTTCAACAAATGGTGCTGGTTCAACTGGAGGTCAGCATGCAGAAGAATGCGGAATTGATCCATCCTTGTCTCCTTGTACTAAGCTCAACTCCAAATGGATTAAGGACCTCCACATAAAGCAAGACACTCTGAAGCTAATAGAAAAGAAACTGGGGAAGACCATTGAGGACATTGATACAGGGGGAAAGTTTCTGAACAGATCCCCAATAGTGTATGTTCTAAGATCAAGAATTGACAAATGGGACCTCATAAAATTACAAAGTTTCTGTACAACAAAGGACACCATCAAAAGGACAAATCAGCAACCAACAATTTGGGAAAAAGATCTTCACCAACCCTACATTAGATAGAGGGCTAATATCCAATATATACAAAGAACTCAAGATGTTAGACTCCAGAAAACCAAATAACCGATAGCAGCCTTATTTATAATAGCCAGAAGCTGGAAAGAACCCAGATGCCCCTCAAAGGAGGAGTGGATACAGAAAATGTGGTATATTTACACAATGGTATACTACTCAGCAATTAGAAACAATGAATTCACAAAATTTTTAGGCAAATGGTTTGATCTGGAAAATATCATCTTAAGTGAGGTAACCCAATCACAAAAGAATACACATGGAATGCAATCTCTGATAAATGGATATTAATTAGCCCAGAAGCCCTGAATACCCAAGGCACAAATTGCATAATGAATGACTCCCATGAAGAAGTATGGAGAGGGTCCTGATCCTGGAAAGGATTGATCTAGCATGGGAAGGGAATATAAGGACAGAGAAAAAGGAGGGAGGTGATTTGAGAAGGAATGGAGAGAAAAAGGTTTATGGGATAAATGGGGAGGGTGGATCCGGGAAAGGGGAAATCATTTGGAATGTAAACAAAGAATATAGAAAATAAAAATATTTAAAAAATGGGGTACAGAATTAAACAAAGAATTTTCACCTGAAGAACTTTGGATGGCAGAGAAGCATCTTAAAAAATTCTCAACTTCATTAGTCATCAGGGAAATGCAAATCAAAACAACCCTGAGATTTCACCTTATACCTGTCGGAATGGCTAAGATTAAAAACTCAGGAGACAGCAGGTGTTGGCAAGGATGTGGAGAAAGAGGAACACTCCTCTACTGCTGGTGGGGTTGCAAATTTGTGCAACCACTCTGAAAATGAGTCTGGCAGATCCTCAGAAAACTGGGCACCTCACTCCCAAAAGATCCTGCTATACCACTCCTGGGCATATACCCAGAGGATTCCCCAGCATGTAATAAGGATGCATGCTCCACTATGTTCTTAGCAGCCCTATTTATGTTAGCCAGAAGCTAGAAAGTACCCAGGTATCCCTCAACAGAAGAGTGGATGCAAAAAATGTCGTATATATACACAATGGAATTAGAAACAATAAATTCATGAAATTCTTAGGCAAATGGATGGAGCTAGAGAACATCATACTAAGTGAGGTAACCCAGTCTCAAAAGATCAATCATGGTATGCACTCACTAATAAGTGGATATTAACCTAGAAAACTGGAATACCCAAAACATAATCCACACATCAAATGAGGTGCAAGAAGAACGGAGGCATGGCCCCTTGCTCGGGAAAGACTCAGTGAAGCTGTATAGGGCAAAATCAGAACAGGGAAGTGGGAAGGGTTGGGTGGGAGAACAGGGGGAGGGAAGGGGACTTATGGGACTTTTGGGGTGTGGGGGGCTAGAAAAGGTGAAATCATTTGAAATGTAAATAAAAATATATCGAATAAAAAAACAATCGGAAGCAACAATCATTATTCCCTAATATCTCTTAATAACAATTGGCTCAATTCCCCAATAAAAAGACATAGACTAAGGAAATATTTATCAAATACATCTTCTATTTTATCAGAAAATGTTTGCAATTTCCATTTTAATTAATTTAGTAATTTGTTTTATATCTACCATTTTATCTGCAGTATTTTTCATGATAATCTTTAATTTTAATATGTCTTTCTATAAATTCCTCTATTTTATCAGAAATGTTTTCAATGTAAATCTGATTTTATCACAAATGTTCCTAATTCCACTTTCAATTAATTTACAAAGAGTTTTTACATCAACCATTTCTTATGTAAAATTTTTCACGAAATATTCAATTTTAACATTCTTGTCTATTTATTTCTTGAATTTTACCAGAAATATTTTCCATGTAAATCTTACTGTTATCTAAAAATGTTTATAATTCCACCTTCAATCAACTTAGAATTATCTTTATGCCTCTCATTTTATCTATATAATTTTCATGATAATCTTTACTTTTAATGTTTTTCTATATATTTCTACAATTTTATCAGAAATTTTCCATGTAAATCTTCAAGTTCATCTGAAAATGTTTATAATTCCACTTTTAATCAACTTAGGAATGCTTTTATGATTACCATTATAATATCTATATAAAATTTTCCATGCTAATCTTCAATTCTAACATCTTTTTCTACATTTTTCTACAATTTTATTAGAAATATATTCCACATAAATCTTCAATTCTATTATAAAATGTTTCTATCCCATATTTCAATTAATTTAGCAATGTTTTACATGTCTACCACTTTACTCCTTAATTTTCCATGGAAATTGTCAATTTTCATGTGTTCATATGAAAGATTTTCCAGGTAAAATTTTAATTTTATCATAAAGTGTTTTTACTTCCCTTTACTTCCCTTTTCAATAAGTTAAAAAAAGAAAATAAAAAAGAATTGCCAAAAAAAGATAAAAACAAACTGTACCTCCTATTCTTATTTCTAACTTTTAAAGTAGGAATAATGTTTCTTAATTTCAATGCTAACTGCTTACTTTTTTATGTGTTTATGTATTTTGTTTATTATTAGATAAATATTTAAAAGGTAGACATGTAAGCCCTTTGATAATTTATAATTTACTATTTTCATTTCTATTTCTTCTTTTTAGCACAAATTTAAATACAATTGCATCATTAACTTCTTCACTGTCCCCCTTCCCACCCTTTCCATATACCCCATTCTTGCTTCTCTCTCATTCATGACTGTTTTCTTATTATTAATTACTGAATTTGTTCATTATTTATGGTTTTATGATTTCATTTATAACCTCTTAAAATTTCATAATCAACTAGAAAACTCATCCCCTGGGACAGTGAATTGTCTCTTTGATATCATTCCTTAGTAGCTCTGATTAATTCCCTAGGGGTGGGCTCCCTAAGATTGATCTATTCCACGATAGCTTATGCAGTCCATTGGTCTTGTCAATAAACATATCACAAAAGGAAATAATCAATAATTCTTGAAAGGTGTAATAGAAAAAATATATTACCTGCTTTACTTAGAGTAACACACTATTAATTTAATATAATTTTTTATGGACTCAGAAACACTATAGGTTAATATGCTGGTCACCATCAGCTTCTGAGTTTGATGACCTCAATTGCAAATAGTAAGTATTATGTTAAGGGACAATGCTCATCTCAATGACCAGGAATAGGACTTGGAATCATGAACTGGAAAGGTCTTCATTGTTGTCAGTCTCTGCCCTTGACTAGCTTATTGTAATTAGAGATCATAAAGCAATTGCTATGGTTAATACTGTCCACTTGGCAGGTGATAGAATCACCTAGAAAACATGCCTGGGAAGGATAATTAAAGGATGGTCTTAAAAGAATAGAGACCTGAGTTTGATCTCTAAAACCCATGTTATAAAGAGCTAAGCACTCGGCCACACATGTGTAGTCCCAGTGCTGAGGAGGCATAGACAGGAGGTTTAAAGATGCTTGATACCAAGCCACTGTAGCAGAATTCATGAATTTCAAGATACAGAGACACTTTTTGTCATAGAAAAAAGAAGGACAGCTCTTTAGCAACAAAGTAAAGGCTATTGGACACACAGGAAGTTTCTCCCTTGCGTCTTCTATTTCCTTCTTGCTCTCAAACACACAGAGATACAGATGGAAACACAGAGAAGAGACACACACACATTCAGATTCAAGATATGTGGGTGAGTTAAATATCTTAGCACAACACTGAAACGTGGAAGCTTATCATGTTAACTCCTTGGTATTTAGGGATACATTTCCTCATGATATAATCAATATTACTTGTATTTTCATAGTATCAATGCATTTATGAAAATGATTAATTATGGAGTTAAGAAGATAGCTCGGCTTTTAAGAGAACCATTTTATCTTCTATAAGACCTGGATTCAAATTCTAGTCTTCACATGGAATAAACCATCTTTAAATACTGTTTGAAAAGATTCAACACTTTCTGACTCCTGGCACAAATATGCATGCAGATAAATTCTGATACAACTAACATAAAAATAATTGGAAAAAATGTAAGTGATTAGTTGCTAGGCATTATGTTCAATTATTACTATATATGTTAGATTAGTGTGTGTATGTGTGTGTGTGTGTAAGAGAGAGAGAGAGAAAGAGAGACAGAGAGAGAGACAGAGACAGAGACAGAAAGAGATTGCTTAAAAAAGAGCTTGCAGTATTCACTCTATAGAAATTGAATATTCAAAATATTTTCTTAATTTCTTATTTTTTGGGGGAGGGGAGGAAAGGGTTTATTTAACTTACACATCCTCATTGTAGCCCATTATTTAATGGAAACAGGACATGAACTCAAATATCGCAGAAACCTAGAAGCAAGAGCTGATACAGAGGCTGGTGAAAGATACTGTTTATGGCTTCATCATGAAATGCTCAGCCTGCATACTTTTTCAAAAGAAATAAAAATCTTTATTCATTTTATATCCCAATATCAGCCCTTTCTCTCCTCCTAGTACACCTTCATGCAAGTCTTCTGCCCATTCAACCTTTGTGTGTCACTACCAACTAGCACACCCCCAATTGCCCAATGACACCTCCTACTCATCAAGTCACTAAGGGACTGAGCACATATTCTTGCACTGATACCAGAAAGGGTGGTCCATTTAGAAGCATGGTATTCAGAGGCAGACAGGCAACAGGCTCAGTTAAATACCCTACTCCACTTGTTGGAGGATGTGTATGAGGACCAAGCTGCTCATCTGCTACATATATGTATGGGGCCTAGGGCCAGCTCATGTCCTCCCATTGGTGGATGGGTCACTCCTTGGGAGACTCCAAGAATCAAAGATACTTATAATATTGTTGGTCTTCCAGTGGAATCCCTGTCTTCATTGGGTCCCTCAATCTTTCTCCCAGCTTTACAGTAAGACTCCCCAAATCTATCTAATGTTTGGGGGTGAGTCTTCTATTTCCATTGGGTGATAAATGCAGCCCCTCAGAGGACAGTTACAGTAGCTTCCTGTCTGGAAGCATAAAGGAGTATCATTAATACTTTCAGGAATTCTTGCCCATGGGAGGATTCTCAATTTGGGCAAATCATTGGTTGGCCATTCCCTCAGTCTCTATTATTGTCCCTGCACATCTTGTAGACATGATATATCAAATATTTGCAGCTTCTTGCTATTATAAATAAAGTTGCTATGAGCATAGATGGGCTAATGTCTTTGTGGGATGGTGCAGCATCGTTTGGGTATGTACTGTCTGTATGTTTTGTTTGCTCATTTTACTGAGACTTAGCTGTTTGGGTAAACTGAGTTGTCCAAGAAACTACAATATTCAATAAAGTTGCACTGTATAAAGTATCAAGAAATTTTCCCAGGCTCCCTGTGCAGTATATTTTTGGTTAAACATTTTATCTTGATGCCAAAAGATCTTCAGTTTAAATCTTCAACTCAAAATTGTAAGGCTCAAATTTAACAGGAATAAAACTGTCAACTCTTACTCTTATGAACGCCAATACTTTGAAAACTATACAACATTGCTATGAATTACAAACATTATTTAGCTCCCTGTATGTGTCTTCAAGGTTAATCCTAAAACTAATAACTTAAACAAGTAAAGTTTATTTAAAATCAGGTTTACTTAATAAATGATCCTCAAACTATTCAGAGATTCAGTTGACAAATGGGCATGATAATCACAGCACCTGAATTGTGGTAAACACTAGACAAAACTGTGCCCATGCCTCTCCCTTCAGCAGGACACTGTCCAGGCTGTGGAAACTTGACTCTACCTAGTCAAATAAAGTCAGTTTTCCCAAGTACATTCTCAACAGGAAAATGTCTCAAACATTCTGGTTCTAATAGCTGAAAGCACGTGCTGTCTTGAGCTGCAACAGAAGACTTAATGTTTTCCTATAGGATAGCCAAAGAATGACCAAGGAAGCCATCTTGTTGACCATGGAAGCCAGGACAAATATCTATATAGCCTGCAAGCCTTTGTAATTTTTTTTGGAAACAGAGACCATTTGGATTATACTTGAGGTTACAATTTATTCTTTTCAGAGTTTTGAGGATGTGGATTTACTAACTGTAGGTTTAACAGGGCAAACACCTAAGCTTATTTAGCAAGACAGTAGCTGCCTTGTTAATTCATTTAACTGGGGCCCCAGGCTACAGTTTTCCAAAACTTGTAGGCCTCTTTCTCTTGCTGAGAAAGACAAACACAGTGTACCTTGCTGACTTACTTCCCTCTTAAAGACAAAATCACACAAAAGACGTTCTAATAAATTTTTACTCTTAATTTGTTTGAAGGTATTGCTTTGCAATGACTACTCTCAGTTAACTGACATCTTGGTTTCCTGGTAAATGAACTGATAAAAATATTTCAAGCTCAAGTAAATTGTGAGGGTCTATAAAGCAGCTTAACTTGTTTAAGTACAAATTGTAAATTTCTAAGGAAGTAAAAGCTTACATAATTAGTGATGACCTAAAACATTGTTTTAAGATGTATAAATGAAAGTTATAAAAGTGTAAGAAAGCAACTTAAGGTAATAATATGTCAGATTTCCTCTCCTATATGCTATTGACAGATTAAAACTTCTAAAGTGCACAACTTTAACATGAACAAATGGAGTTCTAAGAAGCCCTGGTAAAGAATTCTTCAGGCTTTTAAAATATTGATGCTATTGGCTTGGTGTAGTGGTAGATACTTTTTATCCTTGAAGTGGAGGCAGAGGTAGGCAAATCACTTAGATGGAGGCCAGCCTGATCTACAAAGTGAATTACTATGCAGGCTTGCATAATAATATACACACATGCATATATACATATACACATATAAGAATTATAATATTAGCATTAAAAAGTTCTAACATTAAAATTTTTAAGGATGTCTTCTAAATACAAACTTGAACATTATTCTACTAAAAACTTCATTTCAAGTTAAGGGTATTGACATGAATCCACCACCTAAGGTCAAATGGACTACAGATAGCTATTCTTGTCAATTAATAAAATTTGTTTCCCTGTCTACTGCCTATTCCAGAGGGTAGAATTCCTACCTCCTCCTCTCCTTCTTCCCCTCCCTCCCTGTTTTATAGTCTGGAAGTTGTGTCTGAAAAAGCCTATATTACAATTGTGTTACTGAGAGTCTGTTAATAAAATGTGGTTTCCCTTTTTATGGACATGGAAAATGTCATTCATTTATCTCCCTTAAAGTGGAATACATACTATACAAATATGTTCCTAATATTCTCAGTCCTGAAATCAATCACTTTCAATCATAAACAAGATATAGTACTTATGAAGTAGTTGCTACATGATTGGCAGCTAGTAGTCTGGATCCTACACTTAGTTAAGATAGTTACCTTTTATTACATTAGAAAAACCATTAACAGTGAAATCAAGGGAAGGAAACCGCTGCATTCATCATTTTAGAGCCAAGAATAATTTGATGATAATGGCATCCTGAAATCATTATCCAATTCATAATAAATATCTTTCAAACACACCTGAATGTATTATTATTTCTGTTCCTCCTGAACAGCAAAAATTAGCAATTTTTTTTTATGAACAAGTTACTAAAATCAGTCAGTGATTTACACAGAGTAAAAAGAACAACCACAGTAAAGCTAAATATCTTATTCTACTGGGGATGTTACCATGACTCCTCATTTTAGGCAATCGATACACCCATGGTTTTTTGTTTGTTTGTTTGTTTGTTTGTTTTTAATCTTTAAGGTCCACTACAAGAAAGAACAGATATTCTGTTTAAATGAAAATATGATTTCTTTTGCAAGTATCTTCCAGTTGATACAGAAAGAAAATAGTGTCAGGTTGGGAGTTTGGCTTAGTGATTTAAGAGCATTGGCTGTTTGTCTAGCCGACCTAGGTTTGGTCTCCAGCTCTCATAGGATGGCCCACAACTGCCTCTAGCTTCCTGCATTTCCAGGGGACTTGGAAACGACCTTCTGACCTCTATAGCTGATAGACATACATGGTGCATATACATATTCATACAAAACACTTATGCTCAAAAAACAAAAATGTTAAAAATATTTTTAATATCCTGACTGCAAAATATGCTACTGCAATGGTAACACAAAAGATATAGGAATTAGCAAACAATCTGAGTTCAGACCATATCATATGAGATAGAACCCTCTCTATGTGTTACAGCAAGAATAGAAAGTAGCCTGGCCTTTGGGCAGAATGTTGAGAGCTTTTGGTGCTGCTTCTAGGATTTCGGCATTTGTCACTGGCCTTGGACAAGGAAGTAAGCTCAGAGAAGAGTATTAGAAGCATCGACCATGGGGCTTTGTTTACTACTTTGCTGACCATTTATGTGATCTCTTTGCTCGCTACTTTACTTGTTACCTTGTATGATCCTTTTCTTTACTACTTTGCTTGATTACTATCTTATGTGATCTCCTTGTTTACTACTTTGCTTGATTGGTTACTTTGTCTTTGATCTAAGAACTGACCATTGTTTTTTGAATATAACTAGAATGATATAAAAGCAGGCTGGAGAGAAATAACGCTGCTTCAGCGTCAAAAGTAAAAAAAAAAAAATAAATAAAAAAAAAAAGAAAGCCTGGCAATTGGAAGACAAGAAACAGTACAGAGTCACACAACCAAAGAAATCTCTTACAACAGATATATTGGGAGGGAAAAAGCCAGAGAGGTGTGTGGAGAGAATATCCTCTGTCTGTATGGATCAGACACCTGTCAATTAAATTCTGATGGCTTACAGCTTAGGCAGAATGTAGGAGGTGTGGCATACTGGAAGCAGAAAGGATTTTGGGAGAGTGATTAATAGAAGATTTGCCTGGGAAAATGTGACAAGACAGGCAAATGGTATCTGAGCAAAGGTAACCAGACACACAGCAGAATATGAACTAGAATAAATGGGTTAATTTTAATTGTGATCAAGTCAGAAATGAGCCTAACTCTAAATATATTTTGAGTTTGAGTCATATTCTTGGGAACATGGGGCTGGGAGGAAACACCAAACTTAACTTCTACTGTACTGGCTGCCTCAGCTTAGATGAAAAGCAGCAACAAACTGAGTAGAAGACAGGAATATATATATATATATTATCAGGGTTGGGCACAATTCTTTCCAAGATAGGGGATGGTGGGATTTCAATTTGTGTGTTTGGGCTCCTCTGTAAGGATGGAGTGGGGATGGGGAGGACTGAGGCTGGCCTGTAGGGCAGTTAGAGTATTCTCTGCCTGGAAATTGGCAGTTGGAGGTGCTCAGGGGAGGCACTTAGCCACTCCTGTGCCTCAAGGGATTTGCATACATATCTGACACTGCTTGAGTGGCCAAGAAACAGAAACTAGATGTTCAAAATACTTAAGTTAATATCAATCTTACAAATCTAAAAATACATACATACATAAATAAATAAATAAAAGTAACAATACAATTGCTTCTTAAGATATTCTGAAATACTCATAAATCAGTGCCTTATTTAGCCATCAGAGGAGGTTTCTCATGCATCTGATTGGAACAAATGCAAAGACAATCAGACATTATTCAGGCAGAGAGATGGAGATACATTCAGACAGAAGAGAAAAGTGAGAGGGGGGAGAGGGAGAGGAAGGGGGAGGGAGGGAGGGAGGGGGAGAGAGAGAGACAGAGAGAGAAAGAGAGAGAGAGAGAGAGAGAGAGAGAGAGAGAGAGAGAGAAAGAGAGAAGCACGCAACTCCATATGAGATTTCTCCATTAAATACCCCTCCTCAGAGTTCACAGAATCCTGAAGTAGAAAAATAAGACAACATAATATACTTGCCACCAGAGAGACTAGACACAAGAAGAACAAAGCCTTCTAAGTCAACTAATCAAAGCTTATTTGCACACACAGACACTGAGGCAGCAACCATAGGATGTACTGAGGTGCAAACACGTGATCCCCAAACCTATCTTTCAGTTTAGTATTTTTATTGGACTTCTGTATGTGTAAAACTATGTTTCAGTTTCTTGTGTCTTCTCCTAAGCTCTGTTCATTTGCCAAGTCTTACTTTGTTGAGCTTTTCTGTTTGGCAGCCTAAATTTCATTCACGAATTCAATATAAAGATCGAAAAGAGAACCCCCTTCCTGAAATTGTCAAAATGTCTGTTCTGGTCAGGACAAGCCAATGTACTCATAAAAGTCCAGCTGCTGTGTTTACTTCCACTACACCTTTAAAAATTGAAGCCCTTTCAGTATTCCATCATTCATAGTAAAGAATCTCCTGGTCAAGCTTTACAAGAAGAGCTACTAATAGCAAGTGTTTTGGGTATGAGGAGTTATTTTTCCTTAGGGGTACAAAGAAACATTGTTACACTACAAGACAGAGCTATGTAGTTTAGAACAGATCTGTTAGAAATTTCTTCCTCACATTCAATTGAAAAACATTCTCTGGTTTTGATCCATGAGAATACTCAGTGAAGAACTAAGGAGATGATAAATTGTGTAATAGAATCCACTCATCTTCTAGGGAAGCAGGCACTGCACAATCACCTGACTCTAGATCTAGGGCATCTGACAAACTCTTCTCAGCACTACAGGTGCTGGACCCACAAATACAGGCTTAAACTGAAAATGATATCTGCTTTCACAAGTCTACACAGTGATGTTACAAAAAGAAAAATAATATATATATATATATATATATGTATATATATACATATATATGTATATATATGTATATGTTTTACAAAAGAAATCTTAAATTTTAGTAGGCCTTAATTTTTTGTTATAATCAGGAGTATAATGCAAATGCAAAATACATACGCATATGCATACACATGTATTATGACACATAAAAAGCAAATATACACAGAGAGACAGAGAGAGACTGGGAGAGAGGAGAGAGAGACAGACAGACAGAGAGAGAGAGAGGGAGAGGGAGAGGGGGAGAGGGAAGAGAGAGAGAGAGAGAGAGAGAGAGAGAGAGAGAGAGAGAGAGGCTGATTGACTTTTGGAGTTAGTAGTCTGACATTGGATCTTAGATTAATTTGGATATCGGTGCCTTAATTTCTGGCTCATATATATTTTATGAGACAGGTTCTGGAACTTTCACCAGGTTGCTGCATTTCATTTGAATCTAAACTCAATGGAAGAGCCCTGGCTGATATGCAGTAAAGTGATAGAATCTTGCTATCTGGGGCTGATCTGACACCCAGAGATCTGATCATACTGAGTGTGTTATCACAAAACATAACATGGAAGAAGAAACTACCTTCCTAGAGGGTTAGAACCATGCTCTTCCAGACAAAATTCCTGGAAAAAATTTGCGTAGTCTACCTATCTTGAATGTTTTTCCTTTGCATTCACATCACTGACTGAAAGTTAGTATATGACATTGATAAAGAACAAAGTAACAGGGAATCAACATTAAATAAACTAAATGGATTTCATACTTTTTTCTTTTCCTCATGTTACTGGGGATAGTATTCAGAGCCTCAAGCATGCTGTTCTCACACTCTGACCCTAAGGTACATGCAAGTCGTACTAGAATGAAGATTTCTATCTATAGCATTGAACCACATTGTTCATTTCAAAGGACTCTGAAAAGCAACCAAATACAAAGCTATCCAACTCGAGATGGCCAGGCGTTGTCACCCATAGTTCTTTCTGGAGGGTGATGTGTATGGATATGCACCTTAGATATATTCTCTGAGAGTCAACAGAAAGGCAATGGGAAAGCAACAGCCTCAAATCAGAAGAAGTGTTTCTATCTTTACCAGGACTCCACATAATACACCGCATTTCTTGAATTTTTCTTCTTCCTTGCTGATATGAGGAATTTCTCACACAAATCCTGAGAGCAGACTACCTGACACAGGCATCTACACTTCTGAACTATAATGGAACAGAGAGAAAAGTATGAGGTGACAGGGCCTGGTATCCCTGAGCAGAATGCAGCCTGGCAGCCTGGGAGAGTAAGGCAAAGTCATTGGGATTCTTTTCTTCATGTTCCTCATGATGGGCAGGGAGTTTTTTCCCAGCTCTAGTTACTGATGTCTGGGAGAAGGGGCCATGGACTTTACAGTCAGCTTAAGTGGATGGAGCAATATTTCTGGATGTGACTCTGAGTTGATTATAAAATTTCTTGGGCTAGAGAGATGGCTCAGAGGTTAAGAGCACTGAGTGCTCTTCCAAAGGTCCTGAGCAACCATATGGTGGCTCACAACCATTTGCAATGTAATCTGATGCCCTCTTCTGGTGTGTCTGAAGACAACAACAGTATACTAATATACATTACATAAATAAATAATTCTTTAAAAAAATTTCTCTGTGTGTGAATGGATTCATTGGACAAAGTCCTCTCCTAACTGAGGTGAGCACCATAAGCCTCTAGGGAGCTACACAGTCAGAGAAAAGCAAAACCTGCTGTGTTTCTCCTGGCAGAGATACATCTCCTTTGTTCTTCATTAATATCTCCAGATTTTTTGGCATCCAAGCTCTGAGGTCTGGACTTGTATTTTCCTTTGTCCACCTGGGTGTTGCCTTAGACCTAGACTCACACAAATCACTTACAAGGTCTGTGACTTCCTGATATAGATTGAGCCAAACTACAATTATTCCATGGAATCCACCTTGAAGAAGCCACCTGTGGGAATGCTCAATCATATGGAGCATTTATACTGGCACTGTGAGGCTGTGAGAAACCCCATCAGGTATTAAGAGGTTGCAGAGTGCACAGATAAATAGACAGTTTCCTATCTCAAGGTCAGACTACCACAATCTGTCTACAGAAGTGCAAGAACTCATATGTTCTCAGAACTGCACAGCAAGCTCAGAATTATTTTTAACAATCATCTCACCAATACATCCAGAAATATTGCTCTGTCTACACAAGCTGACAAAACAGTCAGGTTGTCAAGACAGAAAAGGGCAACAGTCATCACATGAGGTTCTGTTACCACAGCGGAGTCAGTGGATTCATGGAAGCAGAAGACTGAGCACACTGCAGGAGACTCAGGATTCTCTGTGGGGCCCAGTACTCCAGACCTGAGACACCTGTCTAGTACCTCTGCCTTACCTTACTTGTGAGCTTCAGTCTCACTCTTGTTTGGCTGACCCAGCTGCAATTAGGACCACTTCTTCAGAAGGCTTGTCCAAGTCAAAAACCTGTGGTAACTCACCTGGACTTTCCATGGTACCAGTTTCTGCAGCCTCCTTGGCAGCTGGTGATGTTGTTGGTGCTGCTTCATCACAGGCTTCCTTTCCTGAAGACACCACTGGTGGACTGAAGGTTCTTGTTGTTACTGAATAAGGCTGAGCTTCCTTTGATGTAATTGGTGCTCTAAGTCCCACCACCCCAACTTTGGTTTTTTTCTTGAAAACCATACTGTTTTTGAAAAGGAACGGAAGCCCATTTTGAAAATCCTATTCTCATCTTTCTTATTTCCTCCCAGGATGATGCCTTCTTAACCAGTTCTTTCTTCTTCTACAGGAAGGGAAAAGAAATTATCCCACTACTGCAAACCTTGGAAGAAAAATCTTGTCAGCCTAGATATGAACAAAATATTGTTCTGTTAAGGTCTGACATCTCAGCCTATGGTCTGTATCCCTGGTGTATTGAGAAATCCATTCTTCTACATTTCTCATTTCTTGTTTTCAGTAAAGCTAGGTCACTAGGTCTCAGTCTTCATAGTATGCCACTCCACTACTCCACTGTGTGTTTGTGTGTTTGTTTGTGTGTGTGTGTGTGTGTGTGTGTGTGTGTTGGGTGGATGTGCAGAGTGTCCTTTCATTGAATCACACATTCCAATGACATTGCGCAAGACAGTCCTGGGAACAGATTGAGTAGTTGACACACCGTCCTCCTATCTCCATGCTTCTCCTCACACTGACCTTTTCTGGCAAGTAACTTAAATATTCTTCAGAGTATTTATTTGTCAGTTCTCTCTTCAGCTCCTCAGCCCTCCCAAAAATCTGTTTTGTTGTTTGCAATACGAAACCAATATTGATAATTAGAACAGTTCTAATGTCAGAAAAGAGAGAAAGAAAATAAATTATCAGGGACAGCAGTATCTCATGCTTTAACTTGAACCCCATTCCCTGCCATCCCCTCCTCTGTACTGAATTTGTGAAGCACATTTTTCCCATATACCATTTAGTGTCATCACCTGTGGCTTTTCCGTGAGCAGCTGTGTACTGCTCTGGAGATTTTAGGTCAGCTACATTGAGAATGAAGACCCACATTGAGGATATCGGATCTTTTAAAATTCTCAACAAGCTCTTGGTACTTTTCTCCTTGGGGATATTTTCCCCATAGAGTCAAAGGAATAGAGCAGAGAGACTAAGCTGTGCATAGAAATTCAAATGTCTAAATGAGTCCCTCAGGAAATTTGTACTCTACAGTCACTGTTTTAGAAGTTCCTGTTGTTTTTAATAAGGCACACCCTGAAATCCCACATCCATTTCCATCCCTTAGCCAGGATAGAGAATATCAACAGTCTTCTATTAAACTGGCACATTCAGCAAACATTAGTTGTAAATAAGCGCACCTAAAGAGATACATGCCAATTGGTCATTTCAGCACTCAGGAGGCACCAAATAGATCCACAGAGCATTGAGGAAACAGGTTGTACTCCTGGACTTCAAAATAGCAAATAAACACAGTGGTCTCAGTCTTTTATTCCCAATATGAAATATTGCTCACATAGCACCTATTTTTTTTCTTACTTGGAGTGTTCCACTACACTGCAGAGATCATTAGTTAATGACATTGAGGCTGCTCAGTTTTAGGTGGTGATGTGCTGTAGGCACCTAGTCACATGCTGCACCGAGACATTCTGGTAAACTGCTTCAACCCTCAGGTCTGTCCAAAATTCAAGATTCACAGCCTTGTCAGAAACTTTGCTTGAGGAGAGGATATGGCCAGAAACTTAGTCTGGGAAGCTGATATCTGGGAGAACATATGACTTCTTGGTAAGATAGATTGGTTTTTGGAAAAGGGAAGAAATGAGAGGAGATTTAGTATGATGTCAAGAGGATGTCTTCATTTTACTGGAAACTACCGGTGGAAAACCAAGAGAACCCCTGTTGTAGGAGTTGCACAACAAAGGCAATGCAAACTGTGATACCTCAACTCATCTGTAAACCTAAACTTTGTCTTTTGTGGAACAGTAATTCATGTACCTACTCAGAATTCAGTCTTCTGAAGACAATGAAATCATATGCAGAAGACCCCCACCTAATATCTGAGCTCCTGTGTATCTCCTTATATCCTGTTTCAGGAAATTTAAGGCCAGTCAAGATTTCCTTCTTCCCCTTCCTAAAGTCAAAGTACCATTGTCACTGAAGCTTTAAGAACTATTTCATGCTGACAGCTTTGCAATCTATTTTTCTTTACTCTGCCTCTGCAATACAATTAATAGTATGGAGAAATGCCTAACTATGCTTAATCACATTGATGCCATGTAGTCCACAATCCTCTGGTGAATGTGGAGCTACAGGAAGGCCTACCTCTCTCCCATAGAGCTCAATAAGCTCAGCCACTCATCAGTGACAAGCCTGTGACTGTTTTCTTCAGAGGAGATTTGAAAATCAAAATAACTACCAGTCAGATACACCCTGCTTTATTGCCCCCTTTTCTTCCCCTATGATCTGGACAATATGTGCACATGTTCAAGAACTAAGTCTGCTACCGTTAAATTCCTTATTTATGATACTATCACCTTTGGTCCTCATGTCTTTGAATTGCAAGAAAATGTTGTGTGGGAAGTGCCAGAAATCTGATGAAAAGAGGACATCCTCAAATACCATAGCTGTCAGCAAAGGAGAAAACCCTGAATAGAACAGCAGGTTGAGCAAGGGAAGAGTTTCAGGAAAGGAGTACTAACTGCAGGTTCTTATGTGAGGAATTTGTGACAGAGCACAAAAGCTGATTCCTTTTGTCCACATTGATCAAGGTCAGCTGCCATTTTGCAGAAGTTTTTACTCAGGCTCAGGTAAAATGCTAGCAAAAAATTCTTGTTGATTTCAATGTTCTGACCAAGATCACTTAAGATTTGGATCTGTTCTTGGGGAGGAAGAGTTACATCATGATGTCTGGGGATGTTCTAAGACCTAAAAGAGAAAACAGACAACATCAATACACTTTGACTGTAATTCTTCCATTCCAGATCTCTAGCACATGCACACCGACACACACACACACACACACACACACTCAATTTTGTGTGTGTGTGTGTCTTCATCTGTGTCTGTGTCAGATTCACAGTCCTCTTTTCCTAAAGAAATTAGAGTGAATAGAACACCCCATGTGGCAATTCAGCTTCATATATTTAATGAATAATCCCACCATAGCTTCTCTTATTATGGTAGAAAAGTGGTAAAGTTAGGCTTAGAATGTCTGTCTTCATTAAAAAGATAATGCAAAGGAACTCTGAGGGAATGTTCAACTTAAGAAGCTGGGTTACAAATAACGTATTTATTGAAATCAGTACCAGAAGACTTCACATAGCTATGAGTGGTTGTGTACACATAGAAGGTTTATGCATTTGCATGATCACGAGGAATGACAACTCAGTTCCTGATGTTTATGAAGTCCAGAAACTAAGGCTGAGAATCTTCAGTAGGCAATAAAAACTTTGAGAACTCTGAATACCTTGGACCACAGCATTGTACAAGGCTTTTTTGTACAATGTAGTCTAAAGACTAACTGGCCAGAACACTGACCTGTTTTCTCTGATCCCAGTGCCAATATAAAGAAAAAGTGATATATGACAAATTGGGTGAAAACATTTGAGGATCACTAGTCTAAACACAGAAAGAGACACTGACATTTTAAATTTGCCTCATATATTTCTATGTAAATTACCTTTATTTGTAACTGTGTAGAGACCTCATTTGTTGTACCAGTAGAGAAAGGTCCTTTATTACCTAGAATCTGTTGGTCTGAGTGCCTAGGTATCTCGAGAATCACATGTGTCACAAGATAAACCAGAAGCCAGGAAAGGAGATACTTTGCTTCTCTGGGAATTAATGTTATATTAATGTATGAATTGCGAAATAAACTACTGTGCCATCTTTAATCAATCTCCATTGAAAATTCCTATAGACAATAAGCATTGATTTAAGCCCATTTTTCAATTTAAAATGTAAGTGTGTTACTCTGCAATGTAGGTTGTGTCTACCATCCTCCTTCAGTCACTGAACCATAGAATTAAAATCCTGTATTTTCATGACCCCTCAAGTGCTCAGGTGGCATATCTTCACATGTAGTGCTGTCACTGGCACTTCTTTTTAAATATTTTGCCTGGAAGACTACAGCAGGTAATATAGTTTCTCTGTGTCTTGACATGTCATACAGTCACATTTCTCTGTCATGAAGGTTCCATTCAAACCGTAAACCAAGGTCCATGAGGATTATATTCTGATTCCCAAGTAGGACACAGCTGCCAGTCCAGGCATATCAGCCAGGACAAACCTTTCCATGGAGAGTTGGCAGATGTGGCATCCAGTTTCCCTCCAGTCACAACACTGCTACTGAAGAGCACTGCAGTTCAAATGTTAATGGGGAAAGTGAGTGGAGAAGGGTTACCACAGTGAGGTATCTTAGCTTTGAGTGTTCCTGTGTACACCCTAGCTCTCTGTCTGCTTCTCTGAAAAACTTCTCATGAACTACCTGGGTGCTTTCTCTACACTGTACTCTCCTAAGCAATCAACCTCTGGGTGTGCTCAGAGGTCAACCTGTTAGTTATGCTTCAATGGAATGTGAAGGTCCTTATTGTGGAAGAGGACATGCTCTGGCCATAAATCACAAGCTCAGCTATATCAGGGCCAAAACTGACACTAGAGAACCGGATTCTAGTTCAGTACTTTCCCTATGCTTCCACACTCTCTAGACTTCTCAAACTATATAGGAATATCAGGGAAAGAAGTGTTTAGATTTCTTTCCTTACAAAATATTGTAAGGTTTATTATATGAACACAGTTTGGGAAAATAGGTTTGTCCTTATTATAAGGACCCCAAGATGATTCAGGTGATGATGGGCTAGGAGGTAAAATAGTATCATAAAACAGTACTGGTAGCTCTAGCCCAAGGATTCCTGGGTGGGGAGACTCAGACATATTATTGATATACAACTGACTCTTTATGGATTCCTGTCTTGTCCCTGTAGCTTTATAATTCCTTGTGGTTACAAAGATTATACTGTGTCCAGTGAGATAAATGATTAAAAAGCTGGGAAATTAGATTTAGCTTGATCTCTAATACAAAAGAGAATCTAGATCACCATGATTTCTCCAGTTCCTGTGTATGCTCATGCTCAGAGTAAAAGAAAGCCCCTAGCATACACTCACCCCTTTGGCATCTATCAACTGCAAGTGCTCAGAAAGAATTCTATTTTTTTTTAGTAATAATTTTGACTTCATGGCTAGAGTTTGCCCATAATTCATCATTCTTTCTAGAATGGCCATAAATTAGCATCAATCCTTCTGCTTATGTCAGCTGGGTGCTAGAATTTTACCCTTGAGCCCAGACAGTGCACTAAGAATTGACTCTACAATAGATGCATAGAATGCTCATTTTCCTAATTGTAAAGCATCAATGGTGTTTAAGCACTCAGAAGACAAACACTAAACATGAAAGGTGTTTTTCCTGATAAGCTGGTCCTCCTAGTCATACCCTACCTATCCCAGCCTCAGGTTCCTTCCTGCTCTATTGACCTATATGTTGATTAAATCCTTCTTTGTTTGCCATATACTGAGCAATTTGTACCCAGTGTTCTTTTTTAAAATGAAATATATATATATATATATATATATATATATATATATATATATATATATAAACATCCTTTGGCTGCCTTCAGCATTCAGTGCTGAGTTTCCTGTGTTACATGAACACCTCTATGTTCTGTCCTCTTCTTTCATCCATTCTTCTCTATATAGAAGTATATATAGAGTATACTCTTTTCCTCCAATCTTGCTCAATTTTTTTAATTTTCTTCACTGTATCTAGGTAAATGTGGTATGAATTTTTTTTTATAAATGGTCCCTAGCTTGCCTTCTTAAGAGTATCAGGTTCCTTACTGCCCTGTGATCCACCCTTCTATCTTAGTGGTTTTTAGACATAAGATTCCTAATACAGGGAATGCTAATTTTTAAAATTCATTTCATTTTATTTCTTGAGTAATGGTCTTATAGATCCAGACTGGTTCTTTTGAAGTCACTGTCCAATAGATAATTTCATGCTCTCCTTGGTTCTTATGCCTCTGGTTCCCATGGGTTGACATTAAAGGTGTATGCCACCATACTCTAGCTAGTCACATTAGGAATTTGTTTGCACTGACAATCAGGGATATATAATTATTGTAAACCATTTATCAAAATTGGGTGGCAACCTCTTCCATTAGTAAGATACCCATCTTTAACTCAGTGTGCACCACTGGGCAAAGAACAACTGTTCCTGTGCCCTGGAATGTAACAAATTGTTCTTTTGTCAGGGAAAGACTTTTTTTCTACCAAGCATCTTCAGAGAACACAAATGTGCAAGCATGGAGGAGGAAGGTACATCTACACAACTGGCAGAGGCTAGTCAACCAAAGCTGCTGATTGAACAGTGGCAGATGTCTTATTGAATTTCATCTCAACATTACTGTTGAACATCCCTAACTATGAAGTACTATTGCGGAAAACTCTGTCAACAGAAGAGAAGCATCTTGGCCCTCAGCTCCCTGTGTCTATACACAGTTCTCTCTCTGCTTCAGTTGAAACAGCCCCGCAAATTTTCTGGTTTCCTTCTTCATACCCTACTCCTAAAGACTCAATTTTCTATGGAGCCCTAGACTCTGCCAGCAAGTAGAGAAGTAAAAGTTAAGTCCAAAGTTACAACTATAGGAAATGTGAGAGCCAAGGCCTTACTTAGTAAGGGCACAGTCTTGTCCTTAAGTACTTTCTTCTCAATTCCACATTATTTTGAAGATTCCCTATTTGAGGGACTGTCAAATTAAATAAACATGTTAGTTTCTTTTCCTATCTAACATTGTGTTGGTAGGAAGATGAGTAGAGGTATAGGATCTAGATAAAGGGATGATAAATCTGTTATTGGGTTTCACAAGAAAAATTCACATGTATGTTTAAGCAGATCAACTGAACCCTGAGCCAGATCTGTTTACTCAGCTCCATAGTAATCTCAAACTTCTATCAGGTGATGATTGTCTGAGAGGGAATCTGATGTCATAAGGCAGATGAAACCTAACAGTAATCTCAGAAACCATGTTTTAAAAGGGACAGACTAGACAGGACACCATGCTAGAAAGGAAGACTAGGACAGTCCTACCTGGCTACAATGTAGGCAGCTGCAAGCACAAACCCCAGAGATGATAGTTCCTATTTCCAGGACTCTTAGTTAAGAAAGAGTGTCACACATTTCTTGCAAGTGTTCATTAATAAAGTCACTTATCATTGAAATTTAATTATACATCCAAACAGATAATACTAGTACATGTTATATTCACAGATATGTTTTCAGTAGGTATTTAGCTACTGTTTTATTGTTGTGAAGAACCACCATGGCCAGGGTAATTCTTTGGACAGGAAACACTTAATTGGGGCTCATTTACAGTTTTACAGATTGAATCTTTGATGTCACATTAGAGCTTTTCATAGTGAACCAAAGGAGGCAGGGAGGGAGGGAAGTAGGGAGGGAAGGAGGGAAGTAGGGAGGGAGAGACAGAAAGAGGGAGGGAAACAGGGAAGGGAGGGAGGGAGATAGAGAGAGAGAAAGATGAGAGAGAAACTAAGAGAGATAGATTGACAGAGAGAACTGCTATAATACTCCTGGGCATATACCCAGAGGATTCCCCAGCATGTAATAAGGACACATGCTCCACTATATTCATAGCAGCCCTATTTGTTGTAGCCAGAAGCTGGAAACAACCCAGGTGTCCCTCAACAGAGGAATGGATACAAAAAATGTGGTTTATATACACAGTGGAGTACTATTCAGCCATTAGAAACAATGAATTCATGAAATTCATAGACAAATGGATGGAGCTGGAGAACATCATACTAAGTGAGGTAACCCAGTTTCAAAAGATCAGTCATGGTATGCACTCACTGATAAGTAGATAATAACCTAGAAACGTGGAATACCCAAGGAATAATCCACATATTAAATGATGTCCAAAAAGAACAGAGGAGTGGCCCCTCGTTCTGGAAAGATTCAATGCAACAGTATAGGGGAATACCAGAACAGGGAAGTGGGAAGGAGTTGATGGAGGAACAGGGGAATGAAGAGGGCTTATGGGACTTGCAGGGAGTGGGGACCCAGAAAATGGGAAATCATTTGAAATGTAAATAAAGAATACATCAAATAAAAAAAAAAAAACATCTAGGAGTAAGTTAGTAATGTCTGAGTTGACTGAATGCCTACGCCATGAGGTGGAATCTATACTTGACATTGCTTAGGTCAAAATATAGAGACCAAAATTTGTACACACTTCCCAGGAAGGATGTGACAGGTGAAGAGAAGATCAAGATTAATCATTGAGTCATTTTTTATCTCAGACTCATTTGAAACCTCCAGGCATAGATAAAAGCAGATAAAATCCCTGTGCAGGATGAGATTTAAAAGTACTTCAATCTGACTGCTGGGAAAGTCTCCAGACTTCACTCTCTACACTGTTTTTGGCTTTGTTTTCTGAGATCTTAGTAGATGACCCATTATGTTGTGCATATAGAAGCATAGGCTCCTGAAGTTCATCCCTCCAAAGATTTCTAAATTTGGCCTATAATTCAGTTCCCAAAGTGTAAGCAATCCAAGGTGAAATTTAGTTCCAATAAGCACTCATGCCCTAGTTTAAATTTTCTACATTAGGTGAAATTTTCTGCATCTTATGGAGCAGTTCTCATCTGCCTCCCAAGGTCTGGAGGAATCATGTGTATCCATTGGACTTCAGTCCTTCAATTGGGAAGCAGATACAGCTGGAATCCATTGGCAGTACAGGAGCACAGAATTCTGAGTCTTATCTCTTGAATGTTTTTAGAATTAATAATGTCATAAATCACAATTATGTCATAGGAAATGAGTTATTATTTAGAAAACAGATATTTTGGCTTATATTGAACTGTGGAGTAACTCTAGTTAATAATTATTCATTATGTTTTGATTTTAAAATAATTAGAACTTTTAAGTGTTTTAACACAAACCAGTGACAAACAGTAGAAGCAATTGATTTGATAATTAAGCTAATTTAAGTTTCCATAATGTGTATATTTATTAAATTATAATATTATATCTTAGTGATGTTTAGAATTCATATTTTTAAGCAAAAATATTTTATTTATTTATTTATTTTTATTTACATTGCAAATGATTTCCCCTTTTCTGGGTCCTGCTGGTGGGATTGCAAGATGGTTCAACCACTTTGGAAATCAGTCTGGGGGTTCCTCAGAAAACTGGGCATGTCACTTCCTGAGGACCCTGTTATACCACTACTGGGCATATATCCAGAGGATTCTTCAGCATGCAATAAGGACACATGCTCCACTATGTTCATAGCAGCCCTATTTGTAATAGCCAGAAACTGGAAAGAACCTAGATGTCCTTCAACGGAGGAATGGATACAAAAAATGTGGTATATTTATACAACAGAGTACTATTCACTATATGCAGATGATACGATAGTATAAAGTGACCCCCAAAATTCTACCAGAGAGCTCCTAAACCTAATAAAAAACTTCAGCAAATTGGCTTGACATCCCAACCCAGTTCTTCATAGAGCTACAAATATCAATTCTCAAATTCATCTGGAATAACAAAAAACCCAGGATAGCTAAAACTATTCTCAACAGTAAAAGAACTTCAGGGGGATTCAATATCCCAGACTTTAAACTCTACTACTGAGCAATAGTGATAAAAACTGTATGGTATTGGTACAATATCAGGCAAGCGGATCAATGGAATAGGATTGAAGACCCAGAAATGAACCAACACACCTATGGTCACTTGGTCTTCGACAAAGGGGCTGAAAGCATCCAGTGGAAAACAGATAGTCTTTTCAACAAATGGTGCTGGTTCAATTGGAGGTCAGCATGCAGAAGAATGCACATTGATCCATTCTTATCTCCTTGTACCAAGTTTAACTCCAAATGGATCAAGGACCTCCACATAAAACCTGACACACTGAAACTAATTGAAAAAAAACTGGGGAAGACCCTAGAGGACATGGGCACAGGGGAAAAGTTCCTGAATAGAACACCAATAGCTTATGCTCTAAGATCAAGAATTGACAAATGGGACCTCATAAAACTACAAAGTTTCTGTAAGGCAAAGGACACCGTCAAAAGGACAAAATGTCAACCAACAGACTGGGAAAGAATATTCTCCAACCCTAAATCTGACAGAGGGCTAATATCTAATATATACAAAGAACTCAAGAAAGTAGAACCCAGAAATCCAAATAACCCCATTAAAAAGTGGGGTACGGAGCTAAACAAAGGATTTTCACATGAAGAACTTCGGAGAGCTGAGAAACACCTTAAGAAATGTTCAACATCATTAATTATTAGGGAAATGCAAATCAAAACCAAAATATTTTTAAAAAAGAAACTGAGCATTGAAATATAAGAGTCAGAAATTCTGCTTTTGATGTTCTAGAGCATGTCAAGCAATTATTCAAGGTTAAGTGAGACATTTTTAAATTTTTGTTACGTATATTTACAGATTTTATTTCAGTGTTGTTCAGATTATTGGCAGCGAGACCTATTCTATTTCCTGGCTCTTTGAAACATTGCAGCAATAAATATATATGTGTAAATATCTGTGTGGAATTATTTTGATAACAGTTCTCTTGCACTTTGGCCAGGTATTGCAGCTACTGAGAAAGGCTTCCTGGGAATATAAAATGCCTTGAACATTCTATATTCAAAGCAAAGTTGAAGAATGACATATAACAATAAATACAGATTGCTCAATAGGTGTGATGATTTATACACTGTCATATTGACTGGATTTAGCATCATCTTGGAATCAAAGAGGCATACTTCCAGTTGTATGTGTTAGAGACTTTCCAGATGGATTTAACAGAAGTGTTCCACTCTGAATATGGGAAGTATGTGTCCCTTGACCTGGAACCTGAGGTTAAATAAACAGTAGCAAAGGAGATGGCCACCAAAGGAGTGCACTCCTTCTTCTTTGTTGCCTTTCTGCAAGGTCAATATGCTGTACAACAGCATACTCTACTCCTAACCATGATGAACAAAATCTTCTACAGCCATAAGCACCGTTATTATTTGCTGGCTCTCAAACTCATACTTAGTTACTCAGGACGTCCTTCCCAGGGAATGGTGGTCAATGTCCTCCCCATCAATTAACAACCCCTCAAAGTTATGCCTAATGACCATTTTCATCTTGGTATACTTTTCTTAGGTGAGGCCAGGCTATGCAAAGCTATCACTCAATGTTAACTGACATATTTTAATAAAATTATTTTATGTACATGTGTACATTTTATTTCATTGTTCTTCATATGATGAACAGCAAGGCTCACTCATTTCTCTGACTCTTTGAAACATGACAACAATTAACACATATGTGCAAGTGTGTGTGTAGAATGCTGACTTGAATTAGATGGAGAAGTTTTATAGCTAGACCAGATTACATCTTCATTGCTAGTTTCTTCAATAACAAACATACGGATCCATTCTATATCTCCACTTACCATCAAAACTCTGCAAATAGTTTTCACAGATCTAGGGAAAAAATTCCTACTGAAGTCCAAAATACCCTGAAAGCTAAAGCAATCCTGGCCAAAAAATAATAGTAACATCTGATGAATCACAGGAACAGAGTAACAAGAAATGTGTAGCACTGAAAAACTGAAAAGAATTATGCAGCTGATTGAATCCCAGATACCTTTACATTCTCTAGTTCAGACTAATTGCACACTCAGAAAATTCTACTTTTATTTTGATATGATAAGTTGGAAATTACACAGAATCAGATTAAGTTATATTCTATACTCACATATTAATATAAACCAGAATGATCATATTTATCTTGTACACCCACTGTTATATATCTAATGGCCTAGGATGCTGCTTTTTGCTGATTTCCCAACCTGGAGGCAGTATGTACATGCATCTTCTGAGTGTACATTCTACATGGTTCTATTAACACTGTCTCCTAATATGTTAAACATATTTATTGCCAAATCTTCTTGTGTCCTTCATATAATTGATAATTATTTACTTTTTCTAAAATACACTATTTCTTCTAACCAAACCATGTTAGTCAGTATGATTTCCTCTCAGTATAGTATTTTAAAAGAGAGTTTGAGTCTGTGCTGTGTTTTCAAAATTAACTTAGTTTAACTTATTTAATATTATAAAATTTTGGGCTTTCCTCAAATATGACTTGTCTAATAAACCTTTTGTTTCTCTTAGAGGGTTATATATTAACTTTATATCTTGAAACCTTAAATATTCAGTTTCCTGTGAAGTAACAAATGGATAATACCTAGCTCCATGCACTGTAATTACACAAAAGCAATTCCCCAGGTGATCTGTCAACAGAATGTTAAGTTACAGATATGTGAGCACAGATCATACGTTAACTTTGATTGCAGAAAGTTATTTTTTAACAATTGGTACTCAGCTATTAAAAATGATGAATTCATGAAATTCTTAGGCAAATGAATGGAACTAGAAAACATCATCCTGAATGAGGTAACTCAATCACAAAAGAACATACATGGTATGGGTATATATTCACTGATAAGTGGATATTAGCCCAAAAGTCTGAAATATCCAAGATACAATTCACAGACCACATGAAGGTTAAGAAGTAGGAAGACCAAGGTGTGGGTGCTTCAGTTCTTCTGAGAAGGTGAACAAAATACTCACAGGAGTAAATGTGGAGATAAAGTATTGAGCAGAGACTGAAGGAATGTTCACCCCAAAGTAGTCTCATCTCAGGATTCATCTCATATACAGTCTCCAAACCCCAACACTATTGTGGATGACAAGAAATGCTTGCCAAAAAGGAGCCTGATATGCCTGTCTCCTGAGAGGCCCTGCCAGAACCTTGCACATACAGAGGAGAATTTTTGCAGCCAACAATTGGACTGAGTGTGGGGTCCCCAATGGATGAGCTAGAGAAAGGACTGAAGGAGCTGAAGCGTTTTGCAGCCACATAGGAAGAACAATAATATTAACCAACCAGGGAACTGGAGAGATGGTTCAGAGGTTAAGAGTACTGACTGCTCTTCTGAAGGTCCAGAGTTCAAATCCCAGCAACCACATGGTGGCTCACAACCACCTGTAAAAAAGGTCTGTCTGAAGACAGCTACAGTGTACTTACATATAATAAATAAATAAATCTTTAAAAAATATATCAACCAACCAGACACAACCCCATAGGTCCTAGGGACTAAGCCACCAGCCAAGGGGTATACATGGCTCCAGCTGCATGTGTAGCAGAGGATTGCCTTGTCAGGCATCAATAGGAGGAGAGTACCTTGGTCCTATGAGGTCTTAATAGATGCCCAGTGTAGTGGAATCTAGGGCAGGGAAGAGGGAGTGGAGTGGGTGGAGGAACACTCTTATAGAAGCAGGGGGAGGGAGGATGGGACAGGGGGCTTCCAGGAGGGAGAAAACCTGGAAAGGGGATAACATTTGAAATGTACATAAAGAAAATATGCAGTAAAAAACATAAAAAAAAAAAACAAAACAATTGCCTGCCATCCACACTAATAAGGCTTTTTCAGTAAACCGAGTTTTCTAGCTAAATGGCTTTACTGATCATCTGACGAAGATGAAGTTGGCCAAAATGAAAAGGCTCTTTTTTGTTTGCCTTAACAGATAACCACTAAATTTAAAACTAAAGTGAAGAATTGTCTTCAGCCATTTCTCATAGATAGTTTTCTGGGAGTGTGAATGACAGTACAGTATAAGCCACTTATCATTTATGAGCCAAGTCAAGATATATGACTGTATATTTAATATATTTTATTATTATTCTTTTATTCTCTGATGTTTATATTGAAAAATAGAATACTTGTTAACATTTTAGATTTAGGGACACACTAGTAGAATATGTACTTTTCTTTCTGCTTACTTGTGCTATGTTTAAATACTTTGTTTCCCCTTAGATGCCCATCTCACAGATCCCACAGATGACTTCTACAACCAAAGATGACATTTGCTTTCGGATTCTACCTTCTGTGCAAACTCAAAGGCAGGGTTTTAATAGGGATGAAATATCTCTAGTTGATGTCATTTCTTATGACCATAGGTGATCTCTAAGCATTGAATGCACATGGACACCCTTGCCATTATATTAAGTTAAGACAAGTCCTGGGCTATTACTTAAGAAGTGGTAAAGAAAAAAAAAAGCTCATAAGAAAAAGAGCTTTTGTGTATTCCTATGTCACCTTTAAAATCATAGGGAAAAAGTATCATGTTATAATTTAAAGGAGACTATTCTCTCCTTAAATTAGAGTATGGCACACTGCAGTGATTACTGGCACTCAACCCTATAATAGACAGGCCTATTACTCATGCCATATTAGGAGGGGTCTCTGCAATTGTGGAGAAGAACTTACTCAGGTGCATTGAATTAGAGACAAGGACATGATGGGCATAGCTGTAGATACTCTTGAAATCATGGTACTAGTAGCCTTCATCATGAGATGCTGATATTTCTAGAAATGAAAATCCAACCTGTCTCTACCCTTCTCATCTTTGATTCTGAGCTGTAAGCAAAGCTGAAGAATATCTCTAGAAAGCCTGGCTCAAATACATCTCACAATTAATACTAATGCTGGGTTTATATATTGGTTGAAATAAGTAATTGTCTTCTGATTGTTATAAGAGTAATGAGCAACATAAAAATGCTGCCTTCATTTTATATTGACATACTAATATTAGTTCAGTAAACAAAGAAAAACAACACTTTTCAGTTTAGCCCCAGTTACTGGGTTGTATAAAAAGTGGGGTAATTTGCATATCTCTAAGGAAACATAGTGAAACTGCATTGAAAATAATCAAAATGATTGAACATTGGCTATGACTTTTCTAAAAAGGAAATTGAGAGGAAAGTATTTACTAAAATCATTGACAAAATAACTGCCCTTTCTAGTTTGTTTCTCAGCTTATTAACATCATATCTACAATATACAGTTTTATTATCATTACTTAGCCTTCTATTGGATATTACAAAAATTGCTATCAAAAAAGGAAACTTGACATCCATAATGGACAAATAAGCATTTTCTGGCAATGGTGTTGCTATGACTGTCCAAACATTTATAAAATGGTAATTAAGAGATATATTCTCTAAACTAGACAATCTAAGCCATGGAGAAAATAGCACACCAATGGCATAGAAATTAACCAACAAGCCTGTGTAATGTTGCTCTATGAATGTTTTGGGGGCTGACAGTTTGACATTGGATAACCAATTGCTGTGCTCTTCCTTAAAAAGAATGTTTCATTCACTACCAGCATTTCGTATCTGCCTGTAGTTCGTGGCATAGGCATAAAATTGGGACCATGGGCTCTCTGCTGTCTAGAGTGGTGTGTTTCTTGTTGTTAATTCTATTCATTTCAGGTTTATTCAGTCATGTTGGTGAGACTTTATTGATGAAGCTTCTGATATTATAGAGACAAAATTTTATATCAAACTCCTCATTCCTCTTCCTCATACAATCTTTCCACCTATGAGCCTTAGTTGTGGGAGTTATTTTGGACTCCAGATCTCTGCATTTTGATTGTATATAGTTTTCTGTAGAGACTTGGCAGGCTATTTTTAGTAATATACTTGTATATACATAAATACATGTATTAATAATAATTCATGAAAAAGAGTCCATGGTTTTGAAACAGAAAAAAAATGATACATAGGAGGGTTTGGAAGGTGAAAAGAGGAGAGAAATCATATAATTATATTATAGTCTCACAAGCAAAGGAAATAATTGCAAAAGAGTGAATTATCATATCCAATACAAAGGAGAAACTGGTAATTTTATTACATTTAATTTTTATGGTAACATAAAAAGTATTGATATTTTAAAATTTTTTTCAGATTATTTGCAAAAAGAACAGTTATCCATCATGTACAAGCAATTTTAAGCTTACAACCACAGAAAATGGACTAAAGACTTAACATATTATAAAAAATAGATTCACATATTTCTAAAACAATAAAATTCAGTATTTTTATCATTTCAAAATATATATGATTTTTAAATTATTACTTTACTATTTCATATGTATGAAGGTTTTGCCTGTGTATCTATGTATCATATGTCTTCTTGTTATTCCAGAGGTAAAAATGAATGACAGGATCTTGGGAATGACTAGAGTTAGGAAGGATTATGACCAGCTTTCTGATTGCTAGCAGTTAAATCCTAGTCCTCTGGAAAAGCAGCTGCTGTGATGTTATGTGCAATTTATTAAGGGAGGACTCAGAAATAATGTGACCACTTTTCTCACTATTTTACATTTAAAATTTTATATTGAAGAGTGGTATTAAAATTAGAAAAAGCAATTAATGAATTAGTTTCACATAATACTGAGTACCATATAAGGTAGCAAAATGCAAAATCCTCTTCTTGGAGATTGTTATGGATTCTTGTGGTATTCTCTGGGAATCTAGGGAGGTCTAACTCTCTTTTGAAGGGAGCTGGTTCCTTCAGGAGGAAAAGTTCAAACTCTGCTTTTATGATGGTTTGCTCTTTCTACTTCATTTCCTTCAACTGATCCCTCTTCATGCCCATGTCTGAGAGACTGGTCCAATCTTTGTTCTTCTGTATCTTCTTGCAGAAGCAGCTTAGGAAGTAATATAATAACAGGATCACAATGGTTAGTTTACAGACCTGTTGGGCAGACGTGGGCATCTTTAATTACTGGCCTTGTTAAAACTTAGGGGCAAACAGTTGAGGTGTGACTGCTATCTGTTGAAGATGATAATCCTTCTTTCTAAGTGTCTTTATTCAAGAGTTCTCTTGTGCACAGGAAAGAGAATTAGGGACTCTAACATTTAGGGAAGCTTATATCTAGAATTTGCATTCCACAGGAAAATGGAATTTTCAAACCACAGAGGCATCTGGAAACTATTCAGGAAGGGAAGATAAACCATGCTTTGGGTACTCAATCTCTTGTACTCCACTCAGATACGAATGTGGAGCAGAAAGTCAGTACTCCTGATGGTACTGAAGAAAACGTATATTAAGAGTCATTAGGAATAGAATTCACACAGAGTATTGTGAAGTTTAAATAGACTGTCAACTTGATCCTATTAAGAAATGACTAATTTTAAAAGATCATAAAAATAGTTATATTTTTAGTTAACAAAGAAATAAATATATATAAGACTCTGTATTGGTGCAAATCTGAAGAAACCGAGAAATCTCTACACAAAAGTAGTTTTAAATTCAAGGAAAAGTTCAGCTTCCATTCCATTGTGGGAGAGTATGTATCCTGCATAATGTGTGTAATAGACCCATGTATGGGAATAGGTGAGAATAAAGGGTATTTTATGGATTACTTCACTTGTATTCTCCTTTCTCAATTCCATATTCCAGTGAGCATTGAGACCTCAAACATTTACTCACAAGTTCATTAGTGTTTCCTTTGAGTTCTTGTCCTTCTTTTCAAAAATAAGCCACCTCTTGGAAACAAACAAACAGAAAATCCTTGGTCAGTCCTGCACTATTAACCAAGTTAAAGGCATTGTATTGAACACCCACCCACCCACACACACACACACACGCCCATGCCCAGTCATATACACATGCCCATGCACACACATATATGCACATCCACACAGACACACAGAGGGGATAGGGAGGACGGAGATAGGGAGAAACAGAAGAAACTTGAAAATTTCAAGCAAACACAAAAGGAATCTCAGCAAAAGGATATATTTGGGAAGGAAATGGCTATAAAGGAAAAGAGAAATGAAAGAGACAGGTTAACAAAGGGAACGAGGGAGGGAGAACAAGTGAAAATTTAAGGATGCACCCTCATAAAAAGTCAGGGATATTTTGCAATAACAGTAGAACAGGGGTATCAAGAAAGGAGCATTAAAAATCAGGAACAAATGCTTCTCCATTGCCACACTGAGAAAAACCAAACAAATGAAAGAGAGTAACTGCAGAACAAACAATAGGAGCAAAGAAGGATAAGCAAGGAAACCTTCACTGCAGGAAGCTTCAGAGTGGGATGGGTTGCAGTCCTGAAAGTGAGGCAGAGACAATAGAAGAGGGTAATCACAAATACAGCTTGAAGGAAACACTAAGTACTAAACATTTAAATAAAAACATGTTCTTATCACAAACTGAAAAGTTCAAGGGTATAAGCAAATTCACTGTGTGTGTCTAGGTTGTTCCTATTTATTTATATATTTATTTATTTTTGTATTAGGTATTATCTTTAATGAGGCATGTTAGAACTGAGAAACTATGCAAATGCTATAATTGACCTTTTTATATGGTTTACCTTAAAATTTTGACTCATCTTTTAATGTCATAATTACTTCTACAGCCCCTTAATTGTAAACAGTATAGAAGAGCCCAAGATAAGCTTCTCCTTAATGCAATCAATATAATTCTAAGTATAACACAATACGTTTTGCATCAAAACAGACCAAGAGGTACTTGCCACACTGAATGGATCCACCAAGTCTCATTAGCCAGGCCATAGCAAAGTATTAAAAAGCAAGGAGAGAGTGAAGAGTAAGAGTGTATTTCTGATTTATTTACTAAACTCTTGAGATTAAATAGATAGCTTATACAATTTAGTTCCAGCATATTCTTGTGATAGAATGTGTCCTTATGGAGCTCAATCATTCTTATATCCTAACCCTGTCAAATCACATAGCCATAAATAAAAGAATAGTAGGAATTAATATTTTCTATCATCAATTTATTGATACTGTATTTGTTGATAATAAAATTTAAAAGATGGATATTAATTTCTTATCTTTTTACCACCAACTATATATCCTCCTTTAGAATATTACAAAAGTTCTGCATATTTCCTACTTGATAAATTTAATGTGAATATGTAGAGCTTCACAGTAAAATCTGTGTATATAAATACATGATATGGACATATATCAAAGAAGAAGAGAGAGGCACGGCTCACAGAACACATTAGAAAATATAGAATTGTTAAACACAGGCATTTAAATGAGTGACCTCAGTTCAATAGGGATGTAGGAGTAGATGTTATCTGACAGTATAATTATCTTTTGCTTTTCTTTCTGTTTTTTTATTGGAAATATTCTTTATTTACATCTCAAATGTTATCCCCTTTCCCAGTTTTCCTCCTTCCCAGATAGGCCCTATCTCATCCTACTCCCCCCTACTTCTATGAGAGTGTTCCTCCATCCACCCCACTCTCACCTCCATAACCTCAATGCCCCTACATTGGGGCATCTATCAAGCCTTCATAAGACCAAGGACCTCTCCTCCCATTGATGCCTGACAAGGCATTCCTCTGCTACATATGCAGCTAGAGCCATGTGTAACCATTTGTAGATGGCTTAGTCCCTTGGAGCTCTCGGGATCTGGTTGGTTGATATAGTTCTTCCTATGAGGTGGCAAACCCCTTCAACTCCTATAGTCCTTCTCTAACTCCTCCACTGGGGACCCTGTGCACAGTACAATGGTTGGCTGTGAGCATTGCCTCTGTATTTTTCAGGCTCTGGAAAGGCCTCTCAAATGACAGCTATGTCAAGCTCTTTTCAGCAAACATTTCTCTAAAGAAATGTTCCTCCAGTTGAACCAGCACTGGTTCAACTGAAGGTCAGCATGCAGAAGACTGCGAATTGATCCATCCTTATCTCTGCACTAAGCTCAACTCCAAGTGGATCAAGGACCTCCACATAAAGCAAGACACTCTGAAGCTAATAGAAAAGAAACTGGGGAAGACTCTTGAGGACATCAGAACAGGGGGAAAGTTCCTGAACAGAACAGCAATAGCATATGCTATAAGATCAAGAATTGACAACTGGGACCTCATAAAATTACAAAGTTTCTGTAAGGCATAGGTCACCATCAAAAGGACAAATCGGCAACCAAAAAATTGGGAAAAGATCTTCACCAACCATACATTAGATAGAGGCCTAATATTCAATATATACAAAGAATGCAAGAAATTAGACCCCAGAAAACCAAATAACCCTATTAAAAATGGGGTACAGAGCTAAACAAAGAATTTTCACCTGAAGAACTTCAGATGGCTGACAAGCATCTTAAAAAATGCTCAACTTCATTAGTCATTAGGTAAATGCAAATCAAAACAAACCTGAGATTTCACTTTACACCAGTCAGAATGGCTAAGATTAAAAATTCGGGAGACAGTAGGTGTTGGCAAGGATGTAGAGAAAGAGGAACACTCCTCCACTGTTGGTGGGGTTTCAAACTGGTACAACCACTCTGGAAATCAGTCTGGTGGTTCCTCAGAAAACTGGGCAGGTCACTTCCAGAAGATCCTGCTATACCACACCTGGGCATATACCCAGAGAATTCCCCAGCATGTAATAAGGATACATGCTCCACTATTTTCATAGCATCCCTATTTATAATAGCCAGAAGCTGGAAAGAACCCAGATATCCCTAAACGGAAGAATGCATGAAAAACAATGTGGTATATATACACAGTGGAGTACTATTCAGCCATTAGAAACAATAAATTCATGACATTCTTAGACAAATGGATGGAGTTGGAGAACATCATGCTAAGTGAGGTAACCCATCAGTCATGGTATGCACTCACTAATAAGTGGTTAGAAAATTGGCATACCCCAAACATAATCCACACATAAAAATGAGGTACAAGAAGAACAGAGGAGTGGCCCCTGGTTCTGGAAAGATTCAGTGTAGCAGTATAAGGCAAAAGCAGAACATGGAAGTGGGAAGGGGTGGGTGGGAGAACAGGGGGAGGGAAGGGGACATATGTGACTTTCAGGGAGTGGGGAGCCTGAAAAGGGGAAATCACTTGAAATGTAAATAAAAAATATATCAAATAAAAAAAAGATAAAAAAAATGTTCCACATTCTTAGGTATTAGGGAAATGCAAATCAAAGATTCCACCTCACACCAGTGAGAAAGGCTAAAATCAAAAACTCAGGTGACAGCAGATGCTATTGAGGATGTGGAGAATAGCACCCCTCCCCCATAAATATCACACAGCACAAACTTAATAGCATTTACTATACAAATATTCATAACGACACATCAAAAATTTATCTCTGAGCTTCATGTATATGAAAAGTCATTGACTTTTATTAGTGATTCAAAATTCTGCATGTTCTAATGATAGGCACCTTTATTTCAAGATGGGGTTTCAAGAACAACTCCCTCCTGAAAAATAAAAAAATAAAACATGCAGGGCTGAACTATAGTTCCTAACTATTTTATACTCATAGTGATAGATGATCTGTTACTTTTGCAACCAGACTACTCCTTCTTCTCCAACTGTAAAGTGTCAATTACAGTCACACTCTGCATCTTAAGAACTGGAAAGAAAGGTAAGATGGTAGTCTTAACATACAATGTGGCTTACTTACTGCATTAATATTTTTCTCATAAAAAACTTAAACAAGGAATTTAATTTTTCATTTTTGTTTGCAGTAGATAATGAAAACGTTAAGCAAATTTTCAGAACATAGATTTTGGAGTGGTAAAACTTCTTGGCTTATTGATGACTGTGAACTGACTGATCAAGAAAACTTGTAAAAGAAACGTTTAAAAAGCACTTACTTGGAGTCTGAAAACCTGTAAAACATGATCTAGAAAATTAAAACATTCCATGTACATAAAGGAAAGCAGAAAATAATAAATAAAAATAAATAAATAAATAAATAAATAAATAAAAACTATATCTGCAAATTTCCACAGTAACATAGCTCACATGAAATCAAACCTGATATGGAAGAATTGTGAGAAGAAAGGAGAGGCAGGAACCTGCCTGTGAGTGACATGGCCAACTTATCAAATGTATATATATGTGTGTGTGTGTGTGTGTGTGTGTGTGTGTGTGTATGTGACATACATGTGTATATTCATATACATGAACATAACATATAGATACAGTATATACATATATTTACTATATATCACATTATGGGTTTGATATTATGTAATATATATACATATATTACATATGTATATAAGTATTAATACATATATCTGTCATATGTTATATATAAAGTTTATGTATGTGTATGCCATATATAGGCTATGTGTAAAAAGCTGGACATAATTCTTTGCATTTCTACTCAATGTCATTAGATTTAGATGTACACACTCATAAAATGTATGCCTGGATGCCATTTTAAAAGAATGCCTCTGTAGCTTGTCATTTTCTCAGCTCATTTTCAACTATAGAACTACCACAGTGCCCATTATGTAATTTGATATTTACTTATGATCACTGTATTTTCTTTTATATATATTAAATGTATTTATTTATATATTTGTTTATTTACTTATTTATTTATTTATTTATTTATTTATTCACTTACTTCCTAATATCAGTCCTGCTTTTCTAGCACCTCTCACAGAGTTCCTTCTCTTTCTTCCATCCCATTCTGCTTTGGGAAGGGGGAGACCCCCTCCAGCTATCACCCTCTTCCCCTACAAGTAGAACCACCCTCACCACCAATTCCAGCACATTAGGTCCCTGTAGATCTAGGGCAATTGTATTCCACTAAGACCAGACAAACTGGCACATTTAGAGGAATGTAATATACAGGAAACAGTCACTGACAGCCCCATGCCTGTTGTTGTGAGAGCTACATCAAGTCCAAGCTGCTTAACTCACACACACACACACACACACACACACACACACACACACCCCTAGGAACAGCTGTTCCATGCTCTTTGGTTGGTGCTTCAGTCTGTGGGAAGCCCTAAAGGCCCAGGTAGATTGATTCTGTTGGTCTTTCTGTAGAGACCCTCTCCTCTTTGGGTCCTGCGATCCTTCATACAACTGGTTTCATACATACCATGCATGTCATTTTGGGTCCTGGTCATCTCACTCAGGATGATAATTCCATCCATTTGCCTCCAAAATTCATTATGTCCTTGTTTTTTTATAGCTGAATAGTATTACATTGTGTAAATGAATCACATTTTCTTTATCCATTCTTCCAGTGTGGGAGATTCTGGGGGAACCACCATACCTGACCTGAAGCTATATTTTAGAGCAATAGTGAGAAGAACTGCATGGTAAGGTACAGAGACAGACAGGTTGATCAATGAAATAGGATTGAACACCCAGAAATAAAACTACACACTTATGGACACTTGATCTTTGACAAAGAGTCCAAAAATACAATGGAAAAAACAAAGCATCTTCAATAAAAGGTGCTGTTCTGAATGGCATAAATAGGTCAATATTTGTCACCTTGCACAAGATCAAGTACAAGGATCAAGGATCTCAACAGAAACCCCCATAAACTGAATCTATTAGAAGAGAAAGTGGGGTAGAGACTCAAACCAACTGGAACGGGGAACATTTCCAAAACAGAACTCCCAAAGGCTCAGGATATGAAAATCAAGACTTGATAAGCGGGACTTTATGAAACTGGAAAGCTTCTGTAAAGCAAAATACATAGCCAATAAGACAAATCAGCAACCTAAAAATTGGGGAAAAAATTCCTTATTATCCCCACATCTGATTGAGGGCTAATATCCAAAATATATAAAGAACTCAAGAAGTTAACCCACAAAAAAACCAAACAATCCAATCAAAACATGGGGTATAGAACTAAACCAAGCATTCAAAACAAAGGAACCTAGAATGGCTGAGAAACACCTAAAGAAATGTTCAAAGTCCTTGGTCATCAGAGAAATGCAAATCAAAATGACCATGAGATTCCACCTCACACCAATCAGAATGGCTAAGATCAAAACCTCAAGTGACACCACATGCTGACAAGGATGAGGAGAAAGAGGAACACTCCTCCATTGCTGGTGGATTGCAAACTTTTACAAACCCTGTGGAAATCAATCTGGAGGTACCTCAGAAATTTGGAAATAGATCTACCGGAAGACCCAGCAATAACACACTTGGGAATATACCCCTCACATGCTACAGGGTTACATGTCCCATTATGTGCATAGCAGTATTGTTTGTGATAGCAAGAATCTGGAAACAATCCAGATGTCCCACAATAGAAGAATGAACACAGAAAACATGGTTCATTTACACAATGTAATACTACTCAGCTATTAAGAAAGAGGACATTCTGAGTATAGCAGGCAAATAGAGGGAACTAGAAAATATCCTGAGTGAGGTAACTCAGACCTAAAAGGACATGCACGGTATGTACTCACTAGTAAGTTAACATTAACCAAAAAAATATACATAATCCAAAAGATAGTCAAACAAACTGAAGAGCCCAAATGAGGATGCCTCAGTTCCACTTTGAAGGGGGAAGAAAGCAAACACAAGTGGCGAGGGAGGAAGGAACCTGAGAGGGAAAGGAGATGAGGGGGAGAGGGAAACATGATCTGGTATTGGGTGGGAGGAGGATTGAAGTCTTGAGGGTCAGCAGAAAGAATGGAAACCACAGGAGGTAGGAGGTTTTTTTTGGGGGGACCCTTCAGAATATACCAGAGATGTGGGAAGTGAAAGAGTCTCAGCACTCAAAGGGAAGAACCTTAGATGAAATGCCTTACACTGGGGAGAGAGAACTTGTAGAGCCAACATCCAGCAGAAAGACATGGCATCAAGTGAGGGATAGGGTTACCATCCCATAGTCAAAAAACTCTGACCCATAATTGTTCGTTTCTGAAAGAACTGCAGGGATGGACATGTAGAGGAGCCTGAGGAAAAGAAGGTCCAGTGACAGGCCTAAAGTGGGATCCAGTTGAATGGGAGGCCCAAGACCTGATACTAATACTGAGGCTATGGATCACTCACAAAATGGATCTATCATGATTGCCCACTGAAAGATCCAACAAGCAGCTGAAAGAGTCAGATGCAGATATTTGCATCCAACCAATGGGCACAAGCTTCTGACCCCTGTGGTTGAAGTAGGGGAAGCTGGAAAAAGCTAAGGAACAAGGTGACCCTGTAGGAGGATCAGCAGTTTCAATTAACCTAGATCCCTGAGATTTTTCAGACCCTGGAGAACCAACCAAGCAGGATACACTAGCTGAAATGAAGCCCCCTCCACATATACAACAGAGGACTGCTGTGTCTGAGTTTCTATTCAGAGAAGATGTACCTAGCCCTTAAGAGATTGAAGGCCCAAGTGTATTTAGAGCTTTTGAGGGTGGGGGGTAGAAGAGATGGGGACATCCTCGTGGAGACAGGGGATTGTGGAACAGTTGGAAGGTGGATCAGGAGGGGAACAAAATATGGAGTTTAAAAACAACCAATCAACCAACCAAATAAATAAATAAATAAATAAATAAATAAATAAATAAATAAAATGTATTGTGTGTACTTGTCCACTAAAACAAATGAAAGATACACATGGATATGTAGCTAGAAAAATTATTAGCTTTATATACTCTTACATTTTTCCACATCACATAATATTTGCCATTTCATTTTCTCCTCTTAAAATTATAACATGTTCACATGTACTTGGAGACATATATATATATATATATATATATATATATATATATATATATATATATATGTGTGTGTGTGTGTGTGTGTGTGTGTGTGTGTATTATATATATATATATATATATAAATGTCGATATAGATAGATAGATAAAGTATTCATTGGAGAAAGACAATTTGGTTTATGAAAGTATTTTATTTAAATTATCATTTTTCTCTTAGTACATTTAATCTTTTTTTAAATTAAGACTGGGGGATTGATTTGGACTCATTTAATGCCATATGCTTTGAAAATAATATTTTTCTCGTGTAAAAAGTTCTTACATTAAGTCAATATTATAATTTAAAAACTATTTGTTATTTTATGATGTATTATTGGATTATGAAACGAAATGCTCTTGATTCTAAAATCATAGCATGATATACACATGATGGGTACAACTTATGTTTCTGATAACATTGTGGTATGAAATTATGTTTTAAAAATATCAAAGCTAATTATTTTTACAAATTTTGAAGTACATGATTAAAAATTGCTGGGTGGAATAGTTATTCATTCTGGCTAAAGTGCTTGCAAGATTAGCAATCTGGAATGTGATCTCTAACCCACGGATTTTTATTCACATTAATATTCTGAAGGATAAGTCACTTGGTAGTTTTAGGTCAGGCACTGTTGTGAACCAGAAACATATTTTCCATCATTTATCTCAAACACTAAATGCCTTGATGATGCTCTTGACAAAGAGAGAGAGAGAGAGAAAGAGAGAGAGAGAGAGAGAGAGAGAGAGAGAGAGAGAGAGAGAGAGAGATTGAGAGGAAGGGAGGGAGGGAAGGAAAGGAAGGAAAGAAGAGAGAGAAAGAGAGAGAAGGAAAGAAATTATACAAGCAAACAAAAACATTGAAATTATTAGCCTTTCATATTTTGGTAGTGAGCATACATTTAATGACTGAGCCATCTCTCCAGGCTAATATTATTAGCCTAAAATTTCTCTGAACTATCCAGCTGTATTATATTTACTATGAGTAATTAGTTGAATATATCCTCCTATTTGAAAGAAGAAAAGGGAATAAAAGCAGAAAATTTTCTTGTTGCTCTAAGTCTGTCTCCAACATTCAGCAATTATGTGTGCAGTTGTCAAGGCAACCAAGCAGAGCATCTGCTAAGTATCACAATGTCAAAGTGTGAGGCAAATAAAATTTCAATTGTATATAACCTATATCTTTGATGAAGAAGATTGATATGTGTAATTAGTGTGATCATTGCAGAACAGTTGCATCGTACATTAAGGGCTCATAAACATGTACTAATGTCCAAATTAACAAATCTGTGGAAGTAGCCTATTCTAATTTTCCACTAATAGAATGCTAAGACAGCAAATTCTGTGAATATTATAGAAAGGCAATTGCAAAATATATCTTCAGTGATGCTGTGACTTCTATTGTTACTAAAATTTCCAACCATAGTGATTGTAATTCTTTGCACATTGATTTAGATGGACATTAATAGCTAAGTGTCACACCCAAGATGTTCCAAGTTCTTTTAAACTGTTCACAGCATTGTCTAGAGCAATGCTTGTTGATGTAGATCTGGTGTTCAGGGACCATGATTGTATGTTTGTCTCAATGCTATGTATTGAATAGAGAGCTTTGTGAATTCTAAGGAATCCGTTCAAAAGCTAACTAACTACATTAACAATGTATTCAACTGGCTGAACACACACTTACACACAGTCAAAAAATTAAGATTTTTAGATAAACTTAAAAAATCAGTAGTATATACTACTTAAAAATACATGACTTTGTATAAGTAATAAAAAATGAATGCTGTATTACTCTGAAAGGTTGTTCTTGTCTTATCTAGTGATGCATACCTGAAAACTCAATACTTTGACTGCAGAGATATAAATTTCAAGGTCATCCTTATCTGCATAAGGAAATGGAGACCAGATTAGAGTAGTTGAGATTCTGTTTCCAAAAATTTTGAAAGATGCAAACTCCACCACAAACAAACACAAAGGGACCAAGTATGATTGACTTTAATGATTTATCAAAACTGAGCTCAGAGAACACATTATACCAAGAAGATTTAATGACAGGTTGATATGTTGACATTTTGGATTTTTTCCATTTGAAGTCATTTTTAACTCAGAACTAACAAATAAGATTTATAAACTCCTTACAAATTGTGCTGAGTTTCTATTCTGAGCCATTCTGACTGGTGTAAGGTGAAATCTCAGTGTTGTTTTGATTTGCATTTCCCTGATGACTAATGAAGTTGAGCATGTTTTAAGATGTTTCTCCACCATCCAAAGTTCTTCAGGTGAGAATTCTTTGTTTAACTCTGTAACCCATTTTTTAATAGGTTTATTTGGTTTTCTAGAGTCGAACTTCTTGAGTTCTTTGTATATATTGGATATTAGCCCTCTATCTGATGTAGCGTTGATGAAGATCTTTTCCCAATTTGTTGGTTGCCGATTTGCCCTTTTGATGGTGTCCTTTGCTTTACAGAAACTGTAATTTTATGAGGTCCCATTTGTCAATTCTTGATCTTAGAGCATAATTCTGTTCAGGAACTTTCCCCCTGTACGGATATCCTCAAGGATCTTCCCCAGTTTCTTTTCTATTAGCTTCAGAGTGTCTGGTTTTACGTGAAGGTTCTTTATCCATTTGGAGTTGAGCTTAGTACAAGGAAACAAGGATGGATCAATTCACATTCTTCTGCATGCTGACCTCCAGTTGAACCAGCACCATTTGTTGAAAAGGCTATCTTTTTTTCCATTGGATGTTTTCAGCGCCTTTGTCGAGGATCAAGTGGCCGTAGGTGTGTGGGTTAATTTCTGAATCTTCAATCCTGTTCCATTGATCCGCCTGCCTGTCACTGTACCAATATCATGCAGTTTTTAACACTATTGCTCTGGAGTATTGTTTGAGGTCAGGGATACTGATTCTGTACCAATATCATGCAGTTTTTAACACTATTGCTCTGGAGTATTGTTTGAGGTCAGGGATACTGATTCCCCCAGAATTTCTTTTGTTGTTCAGAATAGTTTTAGCTATCCTGGGTCTTCTGTTATTCCAGATGAAGTTGAGAATTGCTCTTTCTAATTCTATGAAGAATTGAGTTGGGATTTGATGGGTACTGCAGTGAATCTGTATATTGCTTTTGGCAACATGACCACTTTAACAATATTAATCATGCCGATCCATGAGCATGGGAGGTTTTTCCATTTTTTGAAGTCTTCTTCTATTTCCTTCTTCAGAGTCTTGAAGTTCTTGGCATACAGATCTTTCACCCCAAGGTACTTTATACTGTTTGTGGCTATTGTGAAGGGGGTCATTTCCCTAATTTCTTTCTCAGCCTGCTTATCCTTTGAGTATAGGAAGACTACTGATTTGCTTGAGTTGATTTTATAACCTTCCACTTTGCTGAAGTTGTTTATCAGCTGTAGGAGTTCTCTAGTGGAGTTTTTTGGGTCACTTAGGTAGATTATCATATCATCTGCAAATAATAATAGTTTGAGTTCTTCCTTTCCAATTTGTATCCCTTTGACCTCCTTATGTTGTCGAATTGCCTGAGCTAATACCTCAAGTACAATATTGAAAAGATAAGGAGAAAGGGGGCCATCCCTGTCTAGTCCCTGATTTTAGTGGGATTGCTTTAAGTTTCTCTCCATTTAGTTTGATGCTGGCTACCAGTTTGCTGTATATTGACAAATACTCCTCCACTGATGGTGCGGTTGCAAATTGGTACAACCACTCTGGAAATCAATCTGGCGGTTCCTCAGAAAACTGGGCACACCACTTCTGAAAGATCCTGCTTTATCACTCCTGGGCATATATCCAGAGGATTCCCAAGCACGTAATAAGGATATATGCTCAACTATGTTCACAGCAGCCCTATTTATAATAACCAGAAGCTGGAAAGAACCAAGGTATCCTTCAACAGAAGAATGGATGAAAAAAAAATGTGGTATATAAACACAATGGAGTACTATTCAGCCATTATAAACAATGAATTCATGAAATTTTTAGGCAAATGGATGGAGCTGGAGAACATCATACTAAATGAGGTAACCCAGTCTCAAAAGATCAATCATGGTATTCACTCACTAATAAGTGGATATTAGCCTGGAAAACCGGAATGCCCAAAACATAATCCACACATCAAATGAGGTACAAGAAGAACGGAGGAGTGGCCCCTGGTTCTGGAAAGACTCACTGTAGCAGTATATGGCAAAACCAGAACAGGGAAATGGGAAGGGGTGGGTGTGAGAACAGTGGGAAGGAAGGGGGCTTATGTGACTTTTGGGGAGTTGGGGGCCAGAAAAGGGGAAATCGTTTGAAATGTAAATAAAAATGTATCGAATAAAAAACAATAAAAAAAAGAAATTGTGCTGAAAGGAACAAAAAATCAGATATTCATGAGGTCACAGGTACAAAACTTTTAATGTTTAATTATTGTATGTGTGATATTTGGAATGAATATGAGGAGGAAATGGACTGCACATTTGAAAAAAATCATAGGTCACTTGTTTCCAGAGTATTTATACTTTTTGCATCTTAGAATTTTCTAAAGCTTTCATAAGTAGTGTTAGAGAAAAGTATTCATCAATGTAGTATGTTAATATAAAGACAAACTATACTCCATATTCTTATTTTTAACTTTTAAAGTTAGAATATAGTTCTTTTTTTTTTAATTTCGGTGCTAACAATCAACATTCCTTGTGTATTTATATAAAGTATTTTGTTCATTATAAGAAAATATTTAAAGGGAAGACAAGTAAGCCTTTTGGTAATTTCTAGTTTTTTTTTCCTGCTTCCTCTTTTAGGCTTAAATTAAAAAAAAAAAAATTGAATCACTTTCCTTCTTCACTGTCCTCTACCCACCATTTCCATTTATTACTTCCTTGCTTCTCTCTTATTCTTGAATCTAGTCTCTTTTTTAATTTTTTTTTTACATTTTTTTTACTTTTTTATTAGATAATTTCATTATTTACATTTCAAATGGTATCCCCTTTCCTGGTTTCCCCTCTGAAAATACCCTATCCCAGCCCCCTCCTTCTGCTTACCAACCCACCCACTCCTGCTTCCCTGTCCAGGCATTCCCCTATACTGGGGCATCAAGCTTTCTCAGGAACAAGGGCCTCTCCTCCCTTTGATGTCCACCAAGACCATCCTCTGCTACATATGTGTCTGTAGCCATATGTCCCTCCAAGTTTACTCTTTAGTTGATGGTTTAGTCCCTGGGAACTCTGGGGATACTGGTTGATTCCTATTGTTGTTCCTCTTATGGGGATGCAAGATCCTTCATCTCTTGGGTCCTTTCTGTAGCTCCTCCTTTGAGGATCTTGTGCTCAGTCCAATGGTTGCCTGAGAGCATCCACCTCTGTATTTTTCAAGTACAGACAGTGCCTCTTGGGAGACAAGTATATCAGTCTCCTGTCAGCAAGCACTTTTTGGCACCCACAATAGTATCTGGGTTTGGTGACTGTATATAGGATGTGAAGGTACAACATACTCAAAAATACAGGATACAAGGAAAGCAATTCTAAGAGAAAAACTCATAGCTTTGAGTGCCCCCGAAAAGAAACTGGAGAGAGCATACACTAGTAGCTTAACAGCACACCTAAAAGCTCTAGAACAAAAAGAAGCAAATATGCCCAAGAGGAGTAAACAGCAGGAAAAAATCAAGCTCAGGGTTGAAAAACTCAGGGCTGAAATCAACCAAGTACAAACAAAAAGAACTATACAACGAATCAACATAACCAGGAGCTAGTTCTTTGAGAAAATCAACAAGATAGATAATCCCTTAACCAGACTAACCAGAGGGCACAGATACAATGTCCAAAATAACAAAATAAGAAATTAAAAAGGAGATATAACAAAAAAAAAAAAACTGAGAAAACTGAAAAAAGTCATCAGATCCTACTATAAAACCATATACTCAACTGAACAAGAAAATCTGGATAAAAAGGACAATATTCTAGAGAGATACCAAATACCAAATTAAATCAGGATCACATAAATTACCTAAACAGATGCATAATGCCTAAAGAAACAGAAGCAGTCATTAAGTCCCCCAACCAAAAAAAAATAAAAAATAAAAAATAAAAGAAAAAAAGCCCAGAGCCAGATGGGTTTAGTGCACTCATCTAACTATTCCACAAAATAGAAACATAAGGAACACTACCCAACACATTCTATGAAGCCACAATTACACTGATACTCAAACCACACAAAGATCCAATAAATTTCCCTAATGAATATTGATGAAAAAATACTCAATAAAATTCTTGAAAACTGAATCAAAGAACACATTAAAATGAACATCCATTATGATCAAGCAGGCTTCATCCCAGGGATGCAGGGATGGTTCAATATAAGGAAATCCATCAACATAATCCACTATATAAACAAACTTAAAGAGAAAAGCCACATGATCATTTCAGTAGATGCTAAAAAAGCATTTGACAAAATCCAACACCCCTTCATCATAAAAGTGTTAAAAAAAAGATCAGGAATTTGAGGTCCATAGCTAAAAATAGTTAAACCAATATACAGCAAACCAGTAGCCAACACCAAACTAAATGGAGAGAAACTTGAATCAGTCCCACTAAAATCAGGGACTATACAAGGATGTCCTCACTCTCCCTATCTATTAAATTGAGTAATTGGGCCAGGCGTGATGGTACACGCCTGTAATCCCAGCACTTGTGAGGCAGAGCTAGGCAGATTTCTGAGTTCGAGACCAGCCTGGTCTACAGAGTGAGTTCCAAAACAGCCAGGGCTACACAAAGAAACAACCCCCAAAAATAAATAAATATAGTAATTGAAGTTCTAGATAGAGCAATTAGACAACAAAAGGAGGTCAAAGGAATATATACAAATTTGCAGATAATATGATAGTATACTTAATCAACCCCAAAAACTCCACCAGAGAAATCCTACAGCTAATAATCAACTTCAGCAAAGTGGAAAGATATAAAATTAACTCAAACCAATCAGTAGCCTTCCTCTACTCAAAGGATAAATAAGCTCTGCAAGAAATTAGGGAAATAACACTCTTCACAACAGTCACAAACAACAGCAAGTATCTTTATACTTTATATTGTGGCTCTAACCAAACACCTGAAAGATCTGTATGATAAGAACTTCAAGTCTCTGAAGAGAGAAATCAATAAAGATCTTAGAAAATGGAAAGATCTCCCATGCTTTTGGTTTGGCAGAATTAATAAAGCAAAAATGGCCCTATTGCTGAAAGCAATATACATATTAAATGTAATCCCCATCAAAATTCCAACTTAATTCTTCACAGAGTTAGGAAGAGCAATTCTTATATTCATCTGGAATAACAAAAATCCCAGAATAGTGAAAACTATCCTCAACAATAAAAGAACTTCTGGAGAAATCAGCATTCTGGAGCTCAAGCTGTACTACAAAGCAATAGTAATAAAAACTGCACGGTATCAGTACAGTGCCAGTCAGGTAGATCAATGGAATAGAACTGAAGATTCAGAAATGAACCCATGCAACCATGGTCACTTGATCTTTGATAAAGGAACTAAAACCATCTAGTAGAAAAAAGATAGCCTTTTCAACAAATGGTGCTGGTTCAACCGGCAGTTAGCATGCAGAAAAATACAAATGCATTTATTCTTATCATCTACAAACCTCAAGTACAAGTGGAGCAACGACCTCCACATAAAACCAGACACACTGAAACTAATAGAAAAGAAAGTGGGGAAGAATCTTGAGCACATGGGAAGGTGGAAAATTTACTGAACAGAACATGAATAGCTTATGCTCTCAGATCAAGAATTGACAAATGGGACCTCATAAAACTGTAAATTTTCTGTAATGTCGCGACCACCCTTGTCCAGCAAGAGATGAAGCGACACCAGGGAGTTTCTTCCCCAAGCAGTTTATTTGGGAACCTTAAACAAAGCTTCTTCTTCTGGGGAGTGCCCACCAACCCTTTTTATGCTGTCCCAAGATCATATCAGGTTAAGCCCCGTGGGAACTACTGTTAGGCTGTCTCTATGCGGAAGGGGCAAGAAGCAGCAGGCTTTCCAAATAGGCGCTTAGCAGCTTCCTACACTGTAAGGTAAAGAATGCTGTCAATAGGACAAAACAGCAATCAACAGATTGGGAAAGGAACTTTACCAACCCTACATCTGATAGAGGACTTATATCCAATATATACAAACAATTCAAGAAGTTAGACTCCAGAGAAACATATAGCCCTATTAAAAATGGAGTACAGAGCTAAACAGGGAATTCTCAACTGAGGAATACTGAATGTCTGAGAAGCACCTAAATAAGTTTTCAACATCCCTAATCATCAGGGGAATGCAAACCAAAACAACTCTGAAATTCCACCTCACATCACACAGAATGGCTAAGATAAAAACTCAGGTGACAGCAGGTGCTGGAGAGAATGTGGAGAAAGAGGAATACTCCTTCACTGACGGTGGGATTGCAAGCTGGGACAACCACTCTGGAAATCAGTCTGGCTGTTTCTCAGAAAATGGACATAGTACTACCTGAGGATCCAGCTATACCACTCCTGGGCATATACCCAGAAAATTCTCAAACATGTAATAAGGACATATGTTCCATTATGTTCATAGCAGACTTATTTATAATAGCCAGAAGCTGGAAAGAACACAGAGGTCTCTCAACAGAGAAATGAATACATAAAATGTGGTACCTTTACAAAGTGGAGTACTACTCAGCTATTAAAAACAATGAATTCATGAAATTATTAGGCAAATCAATGGAACTAGAATATATCAGTCTGAGTGACAAACTCAATCACAAATGAACACACATTGTACTCACTGATAAATGGTTATTAACCCAGAAGCTCAGAATATCCAAGATACAATTCACAGGTCAAATGAAGATCAAGAAGATGGAAGACAAATGTAATGATACTTGGGTCCTTCTTAGAAGGAAGAAACAAAATACCCATGGAATGAGATAGGGAGACAAAGTGTGAAAGACCATCCATGACTATTATTTTCTTTAGTTGATATTCTATCATATATGTATAGATTTATAACAATAACTCACTGAATTTGTTTAGTTTCCTTGTATTTTTATGACTTTTGGAATAACTTCTTGAAATTGTATAATCAATTGGAAAACGCATCTCCTGGGTCAAGTAATTCTCACTTTCATAACATTCCTTAGTTGCTGTGATTTATTCTCTAGGTGCAGGGCCCCATGAGTTTTATCTATTCTATGGTACCATGTCTCTGGGTGTTGTCCTTAACCATATCACAAATGGAAATAATCAATAGTTTTTGAAAGATTTAGTGTAAGTAATGCTTTACTTAGTGTAACACACTATTAATTTAATATAACTTTATCTAAGCTAAATATGCTCATCACCATTATTTTCTGAGTTAGTGGTAATAAAAATTAAGCAACCATTTTGTAATGGTAGTATCTTCCAACTGTTTTAACATGTTCTTCACAAGCTGATCACCTCACTGTCTATGAAAACATTTATTTATTTATTTATTTATTTATTTATTTATTTATTTATTTATTTATTTATTTATTTATCTTTTTTACTGTCCAGACTTCATCTGCCTTCCTGTCTGCCCTGCCCCAATGGCTCCCCATTCTATACCTCCTCTCCCAACTCCCATCTCCAAGTGGATGTCCCCACCCCAACAGGCCTCCACACTCCCTGGGGCCACAAGTATCTTGAGGGTTAACTGCATCTTTGTCAGTGAGGATAATCCAAGTAATACTCTGGTGAGTATATGTCTGGGGCCACATATCAGCTGGTGTATGCTGCGTGTTTGGTGGCTCAGTGTCTGAGATATCTCAGGGATCCAGGTCAGTTGAGACTGTTTATCTTCCTACAGGGCCAACCTCCTTAGCTCTTCCAGCTTTTCCCCAATTCAGCCACAGGGATCCCCAGGTCTTCTGTCCATTGATTGGTTACTAGTGTCTGCATCTGCCTCTTTCAGCTTCTAGTTGGGCCTCTCCGAGGGTAGCCATAGTAGGCCTGTCTGCAAGAACAAAACAGTATCAGAAACAGTCTCAGGTCCCTGTGTCTCTGATTGAGTTTAATTCCAATTTGTGCCTATCACTGGACCTCCTTTCTTTTCAATTTTTGTGCCTGCAGTTCCTTTGGACAGAAGCAATTCTGGATCAGATTTTTTTTTTTTTTTAAGGCATTAGCCACCACTGCCCAGCTAATTTTTTGTTTTTGTTGCTTTTCTTTTGCTTTCTTTTTTTTTTTTTAAAGAATTGTTTGTTTATTTTACGCATATGAGCACACTGTAGCTGTCTTCAGGCACACCAAAAGAGGGCATCACATCCCATTACAAATGGATGTGTGCCACCATGTGGTTGCTGGGAATTGAAAACAGGACCTTTGGAAGAACAGTCAGTGCTCATAACCGCTGAGCCATCTTTCCAGCTTTGGTGAGATCTTTTGACTGTGGGATGGCAACCACATCCCTCCACTTGATGTCCTCTCCCTCCACTGGAGGTGGACTCTACAAGTTCCCCCTTCCCATTGTAGCACACTTCATCCAAGGTCCCTCCCTTTGAATTCCAAGAGTCTCTCACCACCCAGTTCTCTGGTACATTCTAGAGAATCCCCTATTTCCTACATCCTGACGTTGTCTGATTCCATTCTTTTTGTTTTCCACACTGACTTAGATTAAATGTCAGAGCTGCCTCCTGCACCTGCTACCACAAATTCCCTGCCTTGATGGATTGCAGTATCCTGTAACATTGAGCTAAAATAAACCCCTTGTCAATTGGATTGTGTGTATCAGTGTGTTTCATCACTACAAATGGAGAATAGTTTAGAGGCTGATGAATGGAAGGGTAGGAGAAGTGCTGGCTGTGCTAGTAGCTAGTTGCCAGGGACAGACACAGTGGGGTCTCCTCCTGTCAGAGAAGCAGGGTCCCAGTATTCAGGTAGGTAAGGTGTCACAGACAGACACAACACACCAAAAAGCGGTTTGAATCTGCTGCAATTTTACTTCTGTAAACATCTCAGATATTAGGAACTACTTTTTGATTTCATGCCAGGTTACATCAGGTGATAATCAGATGAGGGGTTACATGTTTACAACTTAACTTGAAACTAAAAAGAATAGTGCAGGTAATGTTTTTTGGGAACCTTTTGGTACCCAGACTGTGATTAATCAACCAAGACTTGAGGTCACTCTATTTTTAGAATTCTGCAAAACTATAGTCTGAGCAAGTTTGCTGTAACTAGTAAATTTTATTAATATTTTATTGCCAGTCAGGCCAATTTGGAACACTGTATGAACTCCTGTATGTGGTATTGGAGGGACTATTGTCCCGAGCTTTGTGGAGTATCCCTATTTACTGGAAAAGCCCACCAACACCCTCTAAGTAAATAATGCCTCCTACCATATATTACAGTTATTGGAATTCCCAGACTATTCTCCTTTTTTTCTGACACACCTTCCTGGTCTTTCCTTACCAGTTGTTGAACTTTTATCCTTGCACATCCGCTATATCTGGATTTTTCACAAACAACTCTTCCTGTTGTAACTAATTCATTACATCTCCAAATATCTCATTTTCTTTCCACTTAACTCTGAGTAAAGCTTGGAAAAATGGGGGATCTTGTGTTGAATAGTTCATGAATCTGGAATGTTTCCTGGAACATCCCTTGGGCTTTTGATCTATCAAGATATGGCCAGATTGCATCATGCTAACTATTATCATAAACATTAAGAAAGACAAGGAACAGAACCCCAATCCACAGAATTTGATCAATGCACTTCAGCAGTTTTCAAAAGCAGGATACCAGGGATCTCTGGGAGGCTAAGTTCCGAGGAACACACACCTCAGGTCTGAAAGCACAACTATAGCCATGTCGCATAGACTCCACTGCAGTAGGTGTGTCAGCAAGTGTCAATCTGAAGAGCTTTAATGCCTTAGCAAGTATACACTAGGGAGTGACTTGGAATCTCAGCTTCTTCCTAACAGCTGTTTATTCATTAACCTCATGAAAGAAAGGGATTGACACACATGTTAGGAGGCTTTTGCTAATCCCAGAAGCTCATGACAAGTATTAATGCCTTGCCTTTCTAAGGTTCTCCTTGGAAGACTATGATTCAGACAGTGACGTATTACAAATATAAAATATTTTCTTAGGCACTCATTCTGTCCCAGGTCAACATTTTCATCCCGAGGTTCCAAGTTTCTTGTTGACTCTGGATTCTTGTAATCTGATGTTGAGACACTTAGGGACACAGAGACCCATATTCTAGTCATACAAAGTCTAGGATTGTCTGGTATGAGAAAATGTACCACAGAAAGTAAATGAATCCAATGTTTTAAATCAGGAAGGCATTTAGGTTTTTTTCCTCCTTCTTTCTTTTATTCTTTTTTTTTGTATTTTTTATCACACTCATTCTCTTTTTCTAGTTCATATTTTCTTTCCCATTCTTCATTCATTTCCTTCCTCTATCACTCCTTTTGTTTTACCTTCTATAAGTCTGTTTGCTAGCATACTGAAATTTATTCTCTTTGCTGTATATCTTTTTTTTCTGTATCTTCTAGTTGCCAATAAACACAAGTAGGTGTTCCTCACTGGGTAGATAACTTGGAAATTGGAGCAGCTGTTGCTTGTTGCAATTAGAAAACAAACTCTCACGCATGTGGCCCATTATTTCCCTTGTTTATGGCCTTTTATGTATACACCTTTAGCTTGAAATCCATCTCTGAACTTAAAGCAAAGATCAGTAGTGTAATACTTTCAAAGCATACCTTAAGTTAGGAGTCTGACCCGAGAACTGCAAAAAAATAAACAATTTGATATGAAAGAACAGTAACATAAATAAATATGTCCTGGAGAAAACTTTCCATGCACTATTTTTGAAAATATCCAGTAACATTTTACCTTAACCTATGTGGGCATTCTAACACCGGCATTTTTTTATATATTCAAAACCTGTCAAAACCCAGTCCATTTCATTTCTCAGAGAGACTATTTTGTAAGCTAAAAAATTGCCCTTCAACCTTATGTGCTTATAAAAATATGTTACAAAACACAACTTTGTTTTCTGTTAACATTTGTCAATAAAAATAGTAATATCAAGTACATTTTTGGGTTTATTATACCATCTTCTTCCTACACACATCACTTACCAGTTGGCTGGGAAGAACAATGTCAGGAATGGTATAGTCTTGAAAGAATGCGGACCCAAGTTTGATCTCTAAAACCCATGAATAAAAAAATGGGTAGCACACATTTGTAGTTCCCAGATGCTTGATATCCAGCCAGTATATCATGGACTTCAAGATCTAGAGAGTCACTCTTTGTCAGAGAAACAAGAAGGACAATTCTTGAGGAACAAACTTAAGGCTATGACACATACTAGACACACAGGATGTCTTGCCCTCTTTTGCTCTATTTCCTTCTCTCTCTAACACACAGAGACAGAATAGTGATGGAGACAGATAGACAACGAAGACATGCACACAAACACACACATAGGGCAAAGGGTGGGATATCCTAACACTACATTGAAAATTTGAAGCTCATCTTGATTAAATCCTCGAGACTTAGAAATAGATTTCCTCGTGATACAATTAATATTACTTGTATTTTCATAGTGTCAATGCATTTTTGGAAATGATTATGGAGTTAAAAATGGCTCTGCATTTAAGAGAATATTTTATCTTCTATAGGATCTGGGTTCAATTTCTTTTTTTTTAATTTTTTTTCTTTTTTTTTATTTGATATATTTTTTATTTACATTTCAAATGATTTCCCCTTTTCTAGACCCCCACTCCCCAAAAGTGCCATCAGCCCCCTTCCCTCCCCCTGTTTTTCCACCCAACCCTTCCCACTTCCCTGTTCTAGTTTTGCCCTATACTACTTCACTGAGTAGAGGCCAAGTAACATATAAAGGAAGACCTATCAGAATCACACCAGACTTCTCACCTGAGACTATGAAAGCTAGAAGATCCTGGGCAGATCTCATGCAGACTCTAAGAGAACAAAAATGCCAGCCAAAACTACTATACCCAGAAAAACTCTCAATAACCATAGATGGAGAAACTAAGATATTCCATGACAAAACCAAGTTTACCCAATATCTATACACAAACCCAGCCCTACAAAGGATAATAGGAGGAAAACACCAATACAAAGAGAGAAATTGCACCCTGGAAAAAGCAAGATAGTAACCTTCTCTTATCAAACCCAAAAGAAGTTAACCAATCAAATTTAAAAAATAACATCAAAAATGACAGGAAGTAACAATCACTATTCTTTAATATCTCTAAAGAGCAATGGACTCAATGCCCCAATAAAAAGACATAGACTAAAACAGTCCCATAAAGCCTAAAGAAATAGAAGGAGTCATAGAAAGTCTTCCAACCAAAAAAAGCACAGGACCAGATGGTTTCAGTGCAGAATTCTACCAGACCTTCAAAGAAGAGTTAACACCAATACTCTTCAAACTATTCCACAAAATAGAAACAGAAGGAACACTACCCAATTCCTTCTACGAAGCCACAATTACGCTGATACCAAAGCCACACAAAGATCCAACAAAGAAAGAGAACTTCAGACCAATTTCCCTTATGAACATCGATGCAAAAATACTCAATAAAATTCTTGCCAACCGAATCCAAGAACACATCAAAACGATCATCCACCATGATCAAGTAGGCTTTATCCCGGGAATGCAGGGTTGGTTCAATATACGGAAATCCATCAATACAATCCACTACATAAACAAACTCAAAGAACAAAACCACATGGTCATTTCATTGGATGCTGAAAAAGCATTTGACAAAATTCAGCATCCTTTCATGCTTAAAGTCTTGGAGAGAACAGGAATTCAAGGCCCATACCTAAACATAGTAAAAGCAATATACAGCAAACCGGTAGCCAGCATCAAACTAAACGGAGAGAAACTTGAAGCAATCCCACTGAAATCAGGGACCAGACAAGGCTGCCCCCTTTCTCCTTATCTTTTCAATATTGTACTTGAGGTACTAGCTCGGGCAATTCGACAACATAAGGAGGTCAAAGGGATACAAATTGGAAAGGAGGAAGTCAAACTATCATTATTTGCAGACGACATGATCGTCTACCTAAGTGACCCAAAGAACTCCACTAGAGAGCTCCTACAGCTGATAAACAACTTCAGCAAAGTGGCAGGTTACAAAATCAACTCAAGCAAATCAGTGGCCTTCCTATACTCAAAGGATAAGCAGGCTGAGAAAGAAATTAGGGAAATGACCCCCTTCACAATAGCCACAAACAGTATAAAGTATCTTGGGGTGACTCTTACCAAACATGTGAAAGATCTGTATGACAAGAACTTCAAGACTCTGAAGAAGGAAATGGAAGAAGACCTCAAAAAATGGGAAAACCTCCCATGCTCATGGATCGGTAGAATCAATATAGTTAAAATGGCCATTTTGCCTAAAGCACTATACAGATTCAATGCAATACCCATCAAAATCCCAACTCAATTCTTCACAGAGTTAGAAAGAGCAATTATCAAATTCATCTGGAACAACAAAAAACCCAGGATAGCTAAAACTATTCTCAGCAACAAAAGAAAATCTGGGGGAATCAGTATCCCTGACCTCAAGCAATACTACAGAGCAATAGTGTTAAAAACTGCATGGTATTGGTACAGTGACAGGCAGGAGGATCAATGGAACAGGATTGAAGATCCAGAAATGAACCCACACACCTATGGCCACTTGATCCTCGACAAAGAGGCTGAAAACATCCAATGGAAAAAAGATAGCCTTTTCAACAAATGGTGCTGGTTCAACTGGAGGTCAGCATGCAGAAGAATGCGAATTGATCCATCCTTGTCTCCTTGTACTAAGCTCAAATCCAAATGGATCAAGGACCTCCACATAAAGCCAGACACTCTGAAGCTAATAGAAAAGAAACTGGGGAAGAACCTTGAGGACATCGGTACAGGGAGAAAGTTTCTGAACAGAACACCAATAGCGTATGCTCTAAGAGCAAGAATTGACAAATGGGACCTCATAAGGTTACAGAGTTTCTGTAAGGCAAAGGACACCATCAAGAGGACAGATCGGCAACCAACAAATTGGGAAAAGATCTTCACCAATCCTACATCAGATAGAGGGCTAATATCCAATATATATAAAGAACTCAAGAAGTTAGACTCCAGAAAACTGAACAACCCTATTAAAAAATGGGGTACAGAGTTAAACAAAGAATTCTCACCTGAAGAACTTCGGATGGCGGAGAAGCATCTTAAAAAATGCTCAACTTCATTAGTCATTAGGGAAATGCAAATCAAAACAACCCTAAGATTTCATCTTACACCAGTCAGAATGGCTAAGATTAAAAATTCAGGAGACAGCAGGTGTTGGAGAGGGTGGGGAGAAAGAGGAACACTCCTCCACTGCTGGTGGGGTTGCAAATTGGTACAACCACTCTGGAAAGCAGTCTGGCGGTTCCTCCGAAAACTGGGCACCTCACTTCCAGAAGATCCTGCTATACCACTCCTGGGCATATACCCAGAGGATTCCCCACCATGTAATAAGGATACATGATCTACTATGTTCATAGCAGCCCTATTTATAATTGCCAGATGCTGGAAAGAACCCAGGTATCCCTCAACAGAAGAGTGGATACAAATAATGTGGTATATCTAGACAATGGAGTACTATTCAGCCATTAGAAACAATGAATTCATGAAATTCTTAGGCAAATGGATGGAGCTAGAGAACATCATACTAAGTGAGGTAACCCAGACTCAAAAGGTGAATCATGGTATGCACTCACTAATAAGTGGTTATTAACCTAGAAAGCTGGAATACCCAAAACATAATCCACACATCAAATGAGATACAAGAAGAAAGCAGGAGTGGTCCCTGGTTCTGGAAAGACTCAGTGAAACAGTATTTGGCAAAACCAGAATGGGGAACTGGGAAGGGGTGGGAGGGAGGACAGGGGAAGAGAAGGGGGCTTACGGGACTTTCGGGGAGTGGGGGGGGGGCTAGAAAAGGGGAAATCATTTGAAATGTAAATAAATTATATCGAATAAAAAAAAAAAAAAAAAAAGACATAGACTAACTGGCTGGATACCTAAACAGGACCCTACATTTTGCTGCATACAGGAAACACACCTTATTGTCAAAGACAAACACTACCTTAGAGTAAAAGGCTGGAAGACAATTTTACAAGCAAATGGTCTCAGGAAACAAGCTGGAGTAGCCATTCTAATATCAGATAAAATTGACTTTCAATCCAAAGTCATCAAAAGAGACTCTGAGGGACACTTCTTGCTGGTCAAAGGAAAAATACAACAAGAAGAACTCTCAATCCTGAACATCTATGCTCCAAATGCAACGGCACCCTCATTCATAAAAGAAACTTTATTGAAGCTCAGAGCACACACTGCACCTAACAAAATAATTGTGGTTGACTTCAACACTGCACTTTCCTCAATGAACCGATCAGGAAAACAGAAACTAAACAGGGACACAGTGAAACTAATTGAAGTTTGGACCAATTAGATTTAACAGTTGTATATAGAAGATTCTATCCTAAAGCAAAAGAATATACCTTTTTCTCATCACCTCATGGTACCTTCTCCAAAATCGACCATATAATTGGTCACAAGACAGACCTCAACAAATATAAGAAGATCAAACTAATCCCATGCCTCCTATCAGATCACTATGGAGTAAAAGTGGTCTTCAATAGCAACAAATACAACAGAAAACCCACATACACGTGGAAACTGAACAATATTCTACTCAATGATACCTTGGTCAAGGAAGAAATAAAGAAAGAAATTAATGACTTTTTAGAACTTAATGAAAATGAAGACACAACATACCCAAATCTATGGGACACAATGAAAGCAGTGCTAAGAGGAAAACTCATAGCCCTGAGCACCTCCAAAAAGAAAATGGAGAGAGCATACACTAATAGCTTAATGACACACCTGAAAGCCCTGGAACAAAAAGAAACTATTTCACCCAGGAGGAGTAGAAGGCAGGAAATCATCAAATTCAGGGCCGAAATCAATCAAGTAGAAACAGAGAACCATACAAAGAATCAACAAAACCAGGAGCTGGTTCTTTGAGAAAATCAACAAGATAGATAAACCCTTAGCCAGACTAACCAAAGGACACAGAGACAGTATCCAGATTAACCAAAGTAGAAATGAGAAGGGAGATATAACAACAGAAACTGAGGAAATTCAAAAAATCATTAGATCCTACTACAAAAGCCTATACTCAACACAACTGGAGAATCTGGAAGAAATAGACAGTTTCCTAGACAGATATCCGACACCAAAACTAAATCAGGATCAAATAGATCAGCTAAACAGTCCCATAACACCTGAAGAAATAAAAAGGGTCGTAGAAAGTCTCCCAACCCAAAAAAGCACGGGATCAGATGGCTTCAGTGCAGAATTCAATCAGACCTTCATAGAAGACCTAACACCAATAATCTTCAAACTATTCCACAAAATAGAAACAGAAGGAACTCTACCCAACTCGTTCTGTGAAGCCACAATTACGCTGATACCAAAACCACACAAAGATCCATCAAAGAAAGAGAACTTCAGGACAATTTCTCTTATGAATATTGATGCAAAAATACTTAATACAATTCTTGCCAACCGAATCCAAGAACACATCAAAACGATCATCCACCATGATCAAGTAGGCTTCATCCCAGGGATGCAGGGATGGTTCAAAATAAGGAAATCCATCAATGCTATCCACTACATAAACAAACTCAAACAAAAAACCATATGGTCATTTCATTGGATGCAGGGGGGGGGAAGCATCTGACAAAATTCATCATCCTTTCATGCTTAAAGTCTTGTAAAGAACAGGAATTCAAGGCCCATACCTAAACATAGTAAAAGCAATATACAGCAAACTGGTAGCCAGCATCAAACTAAATGGAGAGAAACTTGAAGCAATCCCACTAAAATCAGGGACTAGACAGGACTGCCTCTTTCTAGCTCTTGCAATTAGACAACATAAGGAGGTCAAAAGGATACAAATTGAAAGGAAGAAGTCAAAAAATCATTATTTGCAGATGACATGATAGTCTACCTAAGTGACCTAAAAAACTCCACTTGAGAACTCCTACAGCTGATAAACAACTTCAGCAAAGTGACAGGTTATAAAATCAACTCAAGCAAATCAGTAGCCTTCCTATACTCAAAGGATAAGCAGGCTGAGAAAGAAATTAGGGAAATGACACCCTTCACAATAGCCACAAACAGTATAAAGTACCTTGGGGTGACTCTTACCAAACATGTGAAAGATCTGTATGACAAGAACTTCAAGACTCTGAAGAAGGAAATGGAAGAAGACCTCAAAAAATGGAAAAACCTCCCATGCTCATGGATCGGCATGATTAATATAGTTAAAATGTCCATTTTGCCAAAAGCAATATACAGATTCACTGCAATACCCATCAAAATCCCAACTCAATTCTTCATAGAGTTACAAAGAGCAATTCTTAAATTCATCTGGAATAACAAAATACCCAAGATAGCTAAAACTATTCTCAACAACAAATGAAATTCTGGGGGAATCAGTATCCCTCACCTCAAGCAATACTATAGAGCAATAGTGTTAAAAACTGCATGGTACTGGTACAGTGTCAGGCAGGTGAATCAATGGAACAGGATTGAAGATCCAGAAATGAACCCACACACCTATGGCCATTTGATCCTCGACAAAGAGGCTGAAAACATCCAATGGAAATAAGATAGCTTTTTCAATAAATGGTGCTGGTTCAACTGGAGGTCAGCATGCAGAAGAATGCGAATTGATCAATCCTTGTTTCCTTGTACTAAGCTCAACTCCAAATGGATCAAGGACCTACACATAAAGCCAGACACTCTGAAGCTAATAGAAAAGAAACTGGAGAAGACCCTTGAGGACATCAGTAACGGGGGAAAGTTCCTGAATAGAACACCAATAGCTTATGCTCTAAGATGGAGTACTATTCAGCCATTAGAAACAATGAATTCATGAAATTCTTAGGCAAATGGATGGAGCTAGAGAACATCATACTAAGTGAGGTAACCCAGACACAAAAGGTGAATCATGGTATGCACTCACTAATAAGTGGATATTAACCTAGAAAACTGGAATACCCAAAACATAATCCACACATCAAATGAGATACAAGAAGAAAGGAGGAGTGGCCCCTGGTTCTGGAAAGACTCAGTGAAGCAGTATTCGACAAAACCAGAACGGGGAAGTGGGAAGAGAAGGGGGCTTACGGGACTTTCGGGGAGTGGGGGGCTAGAAAAGGGGAAACCATTTGAAATGTAAATAAATTATATCGAATAAAAAAATTAAAAAAAAAACTGGATAAGGAAAAAAAAGAATTGATAAATGGGACCTCATAAAATTACAAAGTTTCTGTGAGGCAAAGGACACCATCAAAAGGACAAATTGGCAACCAACAAATTGGGAAAAGATCTTCACCAACCCTACATCAGATAGAAGGCTAATATCCAATGTATACTAAGAACTCAAGAAGTTAGACCCCAGAAAACCAAATAACCCTATTAAAAAATGGGGTACAAAGTTAAACAAAGAATTTTCACCTGAAGAACTTTGGATGGCAGAGAAGCATCTTAAAAAATGCTCAACTTCATTAGTCATTAGGGAAATGCAAAGCAAATCAACCCTGAGATTTTACCTTACACCAGTCAGAATGGCTAAGATTAAAAATTCATGAGACAGCAGGTTTTGGCCAGGATGTAGAGAAAGAGGAACACTCCTCCACTGCTCTTGGGGTTGCAAATTGGTACAACCTCTCTGGAAATCAGTCTGGCAGTTCCTCAGAAAACTGGGCACCTCACTTCCAGAAGATCCTGATATACCACTCCTGGGCATGTACCCCGAGGATTCCTCAGCATGTAATAAGGGTACATGCTCCCCTATGTTCATAGCAGCCCTATTTATAATAGCCAGAAGCTGGAAAGAACCCAGGTATCCCTCAACAGAAGAATGGATGCAAAAAATGTGGCATATATACACAGTGGAGTACTATTCAGCTATTAGAAACAATGAATTCATGAAATTCTTATGCTATTGGATGGAGCTGGAGAACATCATACTAAATGAGGTAACCCAGTCTCAAAAGATCTATCATGGTATACAGTCACTAATAAGTGGATATTAACCTAGGAAGTTGGAATACCCAAAACATAATCCACATGTCAAATGAGGTACAAGAAGAACGAAGGAGTGGCCCCTTATTCTGGAAAGACTCAGTGCAGCAGTATAGGGTAAAACTAGAACAGAGAAGTGGGAAGGGGTGGGTGGGAGAACAGGGGTAGGGAAGGGGCCTTATGGGACCTTTGAAGAGTGGGGGGCCAGAAAAGGGGAAATCATCTGAAATGTAAATAAAAAATATATTGAATTTAAAAAAGAGTTATGAGAGCAACAACACTGGCATGATAAACCCAAGAATAAGTTTGCTCATTGGCAGAGTGTGATATAATTCTTCCAATATTTCTAAGCCCTTTTCAGAATACCAGGGGTCAGATACATTTACAAGAATCATATTAAAACTTAGTTGATGTCCTACAATTACTGGTTATCCATTATACAGTGCAGAAACCCAATTGGACAAAAGATAATTAAAATAAGAAGCACTAAACTCATCATATTCAATAACAAAGGTAATATTTTCAACTCATAAAAGAAATGCTTTCAATATGTACAGGTCGACTTCCTTCATACATTTAGCCAGAGAAATCCAAGGAACCACTGATGAGAAATGTGTGTACTGTAGTGATGGAATGTCCATTAGGAAGCCATTAGGATGGCTTCCATGTATGGTCCATTTGCTGAGTGTTGACTTGTGGAAATATGTGGGAGCTCATTATTCTCTGGTAGCAAAGACTAATAAGCCACTAGCTTAACTTGAGGATAGCAGTATGAATCATTCTCTATGCAATATAATAACTGCTGTCATGTTAGTTTCAAAAATGTCTAGGGGACCTTGGAATATCAGTTCAGTTCATAAAGAAAAGTCCAATATTGCTTTGAGCTTCACACCATCCTAAAACTTAAAAGTCAACAAGTGGATTTAGGAGGGCGAATGTCAAGGCAACCAAACCATTAAGTTGTATGTAATCTGGGACTCGGAAAAAGCTTCTATGTCCCAGATGAAGACCATGTGTCCCAAGAAAGTAAAAGAGAGGAAACATGAGAGAACACCTCATCCTACTTCCACAAGCTATTGGATATCACAGAAATATTCAGTTTTAGGTATGAGATATTCACTATGTAATTTCAGCCAGGGAGATTAGACACACCCAAACAAACAGGCTAGTACTATTTATCTTGGTTACACACCGGAAATACCTGTTAAGACCCTACTGTTGAAGACGTCACTGTTTGGTCTTGGCACATAGAGAAATAATCTGAAACTGACTGACAAACTTTCTCCTTGCTGCTTAGCTTTCTTTATGCAGGGTGGTAGTATACATAGTGCTAGGAGAAAATAGTCATCATGTTCTCACCAGCAGTGGATTTTATATGCTGTATGCTAATCTGCTGGGGATGCTACCCTTACAGTTAAAAAAAATGATATTATTGCTATCACAGTTATTCCACTATGGAATGTGAAGATCAGATTAGTGAAAGAGGAAATGTTCTGTCCAAAATCATAAACCCAAATATATCAGGACCAATCTGATGATAGGGCACCAGATTCTAGTTCAGTACTTTCCTCATGATTCCACACTATCTGGACTTCTCAAAATACATGGGAAAATTGAGCAAAAGAAATGCATAAATTTCTTTCCTTACCAGACTCTGTTCTTATGAGCAGAGTTATAAGAATGAGATAACAGGATAAGGACACTGTCAAGTTTCAAAAACAAAAACACACATGTTCTGGATCAGAGGTACTAAACACTGAGGGAAAATAGGTTTGTTAGCATTATAAAGACTCCAAGACCATCCAGAAACTGCTTGTCTAGGAGGTAGAATGAGATCCTAAAGCTGCACTGATAGCTCTAGCCTAAGACTGCAGGTAGAGAGTGGTCAGATAAATTAGAAATGCAGAATTGAGTTTTACCATCTTCGTTTCTTTTCTTTGTAGCCCTGTAATTCCTTACAGTTAGAAAGTTTATACTATGTCTTGTGAAGTAAATGTCTGAAGTTTGAAAATCTGCTTTAGCTTGACAGCTAAAGAGACTAAGGTTAACAAGATTTCTTCAGTTTATGTGTTCTATAAAAGTCAGAGTGAAAGAAAAGCCCCAGCACATTACCAGCCCTATGACACCTGTAGCAATATGTATTCAGGAATAATTTCATATATTTTAAGTGATATTTTTGACTCTGTGACCAAGCTGGCTTATAATTCACAATTCATTTTAGAATTGCTATGAACCAGCAACAATCCTTCCTCAGCAACATGGGCTTTCTTGAACCCAGGCACAAACTAATAATTGATAATATAATGTATTTCAACAATGGTCATTTTCATAATTGTCAAGCATCACCAGTGTTGAAGGATTCAGAAGAGAAAAAGTACACACCAATTTTTTTTTCTGATAAGGTGGTCCTCCTAGTCACACCCTGTCCCAGCTCAGGCTTCTGTCTGGTGCATTAACCTATAAGTTTACTAAATCCTCCTCTGTTTTCTCTGTGCTGAGCAATTTCTACCCAGTGTATCTTTTTAAATGCATTTTTCAATATCATCTTTTGGCTGCCTTTAGGAATCAGTGCCCATCTTCCTGTGTTGCATTATTAATACCTCTCTATTCTGTGCTCTCCTTTTATCAGTTCTATTTTCTCTCCTACCCCACCCCTGTACCACTTTTCTATTTTCTTTACTGTCTCCAGTTCCAGGTGGCTTGGTCATTTGGTAAATGGCCTCTAGATTGCCTTCCCAAGAGCATCAGTTTCCTTAATGCCCTGTTATCTGCCCCTCTCTCTGAGTGGTTTTTAGACCGAAGAGTCCCAAATATTGGGAATACTAATTTAAAAAATTCATTAGTTTCTCTTTATTTCTTAAAATATGGTACCATACACCTTGCTTTTCCTAAAGTCACTGTATAGCCAGAGACTGCCATGATCTCCAGGGTCTTCTCCCTATGCATCCCAAGGGCTAATGTTATAGGAGTTTGTTTAGACTGTCAACCAGGGATAAATAGCTATCTGTAAACTGAGTATCAAAATGAGTGACAACCTCCTGCATCACTAAGGTGCTCATCTTTAACCTAGTGTGCAACACTAGAGATAGCACAGTTGTTCCTGTGCTCTTGTCTATAACAACCTGTCCTGCTACTAAAGAAGACTTTTTCTTCCTCCCAGTTTCAAAGAACATACATGTGTGGCCTTGGAGGAGGAAAGGACACATACCTAGGTGGCAAAGGTCAGTCAGTCTTAGCTGCTGATTGATCAGTTGCAAATGTGTTATTGAATCTCCTTATCTCAACACTAGTTTGGAACAGCTCTGTTTATGAAGTAATGTAGAAACCTGGATATTCTGTACTATTTTATTTTGGCTAATATCCACTTATAAATGAGTAAACAGCATGCATGTCCTTTTGTGTCTGAGTTAAATCCACATCCGAAAGAGGGCTAATATCTAAAATATATAAAGAACTCAAGAAGCTAATCACCAAAACACCAAACAATCCAATAAAAAAAATGGGGTATAGCACTAAACCAAGAATTCACAACAGTGGAATTTCTTTTTTTTAAAAAAAATATAATAAAGTCTGACTTTACTTCTTTAAATGTACCTGATCTTCTCATTTTCTTTTCTTTTTTTTAATTTTTTTATTCGATATAATTTATTTACATTTCAAATGATTTCCCCTTTTCTAGCCCCCCACTCCCCGTAAGCCCCCTTCTCTTCCCCTGTCCTCTCACCCACCCCTTCCCACTTCCCTGTTCTGGTTTTGCCGAATACTGCTTCACTGAGTCTTTCCAGAACCAGGGGAACAGTGGAATTTCAAATGACTGAGAAACATCTAAGGTTTCATAAAGTCCTTAGTGATCAAAGAAATGCAAATCAAAATGACCCTGAGATTCTACCTTACACCAATCAGAATGGCTAAGATCCAAACCTCACGTGACAACACATGTTGGAAAGAATATGGATTTGAAAAAAAAAGGGGGGGAAGTAGATCTACCAGAAGACCCTGCAATACAACTCTTGGGAATATACACAAAAGATGCCCTATCATGACACAGGGGCACATGTTTCACTATGTTCATAGCAGCCATGTTTGTGATATCTGGAAGCTGAAAACAGTCAAGATGTCCCAAGACAGAGTGGATACAGAAAATGTGGTTCATTTTCATAATAGAATACTACTCAGCTATTAAAAATGAGAACATCCTGAGTTTTGCAGGCGAATGGATGTCACTAGAAGCCATGTTTTAAAAAGGATAATGTGGATACTATGTTAGAAAGGAAGGCTAGAGCAACCCTATATGTCTGCAATGTGGGCATCTGAAAGCATATAACCCAGTTATGACAGTTCGTGTTTCCAAAACTTTTAGTTTAGAAAGAGCATAACATGATTTTTATAAATGTTCATTAATAAAATCATGTGTCATTCACATGTGATTACATATTCTAATAGATAGCAGTATATATTATGCATACAGATATTTCTTAGTAGGTGTCTTACTGTTTTAATGCTATGAAGAACCACAGTGACCAAGGCAACTCTTTGAACAGGAAGAATTTAATTGGAAGCTTGCTTATATTTTTACAAAGTCAATTAAGGATATCACGTCAAGAAGTGGACATTATGTCATGGTTCTGGAGCAGAACTGAGAGATTTTCATATTGAATCATACAAGGCAGAAGGAGTGCTAGATCTATACCTAGGGCTAGGGCTGGGGCTAGGGCTAGGGCTAGGGCTAGGGCTAGGGCTAGGGCTAGGGCTAGGGCTAGGGCTAGGTTTAAGGTTAAGTTTAAGACTAGGATTAGGGCTAGATCTGTAGATATATAGGTAGATAGATAGTTTTGCAAAAACAAGCCATTCCTTGTTTTTAATGGCTTAGTGGTATTCCATTGTGTAAATGAACAAATGTTCTTTATCCATTCTTCAGATGATAGACATCTGGGTTGACACATATTAGACACACAGGATGTCTCTCCCTCTTTTGGACATAGTTGTGCAAGTGTCCTTGTGGAATAGTGGAGCATCTATTGGGTACACGCCAATGAATGCTATAGCTCTGTTTTGAGGTAGAACTATTCCCAATCTTCTCACTAACTGACACATTTATTTCCAGAGTGGTTGGTCAAGGTTTCACTCCCAACAGCAATGGAGAAGTGTTACCCTTGATCCACAGCCTCTCCAGGATGTGAAGTCCTTTGAGATTTTGAACTTCTCCATTCTGATGGATGCAAGGTAGAATCTTGCGTCATTTTGATTTGCATTTCCCAGATAACAAATGGTGCTGAACATTTCTTTAGGTACTTCTTGGCCACTCAAGATTCCTCTGTTGAGAATTCTCTGTTTAGCTCTATACACCATTTTTTAATTGGGTTATTTGGATTATTGGTGTCTTCCTGATTTTTTTTTTATTTTGGATATTAGTTCTCTGTCACATGTAAGGTTAGAGAAGATATTTTCCCAACCTGTAGGCTGTCATTTTGCCTAAAAGATCTGTAGGTGTCCTTTGATTTACAAACTTTTGTGTTTCATGAGGTCCATTTATTAACTCTTGACTTTAGTGTTGTTCCATTGGTGTTATGTTATTTTGGCTGCTGACTCATCTCTTTAGCTTCTATTTTCTTAGGAGTTATAGGACTATTTAGATAGTTTACCCAATGTTGAATTAGATATGGTAATTGGTATCTGCCTAAAAAACCATCAATTTCACTTAGATTTTCCAATTTTGTGGAGTATAGGCTGTTGAAATAAAACCTGTGTTTGTTTGTTTGTATGTTTCCCTTTTCATATCTGGTTTCATTAATTTGGATACTATCTCTCTGTTTTTTAGTTAATTTATCTAAGGTTTTGTCTACCTTGTTTGTTGATTTTCTCAAAGAACCAGCTCTTAGATTCATTGATTCTTTGTTTTGTACTCTTTGTTTCTCTGTGATTGATTTCAGCCCTGAGTTTGATTGTTTCCTGCCATCTACTCTTCTTGGGTGTGTTTATTTTCTTTTATAGAGCCTTCAGTTGTACTTCTAATTTTTTAGTATAAGAACTCTCCATTTTATTTATGAAGGCCCCATTTATTAATTCTATCAAAGTTCCTCTTAGTATGATTTTCACAGTATCCCATAAGTTTGAATATAATGTGAGCTCATTTTCATTAAATTATAGAAAGACTTTTTTTTCTATATTTTTTCCTCACCCATTGGTACAGAGAGATGGTCAGTTCCTGAGATTATGATGATTTTCTGTTGTTTCTCTTATTGTTGATGTCTAGCTTTAATCCATTGTGATCTGATAAGATACAAAGTGTTTTTTTTTCAAAATTCTTGTATTTATTGAAGGTTCTTGGCAGTTGTGACTGATTATATGATTTATTTTAGAGAAGTTTCTCTGAGGTACTGATACAGCAGTATATTTTTTTGTGTTTGCATGAAATATTCTATAGGTGTCTGTTAGGTCCATTTTATTCATATTGCCTTTTACTTTTGTTATTTCTCTTGTTTAGTTTCTGTCTTGGGTTTGATGTGCTATTTAAGCTTCAGTAATGTTTCTTTTATGAATGTGTGATGCCCTTTCATTTGGGCCATAGATGTTCAGAAATGAGATGTCCTTAAGGTTGATTTTTACTTTGATGAGGACAAAGTGTTCTTCCCTGTCTTTCTTGATTGTTTTTTATTTTTGTTTGTTTGTTTGTTTGAAAGTCCATTTTATTAGATATTAGAATGTCTACTCCACCTTGTTAATTGCGTCTGTATTCTTTGAAAACATTTTTCTCAAATCTGTATATTGAGATAATGACTATCTTTGTTGCTGAAGAGAATTTCTTATATAGATGAGAATAATGGATTGTGTTTATACATTCATTCTGGTAGTCTGGTTTTTTTTTTACTGGAAAATTGAGTCCATTAATGTTGAGAGATATTGATAGCCAGTAATTGTTACTTCCTGTAATTTTTGACATTGTTGGTAGTTGTGTATGAATCTGTGTGTTTATCTTCTATTGGTTGTAGTAATGTGAAAGTGCTTATTGTTTGTGAATTCTTGAGTATAAATTGCTTCATTGAATTGGATGTTTCCCTTTGTACCCTCTGTGGGTCTAGTTTGTGGAAAAATATTTTTTAAATTTGTGTTTTTATGGAATATTTTGGTTTCTCCATTTATGGTGATTGGATCTTTAGCTGTGTATAGTAGTCTGGGCTGATGTGTATGGTTTCTTACAGTCTGCAAGACATCTACTAAGGCCTTCTAGCTTTTAGAGTGTCTATTGACAAATCAGGTGTAATTCTGATAGGTCTGATTTTATATGTTACTTGGTCTTTTCCTGTTGCTATTGTTAAAATTCTTTCTTGTCTGTATATCTGGTATTTTGATTGTTATGTGTCAGAATGATTTTCTTTTCTCCTCTAATCTGTTCCATGTTCTGTAAGCTCCTTGTACCTTTATAGGTATCTCTTTCTTTAGGATAGGGAAATTTTGTTCTATGACTTTGTTGAAGATGTTTTCTGGGCATCTGAGCTGGGAAACTTCACCTTTTCCCATTCCTATTATTATTAGATTTGGTCTTTCTGTGGTGTCCCACTTTCCTGGATGATTTGTGTCATAAACTTTTCAGATATTGCATTTTCTTTGACTGATATACTGATATCTTCGACCAAATTTTATACATAAAAGATTCTTTCTTCAATCTACTATATTCTGTTGGTGATACTTGCATCTATATTTTCCGCTCTCTTATCTTTGTTTTCCATCTCCTGGATTGCCTCAGTTTACATTGCCTTTATTATTACTTCCATTTTCTTTTTCAGGTCTTAGAAAGTTTTATTCATATCTTTCACCTGTTTGATTGTATTTTTTTGTATTTCCTTCAGTGATTATGCATGTCCTCTTTAAAGACCTCTATCATAATTATAAGACTGGATTAGAGAGATTCTTGTTGTGCTTTATTTTTATCAGGATATCCATGATTTGTTGTAGCAAGCTAGCTGGGCTCTGTTGGTACCATATTACCCAGGGTCTTCTTGACTGTCTTTTTATGCTGTCCTTCAGGCATCTGGTTTTCCTGGTGTTGGCTGGGTAATCCTGATGGCAGCAGGACTTCTCAGGAAGGTGGTGGTGGGGAGCTGTGGGCCAGAAAAGAGAGTTCAGGATTCCAGACTCTGCTGGTTATGTAAGAGGCAGACACCATTCTGCAGGCTATGTTCTTGATGGACACTACTCTGCAGGATCTGTCCCAGTCTGGCAAAATCTGGGATGGAATTCAGATCCAACTGGAATGGGATTGGTAGAATAGGGTTCCAAACTGGTTAGTTTTGGGCTCCAAAGATTAGCAAGGGGAAGCATGATGTTCTTGGTATCCCTCCAGGGTCCTCTAGGCTAAAGAGCCACCCTGGACCTTCAGAGCTGTGTGACTCAGGGGACTGAGTGCAACTCACCTCTGTAGTCTGTGTCCTAGGCAGATCAACTAGAGTGGCAGGCATTTCTAACTGGGATGGGATCGATAGGACATGGTTCCAATATGGTTAGTTTTTGGCTCCCTGTAGCTTTCCATTGAGTTTTGGGAAGGACATTTTTGGGGTCTCATAAAGCTTTCAGAATAGAACATTAAGCATAGAGCTATACAGTGAGATCAGCCTGCTTTCCTACTTTCATATACAACCTAGGACCATTGGCCAAAAATATTTTGTTGGTATAAAAGTCAAGTTTTGTGGAAAAAAAAATCCAATTTTGTGTTCTTCACTGCATTTGTTGACCTAGAAAAAATTGTTTTATATCCTCTCATTCATAGTATTTGTATTATATACATATATGATGTGTATTACTTTGTGTATGCATATATATGTATATACATATATATCAATATTTAATGTGTACCATAAAAACCATTATTTATCCAAAAATTCAAAGATTCCTGTAACATGTTCTGATTAACTGACAATCCTATCATCTTTTTTTGGGGATTTGTATCATCTCTCTGAATTGTGCAGATAATTGAAGCTATTGACTTGGATGACTTGTCCAAGGTCATTAACCAAACAAACTTTGGAGATTATAAAGATAAGGCAATAATTAGTGAGTTTCCATGTCTGTACTGCACTTGATGATGATGTAAAGATCTTTCTTTGGATGCTGTTAATGTCACTGAGCTCTCTATTAATGGTTGGCCAGCTCTCTGAAAAATATAAAAGTTTCTGCTTATTTTTGGTGACATTTTACAGTTTGGTCATTGCATTTTGTGTGATTTTAAAACAATATTTCAGCCATAACTTTGAAAGTAAGGAATCTAGGGTTGGGAGAAAATTCAAATGTAATTTAGAGAACAGTTGAGCACCTTTCACATGACAGCTACTCCCTCAGGAAGTCACGCCTATGTGATCATTACTTTACATAATTGAATTTCAAGAGAAATGGCATCCACTAAAAGAAGCTAACTAGCTCATCCAAGGTTACACTATTAAAAGGTGGAAAGCTTGAGCCTTTCTCGTTTACATATGGTTTCACGATACTTCTGAGGCTAGCTTCAAACTTGTGCCCCTCTTTCCTCAGCCTCTCATGTAGCTGGATTATGAATTTTCTCCCCTGTGCCTGACTTTAAATTGAATATTTTAGCTATTCTTGTCAAATGAGGATGTGTACATGTATGTCTGTACACTAAAATCTATGTGCCTGTGAAGAACAAGCTCAATCCTGAAGATTCCCACTGTCATGGGTTATGTCTGGCAAACCATTGACTGTGATTTAATTTGAGCCTAACACGTGCTAATCCCACTCCCTCCTGAAGCCACTATGTAGAGGGCCCACTAACCTCCATCTTCCTGATCCTTTCAGTAACATGGCCTTAGGACACATTATGACTCTCCAGCTCAACTACCTGTGCTCTATGCAAGCTGCACCACTAGAGATGTAGATTTCTACAGGTTCCCAGACAACTTCACTGGGAACATCTAACCAATACTATTGATTAAGCTGGAGAAACTATCAAAGGAACATTGCCATGTCCAGTAATTCTCTATTACAGACCACAGAGGAAAAGAAGTAATAGGAGTCAATGAAGAACTCAAGAGGTTGATTGGAGAAATGCCACTGAGATTCAAGAGAATACACACAATGAATTAAATAAATCCATATATTTATATGTACACATTTTTGTGAAAAAAAAACTTGGAGAATAAAAATTTTGCTACTAAATTGTTATTATATAAATCAAAAGAATAAAATATTGTTTTTCACAAACTAATAAGAAAGCACAGTATATAAAATCCTTGGGATTTATCATGAGTACAACAAAGAAAAACTTATTATGCACCTGGATTAACACCTAGATTGATTTCATATAGTCAACATATGAATGTACCTCATGGTTTTAGAACAGAAAGGTTAAAGCAAGGCCAAAAATATCACCAGAACAGATGTAACAAAGCTCAAAGCAGAAACACATGTAAAAAGACTTTGGGAATATACAAGTTTAACTAACATTTTTATCTAAATAAGTAGAAAATGTGCAGATAAGGAAAAACAGACCTAAAAATGCAAAGAATTATAGCATGTTTTTAGTATTCTAGTCAGGTTTTTTGTTGCTGTAATGATTACTTTGGCCAAAAATACTTATGGATTTACATTTCTAGGTCACAAATCTATCAATAAGGACAGGCAGGTCAGGGATTTAGGGCAGGAGCCTAGAAGCAGAAACGTGGAGGTATGAGTCTGGATTTCAGGAGCATGTAGGAGTACTGCCTCTCTAGTTTTCCCTCAGGTCAACCACCTTTCTTATACAGCCAAAGACCACCTTTCTAGAGATAGAACTGATCCCAGTGGTCTGAGTCCTCTACAACAGAAGAAGGGCAAATCATTACAGACAACCCTGCAGGCTAATCTAACCTAGATGATTTAATTAAGGTAATTTTCTGAGGTGACTCTAGGTCGTGCCAAATTGAAAGTAAAACAGATCAATGCAATTAGTGGGTATTTTTAGTAACTGTAGGCCAACAAATTGTAAAATGGAGTTGCAAGTGATATATATCAGAGGACAAGTATACAATCAAACCTGAACCATAAATGCAGATTGCTAAAATATTCATATGTGCATATTCAGGATTATGACACACAAAATTTTACATATATATATATATATATATATATATATATATATATATATATATATATATATATACGTATATGTGTCCCTACAAATATCCTGATGTTTTTGAGTGCCTCTGCATGTATGTATAGTTATACATGTTCATTAAGTATTTTAGTTATACTTACTACGGAAAGAGGTTATATTATCTTGATAATGCTCTTATTCACAAGTCAGAGATACTTTGTGTTTGTTTTTCCTTTATTTATTGGACCAAGCATGGGTAACAGCTGTGCTCCCTGCATAAGGATTTGGTGAAGATTTGGGGTTTTACATTGTGTTCTGAGCTTGAACCTCAGTCGCAAGCATCAAAGCAATAGTGGGAAATCTGACATGAGGAAACGCCGGGCCATGGATGTGATCCTGTAGTGTTTAAGGATTTTGAACTGAGATTCTACTGCAGCAAATAAACAATGATGCCAAGTGTGACATGCCTTCACTTATGTGTTCTAGAGGAGAAAAACAGCAACATTTAGATAATTGAGCCCTCCTTAAGAATCAATGTATTAGTTTACACTCTGTAAGTCTCCATCCCTCCTCCCCCAATTCCCCTCCATCCCCATCCACTGCATATTCTGATGCAATTAGCAACTCCAAAGCCTTGAGTGTTTGTTCTATTCCAGACCCTATGTGCAGCAGTCTATGTATAGCAGTATATGCAACACAGTATAATGTTAATCCTGCTATATTAAAAAGGAAAATGAACTTTGGGGATGCTTTTCTTAAACACAAAATCTAGGTAAGAGATAAGTCTGTTTTAGTCTTTTAGCCTCTTTTCCTTCCCTCTTTCCACAGACATTCTCTCTATAGGTTCTCTGTGCTTGGTTGCTCCTCTTTCTTGTATTTTCTTTTAATTTTTTTTTTCTGTGTTGAAGACTAGAAGAAAAGGAAATGCAGCCAAGCCTTAGATTCTAATTACTACACAGGCTCCTCCTTCACAAATCACAGTGATTTATAAATATCTGGAATTCATTAAATATTTTCAATTACAAAATTAGTGGCTTATATAGACCTATATAACCTATATATCTGTCTAACATAAAAATAACTGGTGTCCCTACCACATTTTTAAAATAATAAGAAGAAATATTTATAATATTTTTATAACATACCTGAATTTTGACTACCCGGAAGTTGGGAGTAGACTGACATCTGCATTTTGTGGCTCCAAGATTATTAAGACATACTTTAGCTGTACTGATGATTGAAAAATGTACAATTCTTAATATGTATTTTTAAAGTTTCTGTCTGTTGAACAAGTAGAAGCTACATAATTAATGCTTGGCAAGAGATCCACTGCATGGTTAGAATATTTATGTTTACAATGAATAATAGAAGATTAACTTCCTGAGTAAAACTATGGATAAAAAAAGTTGCCCTAATAAAAATAGAGGAAGAATGCTGTAAAATGAAATAATTAAGCAGTTAATTTGGTTATTTGTCATACAATGAAGTTTGTTTTGATGGTCTAATATTTCTTAGAAATGGAAATGAGAGAGATATAATTATATCAAAGAAGTGCAATTTATATTAAATTGAGAGAAATTAATGTTTTTTTGAAGACCATTATTCTGATATTATGAATAAATGATAGATAATGTTGAAAAGAATTAAAAGTTAAGGGTTGTGTGCTATCAACTTTTTTGTCACTAGGGTGGGTCTTATTTCAGAGTGCTAGGTTTAAATTTTTAGGTTCTTCTGATAGTTTAAATGTCATTGTTCATCTCAAATAGTTCCTCTGTCTCGATTAGAGTCTTCTTTCCTTTCTTAGAACCTTAAGGAAACTTCCCAAGGTGTCATCATTCATTTCAGGACACAGAACCTCTTTATGCTGTTTCTCTCTCTCTCTCTCTCTCTCTCTCTCTCTCTCTCTCTCTCTCTCTCTCTCTCTCTCTCTCTCTCTTTTTGCTAAACCTGGACACACCAGATCTACAGTAAGTATCCCTCATTTCTGTGTGGATAGAAATGTCCGCCAGGGGATTTTCCATGGTCGCTATAGAGAGAAAAATGGTCAGTTACAGTTTAGTGATTTAAGAGAGTTGCAACCACAACTGCATATGAAGAGTGTGACTTATCTGTATCTCAAAATAATGTCAACTGCTTAGTTCATCATCTTTTCTCAAGTATAGAAGCAAAACAAACAAATAAACAAAAACAACAAAAACTATATAATTATTTTATAAGATTTTAAAGTTTTCAATTATAATTATATTATATTACTCCCTTTTCCTATTTCCATCCACTGACTGAAATGACTGAAATGCTATTAGGTTATTTTTTCAACATTTTATTTTTCACCTCAGAAAAGATACCCAGGATCATCACCATTTATTTTTTAAATATGTACCAAAACTCTATTCTGGACACACAACAAAATCTAATTATAAGTACTTTCGGGAAAATTTTAGCAATTAAAAATATTATTAAAGTTTGTCCAAGTGCATACTAAAATGAAGAAATAAGTGCTTCTAGTAACTTAGTGATGACTGATTTAGTTCAATTTATTTTGTGTTTTTATTACATATGGTTGGTATGGTATCATATCATACAGATTCATGGGGGAGCATAAAATCAAAAATATTGCCAGTTTCTCATGAGACAGTGACAGGTACATAGGGGTTTTCCCAAACATCCAACTTCTAACTTCCTGGAGCCTGAGAAGAATGTGTCTTCCATGGAATGTGAAGTTAGACCATGTGAGCTCAATGGTAGTTACCAGCTGACTCTACAGGAGTAGGCTGTGTGGAATGATGGGGGCAGATATAAAGTGATCTCAGGGTTCTTATGATAGAAGGAGGGAGGCAGAGGCTTTCTTGTCAGAACTTGGCTGTGCAATAGTGATACAGTTCAACATGGCTGCTCTCAGGATGAAAGGGCACAGAGGAGAGAAAGCAGGATCATACAATCCTCCATTAATACCTCCAAAAAAAGAAATAGCCATCTTCATTGTAGCTTCTCATGTGTATGAGAACAGTGTTTGCTTCTTTTACCTAAAACACAGGACATCATTGGATTTTATGAGACTGATCTACCTAGTTTTCAGTAAATTGCTAAAGCATTAAAAACCCCGAAAACATCAACCTTGTCCACTTTATCTGTATTTCAGAAGCTAGTTGGGTGATTATTGTTATATACTGGAGATCATGAAAGAGCCTAGCTCATATTTATTTTCAATAAATATTTGTTGAATTTAATTACTTTCTAATGTCTTTAAGAAATGCCTGTAGGATATGAGTCAAAACAATTAGTGCAACACTTTGGACTTCGCAAAGCGGGTTCATACCCACCATCTGACTGTAGACTACACAATAAAGTACATCAGTAGAAAGTATTGTTTGTAGTTTACAGATAGAAACAGTTGCAAGATATGAGAGAACTTTGGATGTTTCACAGATTGTAAAGGTAGAATCTTGTGCACCTAGCCTTTTTTGAATTTTATAACCTTGTGAGCTTTTATTTCTCAACTAATTAGCTCAGACATTTATATTAAAAAGTATTTTGCAATAAGTTTTCATGATGCCAGGGACATGAAGTAACATAGATGAGTTCAACCATCCTATAACAACTTTCCATATAGAAATATCAAATAAAGATATATAAATATTTACCCAACAAAATGATGTAAAATCATTAGTGAAGGCAGATTCAAGACATGTGTTTAAATTTATTTCAAGCACAGTTTAAAATATCATCCACTAAATAATATACATATGATGTAGGAAGTAGTATTAAAATGCATAATCAAGAAATTGGATTTAAGTGGGCAATTGTTTCAATTTAGAATTTTAGGTACCAGTTGGAAGGAGAATGATCTCTTCATGTTTGAGCACAAGAGTTGACATCTTTCAGGACTTACAAAGATGGATCCAGATGAGTCTACAGGAGCTAGCTGAAGGAGAAGCAGGTCACAATAATGATAATGAGGTAATACAAAAGAGAAATTTATAAGTGGGATGGAGGAAAAGATGTGTGATAATGATGAAAGTACCAATCAATTTGACAGTTAATTTGTGGAACTGATAAAGTAGAAAGACACCTAACATCTCCCTAGTGATGTCTTGCTGAGAGGTTGGGAGGAGCTCAGAGAAGGAATTACAAAATGTTGAGTTTTATATGCTTCCCAGTACAAAACTGAGGACACTATGTACATGGGAAAAATTATTGGAGTGTTTTACCAGCCAGGAGATCTATAGAATAGAGCATTATCAGAAAAGACACAAAATATGAGTGAGAAAAGGCAGGAAGGCAAAGATGACAGCCATGAATTTCAGCAAACTTTAGGGCACAAAAGAAAACCAAGGGTACTTCTGGTTTAAGTGAATAGATGAGCACTGATGAGGACAAAGGCTCAATCTATAGGCTGCACAATGAGTTAAGAGACATGGCTTTCAAATGTTACTACTTTCTACTTTTGAAATGTTGTATATTATCTCTGAGATATTGAAGCTCAGATTCTTAAATGCTAAAAAGTAAAGATGGTGTTGTGGATCCCAACATTTTGAAGTATGAGAATTCTGAGCCTATGTAGGGGTTTTAGTTTTCTTCACAGAGAGAACTACAAGTGTATAAAGCCCTAGAGAACGTTGGGATTGGTCTGGTAAGGAAGCCCTGGAGGGAAGTCCAGTACATCTGGAACGAAACCCACTGAGGTTTGCATCAATGGTCAGCTGCTTTTGAAATACCAGAATACAAGAGAAAGCTAATAAAGCCACTTTTCAACTGTGAAGGATAAAAATTGTTTCCCAATTACAACTTCACACTTTATTGTAATGATGTTTTTCACCTTTACACCTTTTATCAATGAACTCTATTGCTTTGCCACCTTGAGATATCCAGCAGTAAAAAAAGTATTCAGGGTTCAGAACCTGAAGAAGGATGTGTGTAATAAACAAAAAAAGACTTGTGTGGGACCGCTGAAGGCAGTCTGTGGCCTGGTTGAGCGAAGATTACTTGGAAGACCCAGTAGAATATTCTACAAGGGACAGAACCATGAGCCATGTTCCCAGATACTTAGGCTCCTGACACCAATTCCATATTCCTGACTCCTCAATTCCATAATCCTGTGGCCATCAGTCACATAGAGCCATACCCCTAGTGTTATGGCTTAACTCCATTCCTATAGTCATCTGGCTACAGCCAACTCTGCCTTGCCCCCCAGTTACCTGGCAAAGGTAACCTAGTCCACTATAAAGAGGGCTTCTTGATCCTTTTCTCTTGCCTTTCTCTCTTGTCCCCTTTTCCCACTTTCTCCCTACCCTTCTCCCCTCTTTCCATGTAGTCATGGCCAGCTCTCACCCTTCTATCTTTTCTTTCTCTCTTTACATCTCTATCTCTTTTATTTTCCTTCATTTCTATAATAAAGCCTTAAAACAATGGGCTGCATCTTCTTTAATCCTGCCATGTTGGAGAAGTGGAACAGTCCTCAACATCTCCAGCTGCCACAGAGCATCCAGGACTTCCCTGGTCAACTGAGCTTCCACTACAGATTCCTCAGGCCCTGAAGCAGAACAGCCCCACATTCTGGGCCAGGACCTTCCCCCTAGCTGGGCAGCCTCCCTCTATAGGTACATGAGCACTCACTATCCCTCTGCAGGTATGCGGGCCTTGTTTGTTTTCCCTACAGACTTGAACCAAGAAGTGCAGTTCACACACTCTGGCACTAGACAACATAGGCCACCTTTATTTATAGATTCTTTTTTTCAAAGCTGAAATGTGTTTCCCATTCATTTCTTCAGTTGCTCACACTTTCATTTAAGAATTTCTTTGTTTAACAATGACATGTACACTGTACTTTTCCCCTTCCTTCTTCTCCATAATACTGACAGTTTCCTGCTAACCTGTGAATTACATCAACAAAGGGGACCAGATTCAGCAATCAGTTAATATCTAAGTCAGCACATTGGTGCATATCCAAGTGAGAGTGGTTGGGGGCAATAGTGGCAACAGTGTGGAGAGTTGATAGTCTACATACTAAGAAAATTGTTTTAATTATAGGCACCTAGTGCCTCCTCTCATCCTGATCAGGAGATCTAATTCCTTTAAAGCATAAGGCTCTGGGCAAATCAGCAATCTGAATCAGTTCCTCATCCCTGTTTAGCTCACCTCTGAATGTTTCTATTTAGTATTGAGACTAATGATGCTCCAAGACCTTCCTAACCTTTCGATAACCATCTAATTATTGTTTGGAACATGGTGTATCTAAAATGTTGTCAGAAAAAGTTCCCATCCTGAGAGAATATCCAAGTGTTATCTGATATACCCAGACAAGGCCATGTCTTAACTCAACTGCATTATCACTATTAACAAGCAGAGGGGTAAAGACCTGTTTCACTCTCACAGTTCTCGGGGAAATATGAGAATGAATCACAGCCCAAGCTTTCTTTTTCTGCTTCTGGAGATAGATCTGTCACACACAAAGTGAAAATAAAAACTGCCATTAGCAAAGGCACAATTACAAATGGAAGACAAAAGTGAACCAAGCATTACTGTCCCTTGAATAGTAGGGACCCAACTTCCCCAATCAACCCCCTCCCACTTCTCTGTCCTGGCAATCCCCTACATTTCTGCATCAAGCCTTTCCAGGACCAGTGCCCTCTCCTTCCTTCTTCTTGATATGAAAATTGTGTCTCTGGTATTCAGAGCTTCTGGGCTAAGCATCCCATGTGTGTTGTTTTGTGAATGGGTTATCTCACTTAATCATTTAGAACGTATACAATGAAAAAAAAAAAAAGTAGAGACCCAACTATTCAAGCCTTTCCAAAAGGAGAGCCAGCCATTTGCATTTCACTTATGTGCTTTTCCCAGAAGCTTGACCACCTCCAAAAATATAACCTTTGAGCTAGTTGCCATTGAGAGAGAGGAGACCAACAATTTATGAATTGATCAGGTTTTGTGAATGACAGCCTGGGCTTCATAATCCTTAACCCAGACATCATGAGAGTTAGTTGTTAGGAAAGCTAAACCAAAGTTTAGTAAAGTCAGTGTGAAACCTCTCCATTGGGTAATCAAAACAAGTGGTCAGTAATATTCTTGTGATTATTAAGATCCACAGAATGGAGTTGAAAATATTGCCCTACATAAAGTTACAATGACTAATAAAACTGGAATCCCATTATTGTGTCTTAACATAAAAACTAGATTCATATCACAGCAAAATCCCCTCTGGGAACTATGAACCTGTCAAATGAGTGTGCATGGAAACCAAAAAGGCTGGTGATAGAGATAGAACCAAAAGGTGAAGCTCACAAGCAATACAAGAGAGGATAAGAGGTTCTAGGTGTTACTCTTGTGCTGTGTTCTGGGAGGATTTATTTTCCTACTCAGACAATCTACGATATATAAGTAACTGTTCCCTGCTCATGAGTCCCACAAAGACACATTTCAATTTGAATATTTTGTGGCTCCAAAGGTTTTATTTTGTTAGTTTATTTTCTTCTTACATATTTGGAAAACAACTGAATACTGTTCAGCTTAGTTATGGTCAATTACTATTATAATGAACTTAATTATCATTAAGTTTTATAAGCCAAAATTGTCCCTGTGAAGATTGATATTTTGTTTAGTTGACAAAATGAAAAAGCACTATAAACTGGATTTTGATTTTAAAAAATAATGATTCTTATAACTTAAATAGGATTTGAAGATATTTTTGGCTTTGGGTAATTTATATATACCAATGACTAAAGAAGACAAAAAATGACTAGATGGATTTGAAAGAAAATGTCTCTCCCTTTATTAATGATTTAAAAAAGGCTCCATTAAGTGGATCTTTCCTGATAGTTGTAAAGACAGACCAGTGTGTTGGGTAGAGATAGTAAGTCAGGGATGTACATGCAACGTGATGATATGGAAATTTATAATCAAGATTCAGAGGGAAGATCACTGGATGGCAAATTGTGAGAATGTCAGGAATAAAGGCATCTCTTGTTAGACTAAGCTAGTATCTCTATTATGACAATATCACAGAGAAGAGTTCCGCCCATTGAATCTTCAGCATCACACATCTTTCCCCACTCACACAAGCAGGACCTATACACAAATCTTGGAGTCATCATGTGTTTATTCCTTTTCACATTCTCAGAACCTGGCAGCCATTGACCTCTTACATCTCCTCATTGACCCTTTTGAAACATCAATTTTAAGTCATATATTACATAATCTATTTTAGACTGCTTTTTCCTTTTTTATATGAGGTTATCAACTTAATATATTTTTTCATATCTTGATAAATCCAAATTTTATTAATACTCAATACTCCATCTAGCACATAAAATGTCTATATTTAAATACATACTGAAGGTCATTTTGATTACTTCCAATTTTGTTAATAAATTAGTATGTACAGTTCTTCAAATATGCACAGTTTCAATCTGGGTAAATACCATCAGGCATCAGTTCTAGCTGATATTATTAAAATAATGTTTAGAATAGCCCAACCATATCAAAGCAGCTGCATTGTGTCGAAGTCCTATCAACTTTTTGTGATCGCTCTTCATCCTCCATCCTCAGAAATATTTGGTGTCCTGGAGAATCTATTCACCTTCTGTAAGGGATGCTCTTGAACAGTCACAAATTGCTTCTCAGAGCTTTCCTGAGAAGACCTAGTGCCAAACATGTTTCCATGCACTAATTTTTCATCTGAGTGTCTTCTTTGGTGAGGTATTACCTATAATTTCTAGCTGGGGAAAGTTATCCTTCATAATTAATATTAAGAACAATAGAGATAACTCAGTGCTTGACTATATATTAAATCTGCTGAGAATTTTAGCTCCTTTCTGAGTACCCACATCAAGTGGCGCATAAACCCCTGCTCCAGGGTATCTGGCACCATCTTCCAGCCTCTGAGGTTACCTGCAATAAAATTCACGTACACACAGGCAGATACACAGACACACAAATAACTCAACTTCATAAATAAATCTTTGCAATTAATATTTAATATTTTAGAGAAGCCATTAAAAGCAAGTTTCATTATGCACAAACACTAAGATTTTATCATGAATATGATTCTGAACATTAGAAATATGTGACATAAGCAATTTTCATTCATGGTTTGATGTTAACTATAAAATCTTGAGTTGGGATGCCCATTAAACAACACATAGTATCAGAGTAGATACTCTAAAGAATTTCCCAGTTGATCAGAATGAGTGGCCAGTCAATTTTATCTAGATATGACAAGACATTTGCATTTAATTAAATATATAATTCATATTGTTCTAAGTAACTTCTGACCAAGAACTCTGTTAAAAATTATTCTCACATCGCTTCTCAGCCTTTTGGCTAAGATGAAGTGTAAAAATTATTTTCACAATATTTTTCCTTCAGTTGTATAGGGAGTGGGGAGGGAGAGAAGAAGGGATACTCTCATTTGTTTAACATATATTTAATATTTGTAGTTCACTTAGTTTTAGAAAGATTTTTTTTAGAAAGCTGCAGAATGAGTCAGAAAAATATTGAGAGGAGCTGCTTTGATGTTGGGCAGGTCTGATTATGTACTAACATGGTCAGAATGTTAACAAGAAGAAAGTTAAAAATTGGAAATCTATAAAAATATGTGATCTATGAGATAGAGGAATGGTTGAAAAGGTATCAACCAGATAAGCTGCCCCATGTAGGCAAAGCTTGCACCAGAGATAATGGAGGACCAGACTTGAGAGGGTGACAGTGACAGTGGAGACTTTGTCTTAAAGAGATTTCCCAAACTAAAAGAATGATGGAAAGGCAGTGATGTAGACATAGGGTTTGTATCCTTGAGAAAATTAAGGAATGCCTGTTCAGTTAGGGCATACTGAGTGAGGTGAGCAGTGATGGCCACCTTCTCATGCTGTTTAACTCCTATTTCTTTTTTAAGAAAACAAGAAATGAAATGAAACAAGAAAAAAAGAATGAAACAAAGAAACAAACAAAGAAAACACCCATAACAATTTAAGGTACAAAATAAAACCTCGTTATGTCAGCTTCTTATTAAGCCAGAAGAGGAACGAAGCAATGAAAGGGTTATAGTACCAAATTCCCATAATAAATACTAGGCAGTAAAATGAGTATAGCCAACACTAAGTCAGAATGATTCCCAAGATGACTATTACAAACGACTATAAAACATTACCTCATATCTCTTTCCTATAAATATCACAGTGAATATGTTGGAGAGAGTGAGGCCCCAGTTTACTACTTTAGAACACATTGCACCCAGGAGTAACTTTCCTGAAATAGACAATACTACTGAGACATCACAAATATTCCAGTAGAAAGTTGGGGAACATGTGTTTTGTGATTGAAAGGCAAGAAGGTGAGGCATTGCCCCACCACAGCTCCATCCCATCCTTGAATGCTTTTGTGATGTATGACTGAACACCAGATGTGTTGAAACGCTAACGTTCCAGGCATAGTCTCTGATAACTCCACTGTGCAGTGAAACACAAGCTAGAAACTGCAAATCTCCCCAATTACAGCAGCCACTTCTGTGGCTTCATTATTAGTAGGGCTTTCCGATGCTCACAAATACAACCTTAATTGCTGTAGCTAATTTTGTTTGCTAAATTAAATAGCTAATATGGCCGTTCTTACTTCTTCTAAGTGGTATTCTGCTGCACATTGTTGTTCCTAAAACAGTTGCTTTGAGCTCACTGAATAGGCAATAGGCACAGAAGGATGTGATGCTTATTGGATTCTTAGGGAGCCAGGCAAAGCTCTGGTAATCATGTTGGCAATGTGCTGAGGCAAATGTGTCTACAATTATCATTCTATAGAAGAGAATTATCAAATATATGAGAATGCAAGCAGGATTCCAAGGACTCATGATTTGTAATAATCAGGAGAGGGTTTAAGCTGGGCTACAGAAACTGTGCTTATAATCACTACTTGGTCTGTGTCCTAGAACTAATGAACTATTTAGTGGTTTACCAGACAAACTAAAACTTTATCTATTAACTATTACTCTGTTATAGTCAGTGAAGAAATGAGCTAATATGGAGCTATGTTTTCAAAGACTGTATTACATATAATGTATTTATACATAAAATATGCCACATATATTTATATGAATATACAGGTTTTTTCTTCTTCTTTTTTGGGGGGGTTGGGGTTTTTTTTTTGGTTTCGTTTTGTTTTGTTTTGTTTTGTTTTGTTTAGAGATAGGGTTTCTATGTATAGTCCTGGCTGTCCTGGAACTCACTCTGTAGACCAGGCTGGCCTCTAACTCAGAAATCTGCCTGCCTCTGCCTCTCAGAGTGCTGGGCTTACAGGCATGCGCCACCATCGCCTGGCTGATTGTACGTTTATATTTTTCTATACTTATTGTATATGTTTGAGTTCAATAATCATACATTTTATCATTATTTTTGAATATACATTCAATAGTTATTGATAGATTGTTCAGCAATACAATACTATTACAGACAAAATAGTTCCCTTCGAATCATTGAAATGCAAAATGGCTAAGTGATATAAATGTTCATCATTTGGGAACACTATTTTAAGAAAAATAGAGACAGATTGTTAAGCGACCAAATCTGCTCATTAGATTTATTGTGCACAGTGTGTTTCTGTTTGTTTTGGAAACTGGAAGCTGTGAAAACATTTGGATACTGCCTCTGCAGCCGTCAAAATCTGTTCTTTAGTGCAAGGGCCCCATTTACCATCCTGGAAAAGTTTCAATGTCTTGCTGATGGATGAAACACCCAGCTACACACATTGCTGATGTCCGTTCAAGGCTGTGAGGATGCAGGAACAGATTATGTACTAAAAGGACTTATAACCAATAATAAGTGGGACACAATCCTTTAGTAGCCAGCATTTCCCATTTAAGTGTTATTATATGACTTAGTTAAATGCTGACATATCTTTAGCCACTAATCACCATCATGTGACATCCCATGGATTTAAGTTTATATAATAATGATATTCCTATCAGCTGGGCTTCTTAGCAATTCTTCTTATTGTCCTGAAATCTTGGTTAAATTATTAATGTACCTTTCATCATTTTGTTAACTGTTAACTAAATGCAAAATTCAAAAATTTAGAAATGCTATATTTTTAAATTTCTATATATCACATATAATATATATGCATAAAGTATCTATCTGAGTTAGATCATGACATATACAATTATATATTACATATTATACATTACATATTGCATATTAATCATAAAACATTACATATTATATACTACATATATTATATACCATATATATTGAGCTTACATAATTCATACATTTATTTAAATTGCATTTAAATTGTCACACCATGTGAAATCTATTTAGTTTAGAGAATTATATTTATATATGTATTATTATATTGTGTGATATAGAGAGCATATATATATATATAATGCTGTACCCCACAAAAATTAAATAGATTTCACATAATGTGAAGTTATATAAATTATCCATTATAATCAATTTAATTTAGCTTGTTTTATTTTAAATTTTCAAGAACACTTCCTTTGTATCCTTATGTTATATAAAATTATCCTATTATTATACAAAATTATTATGATATAAAATTTCACATTGTGTGATGTTTATTAGTTTATCTGGGTTAAAGCAACATATATATGAGCAGAGCCATACGAGGTGTCAAGTCACTTGGTAGGAACTCTGACATTGATCAAGTTGAACTTCTTCTCCCAGCCTTTGTTGAGCTGGGATTCCTGTGCTATCCAGGATCCTGCTCCACCTAGGGTAGAGAGCTTAGAGTAAAGGTGAAGTTCATTGTTCCTCCATGTCTAGGAATTCCTGAATTAATCAGGTGACCTGCCCAGCTGCCCAGAGGTAGAGCCAACACCCAAGGAACAGCTAGACCAGTTCCTCTGAACTCACCCTGGAGTCTGGGAGGAGGCACGCACCCAAACTGTTAAATGGTCAGACCGGTAAACCATTTTCCTGGCCCTCATTTCTTTTCACTCCTTCCCCATCTATCCCTCAGCTTCTCTTCCAGGAACCAGATCACAGTAGCTGCTGGCAGCTACATATATAAATTATATATTATATATTATATACTCATATATCATATATTATATATCAAGCTTCATGCATCATATATCATATATTATATATCATGCATTATAATTATATATCATGCATTATATAGTATATATTATGCATTATATACTATAGGGTACATGTTATGTATTAAATGATATATTATACTATGGTATATTATATATTATATGTTATATATTATATTATAATGTAGAGAGTGCACGTATATATTATATGCATACTATACACACAAACATGTACATGTACATATATGTGTATATGTGTAATGCTCTAACCCCAATAAACTGAATAGATTTCATACAATGTGACCATTTAAATAAATTTATGTAAAATACATAACCAATTTAATTTAGTTTGCTAATTAATTATAAATTCTCAGGAATATTTCCTTATATTCTATCATTAAATAAAATAGCATCCTCACTAAGATGGCTACTATGGTGGTTAAGTGATAAACATTGTTCCAGTGTCTAGCATTTGAATATATAGTCCCTAGGGGACTGTTTGTCAAGGATTAGGTTTGGTTTACCAGAAGAGCTATACCTCTGGGGATGAACTTCATCTTTCAAAATTTTTAGTCCATTTTGAGATAATGATCTCTGCTTCCTTTTTCTGGCTCAAGGTGTGAGTTCTTACCTGTGGCTTCAGGTGTTTTTTAACATGGTGTTTTATCACAGCAATGGAAAAGTAATCATTAGAACTATTCTCTCTCTCTCTCTCTCTCTCTCTCTCTCTCTCTCTCTCTCTCTCTCTCTCTCTCTTCTCATTTCTCTCCTGTGAACCTAAACGTGTTCCATTTGGGCTTGCTTCCATATTTACAGGCTCTTGAATGAAAGTTTCTCTTAGACTCTGTTACATATTTAATACTTTAAGTAGAGGCTCACACTTTTGGGTGCTTATAGGATAATCAGTGAGCTGACTAATGAGAGCTGGGTTCTGAATTTTGTAAACCAAATTAATGACCAATGAAAACCATAGCAAATGCATAATAAATAACTCACATCATGCCTGTGGACTATGGTTACCACAGAATTGGACTTGCCACATGATGCCATTCCCCTCTTCTTCCACTGTGATTTCACAGTTGAATATGGACAGCAAGAACATCACATTTAAGTGTCAAATTCAATGATTTTTGTAGTATTTTGACAAAACAGTCATTTGCTTTACACTGAAGTATACAATGGCTATTAAACTTGATCCCAACATAATGTGACTTCTGGGACAGCATATAATTATAAGAGAGAATTTTATTTTAAAATTTTGATCTTAAGGACTTGGGAAACACTTAATAGCATATAATATGATTAATATTTATAATATTTTAATCTTTTGACAATTGTTTTTTAATCTTTATATATTTCTATATATATACTTTTTATTTATAATCTATATATATACTTTTATTTTCTATATTTTTTGCTTACATTTGAAATGATTGTCCCTTTCCCGGTTACCCCCCTCCCCATAAGTCCCATAAGCCCTCTTCCCTCTGCCCATTCCCCAATCAATCCCCTCACACTTCTCTGTCCTGGTAACCCCCTAAAATGCCACATCAAGCCTTTCCAGGACCAGGGCCCACTCCTTCCATCTTTGTGGAATGATTTGATATGTGAGTTGTATCTTGGGTATTCAGAGCTTCTGGGCTAGTATCTGTGACCTCTTCTAGCCCATTGTTCTCAAAGAATAGCAGACAGCAACCTGACTGTCTGCCTCCTGAAGAACAAGCAAAACCAGTTTCCAGCCTCCAGGGGAGGGGTTTGGCCTGCCCTTTGATCTGGGGAGAGATGCATTAAAGGTGGTTGAGACTTGAACCAGAAGCCATGTCTGTCTCCACGTGTTTTCTCTTGCCACCCTGTCCAATTCCCAGCTCTCTTTCCAGGGAATCTGCCTTTAGAATGTAGTTGCTGGACACTTCAAATATCCATTTATCAGTGACTGCATTCCATATGTATTCTTTTGGGAATGACTTACCTCACTTAGGATATTTTCCAATTCCAACCATTTGTCTAAGAATTTCGTGAATTCATTGTTTTTAATTGCTGAGTAGTATTCCATTTTCTGCATCCATTCCTCCATTTTGGGATATATGGGTTCTTTCCAGCTTCTGGTTACTATAAATAGGGCTGCTATGAACATAGTAGAGCATGTGTTCTTATTACATGTTGGGGAATCTTCTGGGTTTATGCCCAGGAGTGAGATAGCAGGGTCCTCCGGAAGTGTCATGCCCAATTTTCTGAGGAATCTCCAGACTGATTTCCAGAGTAGTTGTACCAGCTTGCAATCCCACCAGCAGTGGAAGAGTGTTCCTCTTTCTCCACATCCTCGCCAACACCTGCTGTCTCCTGAGTTTTTAATCTTAACCATTCTGATTGGTGTAAGGTGAAATCTCAGGGTTGTTTGGGTTTACATTTCCCTAATGATTAATGATGTTGAACAGTTCTTAAGGTGCTTCTCAGACATTTAAAATTCTTCAGGTGAAAATTCTTTGTTTAGCTCCATACCCCATTTTCAATAGGGTTATTTGGCTCTCTGGAGTCTAACTTCTTGAGTTCTTTGTATATATTGGATATTAGCCCTCTGTCCGACTTCTGGGACACCATACAATTATAATAGAGAAATTTATTTTAAAATTTTGGTCTTAAAGACTTGGGAATCACTTAATAGCATATAATATGATTAATACTTATAATATTTTAATCTTTTGACAATTGTATACCACAAAGTTACATTCAGTTTGCAAAACATCAAGAGAAAATCGAAAATGTGTTTAGCAAAATGACTTTTTTCCCCTGAAGCATATTTCAAAATGTTATGAAAAATACAAGGCAGCTTCCCAAAACAGGGTCTTGCAATCTTATTTTGTCCTTAGGACTTGACAGTACAGATAACAGAAAAAAAATAGCAAAATAACAACTGGTCATTATGTGACATTTCCTCAGGAGACATAAGCATGTATCTACTCAGATAAGGGAAAGAAGATATATCAAAACAATAGTTCAAAATATGTCTGGCTTCCTCAGTCAGTGAGTATAGTAGTGTTTCTTACAGAATGGGTAAGAAGTTTACAAAGAGAAGACCATGGTGCTGCAGAATCACCACAATGCCACCTCAGCATAGGTGATAACACATGAACTCTGTATCCCTGGATTGCCCCACAAAACCTTACAGTAGGCCAAAATGTCAGAGTCTTTTCTTCATCCACTCTCTACATTGGGAAGGAGACATGTGAGTCTTTAAAGTTTCAAGAACATTCTGAGACTTGTGATTTATTTTATGACCTTTGTAAGTTTTTATGACTTCCTGAGTCTTAATCATTTTCTCCAAGATGGAGTGTTTAAATTCAAAGGATGTCTTTGTACATATTTTCCAATTAAAAAGTATTATGTTGCCAAAGGGACTTCTTCCTCTTATCAAGGGGCCATCATCTTATAGCTAAGAGGATGTGCACTAAATATGATCATGAACTTTATGTACTTTATATACTTTACATCCTTGAAAAAAGTGCATTTTTCACGATATGTGATGGTGGTCCTTAAAGAATCCTTAGTTATTTTGATGAACTTCTACTAGATATTTAAAGTAAAAATTGTTATAATAGTTCACTTGTTCTACAAATATTACATGGTTTCTTTATTATTTCAGATATGGCTATTGGGCAGAAAATAATTTTATTTTAAAATATGGAACCAAAGTTATGTATTATATTAAATTTAAATTTAAATTATCAATATCAAATTTGTATATAAGTATATTAGAAATGAAATAGCTCATCATGATTTATTAGGTAATTTTGCATCTTTATATAAGTTTCACCATATCTCATCCACTATCCTGGAACTCTCTGTGTATCCCACCTTCTCTGGAGCTTCTAATCCTCTTGCATCAGCTTTTAAAGTGCTTGAATCCTGGGCAATGCCATTATAAGAAACAGGCTTTTGTAATTGGTTTTATGTCTACACCTCTAAATATTTCATTTAAATTTTTGTTAACTGTGTTGTAGTTTTTAAGGCAACCACATATGGCAATGACCCTTTCAAATGTTTTTATGACAGCATTAGTATATTTGAAGAGAGGACTGAGCAGAAGAACACTGGCTGTGCTTATAGAGACCCAAGGTGTGATTCTCACCTCCTTAGTGGCTCATAACCATCTGCCTCCTGTTTTCAGGAGATCCAATGCCTTGTTCAGAATTCCATGGCACCAAGCACATACATGGCACATAAAAATATGTACAGGCACAGTATCCAAAAAAACATAAAATGAATTACTTTTATGTTTATACCAAAAAAATCATAAGGTAATATGATACATATCTTGATAACAAATTAGAAATACTCATTTACATAAGTGAAATTTTCAATTACATAAAATGTTTATGCAAACTGTGGTTTTGGTCACTTTTAGAAAAATAAATGTCTTATGAAGTTTTTAAAGAGCTATAGTACATAGCAATGATTTTCTATGTTTATCTAATTCTTACTAAATATTTTCTTTTAATATGTTATCCATATTGATAGAATTCAGTATGAAAATACTAAAGAATTAACTCAATGGAACGGCGTTGTGGGTTTTTGTTGTTTGTTTGTTTTGTTTTGTTTTAAGCAAATGACAAAGATCTAAAATTGCCAACTAAACTTATCATTATATATTTAAAAAATTGTCAGAACTGGCCAGGTTGCCAGCATCCATGCACAACTAGAAAACATCCTTAATTTACATTAAATCAAAAATGTGTTACTACTGATTCAATAATAACATTCATACCTAAATAATAAAAATATAATTGAAATATTTCTGCAGAAGACACGTCTGGCAATGGGAACTTCACAGCAGGCTCACACTACTCACATTTCAACACAACAGGAAGCAGATTCATTTTGATATTAAGAAAAGAGTCTTGTATACCACTACTCAAGAGTCCCAGAGCTTACATCAGATTTTGTTTTGTGTTGTTTAAAGCAAAGTTCACACAGAGATTTCAACAACTTTAAAGACAAAAAAATCCTATTTTATGGTTCCCAACCACAAATTCAAATTGGGAATCTTATGTGCTGTTTTATAAATAGGTACACTTGGCATGACTGGGAGAACACAGCTTGCTCTGGCTACATGGAGCTTAGGTTCCAGTACTGAGGCCTCTGGCGGGAGCCCTCAGATCTTCACTTTGGGATCCAGAACAGCCTAGGTTGCAATGCCACATCTCCAGGTCCTGCAAGACTCAAGAGGGGCATCCTGGAGGCCGGCTGGGAGGAGTCAGTGTGCTCTGGTGAGTCCAGCAGGCCGCAGCGGGAGCCTTCAGGTGTCTGCTTCGGGATATGAACAGCCTGGGCCACAGCACCCTGTCTCCAGGCAGTGCAGGAGGTCAGTTGTGCACCAGAGGCCACCTGGGAAGAGGCAGCTTGCACTGGTGAGTCCAGCATTGACAAGACTAACACCAGTGAGAATTAGATGGCAAAAGGCAAATGCAGGAACATCACTAACAGAAATCAAGGCAATATGGCAGCATCTGAACCAAATTCTCCTTTATCAGCATGTCCTGGATACCCCAACACACCAGTAAAACCAGATTTGGCTTTAAAATCACTGGTCTTGATGCTGGTACAGGAACACATGAAGGACATACTTAAAGAAATTCAGGAGAAAATAAATCAAAAGTTACAAGCCCTTACAAGGGAAATACAAAAATCATTGAAAGAAATCCATGAGAATACAAAAGCCAACAAGGAGGAAATGGAAATATCAATTAAAGAAATACAGGAGAACTTTGCTCAACAGGCTGAGGTCATGAAAGAGGAAACACAAAAAGCTCTTAAAGAATTACATGAAAGCACAAACAAGCAAGTGAAGGAGCTAAGCAAAACCATCCAGGATCTAAAATCAGAAGTAGAAACAACTAAGAAAACTCAAAGGAAGAAAACTTTGGAGATAGAAAACCTTGGGAAGAAATCAGGGGTCATAGATGCAAATATCAACAACAGAATACAAGAGATAGAAGAAAGAATCTCAGATGCTGAAGATACCGTAGAAACCATGGACTCAACAGTTAAAGAAAATGCAAAATGCAAAAAGCTTGTAACCCAAAATATCCAGGAAACCCAGGAAACAATGAGAAGACCAAACATAAGGATTATAGACATAGATGAGAGTGAAGATTTACAACTTAAAGAGCCAGCAAATATCTTCAATAAAATTATGGAAGAAAACTTCCCTAACCTAAAGAGAGAGATGCCCATGAATATAGAAGAAGCCTACAGAACTCCAAACAGACTGGACCAGAACAGAAATACCTCCCGTCACATAATAATCAAAACACCAAACGTACTAAACAAAGAAAGAATATTAAAGGCAGTAAGAGAAAAAGGCCAAGTAACATATAAAGGAAGACCTATCAGAATCACAGCAGACTTTTCACCTGAGAATATTAAAACTAGAAGGTCCTGGGCAGATCTCATGCAGACTCTAAGAGAACTCAAATGCCAGCCAAAACTACTATACCCAGCAAAACTCTCAATCACCATAGATGGAGAAACTAAGATATTCCATGACAAAACCAAGTTTACCCAATATCTATCACAAACCCAGCCCTACAAAGGATAATAGGAGGAAAACACCAATACAAGGAGGGAAACTTCACCCTGGAAAAAGCAAGATAGTAATCTTCTCTCACCAAACCCAAAAGAAGTTAACCAATCAAATTTAAAAAATAATGTCAAAAATGACAGTAAGTAACAATCACTATTCCTTAATATCTCTTAACATCAATGGACTCAATGCCCCAATAAAAAGACATAGACTAACTGACTGGATACATAAACAGGACCCTACATTTTGCTGCATACAGGAAACACACCTCAGGCTCAAAGTAAAACACTACCTTAGAGTAAAAGGCTGGAAGACAATTTTACAAGCAAATGGTCTCAGGAAACAAGCTGGAGTAGCCATTCTAATATCAGATAAAATTGATTTTCAATCCAAAGTCATCAAAAGAGACTCTGAGGGACACTTCTTGCTGGTCAAAGGAAAAATACAGCAAGAAGAACTCTCAATCCTGAACATCTGTGCTCCAAATGCAAGGGCACCCTCATTCATAAAAGAAACTTTATTAAAGCTTAAAACACACATTGCACCTAAAACAATAATTGTGGGTGACTTCAACACTGCACTTTCCTCAATGGACTGATCAGGAAAACAGAAACTGAACAGGGACACAATGAAACTAATTGAAGCTTTGGACCAATTAGATTTAACAGATATATATATAGAACATTCTATCCTAAAGCAAAAGAATATACCTTTTTCTCATCACCTCATGGTACCTTCTCCAAAATCGGCCATATAATTGGTCACAAGACAGACCTCAACAAATATAAGAAGATCGAACTAATCTCATGCCTCCTATCAGATAACTATGGAGTAAAAGTGGTCTTCAATAGCAACAAAAACAACAGAAAACTCACATACACGTGGAAACTGAAAAATATTCTACCCAATGATACCTTGGTCAAGGAAGAAATAAAGAAAGAAATTAAAGACTTTTTAGAACTTAATGAAAATGAAGATACAACATACCCAAATCTATGGGACACAATGAAATCAGTGCTAAGAGGAAAACTCATAGCCTTGAGTGCCTCCAAAAAGAAAATGGAGAGAGCATACACTAACATCTTAATGACACTCCTGAAAGCCCTGGAACAAAAAGAAGCTATTTCACCCAGGAGGAGTAGAAGGCAGGAAATCATCAAACTCAGGGCCGAAATCAATCAAGTAGAAACAAAGAGAACCATACAAAGAATCAACAAAACCCAGATCTGGTTCTTTGAGAAAATCAACAAGATAGATAAACCCTTAGCCAGACTAACCAAAGGGCACAGAGACAGTATCCAGATTAACAAACTTAGAAATGAAAAGGGAGATATAACAACAGAAACTGAGGAAATTCAAAAAATGATTAGATCCTTCTACAAAAGCCTATAATCAACACAACTGTAGAATCTGGAGGAAATGGACAGTTTCCTAGATAGATATCTGACACCAAAACTAAATCAGGATCAAATAGATCAACTAAACAGTCCCATAACACCAGAAGAAATAAAAAGGGTCATAGAAAGCCTCCCAACCAAAAAAAGCATGGGACCATATGGCTTCAGTGCAGAATTCTATCAGACCTTCATAGAAGACCTAACACTGATACTCTTCAAACTATTCCACAAAATAAAAACAGAAGGAACTCTACCCAACTCATTCTATGAAGCCACAATTACACTGATACCAAAACCACACAAAGATCCAACAAAGAAAGAGAACTTCAGGCCAATTTCTCTTATGAATATTGATGCAAAAATACTTAATAAAATTCTTGCAAACTGAATCCAAGAACACATCAAAATGATCATCCACCATGACCAAGTAGGCTTCATCACAGGGATGCAGGGATGCTTCAATATAAGGAAATCCATCAATGCTATCCACTACATAAACAAACTCAAAGAAAAAAACCAGATGATCATCTCATTAGATGCAGAAAAAGCATTTGACAAAATTCAGCATCCTTTCATGCTAAAAGTCTCGGAAAGAACAATAATTCAAGGCCCATACCTAAACATCGTTAAAGCAATATACAGCAAACCAGTAGCCAACCTCAAACTAAACGGAAAGAAACTTGATTCAATCCCACTAAAATCAGGGACTAGACAAGGCTGCCTTCTCTCTCCATATCTTTTCAATATTGTACTTGAAGTTCTAGCTAGAGCAATTAGACAACATAAGGAGGTCAATGGGGAAACAAATTGGAAAGGAAGAAGTCAAATTATCACTATTTTCAGATGACATGATAGTCTACTTAAGTGACCTGAAAACCTCCACCAGAGAACTCCTACAGCTGATAAACAACTTCAGCAAAGTGGCTGGTTATAAAATTAACTCAAGCAAATCAGTTGCCTTCCTATACTCAAAGGATAAGCAGGCTGAGAAAGAAGTAAGGAAAATAACACCCTTCACAATAGCTACAAACAATACAAAGTATCTTGGTGTGACTCTAACCAAACAAGTGAAAGATCTATATGACAAGAACTTCAGGTCCCTGAAGAAGGAAATCGAAGAAGACCTCAGAAAATGGAAAAATCTGCCATGCTCGTGGATCAGCAGGATTAATATAGTTAAAATGGCCATCTTACCAAAAGCAATCTACAGATTCAATGCAATCCCCATCAAAATCCCAACTCAGTTCTTCACAGAGTTAGAAAAAGCAATTTTCGAATTCATCTGGAATAACAAAAAACTCAGGATAGCTAAAACTATTCTCAACAACAAAAGAAATTCTGGGGGAATCAGTATCCCTGACTTCAAGCAATACTACAGAGTAATAGTGTTAAAAACTGCATGGTATTGGCACAGTGGCAGACAAGTGGACCAATGGGATAGAATTGAAGATCCAGAAATGAGCCTACACACCTAAGGTCACTTGATCTTCGACAAAAACATCCAGTGGAAAAAAGATAGCCTTTTCAAGAAATGGTGCTGGTTCAATTGGAGGTCAGCATGCAGAAGAATGTGAAGTGATCCATTCTTATCTCCATGGACTAAACTTCATTCCAAGTAGATCAAGGACATCCATGTAAAACCAGACACACTGAAGCTAATAGAAAAGAAACTGGGGAAGACCCTAGAGGACATGGGCATGGGGGAAAAGTTCCTGAACAGATCACCAATAGCTTATGCTTTAAGATCAAGAATTGACAAATGGGACCTCATGAAATTACAAAGTTTCTGTAAGGGAAAGGACACTGTTAAAAGGACAAAACGGCAACCATCAAATTGGGAAAGGATATTCACCAACCCTATATCTGATAGAGGGCTAATATCCAATATATACAAAGAACTCAAGAAGTTAGACCCGAGGGAAACAAATAACCCTATTAAAAAATGGGGTTCAGATCTAAACAAAGAATTTTCACCTGAAGAAATTCGGCTGGCCGAGAGGCACCTTTAGAAGTGCTCAACATCATTAGTCATTAGGGAAATGCAAATCAAAACAACCCTGAGATTTCACCTTACACCAGTCAGAATGGCTAAGGTCAAAAACTCAGGAGACAGCAGGTGTTGGCGAGGATGTGGAGAAAGAGGAACACTCCTCCACTGCTGGTGGGGCTGTAAGATGGTACAACCACTTTGGAAATCATTCTGGTGGTTCCTCAGAAAACTGGACATGACACTTCAGGAGGACCGTGCTATACCTCTCCTGGGCATATACTCAAAGGATTCCCCGGCATGCAATAAAGACACATGCTCCATTATATTCATAGCAGCCTTATTTATAATAGCCAGAAGCTGGAAAGAACCCAGATGCCCCTCAAAGGAGGAATGGATACAGAAAATGTGGTATATTTATACAATGGAATACTACTCAGCAATTAGAAACAATGAATTCACAAAACTTTTAGGCAAATGGTTTGATCTGGAAAATATCATCCTAAATGAGGTAACCCAGTCACAAAAGAATACACATGGAATGCAATCTCTGATAAGTGGATATTAATTAGCCCAGAAGCCCTCAATACCCAAGGCACAAATCGCATAACAAATGACTTCCCTGAAGAAGTATGGAGAAGGTCCTCATCCTGGAAAGGATTGATCTAGCATTGGAGGGGAATATAAAGACAGAGAAAAAAGGAGGGAGGTGATTGGAGAATGGATGGAGAGAAGAAGGTATATGGGACATATGGGGAGGGGGTTCTGGGAAAGGGGAAATCATTTGGAATGTAAGCAAAAGAATATAGAAAATAAAAATATAAAAAAATAAATAGTTATACTTAAACAAAATTTTAATTCATTTGAAATCTTTAAAAGTAGTTCATGTTCTATTTCAAATGGTACTTCTTAGGGTTTAAAACTTCTGCTAAATATAAGCTTTCAGTTGATACCCAAATGTAGTAGGTGCTCCTTACCATTCACCATCAAGTTCTTTAACTGTCCCTCATGCTCACCATTTCGTTTTTCTTGATCATTCTCCACATGTCTCTTTGTAGAGATTTTATTTTATGTCCTTTAATCATAGTGGACTAAGTTGGTAATGATTTGAAGTTGCCCATTCCACTTTCAAGAAATGACACTCTAGAGAATGAAGTGAGACCTCCATGATCTAGAGTCATGAACAAAGGGAAGCCTGTGTCTAAAACAGGAAATCTACTTCCAAAAGTTAGAAATCCACTGAAGGCAGAGGAAAACGAGCAGGCCTTTTGTCTACTAGTTCTTCCCTAGTCAGACCCTGTCAATTCCACAAAAATGTCATCAAATGGGTCTTTATTTAAGTCAAATGGAAATGGGTTCCTTCAAATAAAAATCCCTGAAGACATCATGTTTTCCAGGTTGTGAAGTCAAACACAAATGAACTTTTAAAATGACTTCCACCTCCTCATTCTTGACTATCACTACTTTATCCCTTTTTGTTACTTTTGTCATAGATGGCCTACTCCTTTGCATCCAATAATACCTTATATACCTCAGCAACTTGTTTGAATACCCACTCTGCCTCTTCATTTTTCTCCATGTGTCATTTAAATATCTGTTTCCCATACACCTTTTTAATATCCTCAGGTGAGACAGGTCTCCACCTTCCCACCACTTCATAGTATCCACCATTTCTTTAAAACTAAGTTTTAAAAAAATCCAAGGATCCAGTGACTGGCAGGGGTTAGGTGGCAGTACAGTTGGAGGTTAGTAAGGAGTCGGGACACTTTTCTCCTTGTGGATCTTGCACAGATGCTCTGGTGGCTGTGGCAGCTCCAGAAATAGGTAATGTTTTAATGGTTAATCAGCATATTAATATAGGCTTCTCACAACATGTTTAATAAAATAAACATAGTAAACACTGCCTAAGTGTATTGCAATTTTCCCATTCTCACACTGTGAATGTTAGCACTGCAGCCAGGGGGCAGGAAAGTGATGTTGAATAAAGTGCACACATAGGAATATGTAGCTCAAGGAGCCTATTGTTCATGTTTTGTAGTTTTGAGCACAGAAGCAAACTATCTTTGTAGAAGCAATTGTGTGCTCACCATGTCACTGTTGGCATCAGATAAGTAATGATGAACAGTGGAAAACACAGGAAATAGAAACAAAGCATCTCACTTCCATAGAAACTCCCTAACTTACTGTCTCTATTCAGGTCATGGTGGATGATTGTGCAGAGAATTCTGGGACACCATTTATTCCAGGAAAAGCTCAAAACCCCAATATTATGTGAAGGTTTTGTAACTAATAGACAAAGTATTCAAATGAATCATATATGGTACTATCATCCAAAGAAAATTCATTTTGTTTAAGACACTTGAACCAGGACTAGTGAGAATTAATCCCTCTCTTAATGAATTTAGTAAGTTTCTCATTCAATGATTGTATTGAAAAATTGGGGAATAATTATGTAAATATTTAAGAGAAATTTCTCAGAAATACATGGCGAAATTTTAGAAATAGATGAGTAATTTTAAGCTAGAAAACATAAAAGATTAATTTTATCACTGGATCTCCACAGATCAATAAATATTCTCAAGAGGAAGGGAAAAAAAGGAAGAATGATCAGGTCATTGATAAAGGGCACTTGTAACAAGTTTGAAATTCCACAAGAGTCACATCTTTCTCATATCCCTACATCATATTTGGTGTGTGTCATTGTGTGAGTGTGTGTGTGTGTGTGTGTGTGTGTTTGTATTATAAATTTAATATATAATTATATATTATATAAAACGTACTCATGTTTGAAATTCTTGAAAAGTAGACATTGAAAAAGAAAGATTGATCTGTTCTTTCTTAGTTAAACAGAAACATATTTTATTATTGCTACATGATATTTATGCATATGAATACATATATTAGATGTAAAATATTTACTTAAAATCATTTAGTAGATGTTTTATATGATATATATATATACCTTATATAGTTTTATATGATGTATAGTTTTGGTAGTTTATATAAAATTTCTGTATAGTTTATAGTTTTATATAGTTTAACAATTTTACAACCTGCTATTTTCTCATGAGTAGTAAATAATCTCTTATCAGATAAATTGAGTAGTTAACAACTCAATATTAAAAGAATAAATGACAGAAATTTTATTATAAATAAAATTTTACAAATGTCCCTCTCTGTCATAGTTGCTTTCATATTTATCATGACTTGTGTGATTTAGCTAGTAAGTAAATAATAAATGCAGAGTTGTGGAAGAGAGTAGATGATGGGTAATAAACAATTAAGAAATTAATCTTTAATTAAAAGATGATCTGATGAGGAATTTGATCAAGAGTACTTGTCATATTTGAAATTCATTAAGAATCATACCAGGTGAGGAGAATTGAATCTGCAGAATAGACATAGAAAAATTCAAAGCAAGGACACAGGATGCAGTGGTGAGGCTGCAGCAATGCTCCAGCGAAGAACATCTGACATCAGTGTGAACTGGGATGGGCTGTGGAGTCAACATTAGACTGCATACACATTTGAAGACAGTGCTCAAACACTAGCAATAAACTGAATTCAGGTTATAGAAAATTTTCAAATGTAACTTTTTGACTGAATTCTTAACTAATTTATTTTATTAACCATCACAAAGTACTACATTCAATGGCATTCTAGCTCAATCTTTATCTGAGTACTAGTTCATTTTAGTAGGGAGAGTATAAACTATCAAGATAATAAAATCCATTCATTTAATGAAGTCTCAATCAAGCTTCCAAGTTAAAGACAAAACTGAAATACAGGGAATTCTCACTAAACATATAGGAAGGTGTCCATTCCAAACTTCCTACAGCCAGTGGTCACTGTAACTAAAGATTTGTGTTATAAAGTTTCAACCACTTCAGGTATGTTAGAAGTTTTCTGATTGTGATGGGATACACTCCCTGGAGCATCTTTCCAAAAGCATAAGACTGGATCTGCAACTGCATATCCAGAGACCCAGTACCAGAGATGCTGAATGGGCATCCCGCCCCTCTCTCTCCTCCCTTCCTTCCCTCACCCCCACCCATGTGTGCATGTGTGTGTGTGTGTGTGTGTGTGTTTGACTGTATGACCTAACCATGTCATAGGTATATCTTTAAGTCTTCAACTCGTGAGCTACAAAGATTCTCTAACCTCTCTCAGTACTAGACAGAATTACTCTAATACGTTGCCAGTTTCTCACATTTTATACATTATTGTGAAGATAAAATTGTACAATTGAAAACCCCTTCTATATCACCTTATTCTTTATAAAGCTTGAGAAATAGAAGATGTATAGTCTAAGTAAGAAGAGGGCAATGACCTGATTATCACTTTCATCATTGTAAAACCAGAATCAAAATCTTTAGGAGGATAATTTAACTTCTATTTCTATTTCAGCTTATTTCTAATAAGTTGTTGACACTTATTACAACCCAGAAACATTTGTGGGATGATAAGCAAATATGCTCTTTGCAACCAAGTGGAATTACCCCTATATATGGTGTCAGTATTGATTCCAGAACCTACAGAAAGTGGAAGGATATTGGAACAGCAGCCTTGTATGCTAATACTAAAGTTGTAATTCCAGTAATAAATGCAGGCTTGTTCTTCACATATGAATATATAGCATATATGCATGCTCATACAAATATACAAGCATGTATACATGTGCATAAACACAAATGCATGCATGCACGCATACACACACACACATGTACACAGGTGCAATGACATTGGTTGTCTTCAGGGTGACAGGGGTATGATGTCTGTTAAACAGTATTAAATATTTGTAACCAGGGACCAGAGCAGTGTGCCTGATAAAGCTCTATAAAAGGTCACAGTGTGAAAGTTTATAGATCAGATGCATAAAGTCTGTCCTTAAAGGTATAAATCACAGGAAACCTGCTTAGTAAGGTGAGATTTTGTAACTACTAGGGAATTCTAGGAGGAAACATTTTCATGTTTGGAAACGCTAAGAGATATAAATTCTATTATTGGACCATAAGTTCTACCTCTGTCAGCTACAGTTGACTACATCTAAAAATTGTTGGAATTGTGGCATTTAAAGTCATTTTCATATGTTCTTTGTCAAAATTGTGAGGCAAAGGTAGAAAAATAATGCTTTCCAAGTGTTTACATACTATTGCTGGGCCTTCTACTCCTCTCAGTGTGATATCAGCTATAATTTTTAACTCTTCTTGAGCTGAAGAACATCATACTAAGTGAGAAAACCCAGACTCAAAAGATGAATCATCTTATGCACTCACTAATAAGTGGATATTAATCTAGAACACTGGAATACCAAAAACATAATCGACACATCAAATGAGGTACAAGAAGAATGGAGAAGTGGCCCCTTGTTCTGGAAAGACTCAGTGAAGCAGTATAGGGCAAAACCAGAACAGGGAAGTGGGAAGGGTTGGGTGGGAAAACAGGGGGAGGGAAGGGGGCTGATGGGACTTTTGGGGAGTGGGGGTCTAGAAAAAGGGAAATCATTTGAAATGTAAATAAAAAATATATTGAATTAAAAAATCCCATTATGAAAATGAAGAGATTGAGCCTTGAGAATATTAAATTATTTTGTCCATTGGATACAATAAAAGGTCATTCCTGATATCAAAATGAGTTCATCTTGCAATTATATTTCCTTCACTTGGACTGAAACACTACCCTTGCTGACCTCAGAAACTTCTGCCTACACTCTTCATATTCATGATACTTTCTGGGTAATAGTCTCCATAAAGCAGTCCATACAATTTGAAATCTGAAAGACCTGAACATTTTATTTCAGTCATATAAAGTTCAAGACCTAATTGTTATATTATTCCATACCTTCTGGTTTAGCTGCTTTTTCCTCCATTTTTCTAATTAAACATATAGTGACTTTATGCTCTTATGTTCACCTTCCAAAAGGTAAATAAAATGAAGAAATAATCCCCATTATTGATGATTTTACCATATTAAACTTCAAACAACCATAAACCATGACTTGTAAATAATCTTATATTTAATTTTCTAATAACAGTCCATGTATTGTTACCAAATTTACTATCAAAATGAATTTTTTCCCTTTCTGAGCTTTTCCTAGAAAGTGACAGTATTGTTAAATTAGTCTTGTAGGTGGATTACTTCCACCACACTAATCTTTGCTTTGTCCCAATCATGATAGAGATATATATGCTCTGATCTTATATATATATATATATATATATATATATATATATATATATATATATATATATGAAGTGGAAAAGATAAGACATTGAGATGTTTCCTATGTGGTACTTATTTAGGAGGAAGCAGTCAATATAGTACACTTAGAAAGAGGAATATGATAAAGCATTCTCCATTTTGATCCCCAAGGTCCCACTACAGGCACAACCACCTATATGCTTTAAATCTTACTTTAAAGAAAAAGAAAAAATAAGTTCTAGCTCAATGTAGAAGGCTTGTCACAAACTGAGCTCTGTGTAGGGCTCCAAATAAATGGTTGATGAAGTCATGTCATGAGTTTTAAAAGAAAGATGAAAATTAAATATTTAAATCATTGAAAGAAAAAGAGGTAAGAAAGTGAATTATTTTCATTATAATCTGTAAAGACATCTCATCAGGTGGGATCGATAAAAGCAGCTATGTCATCTGCTGATAATAAATACTATGAGTGGGCCCAATGGCTTGTGTTTGAAAATTAATAAAGATTGAAATTTGGGGAAGGAAGATTTGTAGTATAGATTGTACCACAAAGATGAACAGAGCAGCCACTGCTACAGATTTCAATTACAAGGTGACACAGCAATTTAAGATATAGAAGATGCATCCAGTAATCCAGAATATCAAAAAAAGGTACTGGATGAAGTTGTCAAATGAGAGACAGACTTATGGAACAGAAAACAGCCTAAGAAGTGATGTTCACAGTGAGACGTCAAGGCTTAGTGATGATATTACAGTGGGTAAGTTTGCTCTCTTAGTGTACAACAAAACTCATGATTTTATATCAAAGTCATTATTTAATAGTATGTCTCATGATACATTAAATATCAATATTAGACTTATTCTGCTTGTCGAAGAATTAAGCTAACATGAACAAAGATCATTTTATAACATAGATTACCATTCACACTAAGCCCACCATTGAGAAATGCAGTTGTTTTAAAATTACTTCTTGCTTACAGCATTCCTGATCTTATAGAAACCTTTATTAAGATGCATAGCATGATTAATGCCTTCACATTTTTTCTGTGGTTTACTCTATAGCCCATGGATCGAGGAATAATTTTGTTTCATTGCTCCCTGATAAAAAAGATTACAAGAAACCGTGTTTGGTCATGCTGAAGAAGCTGTGAAAACTGTAACAATGACAACAAATGACGGAGAACTCCCTATCATCTTAGCTATTGTAGCACTGTAAAGAAGGCAAAGTATTGAAAAAATTTCTGAAGTTGTTCTATGTAGGAAACGGTTGTCAAAACTGCAGGATGATGATGAGGGGAAGAATTAGACAATGCAACAAACATTTTTCTGATAGTTTTACTAATTATCAAATTCTCTTCCACCTTCATTCCTTCTAAATATACACACTTTACTCTTACAAATCACTACCCATTAGGTGGAGGTAATAACTTTTCTGGTACAGTCTATTTGGTGATCTCTATGCATCTTGTACTTTGATACACATCTCTTTAGGTTATGCAAATTTCTCTTATGATTTTGTTGAAAGTTTCCTTCCTGTATTTTTATTATTCTTGAATTTAGTCTTTTTACAGTGTTCTAGATTTCCTGGACATTTTGTGCCAGGAGATCTTTTAGGTTTAACATCTTTCTTAGTTAGGGTTTTACTGCTATGAACAGACACCATGACCAAGGACACAACATACTCCAAGAAGTGACATTCCTAATAGTGCCACTCCCTGGTACAAACATATGCAAACTATCACAACATCACTTTTGACCAAGGTATCCATTTGTCTTGTTATGTCCACAATACTATGAAGATTCTCCCTCCCATTTTTTGGTCTTTCTTTTTTTTTATTTGATATATTTTTATTTACATTTCAAATGATTTCCCCTTTTCTGGTCCCCCACACCCTGAAAAACCCCTTCCCTCCCCTTGTTCTCCCACCCAACACTTCCCACTTCCCTGTTATGGTTTTGCCCTATACTGCTACACTGAGTCTTTCCAGAACAAGGGGCCACTCCTCCGTACTTCTTGTACCTCATTTGATGTGTGGATTATGTGTTGGTTATTCCAGTTTTCTTGGCTAATATGCACTTATCAGTGAGTGAATACCATGACTGGGTTACCTCACTTAGTATGATGTTCTCCAGTTCCATCCATTTGCCTAAGAATTTCATGAATTCGTTGTTTCTAATGGCTGAATAGTACTCCATTGTGTATATATACCATGTTTTTACATGCATTCTTCTGTTGAGGGATACCTGGGTTTTTTCCAGCTTCTGGCTATTATAAATAGGGCTGTTATAAACATAGTGGAGCATATACCCTTATTACATGCTGGGGAATCCTCTGGGTATATGCCCAGGAGTGGTATAGCAGGATCTTCCAGGAAGTGATGTGCCCAGTTTTCTGAGGAACCGCCAGACTGATTTCCAGAGTGGTTGTACCAATTTGCAACCCCACCAGCAGTGGAGGAGCTTTTCTATTTCTCCACATCCTCGCCAACACCTGCTGTCTTCCTGAATTTTTAATCTTAGCCATACTGACTGGTGTATGGTGAAGTCTCAGGATTGTTTTGATTTGCATTTCCCTAATGACTAATGAAGTTGAGCATTTTTTAAAGATGCTTCTCTGCCATCTGAAGTTCTTCAGGTCAAAATTCTTTGTTTAACTTTGTACCCCATTTTTAATAGGGTTATTTGGTTTTCTAGGGTCTAACTTCTTGAGTTCTTTGTATATATTGAATATTAGCCCTCTATCTGATGTAGGGCTGGTGAAGATCTTTTCCCAATTTGTTGGTTGCAGATTTTTCCTTTTGATGGTGTCCTTTGCCTTACTGAAACTTTGTAATTTTCTGAGGTCCCATTTGTCAATTCTTGAACTTAGAGCATACGCTATTGTTGATCTGTTCAGAAACTTTCCCCCGGTACCGATGTCCTCAAGGGTCTTCTCCAGTTTCTTTTCTATTAGCTTCAGAGTGTCTGGCTTTATGTAGAGGTCCTTGATCCATTTGGAGTTGAGCTTAGTACAAGGAGACAAGGATGGATCAATTCCCATTCTTCTGCATGCTGACCTCCAGTTGAAACAGCACCATTTGTTGAAAAGGCTATCTTTTTTCCATTGGATGTTTTCAGTGCCTTTGTCGAGGATCAAGTGGCCATAGGTGTGTGGGCTCATTTCTGGATCTTCAACCGTGTTCCATTGATCCACCTGCCTGTCACTGTACCAATACCATGCAGTTTTTAACACTTTTGGTCTGCAGTATTGCTTGAGGTCAGCGATACTGATTTCCCCAGAATTTCTTTTGTTGTTGAGAATAGTTTTAGTTATTCTGGGTTTTTTGTTATTCCAGATGAATTGGAGAATTGTTCTTTCCAACTCTATAAAGAATTGAGTTGGGATTTTGATGGGTTTTGCGTTGAATCTGTATATTGCTTTTGGCAAAATGCCCATTTTCACTATATTAATCCTGAGGATCCAAGAGCATGGGAGGTCTTTCCATTTTTTTCAGGTCTTCTTCCATTTCCTTCTTCATAGTCTTGAAGTTCTTTTCATACAGATCTTTCACATATTTGGTAAGAGTCACCCCATGGTACTTTATACTGTTTGTGGCTATTGTGAAGGGTGTCCTCTCCCTAATTTCTTTCTCAGCCTGCTTATCCTTTAAGTATGGAAAGGCTACTGATTTGCTTGATTTTATTACCTTGCTTGTTGATTTTATAACCTGCCACTTTGCTGAAGGAGTTCTTTAGTCGAGTTTTTTGGGTCACTTAAGTAGACTATTATATCATCTGCAAATAATGATAGTTTGACTTCTTCCTTTCCAATTTGTATCCCTTTTACCTCCTTATGTTGTCTAATTGCCAGAGATAGTACCTCAAGTACATTATTGAAAAGATAAGGAGAAAGGGGGCAGCACTGTCTAGTCTATGATTTTAGTGGGATTGCTTTAAGATTCTCTCCATTTAGTTTGATGCTGGCTACTGGTTTGTTGTATATTGCTTTTATTATGTTTAGGCATGGGCCTTGAATTCCTGCTCTTTCCAAGATTTTAAGCATGGAAAGATGTTGAATTTTGTCAAATGCTTTTTCAGCATCCAATGAAATTGCCACGTGTGGTTTTTTTTCTTTAAGTTTGCTTATGTAGTGGATTGCATTGATGGATTTCCATATATTGAACCAACCCTGCTTCCCTGGGAAAAAGCCTACTTGATGGTGGTGGATGATCATTTTTATTTGTTCTTCGATTCAGTTGGCAAGAATTTTATTGAGTATTTTTGCATCGATGTTCATAAGGGAAATTGGTCTGAAGTTCTCTTTCTTTGTTGGATCTTTGTGTGGTTTTGGTATCGGTTCACTGAGGAGAGTGGAGTGTTGAAGTCACCCATAATTGTTGTGTTAGGTGCAGTGTGTGCTTTGAGATTTAATAAAGTTTCTTTTACAAATGAGAGTGCCCTTGCATTTGGCGCATAGATATTCAGAATTGAAAGTTCTTCTTGGTGGATTTTTCTTTTGACCAGAAAGAAGTGTCCTTCTGTGTCTCTTTTGATAACCTTAGGTTGAAAGTCAATTTTATCTGATATTAGAATGGCTACTCCAGCTTGTTTCCTGAGACCATTTGCTTGTAAAATTGTCTTCCAGCCATTAACTCTAAGGTAGTTTTTGTCTTTGACCCTGAGGTTTGTTTCCTGTATGCACCAAAATATAGGGTCCTGTTTCCTTATCCAGTCTGTTAGTCTATGTCTTTTTATTGGGGAATTGAGTCCATTGATGTTAAGAGATATTAAGGAATAGTGATTATTGCTTCCTGTCATTTTTGATGTTATTTTTATATTTGAGTGGTTATCTTCTTTTGGGTTTGACAAAAGAAGGTAACTATCTTGCTTTTTCTACTGTGTAGTTTCCCTCCTTGTATTGGAGTTTTCCTCCTATTATTCTTTACAGAGCTGTGTTTGTGAAAGATATTGTGTAAATTTGGTTTTGTCATGGAATATCTTGGTTTCTCCATCTATGGTGATTGAGAGTTTTGCTGGGTATAGTAGTCTTGGCTGACATTTGTGTTCTCTTAGAGTCTACATGAGATCTGCCCAGGATCTTCTAGGTTTCATGGTGTCTGGTGAGAAGTCTGTTGTTATTCTGATAGGTCTTCCTTTATATGTTACTTGGCCTTTTTCTCTTACTGCCTTTAATATTCTTTCTTTGTTTAGTACATTTGGTGTTTTGATTATTATGTAACGGGAGATATTTCTGCTCAGGTCCAGTCTGTTTGGAGTTCTGTAGGCTTCTTCTATATTCATGGGCATCTCTTTCTTTAAGTTGGGAAAGTTTTCTTCCATAATTTTGTTGAAGATATTTGCTGGCCCTTTCAGTTGTAAATGTCCACTCTCATTTATACCTATAATCCTTAGGTTTGGTCTTCTCATTGTGTCCTGGATTTCCTAGATATTCTGGGATACAAGCTTTTTGCATTTTGCATTTTCTTTGACTGTTGAGTGAATGATTTCTATGGTATCTTCGGCATCTGAGATTCTTTCTTCCATCTCTTGTATTCTGCTGTTGATATTTGCATCTATGGCCCCTGATTTCTTCTCAAGGTTTTCTATCTCCAAAGTTGTCTCCTTTTATGATATCTTAGTTGTTTCTACTTCTGTTTTTAGATCCAGGATGGTTTTGCTCAGTTCCTTCATTGTGTGTGTGTGTGTGTGTGTGTTTTTCCTTTAATTCTTTAAGAGGTTTTTGTGTTTCCTATTTCATGACTTCTGCCTGTTGACTCACATTCTCCTGCATTTCTTTAAGATTTTTTTGCGTTTCTTCTTTATTGGCTTCTATCTCTTGAGACTTATCTTCCTGAATTTCTTTAAGTGATTTTTGCTTTTCCATTATATGGGTTTCTAGCTTGTTCATGTCCTCCTGTATTTTGTTTCTTTTTTTTTTTATTCGATATGTTTTTTTTATTTACATTTCAAATGATTTCCCCTTTCCTAGCCCCCCCCCGAAAATCCTGTAAGCCCCCTTTTCTCCCCCTGTCCTCCCACCCACCCCTTCCCACTTCCCCGTTCTGGTTTTGCTAAATACTACTTCACTGAGTCTTTCCAGAACAAGGGGCCACTCTTCCTTTCTTCTTGTACCTCATTTGATGTGTAGATTATGTTTTGGGTATTTCAGGTATCTAGGTTAATATCCACTTATTAGTGAGTGCGTACCATGATTCACCTTTTGAGTCTGGGTTACCTCACTTAGTATGATGTTCTCTAGCTCCATCCATTTGACTAACTATTTCATGAATTCATTGTTTCTAATGGCTGAATAGTACTCCATTGGGTAGATATACCACATTTTTTGCATCCACTCTTCTGTTAAGGGATACCTGGATTCTTTCCAGCATCTGGCAATTTTAAATAGGGCTGCTATGAACATAGTAGAGCATGTATCCTTATTACATGGTGGGGAATCCTGTGGGTATATGCCCAGGAGTGGCATAGCAGGATCTTCTGGAAGTGAGGTGCCCAGTTTTCAGAAGAACCGCCAGACTGATTTCCAAAGTGGTTGTACCAATTTGCAACCCCACCAGCAGTGGAGGAGTGTTCCTCTTTCTCAACACCCTCTCCAACACCTGCTGTCTCCTGAATTTTTAATCTTAGCCATTCTGACTGGTGTAAGATGAAATCTCAGGGTTGTTTTGATTTGCATTTCCCGAATGACTAATGAAGTTGAGCATTTTTTAAGATGCTTCTCCACCATCCGAAGTTTTTCAGGTGAGAATTCTTTGTTTAACTCTGTACCCCATTTTTAATAGGGTTGTTTGGTTTTCTGGAGTCTAACTTCTTGAGTTCTTTATATATATTGGATATTAGCCCTCTATCTGATATAGGATTGGTGAAGATCTTTTCCCAATTTGTTGGTTGCCAATTTGTCCTCTTGATGGTGTCCTTTGCCTTACAGAAACTCTGTAATTTTATGAGGTCCCATTTGTCAATTCTTGCTCTTAGAGTATTCGCTATTGGTGTTCTGTTCAGAAACTTTCTCCCTGTACCAATGTCCTCAAGGGTCTTCCCCAGTTTCTTTTCTATTAGCTTCAGAGTGTCTGGCTTTATGTGGAGGTCCTTGATCCATTTGGATTCGAACTTAGTACAAGGAGACAAGGATGGATCAATTCGCATTCTTCTGCATGCTGACCTCCAGTTGAACCAGCACCATTTGTTGAAAAGGCTATCTTTTTTCCATAGGATGTTTTCAGCTGCTTTGTTGAGGATCAAGTGGCCATAGGTGTGTGGGTTCATTTCTGGGTTTTCAATCCTGTTCCATTGATCCTCCTGCCTGTCACTGTACCAATACCATGCAGTTTTTAACACTATTGCTCTGTAGTATTGCTTGAGGTCAGGGATACTGATTCCCCCAGACATTGTTTTGTTGCTGAGAATAGTTATAGCTATCATGGGTTTTTTGTTATTCCAGATGAATTTGATATTTGCTCTTTCTAACTCTGTGAAAAATTGAGTTGGCATTTTGATGGGTATTGCATTGAATCTGTAGATTACTTTTGGCAAAATGGCCATTTTAACTATATTGATTCTACCGATCCATGAGCATGGGAGGTTGTCCCATTTTTTTTATTCGATATAATTTATTTACATTTCAAATGATTTCCCTTTTCTAGCCCCCCCCACTCCCGGAAAGTCCCGTAAGTCCCCTTCTCTTCCCCTGTCCTCCCACCCACCCCTTCCCAATTCCCCGTTCTGGTTTTGCGGAATACTGTTTCACTGAGTCTTTCCAGAACCAGGGGCCACTCCTCCTTTCTTCTTGTACCTTATTTGATGTGTGGATTATGTTTTGGATATTCCAGTTTTCTAGGTTAATATCCACTTATTAGTGAGTGTATACCATGATTCACCTTTTGAGTCTGGGTTATCTGACTTAGTATGATATTCTCTAGCTCCATCCATTTGCCTAAGAATTTCATGAATTCATTGTTTCTAATGGCTGAATAGTACTCCATTGTGTAGATATACCACATTTTTTGCATCCACTCTTCTGTTGAGGGATACCTGGGTTCTTTCCAGCATCTGGCAATTATAAATAGGGCTGCTATGAACATAGTAGAACATGTATCCGTATTACATGGTGGGGAGTCTTCTGGGTATATGCCCAGGAGTGGTATAGCAGGATCTTCTGGAAGTGAGGTGCCCAGTTTTCGGAGGAACCGCCAGACTGATTTCCAGAGTGGTTGTACCAATTTGCAGTCCCACCAGCAGTGGAGGAGTGTTCCTCTTTCCCCACACCCTCTCCAACACCTGCTGTCTCCTGAATTTTTAATCTTAGCCATTCTGACTGGTGTAAGATGAAATCTTAGGGTTGTTTTGATTTGCATTTCCCTAATGACTAATGAAGTTGAGCATTTTTTAAGATGCTTCTCCGCCATCCGAAGTTCTTCATGTGAGAATTCTTTGTTTAACTCTGTACCCCATTTTTTAATAGGGTTGTTTGGTTTTCTGGAGTCTAACTTTTTGAGTTCTTTATATATATTGGATATTAGCCCTCTATCTGATGTAGGATTGGTGAAGATCTTTTCCCAATTTGTTGGTTGCCGATTTGTCCTCGTGATGGTGTCCTTTGCCTTACAGAAACTCTGTAATTTTATGAGGTCCCATTTGTCAATTCATGCTCTTAGAGCATACTCTATTGGTGTTCTGTTCAGAAACTTTCTCCCTGTACCGATGTCCTCAAGGGTCTTCCCCAGTTTCTTTTCTATTAGCTTCAGAGTGTCTGGCTTTATGTGGAGGTCCTTGATCCATTTGGATTCGAGCTTAGTACAAGGAGACAAGGATGGATCAATTCGCATTCTTCTGCATGCTGACCTCCAGTTGAACCAGCACCATTTGTTGAAAAGGCTATCTTTTTTCCACTGGATGTTTTCAGCCTCTTTGTCGAGGATCAAGTGGCCATAGGTGTGTGGTTTCATATCTGGATCTTCAATCCTGTTCCATTGATCCTCCTGCCTGTCACTGTACCAATACCATGCAGTTTTTAACACTATTGCTCTGTAGTATTGCTTGAGGTCAGGGATACTGATTCCCCCAGATTTTCTTTTGTTGCTGAGAATAGTTTTAGCTATCCTGGGTTTTTTGTTGTTCCAGATGAATTTGATAATTGCTCTTTCTAACTCTGTGAAGAATTGAGTTGGGATTTTGATGGGTATTGCATTGAATCTGTATAGTGCTTTAGGCAGAATGGCCATTTTAACTATATTGATTCTACCGATCCATGAGCATGGGAGGTTTTCCCATTTTTTGAGGTCTTCTTCCATTTCCTTCTTCAGAGTCTTGAAGTTCTTGTCATACAGATCTTTCACATGTTTGGTAAGGGTCACCCCAAGATACTTTATACTGTTTGTGGCTATTGTGAAGGGGGTCATTTCCCTAATTTCTTTCTCAGCCTGCTTATCCTTTGAGAATAGGAAGGCCACTGATTTGCTTGAGTTGATTTTATAACCTGCCACTTTGCTGAAGTTGTTTATCAGCTGTAGGAGCTCTCTAGTGGAGTTCTTTGGGTCACTTAGGTAGACGATCATGTCGTCTGCAAATAATGATAGTTTGACTTCTTCCTTTCCAATTAGTATCCCTTTGACCTCCTTATGTTGTTGAATTGCCCGAGCTAGTACCTCAAGTACAATATTGAAAAGATAAGGAGAAAGGGGGCAGCCTTGTCTGGTCCCTGATTTCAGTGGGATTGCTTCAATTTTCTCTCCATTTAGTTTGATGCTGGCTACCGGTTTGCTTTATATTGCTTTTACTATGTTTAGGTATGGGCCTTGAATTCCTGTTCTCTCCAAGACTTTAAGCGTGAAAGGATGCTGAATTTTGTAGACTATCATGTCATCTGCAAATAATGTTAGTTTAACTTCTTCCTTTCCAATTTGTATCCCTTTGACCTCCTTATGTTGTCCAATTGCCCGAGCTAGTACTTCAAGTACAATATTGAAAAGATAAGGAGAGAGGGGGCAACCCTGTCTAGTCCCTGATTTGAGTGGGATTGCTTTAAGTTTCTCTCCATTTAGTTTGATGCTGGCTACCGGTTTGTTGTATATTGCTTTTACTATTTTCAGGTATGGGACTTGAATTCCTGTTCATTCCAAGACTTTAAGCATGAAAGGATGCTGAATTTTGTCAAATGCTTTTTCAGCATCCAATGAAATGACCATGAGTTTTTTTTTTTCTTTGCCTTTGTTTATGTAGTGGATTGCACTGATGGATTTCCGTATATTGAACCAACCCTGCATTCCCAGGATAAAGCCTACTTGATCATGGTGGATGATCATTTTGATGTGTTCTTGGATTCGATTGGCAAGAATTTTATTGAGTATTTTTGCATCGATGTTCATAAGGGAAATTAGTCTGAAGTTCTCTTTCTTTGTTGGATCTTTGTGTGGTTTTGGTATCAGCGTAATTGTGGCTTCATAGAAGGAATTGGGTAGTGTTCCTTCTGTTTCTATTTTGTGGAATAATTTGAAGAGTATTGGTGTTAATTCTTCTTTGAAGCTCTGATAGAATTCTGCACTGAAACCATCTGGTCCTGTGCTTTTATTGGTTGGAAGACTTTCTATGACTCCTTCTATTTCTTTAGGCATTATGGGACTGTTTAGATGATCTATCTGGTCCTGATTTAATTTTGGTATTTGGTATCTGTCAAGGAAATTGTCTATTTCCTCGAGATTCTCCAGTGGTGTTGAGTACAGGCTCTTGTAGTAGGATCTGATGATTTTTTGGATTTCCTCAGTTTCCGTTGTTATATCTCCCTTTTCAGTTCTAAGTTTGTTAATTTGGATACTTTCTCTGTGCCCTTTGTTCAGTCTGGCTAAGGGTTTATCTATCTTGTTGATTTTCTAAAAGAACCAGCTCCTGGTTTTGTTGATTCTTTGTATGGTTCTCTTTGTTTCTACTTGATTGATTTCAGCCCTGAGTTTGATGATTTCCTGCCTTCTACTCCTCCTGGGTGAAATAGCTTCTTTTTGTTCCAGGGATTTCAGGTGTGTCATTAAGCTGGTAATGTATGCTCTCTCCATTTTCTTTTTGGAGGCACTCAGGGCTATGAGTTTTCCTCTTAGCACTGCTTTCATTGTGTCCCATAGATTTGGGTATGTTGTGTCTTCATTTTCATTGTGTTCTAAAAAGTCTTTAATTTCTTTCTTTATTTCTTCCTTGACCAAGGTATCATTGAGTAGAATATTGTTCAGTTTTCTCGTGTATGTGGGTTTTCTGTTGTTTTTGTTGCTACTGAAGACCACTTTTACTCCATAGTGATCTGATAGGAAGCAAGGGATTAGTTCGATCTTCTTATATTTGTTGAGGTCTGTCTTGTGACCAATTATATGGTCGATTTTGGAGAAGGTACCATGAGGTGCTGAGAAAATGTATATTCTTTTGCTTTAGGATAGAATGTTCTATATATATCTGCTAAATCTAATTGGTCCAAAGCTTCAATTAGTTTCATTATGTCCCTGTTTAGTTTCTGTTTTCCTGATCAGTCCATTGAGGAAATTGCAGTGTTAAAGTCACCCACAATTATTGTGTTTGGTGCAATGTGTGCTTTGAGCTTTAATAAAGTTTCTTTTACGAAAGAGGTTGCCCTTGCATTTGGAGCATAGATGTTCTGTATTGAGAGTTCTTCTTGTTGTATTTTTCCTTTGACCAGCAAGAAGTGTCCCTCAGAGTCTCTTTTGATGACTTTGGGTTGAAAGTCAATTTTGTCTGATATTAAAATGGCTACTCCAGCTTGTTTCCTGAGACCATTTGCTTGTAAAATTGTCTTCCAGCCTTTTACTCTAAGGTAGTGTTTGTCTTTGACCCTGAGGTGTGTTTCCTGTAAGCAGCAAAATGTAGGGTCCTGTTTACATATCCAGTCAGTTAGTCTATGTCTTTTTATTGGGGCATTGAGTCCATTGATGTTAAGAGATATTAAGGAATAGTGATTGTTACTTCCTGTCATTTTTGACGTTATTTTTTAAATTTGATTGGTTAACTTCTTTTGGGTTTGGTGAAAGGTTACTATCTTGCTTTTTCCAGGGTGAAGTTTCCCTCCTTGTATTGGTGTTTTCCTCCTATTATCCTCTGTAGGGCTGGGTTTGTGGATAGATATTGGGTAAACTTGGTTTTGTCATGGAATATCTTAGTTTCTCCATCTATGGTGATTGAGAGTTTTGCTGGATATAGTAGGTTTGGCTGGCATTTGTGTTCTCTTAGAGTCTGCATGAGATCAGCCCAGGATCTTCTAGCCTTCATAGTCTCAGGTGAAAAGTCTGCTGTGATTCTGATAGGTCTTCCTTTATATGTTACTTGGCCTTTTTCTCTTACTGCCTTTAATAATCTTTCTTTGTTTAGTACATTTGGTGTTTTGATTATTATGTGACGGGAAGTATTTCTGTTCTGGTCTAGTCTGTTTGGAGTTCTGTAGACTTCTTGTATATTCATGGGCATCTCTCTCTTTAGGTTAGGGAAGTTTTCTTCCATAATTTTATTGAAGATATTTGCTGGCCCTTTAAGTTGTAAATCTTCACTCTCATCTATTCCTATAATCCTTAGGTTTGGTCTTCTCATTATGTCCTGGATTTCCTGGATATTTTGGGTTACAAGCTTTTTGCTTTCTGCATTTTCTTTAACTGTTGAGTTCATGGTTTCTATGGTATCTTCAGCATCTGAGATTCTTTCTTCTATCTCTTGTATTCTGTTGTTGATATTTGCATCTATGTCCACTGATTTCTTCCCAAGGCTTTTTATCTCCAACGTTGTCTCCCTTTGAGTTTTCTTAGTTGTTTCTACTTCTGATTTTAGATCCTGGATGGTTTTGCTTAGCTCCTTCATTTGCTTGTTTGTGCTTTCCTGTAATTCTATAAGATATTTTTGTGTTTCCTCTTTCATGACCTCAGCCTGTTGACCAAAGTTCTCCTGTTTTTCTTTAAGTGTTTTTTGTGTTTCCTCATTATTGGCTTTTGTATTCTCCTGGATTTCTTTCAATGATTTTTGTGTTTCCTTTGCAAGGGCTTCTAACTTTTGATCCAATTTCTCCTGAATTTCTTTAAGTATGTCCTTCATGTGTTCCTGTACCAGCATCATGACCAGTGATTTTAAATCCAAATCTTGTTTTACTGGTGTGATGGGGTATCCAGGACATGCTGGTAAAGGAGAATTGGGTTCAGATGTTGCTATATTACCTTGATTTCTGTTAGTGACGTTCCTGCGTTTGCCTTTTGCCATCTAGTTCTCACTGGTGTTAGTTGGTCTTGTCAATGCTGGACTCACCAGTGCAAGCTGCCCCTTCCCAGGTGGCCTCTGGTGCACAGCTTACCTCCTGCACTGTCTGGAGACAGGGTGCTGTTGCCCAGGCTGTTCAGACCCCAAACAGACACCTGAAGGCTCCTGCTGGGGCCCGCTGGATTCACCGGAGCACACTGACTTCTCCCTGCTGACTGCCTGGAAGCCCCACTTGCCTCTGTCAGGACCTGGAGATGTGGTGTTGCTGCCCAGGCTGATCTGGATCCAGAAGAGCCTCAGGACTGAAGCCTAAGCCTCTCCTGTATTTCTTTAAGAGATTCATTTATGTCCTTTTTGTGTTCTTTTAGCAGCATCACGACCAGATTTTAAATCCAAATCTTGTTTTTCTGGTGTGTTGGCATAACCAGGACTTGTTGATGTTGGAGAGTTTGGTTCAGATGCTGCCATATTGCCTAGATTTCTGTTAGTAGCATTCCTGTGTTTGCCCTTTGCCATTTTGTTATCTCTGGCATTAGTTGGTCTTGTCTCTGGCTGGTCTTTGCAGCTCTTTTGAGGCTGTAGGACTATTTCTGCAGCACTGTATGGCTTGGTTTCCCCTGTCACACATTGCTGATGTGCTGCCCTCCTCTTGGGTGCCGTTGGAGCCCTGGTGTGTCCTGTCCCAAGCAATGTTATGCTTAGGTTGTCTCTGTGGACTGAACGTGGTGCTGCCAGTCTGCTCTGTCAGAGAGCAAAGATAGCAGGGGGGATTTCTCAGGGCACCGGCCCCACGTCTGCCTGGCACACAGAGGAACCACTGTTCTCCCAGTTCCTAGGCGCTGGCAGCCAGCAGCTTGGTTGTTTGCTTCCCCTGAGGTCTTCACTCGGAATAGCGCAGTATCTGGGGTGGCCTGTCTGGTCCAGCTGGGGACAAAGATGGTGACTCTGCCTTCTCTGCAGGGCAGAGTACCTGTGTCTGGCAGTCCACGGAGGTACTGCTGTTCTCCCAGTTCCTAGGTGTAGGCGGCAACCTACAGCTTGGTTGTCTGTGTCCCCCAAGGTCTTACACTAGGGATAGCACAGTACCTGGGATGGCCTGTCTAGTCCAGCTGGGGACAAAGATGGCAACTCCACCTTCTCTGCAGGGCAAAGTACCCTCTTCTGGAGGCCCACAGAGGTACTGCTGTTCTCTCAGTTCCTAGGTGCACATGGAAGCCCGCAGCTTGGTTATCCCAAGATTTTACACTCGGGCTTGCTTAGTACTTGGGTTGGCCTGTCTCGTCTGGCTGGGGACAAGGATGGCGACTCTGCCTTCTCTGTAGGGCAGATTACCCACGTCTCAAAAGGACAGCTTCTGCTAGGACCATCTTGGACTTTCTTAGTGAACCTTACTTCTGAGGTTTTTGTTCAAGTTTCTAATTCTTTTTTCCATTTCTAGATTTTCATCATTTTGTGTTTACTTTACTGATTCTATTAGTACTTTCAGGTCTTGAACTGTTTTCTTCATTTCCTTTGACTGTTTCTTTGTGTTAATACAGATTTATTTAGGGGATAAAACCATCTCCTCTTTAATGACATCTAATATACTCATACAAGCAGTTTTATGCACTTAGTCTTATGCTTCACCTGTATCGCAATACTTTCATGTACTTTCCAAACTTTTGTGGAGATATATTATCCTGGCTATTATTAATTGTGTCTTTATGCTGACATTGATGCATCAGATTTTGGAATAGTGTAACTTGAAGTGCTGAAAACTGGTTTTGCCTTGTTGAATAGGTGTTTTGCTTCTTGATTTCTGTTGTATCTTTGGTTCTGAGGAAAGTATGTTGGCTGTGGGTTGCCTGGTAGGAAATTCTTCTGGTATCCAGTTTGGTGTCAGATACATGTCTAGTTAAATGTGTTTCTAGGTATTGAGAGTTGACACTCAGGAATGGGAATGTGCTAGGAAATGGGTGTTTGAGTCTGTCCATTGGAAAGAGTAGTGCAAGGTATTCTTTCAGAATCTTTTTACTCCACTGAGAATTTGGGGAAGCAGGTGACTAATTTCGACAACAGTTTATTTGTTAGAGTTTGGACTGAGAGTTGGCAACTGGAATTGGAGAAGTGAAGGGAAACACAAAAATCTGCTATTAACACACGTGTTTCCCTGGGGAAGATATATGCGATCCACTGGACATGGGACAGAAAGCAAGGCAAGGTTGCAGCAGTTGGTCTGCAACAGAGTGGGACATGAGACTGGAAAATTGGGTTTAGAGAAGCAGAGGGTGAGGTTAAGATCTAAATTAGCCTACTTGCTTCTCTGGCTTGTATGGATTGCAGGTTCCCTGGGTTGTAACATTTTCTAACATGTTTTGAAAAATCATAATTACAATATCCTATATCATTTTATTATTTGTATTATTTTATATATTGATGTTATTATTCCATATTAAAACTCTGTAGTAGAACTTCCATTAAGTTAATTGAATTTTGGAAGAGTGGACAGTATTCACAGAGCATTGTCTTCAAAGAGCAGGATTAGGCTCCTGAGTTTAAGGACTAACTTTCTTCTCTGCATCCCATTGATATATTTACTAATTGACACTGTGGTTAGGAAAGAAATAAAATGGATACAGAAAATACTCTGAAACTGTTTCAACACAGATTCTCAGGCTACTGGATTCATATCATCATTATCACTACACTTAGATTTTGCATTTAATAGCATGAAAAAATAAAATAAAATAAGATAAAGCATCTCATAAAAATTGTTAAGATCAGTAAAAAGAATTTGAGATAGAATGATGCATGGAGTTAAGAAAGAGTAATTCCAAATCTCAGTAATATAAAGAAAACCAATGTAGTACTCCTGAGTACCCTGCTTTCTTTTCCCATTTCTTTGATAAGATAGACATTGGTGCCATTGTGACAGAAGAAAAGTAAGGGAAAAATGGTTTATGTGGTTCATGATTTCAAATTACAGTCCACAAGAGTGAGAAAGTGACAGTAGCATGAACATGAAGTGGCTTGTAAAATCAAATCTCAACACTGTGACAAAATTCATAAAGTTTAATGTAAGAAACAAAGTATGCAAATCTATAAAGACATTCTTCACTCATGGGTTAGATTAACTAACATCATTAAATGTTATATGTTAAATATTAAAATGTCTGTGTTTCCAAAAGAGTGTGTATGTGTAGTGTGTGTGTGCATGTGTGTGTGTGTGTGTGTGTGCGCGTGCGCATGTGAGTATTTTTTCCAAAATATTCACAACAAGGGAGTCCAAGAATATTAAATGGCTTATAGGTCATACTGGCACCAAGGTATAGCCTTTAAAGTATAGGCATATTCTCCTTACATAACTCCTTGACTTGTCCCCGTTTTCTGAGGAACACCATTAAGAGTTAAAAACTCCTAAAAGGTTGAATAAAAGGTTGAAAACCCCTTCAGCTTCTTTAGTTCTTCCCCTAATTCCTCCATTGGAGTCCCTGTGCTCAGTCTGATGGATGGCTGTGAGCATCCACATCTATATTGGTCGGGCTTTGGAAGAACCTTTCAGAGGACAGCTTTACCCAGCAGTGGTCAGCAAGCGCTTCTTGATATTATCAGCAGTGTCTGGGTTTGGTGTCTGCCAATGGGATGGATCCCCAGGTGAGGCAGTCTCTGGATGGCCTTTCCTTCAGCCTTTACTCCACTCTTTGCCCATTGCATTTCCTGCAATCCAGAAATTCTAGATTAATATTTTTGAGGTGGGTGAGTGACCCCATCCTTCATCTGGGTTCCAGGCCTATATACTGGATATGGTCTCTACACGTTCTATTTTTCCTTTGTTAGGTATTTTGGCTGACATCCTCCCTGTTGGGTCCCTGGAACCTCTTGGATCAATCCCTGACACTTGGGACTTTCTAGTAGCTACCTCCAGTTCCCCCTCCCCCCAATGCTACATCCTTCCTTTCAAATTCTTGACAGTCTATACTTCTCTCTCATCTCCTGTATCTGAACAAGCACTCTCTTGCCCCCCCCTCTTCTTCCCAGATAACTTTTTTCCTTCTATTTCCTGAGATTATTTTTCTTACCCCTTCTGAGTAGGACTGTAGCATCCATACTTTATCAACCAACCAGAGCTCCCAAAGCTCCCAGTGGCTAAATCACCAATGAAAGAGTACATGTGGGGATATACATGACTCAAGCTGGATATGTGGCAGAAGATGGCTTTATTGGGCATCACTAGGAGGTGAGCCCCTTGGTCCTATGGAGCCTCCCCAGTTAGGGGAATCTTAGGGTACTGGAGCCAGAGTGGGTGGGCAGGTGGGGGAGAACCCTCATAGAGGCAGGGGGAGGGGGAGGAGATGGGGGTCTGTGTAGGGGAATATGGGAAGGGAGATAATGAAATGTAAATAAAATTACCAATAAAAAATGAAATAAAAAATCTCAAAATCAACCTGCCTAGGATGCTTCATATTTACACTATAACTCACAGCTTCCACAGGGTGAGAAAATGGTTCTGGGATATAGTGGTATAACATGACATGTAGTAGAATGAGGCTAGACTCCTGCATCTGACAATATAGAAAATAACCTCTGGATGTACAAATCCCTTTCATATCTCAAATGATAAAGCTGGATAGTAAAGCAGAAACAAAAGGCAGTGCTTTCCCTACAAGATTTCAGATATGCAGGCAGCATAAGCAGAAGGTTAATACAGGATATTAAACTCAATCCTCAATCCTTCTTTAAAGCAAAAGAAACAATCCACAAAGTACAGAGAAAGCCAAAAGGTAAGAATTGCTATCAAAAATATTCTGGAAACAAATATTCAATAGCAAAATATTATAGCATAAAATGATTTAAAAATATGCAATGGGCCTAAAGAGACTTTTTAAAAGTTAAGCCATAAATGGTCAGCTTCTACATTAACAAATTTAAGTATGTACCAAAGTCATGAGATATAATCTTTTAAATTAATTGCATTGGAAATTTTCTATGAAATGCAATCTTTAGAATGGCTATTATCAAAATGATAAAAAAGTAAATAGTGCTACTGAGGATGAATTAAAAGGAGTTTCTTTTATGCTACTTCTAGGAATGAAAACTGGTTCAGCCACTGTAGAGAAAAAAAAAAACATGGAGGTTTTTCATGAAATTGAAATGAGAAGGGCAATATGATCTAATGGATAATGATTGGATGCTTTCTATAAAAGTAAAATTAATATGTCTAAAAAACAAGAATAATTGTTTCAGTATAGTGCATAATTGTCAAAAATTAGAAGTAGTGTAAGCATCCATGATCTGATGAATAAAGGCAGAAATGGCACACAGACTACAATAATTAATAGTGGAAAGTCATGAGTCATTAACATGGATGAGCCTAGTTGTATTACGTAAAATAAGCCAGGCAGAGATTGGGAGATGGACCTGATCATTCACATCAGTGGGATATGAAGATACTGAATTTACAAAAGTAGAGGGTGGGATATAGATACTCAGGACCTGGAGACTGTGCTTGACAATGTCCAATGGTCATTAAATGACTATTCTGATTATAACTGATTAAAAACAAAAGCATCGTTTACACAGGGGATATAAACAGAATTATTTGTATTTACTTCAAGAAAGAAAATTCCTATAAAATGAACATTTTCAATTCTAATTTAAATATTGTTTATTTAGACACAGTGCAGAAGAAATTTACTAAAAGAAGGCTCTATTACTCCTGGAATGTGAATTCTCATATAACCCATTTTGCTGTGTTGTATCGCAGTACAAATATTTTAATTTAAATGTATATTTGGAGTAGTCTTGGTTTGCTTATAATTAGACCAAATATGTTATCCTAGGATCTTTCCTATATCAATCATTTTCTCTGTTAATTTTCTGTTCTTTTTTTTTTATTTTATTTAATTTTTTATTTGATATATTCTTTATTTATATTTCAAATGATTTCCATTTTCCTGGATCCCCCCTCCCCGAAAGTCCCATAAGCCCTCTTCTCTCGCCCTGTTCCCCAATCCACCCCTTTCAACTTGTCCTGGTATCCTCTACACTGCTGCACTGAGCGTTTCCAGAAACAGGGGCCTCTCCTCCCTTCTTCTTGGGCTTTATTTAATATGTGAATTGTGTCTTGTTTATTCCAATCTTCTAGGCTTATATCCACCTACCAGTGAATGCATTCCATGAGTCTTGTATTGTGATTGGGTTATATCACTTAGGATAATATTCTCCAGTTTCATCCATTTCTCTAAGAATTTTATGAGTTCATTGTTTTTAATGGCTGAATAGTACTCCATTGCACATATAAACCACATTTTCTTTATCCATTCATCTGTTGAGAAACATCTGGGTTCTTTACAGATTCTGCTTATTATAAATAGGGCTGCTATGAACATAGTGGAACATGTATCCTTATTACATGCTGGGGAATCCTCTGGGTATATGTCCAGGAGTGATAGAGCAGGGTCCTCTGGTAGTATAATGCCCAGTTTTCTGAGGAACCACCAGACTGATTTCCACAATGGTTGTACCAGCTTGCAACCCTACCAGCAGTGGAGGAGTGTTCCTCTTTCTCCACATCCTTGCCAGAACCTGCTGTCTCCTGAGTTTTTGATCTTAGTCATTCTGACTGGTGTGAGGTGAAATCTCAGTGTTATTTTGATTTGCATTTCCCTGATGACTAAGGATGTTGAACAGTTCTTTAGGTGCTTCTCCACCATTCAGTATTCCTCAAGTAAAAATTCTTTGTTTAGCTCTGTACCCCATTTTTAATGGTGTTATATGGCTCTCTGGAGTCTACCTTCTTAAGTTTTTTGCATATCTTAAGTATAAGCCGTCTGTCAGATATAGGGTTGATAAAGATCTTTTCCCAGTTCATTGGTTGCCATTTTGTTCTTTTGACAATATCCTTTGCCTTACAGAAACTCAGTAATTTTTTGAGGTCACATTTGTCAATTCTTGATCTTAGAGCATAAGCTATTTGTGTTTTGTTCAGGAAATTTACCCCTGTAAAAGTTCGATATTCTGATATCTGTTGAGGTCTGTTTTATGACCAATTACATGGTCAATTTTCGAAAAGGTACCATGAGGTGTTGAGAAGAAGGTATATTCTTTTGATTTAGGATGAAATGTTCTATAGATATCTATTAAATCCATTTGGTCCAAAACCTCTCTTAGTTTGACTGAGTCTCTGTTTAGTTTGTGTTTCCCTGATTTGTCCATTGAGGAGAGTGTGGTGTTGAAATCACTGACTTTATGTGGGGTGTGATGTGTGCTTTAAGCTTTAGTAAAGTTTCCTTTAAGAATGAGGGTACCCTTGTATTTTGGGCATAGAAGTTCAAAATTGAGAGTTCTTTCTGGCAAATTTTTACTTTGATGAGTATAAAATGTCCTTCTGTGTCTTTTTTTGATGACTTTTGGTTGGAAGTCTATTTTATTGGATATTAAATGGCTACTCCAGCTTATTTCTTGGGACCATTTGATTGGAAAACTGTTTTCTGGCCTTTTACTCTGAGTTAGCAATTGTCTTTGACAGTAAGATGTGTTTCCTATATGCAGCTAAATGCTGGGTCCTTTTTATGTATCCAGTCTTTTAGTCTATGTCTTTTTATTGGGGAATTGAGTCCATTGATGTTAACAGATATTAAGGAATAGTGATTGTTGCTTCCTGCTATTTTTGATGTAATTTTTTATTACACCAAAGTGGTTATCTTCTTTTGGGTTTGTAGAAAGAAGATTAATTTCTTGCATTTCCTAGAGTGTAGTTTCCCTCCTTTTGTTGGTGTTTTCCATTCATTATCTTTTGAAGAGCTGGATTTGTGGAAAGATAATGTGTAAATTTGTTTTTTGTCATGAAATACCTTGGTTTCTCCATCTATGGTAATTGAGAGATTTGCTGGATATAGCAATATGGGCTGGCATTTGCATTCTCTTAGGTTCTGCATGACATCTGCCTAGGCTCTTCTGGATTTCATAGTCTCTGGTGAGAAATCCAGTGTAATTCTGATAGGTCTACCTTTATATGTTACTTGCTTCTTTTCCTCACTGCTTTTAATATTCTTTCTTTGTTTAGTATATTTGGTGTTTTAATTATTATGTGACAGGAGATATTTGTGTTCTGATCCAGTCTGTTTGGAGTTCTGTAGGTGTCTTGTATGCTCATGGGCATCTCTTTCTATAATTTTGTTGAAGACATTTACTGGCCTTTCAAGTTGGAAATCTTCATTCTCTTCTATACTTATAATCCTTAGTTTTGGTCTTCTTATTTTGTCCTGGATTTCCTGGATGTTTTGGGTCAGGAGCTTTTTGCATTTTGCATTTTCTTTGACTGTTGTATCAATCCTTTCTATGGTATCTTCTGCATCTGAGATTCACTCTTTTATCTCTCTTGTATTCTGTTGTTGATGCTTGGATCCATGACTTCTGACTTCTTTCCTAGGTTTCGTATGTCTAAAATTGTTTCCCTTTGTGATTTCATTATTGTTTCTACCTCCTTCTTCAGATCCTGGATGGCTTTGTTTAATTCCTTCACCTGTTTTGTTATGTTTTCCCTGTTTACTTGTGTTCTCCTGTATTTCTTTAAGGAAGTTATTTATGTCCTTCTTGAAACCCTCCATGAAGCCCTCCATCAGCATCATGACCTCTGATTTTAAACCCAAATCTTGCTTTCCTGGTGTGTTGGGGGTATCCAGGACTTGCTGTTGTTGAAGAATTGGGTTTGGATGGTGCCATATTGCCTTGATTACTGTAGCACAGTTCCTACATTTGTCTTTTGCCATGTGGTTATCTCTGGTGTTAGTTGTCCTGCTGTCACTGGCTGGTGCTTGCCTGTCCTGTGTGTCTGTAAGCCTATCTCAGCAACCCTGGGTAAACTGCTTTCCCCTGGCACAAATTGCTGTGGTGGTGCTGAGTTCCTGGTTGCAAGTAGAGTTCTTGTGCTATGTGTCCCAAGGGATCCTTTACTCTAGTTATCCCTGCCTACTAATCTATTACACAGTTATAGGAGCAAAGATGACAGCTGAGATCCACTCTCTTGTAGTTGTATTTGGGTATGTAGCTCTGTGGCCCAGATCAACTCTGGATGCAGGCTGTGTTGGCTGTCTCCTCTGCACAGCTGGGTGTATAGCTGGCTTCCTGAGCCACTTTGAGATGGAAAGCTGTGGCAGAGGATGTTCTAGGTCTCGAGGCAGAAACCGGAAGGCTTCTGCCAGAGGCCTCTAGAAAGGATCCTCCTATCTGCAGGTCCTGTCTCACCTGTGCAGGCTGTCTCCTCTATGCTGGGTGCTGGGTGGATATCTGTCTTTCTGGTCTGCTTGGAGTTCACATGCTGTGGCCGAGGATGTTCCCAATCTGGAAGTAGAAATTAGAAGGCTCCTGCCAGAAGTCTCAAGATAGGATCATCCAATCTGCAGGGTCGGTCTCCAATTTTCTTTTCATAGGTGGAAATAATGACATAATATTTTTTCTCTTGCAAAATCTTTCACATGGTCGCACATATTAAAACATCTATATTGGTTTTCACATTATATAAATAGTATACAAAGTAATGTAGTTATTGCTTCTGGGTTTGGGGGTATCATATTTGCTTTGTTTTGAGAGTCTCATGCAAGACAGGGTGGTCTTTAACTTTCCATTTAACACACGGTGGCTGTAATAGTCCTGGTGACCTTCTGTGTTCTCTATCTCCAGGATACTGCAGGTGTATAAAACTACATGTAGGTAAAGGAAAACTGGACATGAGAACTTTGTTTCCAGTGAGCAAAACTGACTTGACTATAAAGTTCACTTTTGTCTATATGACTGTTTCTGACTCTCTCTCTCTCTCTCTCTCTCTCTCTCTCTCTCTCTATATATATATATATATATATATATATATATATATATAATTGCCACACTATTTTATATTTTTATTAATCACCCCATTCATTTACATCTCAAGTGATGTCCCACTTCCTGATTACCCAATCCACCATCCCTGCATCCCATGATATTCCACTTCTTGGTTACCTCTCCACTAACTCCCATCCCACATCTGCCCTCTTTCCTCCCCTTTGCCTGTATAAGAGTATGAGAGTGCTTTCCCATCCATACACTTTTGAGCTACACTGCTCCAGCATTCCCCTACGCTGGGGCTTCAAACATCCCAAGTCCAAGGGCCTCTGCTACATCTGTATCTAGAGACATGAATCCCTCCAGGTACTCTCCTTGGTTGGTGGAATTCTTTTCATTTGTCCGAATATCTCACTCTTACTTTCCATGTCTTTCTATGTCTCTCTCTCTCTCTCATCTATTTTTCCCTTTGTAAAATTTACTTCCATTTATGTCTGTTTATTTTAAGATATGGTAGGAAGCTGGAAGAGGGTGGGGAAGTAAAGAGCAAAGAAGAAAGAAGCAATAGGTAGAAAGAACCTGCTTTGAACAAGTGATTTCTGATTAACCAGTAAGTTTATGAGACAGGATTACCAGCAATACCTAAGGGGGATTGAGCTGTGCCATTCTGATTCCCTAGCTTTTAGGTAGTTCCCAACATACATCTAAGTTTTACATGAGCTCTACTGAACTGGTCATGGTGATATGCTCAGTACTAGCCCTTAGGAGGTAGAGGCAGGACACAGAGGAGTCAGGAATTCAAGATAATTTGTGGCTATGTCACAGTTTGAAGATAGCCTGGGAAATATGAAAGCCTGTCTCAAAAGCAAAAGCAGAAAAAGAACTAAACATTTTACTAATTATTTGATTTCTTATATTTTAATAGCAGTGCTTTCATAATCACCTATTAGATTAATAATTAATTAGAGGCTCTTTATCTGTATTGAAATAATTATAACATGTCTTTCCATGTTAGAATACAGCTAGAACATAGAGGTCCTTGGTCCACTATGTGACCCAGCAAAGCCTAGGATTAAACTCAATTAAAACTCAATAGAAAAAAAAAATGCTGTGGCCTCAATTTTGAGAAGTGTTCTTTGAAAACTCTCTTCAAAATCGCTTGAGTCTTTTCATTTTATATAAATAACAAAATGATTAATACTGGACATCAACATAAAACCAGATATACTAAATTACTTATTATGAAAAGAAAGTTGCAGCAGATTACCAAGGCAAAGCCAGTTCTCAAATGTGTTGCCAGAATAATTCAGCATGCTAATGTAGACATTTCCACCTTGATGCTTATTGTTAGAAACTCATTGGCTAAAAAAAAGATTTAATTAACCTCCAGTAAAAGACAGGTTTAAGCCTTGTTTTTCAGAAAGAACATGTTGCAGCTAAATTATTTTGTTTTTAATTATCATAACATAAATATCTTGGAAGGATATCACAAATATCTTAGGTGTTACTTTTAGTTTTTGTATTTTTAATTTAAATTCTAAACTAATAGTTTCTATAGCACAAATCATTTTCAATGAAATTAGAAATGTTTAAGGGTCTAAATATATGGACTCTGAACTTTAAAGGAAATGTGTTACTTTCCTTGATAAATGTCTAAATGATAATAATCTTGACTATAAAAATATTCATTTCATTTTTAATCATAATTTGCTGGTAAGAAGGCCATAGTAAAGAGTAGTGATAAGGTAAAAGGGAAAGGGGAGGGAGAAGAATAGGATAGGGAGTTTTCTGACGGGAAACCATGAAAGGGGATAACATTTGAAATCTAAGTAAGAAAGCATATTTTTAAAAGGTTAAAGAGAAAAACATGTCAGTAAACAGGATTCACCAATGATTCTCTAATACCTACAATGTGTGACTTAAATGAAAAACAGCCATGACATCAAATCTTAAAAACACAACATCATCAAATTCTACCTGCATATTTATGCACTGGTATAACCTTCCACTTGAGCATGGTTGACCTACAAGTTTCCCTAAAAAAACAAAACAAAACAAAACATAATAAAACAGTCTCTGTCTCTCCAACAGACAGTTATCAATTCAATTCCCAATAGCTCAACTAGTGTGGACTATCATACTCTCTCCCCTTATGACTCTGGGAATTTTTTCTGATGTGTTTTTACAGGTCTTGTGCATGCTGTCAGAATCAAAAGGAGTTCCTATGCTGAACTACCCAAATGTGTCAGGAAAATGATTTATTTGGAATCATACACTCACTCTGAGTTTTATAATGTTTCTGCCATAGAAAAATAAACAAGCAAAAATGTGTATGTGAAATGGTGCTGAGTCTGATGGGGGACACAAGGAATACACTCAAAATATAATACATGAGTTTCTCAGAGATTTCATAAAAATAGTTTTTAGAGTCACTAAGTAGACCCTAACACGAATTTAAGTATTGGAAGAAAACACAGTTTGTGAACAGATATAATCACTACATGTACTGCATAGTTCTTGTGATAGCCAAATTCAATGTGCACTGATTGGAGCATGATAGCATTCGTCTAGCCACTAAGTAGGTGGTTGCAGCCTGAGAAGGTAGTTTTACAAACTTAATGCAAGTCACAGATTCCAGGACTAAACTTCTTTTCAGTGTTTCAGTTTCACAACTTATACCCTGGATAGTTGAGAGGGCTTGGTTTAAAAGCTTGGTCTCAGGGTACAGGAAATGGGATAACATTTAAAATGTAAATTAAGAATATACCTGATAAAAATATTAAAAAGAAAAAGAAAAAAAATGACAGAAGCTTCAGTAAGTGGTACCTGTTGGGAAGTTTTAAGTTATCAGTGGCTTTCTCCCAGAGAGAGTCTCCCAGTCATTGTCAACATCTCTTCCTCTGCCTCGTCTCTCATTTTCTTCCTTCTTGTCCCTTTTCTTTCTCCTCCTGCCCTTCATATTCCTCCATACCTTCTTCCTGTTTGTCTTTTTTTTGTTTTCTCACCCTTTCCTTTTCTTCCTCTTCATTTTCCTCCTCATCCTCCTCCTTTATTAATCCATGAGCATTAAGTTTGCAGTTGTTCTTTGCATGTGCTTCCACACTAGTGTGTGACATCACTATAAAAAGCAGCATGGTCCACTTTATTGTGTTTTATAAAAGTAGAGAGAGAAGGAATATGTTTGGTGAATGTGCAGTCAGTCAGGTGTGGGGGAAAGGGGTGCATTTGCAGAGCCCACGCTGAGACATCCCTTCTACCTGGGGGATCAGCCACATGAAGATGTGAAGATATTATATAGAATAGTTTGTTTAGAGGATGGGGAGGGGAGTTGAGAGGGTGATAGAGACAGGGAAAGGCAGAGAGAGAGAGAGAGAGAGAGAGAGAGAGAGAGAGAGAGAGAGAGAGAGAGAGAGAGTAGAGGAGTAGAGACTGGCCAAGAGCACTTGGAGAGAACGGGGAAGGGGAGAGGAAGAGCAAGAGCAAGTGAAAAGAGCAGGAGCAAGAGAAAGACAGAGACAGAGTAGCAGACAGACAGACAGTCAGACAGTGAGAGAAAGGAGAGTAGGAAACCAGCCCCTTTCATAGTGAGTCAGGCACATCTGGCTATTGCCAGGTAACTGTGGGGTGGAGACTAGAGGAAATATCAAAACACCATCCATGGACTGTAATTTCTCAGAGTTTAGTAACTGAGAATCCAGTATAATAATCTACTGCTCTGACACTGAAAGATAACTCCAGCATTGTTATTTATTTTATTTATATTGTCAGTGTTTTTTGTTTTTTTAATTGAATATAATATTCATTTTCATTTCAAATGGTAAAACCTTTCCCAGTTTCCCCCTCCCTGAAAACCCCAACCCCTCCTCCCACCCCCTGCCCCTCCACCCAACCCACTCCCACCTACCTCCCCCTCAGATTTCCCTTTGATGGGGCATCTATTGAGTCTTCACCTGACCAAGGATCACTCCTCCCACTGATGCCCAACAAGGCATTCCTCTGCCACATTTTTGGCTGAAACCATTTATACCCCTTGGTTGATGGTTTAGTTCCTGGGATTCCTGGGGCATCTGGGTAGTTGAAATCTCTGTTCTTCCCATGGGGCTATAAACCCCTTCTGCTCCTATGGACCACCCTCCAACTCCTATTGTGGTTCCCATGCCCAGACCAATGATTGGCTGCTAGCATCTGCCTCTGTATGTCTAAAGCTCTATCAGGGCCCCTCCAGAGACAACCATGGTATGCTTTTTTTGGTATGCGCTTTTTGTAGTCCATAATAGTGTGTGGGTTTGATGACTGTTTATAAAATGAATCCCCAAGCAGGGCATTCTCTGTGTGACCTTTACTTCAGTCCCTGCTCCATACTGTGTCTTCTTTATTCCTCCTGTGTGTATTTTGTTCCCTTTCTCAGAGGAACCAAAGCATCGTCACTGAAGTCATCTTTTTTCTTGACCTTCTTGTGCTCTGTGAATTGTAACTTGTTTATTTTGAGCTTTTGGGCTAACTTCTACTTATCAGTGAGTGTATTCCATGAGCGTTCTTTTGTGATTGAGTTACCTCACTCAGCATGACACTTTCTAGTTCCATCCACTTACCTAAGAATTTCAGGAATTAATTGCTTTTAATTGCTGAATAGTACTCTATTGTGAGTCAGTGTTTTAATACAAGCAAATCTAACCTATCACATAGTCCACAAAGACCCAGTACCTGAGTCCCTCCATATGCACTATTTCCATGGTGGTCCAGTCCCTGGGAGCTCCCCGGGAGGGGGGCTGGCCAGTTGATACTATTGCTCCCTCCATAGGGCTACAAACCCACTCAACTCCTTCAGTTCCTTCTCCAACTCCTCCATCAGGGAACCAGCACTCAGTCCAATGGTTGGCTGTGAACATCCAAATCTGTATTTGTCAAGCTCTGGCAGAACCTTTCAGGAGACAGCCATATCAGGCTCCTGTCAGCAAACCCTTCCTGACATCCAGAGGAGAATCCAGGTTTGGTAACTGTATGTGAGATGGCTCCCCAGGTACAGCAGTTTCTGGATGGCCTTTGCTTCTGTGCTTCACAGTTTGCCTCCATATTTCCTCCTGTGAGAATTTTCTCCCTTCTTAGAAACACTGAAGAATACTTACATTTGTCTTCCTGCTTCTTGAGCTTCATATGGTCTGTGACTTGAATCTTGGGTATTCCAAATATTTGGGCTAATAACCACTTATCAGTGAGTGTGTGCCATATGTATTCTTTAGAGACTGATTTACCTCATTCAGGATGATCCATCCATTTGCCTGCAAATTTCATGAAGTCATTGTTTTTAATAGCTGAGTAGTATTCCATTGTGTAAATGTATAACATTTCTATATCCATTCCTCTATTAAGGGACATCTAGGTTGTTTCCAAAATAAGGCTGCTATGAACATAGTGGAATATGTGCACTTGTTATATGTTGGAACATCTTCTGGGTATATGCCCAGAAGTGCTATAGCTGGGTCCTCAGGCAGTACTCTGTCCAGTTTTCTGAGAAATCACCAGACTGATTTCCAGAGTGGTTATACAAGATTATAATCCCACCATCAATAAAAGAGTGTTCCTCTTTCTCCAAATCCTTGCCAGCATTTGCTGTCACTGGAGTTTTTGGTCTTAGCCATTCTGACTAGTGTGAGGTGAAATTTCAGCATTGTTTTGATTTGCATTTCCCTGATGGCTAAGGATGTTGAACATTTCTTTAGGTGCTTCTTGGCCATTTGAGTTTCCTCAGTTGAGAATTGTCTGTTTAGCTTTGTTTCCTATTTTTAAAAGGGTTATTTGGTTCTCTGGAGTCTAACTTCTTGAGTTCTTTTTATATATTAGATATTAGCCCTCTATTGGACGTAGAAGTGGTAGAGATCTTTTCCCAATTGGTTGGTTGCCGTTTTGTCCTGCAGAAGATTTGCAATTTCATGAAGGTCCATTTGTTGATTCCTGATCTTAGCGCATATGCCATTGGTATTCTGTTCAGCAGCTTTCTGCTTGTGCCCATGTATTCTAGGCCTTTACCCACTACTTCTTCTTTTAGGTTCAGTGTATCTGGCTTTATGTGGAGTTCTTTGATACACTTGGGATTGAGCTTTGTACAGTGAGATAAGATTGGGTAAATTTGCATTCTTCTACATTTGACCACCAGTTAAACCATCACCACCTACTGAAAATGCTCTTTTCTTCCACTGGATGGTTTCTGTTCCTTTGTCAAAGATCATGAGTCAAGTGACCGTAGGTTTGTGGGTTCAATTCTAGGTCTTCAATTCTATTCTATTGATCTACCTACCTTTCACTGTTCCAGTTTTTATCATTATTGCTCTGTAATACAGTTTAAGGTCAGGGATGGTGATTACCCCAGAAGTTCTTTTATTTTTGAGAATAGTTCTTGCTATTCTGGGTTTTTATTATTGCAATGAATTTGAGAATTGCCCTTTCTAACGCTATGAAGAATTGAGTTGGAATTTTGATGGGAATTGAGAGAAAGATCTGTACAAACAAAACTTTAATTCTCTGAGGAAAGAAGTCAAAGAAGACATTAGAAAATGGTAAGATCTCCCATGAAGGACTAATATAGTAAAAATGGCCGTCTTGCTGAAAGCAATCTATAGATTCAATGCAGTCTGCATCAAAATTCCACTTAGTTCTTGTTCATCAATTTCTTTGCTAGTCTGAACACAGAATAAATTTTGTCTGTTTCAAAAACTTATGTGGTGGCAATGTCAGGGCACATTAGAAAAATGACAGAATTGTCTGTTTTAGTGTCCAAAGTCAAGGCCAGAGCTCCTGGAAGTGATAGGTCTCAAGGTGCCCATCAGATCAGCCTAACTGAAATCTATGTCATTAACTACTGGCAGAAAATTGGAAAGGTTATATTCACTGTGTCAGAGCTGTCCATGAAACCATACCCTACAGGATTAGTGGTGTATTAAGTGTATAATAGTCTCTAATATTGCAACCACTGGGAGTAAAAACATAATGGTTAAATGATTGCAATACCTTCTAGTATTCTTCACTCCTCTGTGTTTTACTAACTAAATTCAATGATGGAACTCATCACAGAGCTTTCAATGAGAGGGTATATGTGAGAATGTCAGCAGGGTGAACGAGTGGAAGCTAGTGCTCAGATGGGAGCTTTCCACATAGTTGCTATCTGCAATCAACAGTGAGACCTGTAAAATTAGTGACTCTGCATGTTCCACCTCATACAATTGTAAAGACAATAGACACAGAAAATTTTATTATTCCTTTTAAGATGTACACTGTAATGTTGGTGTTAGAGTTGTTGCAATTCACTGGACTATTGACTTATGCTTCTGATATTGAAAATGTTGGTTCCTTTAGCTATAAAAGTGAATAGCACTTTACTGATCATACAAAATGATTTCCTCTGTAGGCGGAAGTAAAAGAAGCAAAAGTAAAATGAAAATAATTGAGGAGGACATTTACAGAACCTAAAACAAACAAGCAAACAAACAAACACCTTTAAAGATTGGAGAGAAGGCTGTGTAGACTGTCAAAAGCACTAACTGCTCTGGTGGAACATTGGAGTTTGGTTTCCAGTACACAAACGGTAATTTATAATCTCCTGGAATTTCATGTCCAAGGGATTTAATAGCCAATTACAATTTAAATTCTGAAATATTGTTAAATAGGGTGATGTCAATGAATAAACAAGAGTTGCTTTCTTAGAACAAGTCTATTTTCAAAGATATACTTTTCTTTATTTGTGTGATAAAGTGCGAGTGTGTCTTTGTGTGCATAGAGCAAGTTAAAACACCATGCACAGAAAGGAGGAGAGTGTGTTTGATATTCTGGGGCTGGTGTTACTAGTGGGTATGAATATTCCTAATATAGAAAACCTTTGAGGAAGTAACAACTTGAGTCACCTCTCCAGTGCCTATAAAAACTTATAGAGTACATGCTAATTCCTTTACCCTCTAGCTTGTACTTATTGTTTAAAATAAGGTGCTCAAGTGTGGCATCTTCTATGACACATATTTTTAAAAAAAATTTAGTAACTTTACATTAAATCACAACCCTCTCCCTTCTCTCTTCCCTGTCCCACCCTTCCCAATCCTCCCACATTTTTCCTAATTCTTTCCAGAGAACAAGTGTATCTCTGTGTATATCCATACCCAGTAGCATCTAATCCCAGAAGGTCTAGAAACATCCTCTCTCACTGAGGCCCAACCAGGCAGTCCATGGAAGAGGGTAGGGGATCCAGTGGCAGATAACAGAGATAGAAACAGCTCTCGTTCTATTTGTTATGGGGAACTACAGAAATACCAAGTTGCACACTTGCTACAGATGTATGGAGGGGGCTAGATCCAGCTTCTCGATGCTCTGTGGCTGGTACCTCATCTAAAAGCCCCATAGGGGAAAAAAGTAACAATCAAACCTAAGAGGAAAAAATACAGTAAATAATCAAAATCATGGCTGAAATCAATCAGTTAGAAATATGATAGAAGCAAGTGCAGAGATCTAGAGACAAACAAAAGGAGAGAGAGATTCCTAATTGGGGGGGTCTCCATTGCGGTATCCCTAGGAGATCTGGGAGCTTGATATACCCCTGCTGAAAAGGGGGAGAAAATAGTAGGTGTCAGAGGGGATGATGGGTAGAGCAGAGCATAGACACTGACTCAAACAAGCAAGACTCATATGGGCTCACAGAGAGTAAGGTCACAAGCTCTGGCCTGCATGGGTCTGCACCAGATCTTCTGTGTATATGAGCCAGGTGGATTCCTGTTCAGGAGTGCACACACACACACACACACACACACACACACACACACACAAACACAAGCTGTTTGCTTCACTGTATTTTGTTTTTTATTTGTGTTGTTTTTATTGTTATTGTTTTGAAGTTGATAAATGACACTCCCAGACAAGCTTCCCTGGCTATCTTCCATGGTCCTCACTTCTGCCTCGGCCTTGAACAATCATGTCCACAGAGATGGCCCTGCTGATTACATTTCTGAGAGGGCCAAGTAAGGAGAAAGCCTGACAGCCTCCTGTAAGGACAGGTCCACCCATGGCTGTTACATGAGCTGGATCAGCAATATTTACATGCTGAAGGAGGGGACATGGTGAGCTTCTGCTTCTATTAAACTCATCAGATGCTCTGGAATAGTTAGTGTGAAGTTTTTTTCTCATTCTACCCTCAGAGATCTCTGAATATTTTTTCCTGATGAGGAGCTATATAGTGTAATGGAAAGAGTGGCATACATTTGATTTAAAGGATTGTGCAAATTATTTACACTTTGGCTGTTTCAAAATTGTGTGTGTGTGTGTTTATGTGCAATTGTTCCACAACAAAATTTGCATTTTCAGTTTTGTTCTTCCTCCAGTTAGTCCTAATATGTAAATTACCCATAGCATTTTTAGTTGAATTTACTCAATGATTATAGTCTTATTGTCAAGAGTTCTCTTAAACTCAATTACCAACCTTAGTTTCATTTATTCCCATATCAAGCTGAGTAGATCTGCCTACACTGCATTTTCAGACTAGACTCTAACATTATTCAACTGATTGGTATTTATTTTGTTTGGTCAAATGCTTATATACTTTGCTACAGTTATTTCTTATAGAACTATTTCTCCATAGAAGTTTACATCACAAAAGCAGATGCCAGCAAAGGCATTGTACAGGCATATTTTGTAACTGTGATTTCTTAGTAAATGATGACATGAATTGTACCTCTACCTTAGGAGTAACACTATCTGCCCACAAAGGCTACATGTTACATATTTCACTCATTTTCACTGAAAATTTCAAATATAGTACAGTTGTTAGTAATGTTTACATTGTTACTTTCCCATCAGGATTAGGAATATATGCTGTAGACACAATTATTTTTCCCCTAAACCCAAGGGTTCATTCCCAAACATTGTATGTGACTCTATTTGTGGACATGTATATGAGAAAGAACTTACAAATACACAGTGTAGAATAATGATTCTATAATGCATTAGAAATGCATTTTTTCATAGTGTAAATAAGAAATGTCAAGAGTATTTGGACATCAGGAAGCCTGTTTCGGTAACTATCCCTGTTGAAAAACCTGGCTGACAGATGTCACAGGACAAATACTCAAAAGGGCAGCAAACAATTTTCTCAATTCTGACACTGTTTTTTCCTACAACACAAGAAAAAAATGAGAAATACTTTTCTAAAAGTTTGTTAATTTATATATATATATATATATATACATATATATATATATATATATATATGAGATAAAGTTTCTATCCATAGCATTGGCTATCCTAGAACTCACTCTGCAGAACAGATTTGCCTGAAACTCACAAAGACCTGCCTGTCTCTGTACACAAGTGTTGGAATTAGAGGTATCCGCCACCACTATTTTGTTAGTTTTAAGTCATGCACATTCCTGTGCAGTATATCCTTAAAATGTAAACAACTGATTGCTGATTTTTTGGGTAGGGGAATAGCTTAAATTAATGGACAACAATAAGCAAATTAATATGACTATATTATAAAATAAAGAAAACTTAGTAAATCCAAACAATTCTTTACTCAGGAGAGGTAGACTGTGCTTCTTAGGTTCCTACTGGCACCCAGTGCTTTTGCAAAGCTGGCCCTGCACTTCCCAGAGATTATCTCAAGCTTCTTCCCATTGCTACTGGCCAAAATAAATGGGTCCATTTCTGTTTAAATTCAGCTAATGCAATTTTTACTTTTACAGTACTTACAGGATGCAGGAATGCAAACCTAGCAAGACTCATCAAGCTTGGTTATGTTATAGTATATGAAGGGGATACAAACATCTTGTAAACAGCTCAGGTTGGGGGAAACTGGAGCTGTCATGAATAAGTAAGCTGAGAGAGATCTGGGTCATTGAGAAGCAGTGCAAACCCACAGGAGCTTGCCCAGTAAAGTTCTGAGCTTGTGATCCCTGTGGCTATACCCAAGGCAAGTATTTAAAGCAGGGGAGAAAAGATTATGTTTTCAAGCCACTTACTACTGTGAGTGACAGGAGGTTGATTCCCTATGGGGAACTTGAGAAGTTGGTGATGCACACCTCACAGATTGTAAGGAACCTGAAGTGTTTTTGGGCTGGCTTCCCTTGGACATTGAGATTTGAGGATATTAATTCTGAGTGGTTGTATTCTATAAGTCAGGTAGGCAGAGTCTTCTGTGTGAGTCATGTATAGGAAAATAATGAGGGTCTCAGGAAAAGGACTGCAAATGGCTTCAAAGAAAATTACATACAATGGCACACAAAATAAAAAGAGGTCACATTTAGAATAAAATACAGTACAGTGTGCTTGTATGTGTAACATCAGTAGGAAGAGGGCTTATATGTTACAGACCGTGGGTCTGCCACAGGATAACCAGGATTCTCTGGTCCAGGAAGGCACAGGTCTGGCTGAGATGACAGACAGAAACAACCACACACGCACAGTGGATGTTTGAATCTGAAGGTAGTTTGGAGCTCTAAGGCAAGGATTTTTATACACAAAGAGTTGGTATTACCATTTCAAAAGATGTAGCCAGTGAGGCAGGCACAATTATCATAGCCATTTGGTACAAGGAAATGCAAAATCAATCAGATACAAAGTTTCTCAATTAACAGATATGGATGCCATCAAACTTCCTGATTAGAATACAGAGTCACTCATAGTTTACAGTAAACCTTCAAAGAGTTTGAAGTTTCTTATACCACCTGGGTCTTAACAAGTTCTTGTGAGAAATTCTTATCTACATTTAGCCTTCTACCTTGTAAAACAAACTTCCTGACTTAATCAATGCTTTCAGTACCAGAGTGTCAGAGCCATCCTCATACACATACACACAGCCATAAAAACCTGCATGTGGTTGGAAGGTTGTAATTATGTAAGCAACTATGAGGCAAAGCATTGCAGTTCTTAAAAGGGAGTTTGACCGGTTAGTGAATCAACTTCAAAGACCAGTTTATCAGCCAGGCCATAGGAATCCCAGCCAGGCTGTAGGAATCCCTGAGAAGAGAGAAAAGGAGGAAGTCAGGGCAAACTGCTACTTGAGAACTACAGGCCCATCTTAAATAGCTAGGAAATAAGAGAATATAGCAAATTACCAGGTGAGATATCTGCTTCTAAATTTACAGAGTTCCATTATTCCCAGGAGACATTTCCTTTTTCGCCTGTCTGTAAAATATCAACTTTACAGACTTCACTGGGATACCACGGCACTTACAGATCTTGCAAAGGACATGAATTCACTCCCCAGTACCCAGCCAGGGTTCTCTAGCTCCAGGGGAAACTGATGCCTCTTCTAACCTTCATGATCAAATATCATGTGCACAAACCCATACAAACTTAAGTGTCAGTTATTATTTGTATAAGAAAGTGGTGTTAGTGTAACATTTTCTTCCTTCTTTTTCTGTTTTTCTAAAAATTTACAAGAAGCAAAAAATGGAGTTTTGTCCCACACATAGTTTTCTTTGTTCAGGAAAAGCTCTATTTTAAAAGGATTTTAATGATTAATGGCAAAAGACAGCTTGACCCTATACTTTTAAATTGTCAGTTGATAAGAAAATATTCCTTTTGGTGTGTATAGAATGTATTACAGAAAGCTGTTCTAGCACTTACTTCTCATGAGGCTTAAATGGTGGACCAGAGCCAAGAGGATTCTCCCCTAAGCTATGCTCAGTATTGAACATGCTCATACTTGTAGTCCCACAGCATATCAGACCTGTGTGTGGCTATTGGAGGATCTTATTTTAAGGATATAATCATTGTTAGTCATTTAACTTCAAATTTAAAGAGCTTGATTTAGTATATTTATAAATTTTCATGAATCTGAAAAAGAAAATCAGTCAGTGATGAAAGAAAATGACATGTGTATTATTTAAAATGTTATGAAAGCCAATATTAGCTATTTCATATTTTGACCTCACATACATCACATACACAGATTTTTCTGTGTGCCCAATATCATGACTGAAATGACTCAATGACAAAGTTTCTTAGAGTCAGAATAATGTATTTTATAAAGTTAGACTTTAGTTTTGTTTTTTTTTTGTTTTGTATAAAATGGATGCCCTTAGATTTGTACAAAATGTTTTAAAGTAATTTCTGTACTATCTCTGTTTATTATTAAAACAGACAATAATTCTGCTCCCATGTTGTTAACATTCAGCTATGCCAAATACTAAATACTAAGAAACAAATAAAATGCAAAAGTAGTATGTGGGAAGCCATCCTGAGCTATTCAGATTTAATGCTTACTCACGGCCCTAAGGTGGTGACTGCCAAATATGAGAGCCTTCCCCATGAGCTGTCGGTGCAAGAAGAGTGCGAGTTCCTGCCCTAACCACGGAATGTTCCTGCTGGCATTAACTCCAGGTGTCCCCACCAGATGACCTCCTCACTTCCTGCTTCGATCGCTAGGGGTGTCTCTGCCCTACCCTCCTTTGCTCTTGTGTGAAGGTCACTTCCTTCTGTGTAAGCCTTAAAACCCTTTGACCTCCCTGACATTAAATGAGGCCTTGACACAACCCAGACTGACTCTGACATTGTTTGCGTGCTTGGCCCCCCTTCTCTCTTCCCCCCATTTTTGACCCTCAGGTAGTGCCTCTTCAAGACCCTAGAATAACTGGACCTGCTTGATGGGTCATAGTGGCACCCAAACAGGGACCCGAAGTAAGGTCAACTACTGGATGATGGAGGAGAAACCCCAGGAATAGGAGTCAAGGACCCCACAGACCGCATCGCTCGTGCGTCTCTGGAGGGACAGGTGAGTGGCCAAACATTGTCGTCCGATTGTCATTGGGGAAAAAAAAAGAGGCTAAAGAGGCTTGATTCATAGGAGAAATCAAGCATTAATTCAGGGAGAGAGGAATAAGAGTTAAGAAAAAAGATTTAATTAAGTTCTTTTGTTTTGTCATGAAAAATGCCCTTGGTTGGTTTTAAGTGGACCTGACATTCACCCGCTAACATGGAATAGGGTTGGTAAAGAAATTAATAAGATTTTGAAAACAGGTGAACCAGTGTCTGATGCATTTTTTAGTTACTGGAGCCTTATACGGGACATAATAATAGATGCTGAGAATGGAGGGGAGAGTACCGGTCTGTTGGCTGGTGCTGGTAACTTTCTGCAAGCCTCTCTGACCCATCTGCAGGGGTTTGGATGGTAAAAGGAATACTCTCCGGAGCTCACAATTGCTGACTTGGGAGGACAATGGGGGAAATACTGGCTCTACTCAACCCTTCGTGGTCCCTGGACTGCCTTTTAACCTCTGGGGAAGAGACATTCACTCTCAAATGAAAGTCCTTATGTGTAGTCCCAATGAGGCTATTGTTCAACAAATGCTCTCCCAGGGCTATCTCCCTGAACAAGGACTAGGCAAAAATGGACAGGGGAGACCCATGCAGGTAGAACTCAGAAACTGCTGCTGAGGTGGCTGGAGAAAAACCTCTCACGGGCAGAATGTAAGTCCTGGACTGCAGAGAAATTCCTGGGCTCTCCTCCCCTCTCCACAGGTGTGTGTGTTCGACTAGGCATCCTCTTCCCCCTTGTTAAATCTTAAACAAGAGAAAAAGCAGGTTTCAGAGCAGTTTTTCCATGTGTAGGACACGGTATAAAAAAAAATAATGGCTGAAAAACTATTTCAAAACTTTCCTGGTGAGGACAGGAAAGCAGGAGATGTCCTGTTTTCTCTCTGAAACCTACTGGAGATCTCCTTAGTTGGATCTTTTGGGTACATCAAGTTCCCTCTCCGTCTGTTCTCTTTGGTGCACAAAAACTTGTCTATATGTATGTCAATTTATGTTGTCTAATTTTTGACTGGCTGAATGATTGATCGTTTTTATGTTTTATGTTAAAAAGAAAAAAAATGGTGATAAAGCTGTATTTGCTGGCAGTCCTGTCAGTCCTAGTTTACAGAGAGGAGGCTAATTTGAGGTGCCTCACATTCATAAGTAAGAGTAAAACACAGCTAAATGAAAAAAAAAAAAAGCCATGTATAGCAGCGGACAATAGTGGTGCATGCCTTTAATCCCAGCACTTGGGAGGCAGAGCGCAGGGCAGCTAATGACGTGCAGGGCACAGACCAATAATGCCAGAGAGAGCACAGAACTCTGCAGGCCACGGGCAATTGGCCCTGGCAAGCGGCTAGAGGCAGGGTGCTAGCGCCTCAAAGTTACTTGGCCTTGCTCTGGCTTGGAGGGACCCTGGAACTCTGCAGGCCACGAGCTGGCAGACCCGGCAGTGGCAACATGCTCAACTTTTTCTCTTAAAGGATCAATAACCTCCAGTTTGGGAAAACTCTGGTTTAACGCATAAGATTCATGTATTCGCTTTATTCTTGTTTTTAATTATGTCTTAAAGGTAAAATGGTTTTATATATCTTGACTATAGAGTTATAAATTAATTGGTTATGATTTAAAAGGCATAGTGTTATTAAGAAAAGGTTAGTTTAAAACCGGTGATTCAGTGTCAGAGCCTTAACTAGCTACACGTGGCATGACGCAACTCAAGAAATACAGGCCCCTAAGATGTTTCTAAATTGGCATGGTGTTTCGTGTGAATCTTGGCCTGGAGATTACAAGTATAAGTAATACGATTTAAAGTAATGTCTCTTTAATAAGTCACACTGCCATACACTTGAACATAAGAACTGGCAGATGAACCTTGTGCTGTATTAAGATAATTTTGAGTATGATACAGCTGTGGCCATTGTGGGCCTATTGCCACTTTTCCACAAGTTTGTGGGCTCCAATGGTAGGAGCAAGGTTTGACCCTCCAGGATTAAGAGGGAGATCTCAGTGGAAATTTGTTTGATGTCAAACAGGCTTCTTTGACTACTAAGAAACAAGTAGGATATTTCTGGGAATCCTGGAATAATGTCCTTGCTGGGCTGGAAAACCACATAGACTAAAACAGGCTATCCACTGACCCTCTTCCCATAGCCACCCCCCAACTTAAGAAAGAAAAAGGGAGAGATGTGGGAAGCCATCCTGAGCTATTCAGATTTAATGCTTACTTATGGCCCTAAGGTGGTGGCTGCTAAAATATGAGAACAATTAACTAGAGCCTTCCCCCATGAGCTGTTGGTGTGAAAAGAGGGCGAGTTCCTGCCCTAACCATGGAATGTTCCTGCCGGCATTAACTCTGGGTGTCCCCACCAGATAACCTCCTCGCTTCCTGCTTCGATCACTAGGGGTGTCTCTGCCCTTCCCTCCTTTGCTCTTGTGTGAATGTCAATTCCTTCTCTGTAAGCCTTAAAACCCATTGAACTCCCCAACATTAAATGAGGCCTTGACACAACCTAGACTGACTCTGACTTTGTTAGCGTGCTTGGCCCCCCTTTTCTCTTCCCCCCATTTTTGACCCTCAGGTAGTGCCTCTTCGAGACCCTGGAATAACTGGACCTGCTGGACAGGTCAGTAGTAGGCTATACAATGCCACTTACCCTAATGGTCAAGCCTACTCATGGTTCTGGTATCATAGACCAGTGGCACTACAGCCTCCTTGGATTATGTACAATACAACTTCCTTACATGGAAGAAATTGCTTGTAATACAAATCTCTGAGGAAGTCTCCATCATTTAATGTTCCATAGCTATTACCATCTCAAACATCAGGAGAAGCTAAGGAAGAAGACAAAGCAGAAAATGAAAACCGAGGGCTTAATCTTGAAGCAGATATTTGGAAAGTCTCAACTAAGGATCTGGTTAACTCCCTGAATATGAGTGAACAGTCAATGAAGTAACTATGAAGTATTCCCCAGGACAGATTAAATACTCATTCAATGAAAAGTCCTGGAGCTAATATTTGCTTACCACTGAGTACATATCATGTGTGTTCTTTTGTGACTTTGTCACCTCACTCAGGATGACATTCTCCAATTACACCCACTTGCATAGGAATTTCATGAATTCATTGTTTTTAATATCTGAGTAGTGTTCCATAGTGTAAATATACCACATATTCTATATCCATTCCTGAGTTGAGGGACATCTGGATTCTTTCCAGCTTCTGGCTATTATAAATAGGGCTGCTATGAATACACTGAAGCATGTATCCTTATTACATGCTGGGGAATCCTCTGGGTATATACCCAGGAGTGGTATAATGGGGTCCTCAGGTAGTATCATGCCCAGTTTTCTGAGGAACTGCCAGACTGATTTCCAGAGTGAAAAAAAAAAAAAAAAACCAGAAGCTCAGAATACCCAAGAAACAATTCACATATCAAATGACTCCCAAGAAGAATGAAGGAGAGGCCCCTGGTCCTGGGAAGGCTTAGTGCAGCAGTGTAGGGGAACACCAGGACAGGGAAGCAGGAAGGCGTTGATTAGGGAAGAGGGGGAGGGAAGAGGATTTATGGGACTTTTGGGGAGGAGGAATCCAGGAAAAAGGAAATCATATGAAATGTAACTAAAGAATATGCCTAATTAAAAAAAATTAAGAAAGAAAAGAAAAGTCCTGGGGCAGGAATCTAAGTCCTGGATGGTAGTCAACCCAGACAGAGATACAGGACTGCCTTGAGGATCATAAACTAAATTTCTGTATACATAGGAACCACAGCAGCTTGGACATTTTAATAGTGATGCTGACATCTGTGAGAAAGGAAGGACAAGGCATTGCAGTGTTTCTTTCAAGGAGCAGTCTGCTGTTACATTTGAGGAAAATTACTCTGTTACTATGTGAGAAACAATGTGGATTGAAATTCAGGTGAGATAAAATGGTAGTTTTATCAAGAAGCATTAAATGGAGAACGAGTAGACATGAAAAAGGCAGTTGCAATAGAAACTGATTTTAAGACAGGTGATAGAATTCAATCACAAGCAATTTTATGTCTGAGTAAAGGAGAGGCAGAGGATTGACACCGAAGTGACCTGATCAAGGAGGAACAGAACTTCAGCAATGACTGAGAAATCACAGGAGGTAAAAATTGTAAGTGACAACAGTCACTCATTGTTTAATTTTGAGAAACCTATTAACTATCTTGAGAATTTCATAATCTGTTGCATAAATGGGTGTGATAGTCGGTGAATGGAACTGGGAGGAAATACATGTCTATCAGCAGGGTGAATGAGACACACAGCTTAACATTATGCAGTGTTATTTGGAACCAGGTAGAGTATTGGCTAACATGAAACATAAACATACATTTATGCATCAGGGACTCTGACTATTGATGTGTCTTTGGTGGATAATGTAACACTGAGGTTCACATTGATAGAGAATTATGAACCATAGGGATCCTACAAAAGCAAACTCTTCAGTTTGGTTTCCCCCTCAATTCTGTTTCCCCTCTTAGCTTATTGTTTGCAAGAACTTAAGGTTCTGAATACCTCCCACTGTATTACACATCAGTGAATGTGATCACCACTTTATGTCCTGGCATGATACCATTTAGTATTTGATCTTACCTAGAAAATGACATCATTTTCTAGGTAATAGCTCCTAGTTCCACATATCTGTATACTTCTCTCACAGACATCTCTGAGAGTGAAATCATTTCTGATTCATTAGCCATGGGCAAAGCATGATTCTAATACCCTAAGAGTTTTTTATACACAGACTGGAAAGCCACTTTCTTCATGTACGCTGCCTGTGGTGCCAATACTGTCTGACTGCTTAGGTTATACACCTGCAAGCCACAGTGGGCTTCCTGATCCATCACATGACCTGTGTCCTCATACTCTACCCAGTTTTCCACTCAGATCTTGCCTCTAGCCTCACTTGCTGATTTTCTGTGAGTAGACTTCATGTTCCCCCCAGTGTCCCTTGAGAGGATCTCGTTAGATATTCACATTTTTGCCATTCATTACTGCATGTTTATGTCTTCATATCCCTGCTAAATGTGACCTCTGAACCCTGTGCCCTGTTCCAAATACAGGTTATCTCTAATATCTGTGCATTCGTGTATTGCAAATATGACATCTGCCTGCAGTGTCTCTCAAAGCAACAAAGTGAAGGTTATCTGAAGCAATGGCTTTAGAATAAAAAGATGGTTGTAGAGTTTTCCTGCCGCCATTTGCACCAGGGAGCCAGGAGACTCCTCAAGTTTCTGTGCATAGCCTGCAAGGAGGGAGTTATCTCCCAATAGGCTTTAACTTTTGAGCACAGAGGTGAGAACTCCACCTTCTCTCTGGAGGGGATCCAGCTAGGAGCACACAGGGCCTAAGATCAGTGGAGCAGCCTGGACCGAAATCTTCTCACCCTCCCCCATTTACACCTGGGGGACTCCACAGTTTTCTGTGCAAAGCCTGCCAGGAGAGAGAGAGAGAGATCTCCCAGCAATGCTTTCACTTTTAAGCTCAGAGGAGTAAGGGCACAGGCTTACAGGCCCACAGGAGGAACAAACTCCAGACAGAGACAACAATGCCAAGTATCACTAGCACCAAATGGCAAAAGGCAAGCCCAAGAAACCTACCAACAGAAACTAAGGCCACATGGCAACATCAGAATCCAGTTCTCCCACCACAGCAAGTCCTGGATACACCAACACACCGGAAAAGCAAGAGTTAGATTCAAAATTGTATCTCATGATGCTGATAGAGGGCTTCAAGAAAGACTTAAGTAACTCCCTTAAAGATGGTTGTGGAGTTTACAACCATATTTAAGGGAGTTACTTAAAGAAATACAGGAGATCATGGGTCAACAGGCAGAAGCCCTTAAATAAGAAACAACAACAAAAAAAATCCCTTAAAGAATTACAGGAAAACCCAAACAATCAAGTGAAGGAACTGAACAAAACCATCCAGGATCTAAAAGTGAAAGTATAAGCAATAAAGAAATCACAAAGTGAGACATCTCTGGAGATAGAAAACCTTGGAATGAATTCAGGAGTCATAGATGCAAGCATCGACAACAGAATAAAAGAGATAGAAAAAAGACTCTCAGGTGTTCAAGATTTCACAGAAAACATTGACTCAACAGTCAAATAAATTGCAAAATGCATAAAGCTGGTAACTCAAAATATCCACGAACTCCGGGACACAATGAAAAGATCAAACCTAAGGATTATAGGTTTAGACAAGAGCAAGGATTTACATCTTTTTTTTTTTTTGAAAAAAAAAAATTTTATTCGATATATTTTTTATTTACATTTTAAATGATTTCCCGTTTCCTAGCCCCCCCACTCCCAGAAAGTCCTGTAAGCCCCCTTCTCTCCCCCTGTACTCCCACCCACCCCTTCCCACTTCCCCGTTCTGGTTTTGCTGAATACTGCTTCACTGAGTCTTTCCAGAACCAGGGACCACTCTTCCTTTCTTCTTGTACCTCATTTGATGTGTAGATTATGTTTTGGGCATTCCAGGTTTCTAGGTTAATATCCACTTATTAGTGAGTGCATACCAAGATTCACCTTTTGAGTCTGGGTTACCTCACTTAGTATGATGTTCTCTAGCTCCATCCATTTGCCTAAGAATTTCATGAATTCATTGTTTCTAATGGCTGAATAGTACTCCATTGTGTAGATATACCACAGTTTTTGCATCCACTCTTCTGTTGAGGGATACCTGAGTTCTTTCCAGGATCTGGCAATTATAAATAGGGCTGCTATGAACAAAGTAGAGCATGTATCCTTATTACATGGTGGGGAATCCTCTGGGTATATGCCCAGGAGTGGTATAGCAGGATCTTCTGGAAGTGAGGTGCCCAGTTTTCGGAGGAACCGCCAGACTGATTTCCAGAGTGGTTGTACCAATTTGCAACCCAACCAGCAGTGGAGGAGTGTTCCTCTTTCTCCACACCCCCTCCAACAACTGCTGTCTCCTGAATTTTTAATTTTAGCCATTCTGACTGGTGTAAGGTGAAATCTCAGGGTTTTTTTGATTTGCATTTCCCTAATGACTAATGAAGTTGAGCATTTTTTAAGATGCTTCTCCGCCATCCGAAGTTCTTCAAGTGAGAATTCTTTGTTTAACTCTGTACCCCATTTTTTAATAGGGTTGTTTGGTTTTCTGGGGTCTAACTTCTTGAGTTCTTTATATATATTGGATATTAGCTCTCTATCTGATGTAGGATTGGTGAAGAACTTTTCCCAATTTGTTGGTTGCCGATTTGTCCTCTTGATGGTGTCCTTTGCCTTACAGAAACTCTGTAATTTTATGAGGTCCCATTTGTCAATTCTTGATCTTAGAGCATACGCTATTGGTGTTCTGTTCAGAAACTTTCTCCCTGTACCGATGTCCTCAAGGGTCTTCCCCAGTTTCTTTTCTATTAGCTTCAGAGTGTCTGGCTTTATGTAGAGGTCCTTGATCCATTTGGATTTGAGCTTAGTACAAGGAGACAAGGATGGATCAATTCGCATTCTTCTGCATGCTGACCTCCAGTTGAACCAGCACCATTTGTTGAAAAGGCTATCTTTTTTCCATTGGATGTTTTCAGGCTGTTTGTTAAGGATCAAGTAGCCATAGGTGTGTGGGTTCATTTCTGGATCTTCAATCCTGTTCCATTGATCCTCCTGCCTGTCACTGTACCAATACCATGCAGTTTTTAACACTATTGCTCTGTAGTATTGCTTGAGGTCAGGGATACTGATTCCCCCAGACTTTTTTGTTGCTGAGAATAGTTTTAGCTATCCTGGGTTTTTTGTTATTCCAGATGAATTTGATAATTGCTCTTTCTAACTCTGTGAAGAATTGAGTTGGGATTTTGATGGATATTGCATTGAATCTGTAGATTACTTTTGGCAAAATGGCCATTTTAACTATATTGATTCTACCAATCCATGAGCATGGGAGGTTTTCCCATTTTTTGAGGTCTTCTTCCATTTCCTTCTTCAGAGTCTTGAAGTTCTTGTCATACATATCTTTCACGTGTTTGGTAAGAGTCACCCCAAGATACTTTATACTGTTTGTGGCTATGGTGAAGGGGGTCATTTCCCTACTTTCTTTCTCAGCCTGCTTATCCTTTGAGTATAGGAAGGCCACTGATTAGCTTGAGTTGATTTTATAACCTGCCTCTTTGCTGAAGTTGTTTATCAGATGTAGGATTTCTCTAGTGAAGTTTTTTGTCACTTATGTAGACTATCATGTCATCTGCAAGTAATGATAGTTTGACTTCTTCCTTTCCAATTTGTATCCCTTTGACCTCCTTATGTTGTCGAATTGCCTGAGCTAGTACTCAAGTACAATATTGAAAAGATAAGGAGAAAGGGGGCAGCCCTGACTAGTCCCTGATTTTAGTAGGATTGCTTCAAGTTTCTCTCCATTTAGTTTGATGCTGGCTACCAGTTTGCTGTATATTGCTTTTACTATGTTTAGGTATGGGCCTTGAATACCTGTTCTTTCCAAGACTTTAAGCATGAAAGGATGATGAATTTTGTCAAATGCTTTTTCAGCATCCGATGAAATGACCATGTGTTTTTTTTCTTTGAGTTTGTTTATGTAGTAGATTGCATTGATGGATTTCCTTATATTGAACCAACCCTGCATTCCCGGGATAAAGCCTACTTGATCATGATGGATGATCGTTTTGGTGTGTTCATGGATTCGGTTGGCAAGAATTTTTTTTATTGAGTATTTTTGCATCGATGTTCATAAGGGAGATTGGTCTGAAGTTCTCTTTTTTTGTTGGATCTTTGTGTGGTTTTGGTATCAGCATAATTGTGGCTTCATAGAAGGAATTGGGTAGTGTTTCTTCTGTTTCTATTTTGTGGAATAATTTGCAGAGTATTGGTGTTAACTCTTCTTTGAAGGTCTGATAGAATTCTGCACTGACACCATCTGGTCCTGTGCTTTTTTTGGTTGGAAGACTTTCTATGACTCCTTCTATTTCTTCAGGCATTATGGGACAGTTTAGATGATCTATTTGGTCCTGATTTAATTTTGGTATTTGGTATCTGTCAAGGAAATTGTCCATTTCCTCCATATTCTCCAGTTGAGTTGAGTACAGGCTCTTGTAGTAGGATCTGATGATTTTTTGGATTTCCTCAGTTTCTGTTGTTATATCTCCCTTTTCAGTTCTATGTTTGTTAATTTGGATTTCCATTGAGGAAAGTGCAGTGTTGAAGTCACCCGCAATTATTGTGTTCGGTGCAATGTGTGCTTTGAGCTTTCTCTGTGCCCTTTTTTCAGTCTGGCTAAGGGCTTATCTATCTTGTTGATTTTCTCAAAGAACCATCTCCTGGTTTTGTTGATTCTTTCTATGTTTCTCTTTGTTTCTACTTGATTGATTTCAGCCCTGAGTTTGATGATTTCCTGCCTTCTACTCCTCCTGGGTGAAATAGCTTCTTTTTGTTCCAGGGCTTTCAGGTGTGTCATTAAGCTAGAAATGTATGCTCTCTCCATTTTCTTTTTGGAGGCACTCAGTGCTATGAGTTTTCCTCTTAGCACTGCTTTCATTGTGTCCCATAGATTTGGGTATGTTGTGTCTTCATTTTCATTGTGTTCTAAAAAGTCTTTAATTTCTTTCTTTATTTCTTCCTTGACCAAGGTATCATTGAGTAGAATATTGTTCAATTTCCATGTGTATGTGGGTTTTCTGTTGTTTATGTTGCTATTGAAGACCACTTTTACTCCATAGTGATCTGATAGGAGGCATGGGATTAGTTCGATCTTATATTTGTTGAGGTCTGTCTTGTGACCAATTATATGGTCGATTTTGGAGAAGGTACCATGAGGTGCTGAGAAAAAGGTATATTCTTTTGCTTTAGGGTAGAATGTTCTATATATATCTGTTAAATCTAATTAGTCCAAAGCTTCAATTAGTTTCATTATGTCCCTGTTTAGTTTCTGTTTTCCTGATCGGTCCATTGAGGAAAGTGCAGTGTTGAAGTCACCCGCAATTATTGTGTTCGTTGCAATGTGTGCTTTGAGCTTTAGTAAAGTTTCTTTTACAAAAGAGGGTGCCCTTGCATTTGGAGCATAGATGTTTAGGATTGAGAGTTTTTCTTGTTGTATTTTTCCTTTGACCAGCAAGAAGTGTCCCTCAGAGTCTCTTTTGATGACTTTGGGTTGAAAGTCAATTTTATCTGATATTAAAATGGCTATTCCAGCATGTTTCCTGAGACCATTTGCTTGTAAAATTGTCTTCCAGCCTTTGACTCTAAGGTAGGGTTTGTCTTTGACCCTTAGGTGTGTTTCCTGTAAGCAGCAAAATGTAGGGTCCTGTTTACGTATCCAGTCAGTTAGTCTATGTCTTTTATTGGGGCATTGAGTCCATTGATGTTAAGAGATATTAAGGAATAGTGATTGTTACTTCCTGTCATTTTTGACATTCTTTTCTAAATTTGATTGGTTAACTTCTTTTGGGTTTGATGAAAGGTTACTATCTTGCTTTTTCCAGGGTGAAGTTTCCCTCCTTGTATTGGTGTTTTCCTCCTATTATCCTTTGTAGGGCTGGTTTGTGGATAGATATTGGGTAAACTTTGTTTTGTCATGGAATATCTTAGTTTCTCCATCTACGGTGATTGAGAGTTTTGCTGGTTATAGAAGTTTTGACTGGCATTTTTGTTCTCTTAGAGTCTGCATGAGATCTGCCCAGGATCTTCTAGCCTTCATAGTCTCAGGTGAAAAGTCTGCTGTGATTCTGATAGGTCTTCCTTTATATGTTACTTGGCCTTTTTCTTACTGCCTTTAATATTCTTTCTTTGTTTATTACATTTGGTGTTTTTATTATTATGTGACGGGAAGTATTTCTGTTCTCGTCCAGTCTCTTTGGAGTTCTGTAGGCTTCTTGTATATTCATGGGCATCTCTCTCTTTAGGTCAGGGAAGTTTTCTTCCATAATTTTATTGAAGATATTTGCTGGCCCTTTAAGTTGTAAAGTTTACTCTCATGTATGCCTATAATCCTTAGGTTTGGTCTTCACATTGTGTCCTGAATTTCCTGGATATTTTGGGTTACAAGCTTTTTGCATTTTGCATTTTCTTTAACTGTTGAGTCCATGGTTTCTATGGTATCTTCAGCATCTAAGATTCTTTCTTCTATCTCTTGTATTCTGTTGTTATTTGCATTTATGTCCCCTGATTTCTTCCCAAGGCTTTCTATCTCCAAAGCTGTCTCCCTTTGAGTATTCTTAGTTGTTTCTACTTCTGATTTTAGATCCTGGATGGTTTTGCTTAGCTCCTTCACTTGCTTGTTTGTGCTTTCCTGTAATTCTTTAAGAGATTTTTGTGCTTCCTCTTTCATGACCTCAGCCTGTTGACCAAAGTTCTCCTGTATTTCTTTAAGTGTTTTTTGCATTTCCTCATTATTGGCTTTTGTATTCTCCTGGATTTCTTGCAATGATTTTTGTGTTTCCCTTGCAAGGGCTTCTAACTTTTGATCCATTTTCTCCTGAATTTCTTTAAGTATGTCCTTCATATGTTCCTGTACCAGCATCATGACCAGTGATTTTAAATCCAAATCTTGTTTTACTGGTGTGATGGACTGTCCAGGACATGCTGGTAAAGGAGAATTGGGTTCAGATGTTGCCATATTGCCTTGATTTCTATTAGTGACGTTCCTGCATTTGCCTTTTGCCATCTAGTTCTCACTGGTGTTAGTTGGTGTTGTCAATGCTAGACTCACCAGTGCAAGCTGCCCCTTCCCAGGTGGCCTCTGGTACACAGCTTGCCTCCTGCACTGCCTACAGACAGGGTTCTGTTGCCCAGGCTGTTCAGATCCCGAAGCAGACACCTGAAGGCTCCCGCTGGAGCCTGCTGGATTCACTGGAGCACACCAACTTCTCCCCCCTGGCCGCCCGGAAGCCCCTCTTGCCTCTTGCAGGACCTGGAGATGTTGTGTTGCTGCCCAGGCTGATCTGGATCCAGAAGCGGAGACATCTGAGGGCTACAGCCAGAGGCCTCTGGACTGGAGCCTAACCTCTGTGCCGCAGGAAGGAGCTGTGCTGTGAGCTCCCAGACTGCCTCTGGATGCACACCAGGTCTCCCGCACTTCCTGGAGACCGAGTGCTGTGGCCCAGGCTGTTCAGATCCCAAAGCAGGCACCAGAAGGCTCCTGCTGGGACCCGCTGGACTCATCAGAGCACCCTGACTTCTCCCCGCTGGCCGCCCGGAAGCCCATCTTGCCTCTTGCAGGACCTGGAGATGTGGTGTTGCCGCCCAGCCTGACCTGGATCCGAAAGTGGAGACTATTCCTATCATTTTATCTATATAATTTCCATGATAATCTTTAATTTTAACATGTTTTTCTATATATTTCTACAATTTTATCAGAAATATTTTTCATGTAAATCTTCAAGTTTATCAAAAAATAATTCCACTTTTAATCAACTTAGGAATACTTTTATGCCTGCCATTATTATATTAATATAAATTAATATAATATATATAATTATAAAATATAATCTTCATTTCTAACATGTTTTTTCTACATTTTCTACAGTTTTATCAGAAATTTTTTGTGTAAATCTTCAATTCCATCATAAAATGTTTCTATCCAACATTTCAATTAACTAAGCCATGTTTTACATGTCTACTACTCTACTCTTTAATTTTCCATGAAAATTGTCAATTTTAACGTATTTATCTGAAATATTTTCCATGTAAATCTGTAATTTTATTATAAAGTGTTTTTACTTCCCTTTAAAAAAGAAAAGAAAAACAAATACACTCTTGAGAAAATGAGGATGTTTCTTACCAGACAATGAACTTGAATGTATCTAAATGCAAAAAAGAATAAATTATCTTTGTTTGAGAAAAAGAAAAAGAAAGAAAGAAAGAAAGAAAGAAAGAAAGAAAGAAAGAAAGAAAGAAAGAAAGAAAGAAAGGAAGAAAGAAATAATGGTTATGCATAATCTAAGTTTGGCCTTTTATGTTTATGTAGACCAAGGTGCATTTCTTCATTACTAAGTAGAGGCAATATTAACTACACTATAAGCAGTTGTAAAAACAAAATGAGACAGTTAATGCATGTTAAACATTTACATTATAAAAATACTCAAGTTTTCCATTTCCTACTTTTTTATTTTTTATCTGTAATGGGGACTCACCATGGAACCCTGTGTAGTTTAGAATACTCTATGTACAACCGATTTGTTTGAACTCCCAGAGATCCATCTACTTCTGTTTCCCAGCCTGTTCCTTTCCATTTTATTAAAATAGTCTTAGTTCCCTTCTTAGCACCCTATATTTTTGTCTACTCAGCAATCTCCAGATCAAAGATTATTCTTAAGTGAAATTGAAATTATTCATTTTACACATATTCGATCAAAAACTTCATTTCTGAAATAGACTTTTGCCTGCATTATTTCCCATTTCATTTACATGTCATTCCCATGTAAAGACAAATCTCTCAAACTTAATGTATGCTTCAGAAATCTGTACTGAAGTAAAATAAGAAAATATATTCATGTTTTCTGTTTTAAAATATTTGAAAGTTTAAAAAAGTTTGTGAATTCTGCTGAATTTGACCTCAGCAAACGGAATAGAACTGTAGGTCATTGCAACAGCAATGATAATTACATTAACCATTATATCTAGGGTCTGGAGAGATAGCTCAAAGTTAAGAGTGAATACTGCTGTTGCACATGACACAGGTGTGGCTTCCAGAAACCATCAGCTTATAACCATCTGTAAATCCAGTTACAGAGTATCTAGTACTGTCTTCTGATCTTGTTAGGCAGATGCCTGGTAATGCACATAACATTAAATAAGTTAAAAATTTACCTTCAACACCTTTAATATATGAGCTATTTATAATACTAGGGAAAGGCTTGGAAGATGGATCAGGAGGCTAGAGTTCTTGAGGCTCTTATAGAGAACCTCATTTCACTTCTCAGCATGTAAATAGTAGCTCATAAAACTATGTAACTACAGTCTCAAGTGATGTGATGACCTCATCACACCTTCACAGTTACTATATCATATGGTACATAGACGTACATGTGGGCAAAACAGACATGCACAAAATTAAAATTATGATTAAAACACAAACCAAACCTGTTGAATATCCAGTCTATAGGTAACTGTGATAGAATCTCCTATGTTCTCAAAGTACACATTGTCTTTTTGCTGCCTCTCATTTGTAAATAACGTTCTGTTGGAAACCTTATTTTCTCTACCCATATTTTAATTTTGGAGCAATTTTACTTTTATTCTTTGGCCACAATTTTAAAGTAACTGTTTATATAAAGGTTTAAACTCTGGAAATATTTGAGTCAGGACAGAAAGACAGGATTAAGTAAGAGGATATAAGTCCAAAATAAGTTGCTCACCATTGATCTGCCTTTCTTGATAGATAAGAGCATCAGCATGCTAGGTAGATAAGATAGCTCTCAGTGGGTATAAAAAAATAGGACATTAGTCTTTAATTAGAAAGAAAGATCCCCCAAAATCCTGTTTACTGTCTGCCTGACCTATCAGAAACATACAATCACAAACAGTCTGAAAGAACATCCGAAACAGACTAATATTTGATTAACTCTTTCTTTTGTATGTTCTTTTCTATATTAGATATTTTCTTTATTTACATATCAAATGTTATCTCTTTTCCTGGTTTGCCTCCAAAAACCCCCTAACCCATTCCCCCTCCCCAGTTCACCAACACACCAACTCCCTCTTAGCTAGGAAGTAACTTTGCCAAGAACAAGCCATGGGGTCCTACCTGGTATATGAGTGCAGCTTGGGTTCTGCTACAGGTTAAGATCTCAAGCTTGCTTTTTTTTTTTTTTTTTAAGATGGAGGCTGGTGTCTAACTTCTTGAGTTCTTTGTATATATTGGATATTAACCCTCTGTCGGATTTAATGTTCCTGAAGATCGTTTCCCAATCTGTTGGTTACCGTTTTGTCCATTTGACAGTGTCCTTTGCCTTACAGAAACTTTGTAATTTTATGAGGTCCCATTTGTCAGTTCTTGATCTTAGAGCATAAGCTGTTGGTGTTCTGTTCAGGAACTTTTCCCCTGTGCCCATGTCCTCAAGGGTATTCCCCAGTTTCTTTTCTATTACTTTCAGTGTGTCTGGTTTTATGTGGAGGTAGTTGATCCACTTGGAGTTGAGCTTAGTACAGGGAGCTAAGAATGGATCAATTAGCATTCTTCTGCATGCTGACCTCCAATTGAACCAGCACCATTTGTTGAAAAGGCTATCTTTTTTCCACTGGATGTTTTCAGCTACTTTGTCAAAGATCAAGTGACCATAGGTGTGTGGGTTCATTTCTGGATCTTCAATCCTATTCCATTGATCCACTTGCCTTTCATTGAACCAATACCATGCAGTTTTTATCACTATTGCTCTGTAGTAATGTTTGAGGTCTGGGATACTGATTTCCCCAGACGTTCTTTTACTGCTGAGAATAGTTTTAGCTATCCTGGGTTTTTTGATATTCCAGAAGAATTTGAGAACTGCTCTTTCTAACTCTATGAAGCACTGAGTTGGGGTTTTGATGGTGATTCTGTTAAATCTGTAAAATCTGATTGCTTTTGACAAGATGGCCATTTCAACTATATTAATCCTGCCAATGCACGAGCATGGAAGATTTTTCCAATTTTCTGAGGTCTTCTTCGATTTCCTTCTTCAGAAACCTGAATTTCTTGTCGTAGAGATCTTTCACTTGTTTGGTTAGAGTTACACCAAGATACTTTATGTTGTTTGTGATGCATGCCAGGGAATCCTCTGGGTCTATGCCCAGGAGAGGTATAGCAGGGTCCTCCAGAAGTGTCACATCCAGTTTTCTGAAGAACCGCCAGATTGATTTCCAAAGTGGTTGTACCATCTTGCAATCCCACCAGCAGTGGAGGAGTGTTCCTCTTTCTCCACATCCTCACCAACACCTGCTGTCTCCTGAGTTTTTCATCTTTGCCATTCTGACTGGTGTGAGGTGAAATCTCAGGGGTTTTTTTTGATTTGCATTTCCCTAATGATTAATGATGTTGAACATTTCTTAAGGTGCTTCTCAGCCATCTGAAGTTCTTCAGGTGAAAATTCTTTGTTTAGCTCTGTATCCCATTTTTGAATAGGGTTATTTGGTACAAGTGTTAATTAAGCAGAGCTGCATTCTTTGTGATTCTTGGACATTTGAGCTCACTGACAGTCTTCTGAATATAGTATTTTTAGTTTTGTTTTTGATACCTGGGCAGTATACATACATCAGTCCTCCTCATTCCCACTGTTATAAACTCCGGCTACACCTACTTCTCAAACACGTGATATTGTTTCTTTGTTGTTACAAGTATATCTATACATACATCTATATGTATAAAGCTATATCTTTATTCAATGTTCTGAATCAAGTTTTTGTTTGTAAATATATCTGAATTTCAAAGAATAGGAAGGAATTGCACAAGCGTAGAAGCAAAGACCAGAGCAAGGAACTGAGACTTGGAGTTGTTACAAGGTTAATTATTACAAAGCAAAGATGCTCATGAAGCATAAAGACACACAAAGTGACTTGATTTTCACATCAGAGACACATGCAAGATATCTCCAAAATGAAGATTATAATGCCACTTCACTTGTAAGTAATTTCTTCCATTTTTTGTTTTCTGGTTAATTTCCATCTCATTGTTACAGTGTTGCAATATGATTCTGTCCATGTAAGAAAATATGTCTGAAAATAAGTTTATTTCAGCAAACGCATAGAAGGACAACGCTGTGTGATGTTGCTTAGTTCATTACTGAAAAGAATCAATTCTCCTTAAACATCTGCAGTGATTTGATGTTCCAGGATGGGTTGGAACTTGGCACGGAGTTGTGGGGTTGGAGGAGAGGGTTTCTCCTCCTCAGAGGAGAAGAGGAGGGTACCAAAGCTGTGTTAGGGGGAACTGGGAAGAGACTGCAGTCAGTGATTGGGATGTAAAATAAATAAATGAACAAACAAATGGGAAAAGGACAGATTCTAAGAATATTTCAGACAATTCCATTTCTTCTTCATCTAGTTAATTTTGTAGATGCAGGAAACAGTAATTTTGCTAGGAAGAGAGGGAAAGATGCTAACAGAATATTAAGTGGTTTTGATTTTAAATAATGGCCATATATTATGGGAGAAATACACATATATCTCAATCAAGGCACCCCTGTTCTGGGGTCTATTCAGTTTATATTACTGGCCCAAACAATAGAGATTACTAAAATTTTAACCTATTTGGCCTGTAACTTAATGATGTACAGTGAAACTGATGCATGAAGACTCTCTTGCCCAGCAGCACTAGTGCCCTAATTTATAATTTAAACACTGCTTACATCCTAAAAGGATTTATAATAAAATATCATAAAATATAAATAACCATGGTTATCAAAACAGAAACACAGTAGTGACTTTGAAGAAATCACATGGTTTAGATTTCTCTCATTCATTATATACTGGATATGAGAATATCAATGGATGCTTCGAGAGATTTCTCAGCTTGATGCTTCCCAAGCTCATTTTCCAAATTGGTTATCTCAATGAAAGGAAAGAATAATGATGCTTTATGTGTAGAAATGTCCTCTCCTTAAGCAATAGTGTCTCCAAAATCATAGCAAGTATTTAAGATAAATTGTTCAGCCATGAAATATACATTAAAATCAGTATCTTATGATAAATATGCAATCTCCTGTCATGTATATAGCAAATATCTTTAGGAATCACTTCACTGACTGTTTTTTTCAGATCTTGTTTGGTTTTATCCTAGGTGTCTAGACTATTTAGCTTCTGGTTCTTGGCCTTCAAGGCAGTGTCAAGCATGGGCTCCTACTTATGGCATGGGTCTCAGATTGGGCCAGTTACTGGATGGCCAATTCTCCATGTCATATGCAGTTTTACCAGAGGACATATTACAGGCAGAAAAGATTTTAGGGTGAAAGTTTGTGGCTGGATTGAAAGGAAGTGTATCTTTTTTTAAAAAAGGGGGTAAAGAGTTTAAAAACAAAGTTTCCAGACTTCCCTCAAAAGGGTTTTGTTTTGAACATGCAGGTAGCAGACACCTCAGCAGGCAGGTAGGATATCTGTTTTAACTTTGGATAGAGATAGAAGATAAGAAATAAAAAATTAAAAAAATCAATACAAATAAATTTAAAAACAGGATTATGTATAAGATGACTCTCTGAGGTCAAGAAAATATGAAAATAGTTTTAGAGTTCTGGGATATTTTTAGAGTTCTAACTGTTTTCTTTCCAAGTTGTTGGAGGACAGAGACATGAGGAATACTCTGGAGAAGAACATACCCATGGAATCGTTACAAAAGGAAAACAAAATACAAAAAAGAAACCCCTCACATTATGTCCTATGAGCATTTTTGTTCAGCTTTAGAGAGAGAAAACAGAAAGCTACTGTGCTGCCTTAGCTGAACAGACTTTTCAGTGGTGTTTGAGGGTATATTAAGGTCATTTATCTGAAGTTTCAAGAGTAAATTCTGAAGAATTCTAAGGATCTCATAACTGTCACACAAAAAAGAATTCCAGACAAACATACATGTTTATATTTCTACTTTTATATTTAGGAAAGTAGACAGTCAGCAGTATCAAAGACAATGTAAATGGAACAGAAAATTGTCCAGTTTTAAAGCCTAGCATACCTTTATACTTTCCTCTGAATAACTATGATGCAAAAAAACAAAAAACAAACAAACAAAACAAACAAACAAACAAAAAAAACCACCAAACTTCATATCAGCTTCTTGGGTATCTATTTCAAATCAGAAGCATATTTGTTACAAAGGAGAAAATTCCTTTGTGAGAAAAATTAAAAGGATGGGTAAGTGTGAAAAGCTATCCAATTGTATGTGGTGGTGGTAGGTATGTGCATGTTCGTGGGAATGTGAAGAGATGTGTCAATATTTGTACCTTGGCAGATGCAAGTGGAGGCCAGTGATACACACTGTGTATCTTCCTTGGCCCCTCTCCCATTGTATTTCCTTAGAGAGGGTCTCCTACCAATCTCAGAACTTCTCACTTTGGTGAGGCTACATGGCCAATAAGCTCTAGTGCTGAATTTATATCTGTTCCACACAGCACTGGGATTGATAGATAGTTACTGTCATTTACATGTGTGTACAGGACCCAAATCTGGGTTGTCATCTTACAGAGCAACCACTTCACTTGTTGGATCATTTGATACATTAATATTTGATTTATAAGGTATACATTAATTGGAGTCAAAGTTTATTGGACTTTTGTGGTTACAAACAGTATGTGTTAGGAATCACTGAATGAACTTAAGTCTAACAAGTCCCTAATTAAAAAAAATTTTTTTTAAAAATCTTCCAAGCAACCCAGCACTTTGCAGTTGCATCAACTGACCTGAGGGCACAGAGGGAGGTATGGACTGAAAGTAAGCTCAAAATAATTATAATCTTATTAGAAGATGAGACTATTTTCCTTCAATTTATCTGAGGAATGATGAAAAAACTATTTTCTTGAAATTATATTTTAAAGTCAGCTTTAGAATTATATTTTAAAGTCTGAGTTTGACACTGCTAATGAGAGATGTAAATACATTGACAACTTAGGAGAAAATAAATGTATCTCAAGGATGTAGTCATAGGATCATTTATCATTTGTTTTGGGAGTGCACAGTGACTAAAAACTGCATGTATTATCTCCAGAACACTTTGCACAAGTGAAAAAGTAGAGAAGGAATGGAAGTTTTAGTTCTTCTAGCTCTAAAAGTAAGAGATGGTATGTCCAACGAGACTGAGAGTTTCTGCCTTAGGCATCTGGAGAGTGGACAATTTCTACTAGCATCCCTATCTCTATAATCATGATTGGCTATCAGTTTTTTACAAATGATTTTTACGAAGCCTAAATCTGCTTTGACACCAGTGTCACCTTTTTAAATCTATTATGCTTTTTAAGAAAAAAAATTCACTTCTCTTCTAATCACAGTTTTTCCTGTAAATATAATTTTAAAAATTCCCTTAATCCTTCTCAGAAAAGGTTCATTTTGACAGGTAAGCGAATCTCACCTTCTTTGGTTCTAATTGTACCCTTCTGCTATTGATGTCATGAAGTTTTAACTGAACAGTTAAGTTCTTCCCAGCATCGATAAAGGGGTCAAAGGGCAGGAATCTCAAGGACCTAGAATATAGTATATATCTGTGGAGGATGAGAACACACCTACTCTAGTTCCAGTTCTTCATTGAAATGGTCTAAGAGTATGAAATTAGCAAGGCCTAGGTCTTAGCTGTTTACCACAGTGTGCAAAGTGCAACATGTTCATTGAGCAATTCAAACATTTATGAAGTAGAATCCTTGCTAAGTGTAAAAATGAAAATAGAAAAAAAATGCAGATGAGCTCAAATATTCCAAAGAATCTTGGAGAGATTGAATATGTCCATTAGCTTATTTATGACAGTGCTTTGCTGATATGTGTACATGTTGAAATATAAAATTGTATACATTATATATTCACAGCTTTGTTTATTAGCCATGCCTCAATAGATTATCAAATTATTAAGTAACACAGAAATTAAAGCAGAATAGCAACACACTGTCAGAATATTATTAAATTACCTAGTATCAGTCCATCTATCTTTAGTCATCTATGACATTAAAGTTTGAAGGTGGGGGAACTACTCAATTCAGAGGATAAGAACATTAATTTGGATAAATATGGTAAAGTTTCATAATATACTAGAATGAAATATTATTAAACCCATCACATTGTCCAATGAGAATATGGTAGTAGAAACATTTTATAAGCATAATGTAAATGATATAGCTTTATGGTGTCATAATTTCTGGAATCATGACATAGTCATTTCTTATTTCCATCCCAAAATCTTTAGACTGTGCCAAGTATGTATTAGCATCACTTGTTTATGTAAAAGAGGACCTGTTTATCCATCTTAGGAATCCAAAACTTTCCACTCTAAACACAAACAGGATGTACAGTCTGACACTATATACTGCACACAGGAGGAAAACTGAATATATGCATCAAGTACAGTTGAGTTGGAAACCATGTTCATAGTGACCACAGAGTACAGAAGCTGAAAAGAACACAAATAAGTTGTCAATGTTAGTGCCATGGAAAGAGCACTCAGGAGAAAGGGTCCTCACTGCTCTTCCTGGGGCTCTGATGCAGGCCCAAGAGCCATCTTTATGACTTATAAAAATTACTTCAAAGTTGTCATAGAAGTGTCTAGTTGTTTTTATGAAGGTGCAAAATATATCACAACCAAAGCAACTTAAGGGAGGAAAAGTTAATTTTAACCTAGAGTTGCAGGTCACTATCTGACACTGTTGGAAGTCAGGGCAGGAACAGTGAAGCAGAGACCACAGCAAAATGTACCTTGCTCTCTGACACACTCATTGGCTTATTGATTCATAGTTACTAGCTTTTTATATATTTCAGACCCTCCTACCCAGTGATAGTACTATACACAATGGGTTTTCTCTATCAACCAATAAAAAACACCATTCATCACAAACATGGCCACAGCTCAATCTGATAGACACAATTCTTCAACTGAAGTTCTCTCTTCACAGGTGATTCTTATGTTTTACCAATTGGACAATCAAAACTAATCAACAAAGCAGATATCTATTATATATATATATATGGTATATAGTAGAGTCCATTTCAGTGTGACTCACTGTGGAAATTCTGAAGAATATGGAAACTCTGAAGATCGGAAGTTACTGTACACCCATCACCACTTGTAGATGTTATTGAAGGCAAATGAAGATGTCAAGTCTTGGCTTTCAATTTCCAGAAAAGAGCCACATGGTTAGGCTTAGTAATACCTAAGAAATCTCTCATCTTAGAGCCAGAGTAATACAATTTAAGCTGAAACCTACAAAAGTCGCTTGACGTTCATGTGCTGCAAATTGCAAAGACCAATGATTAATGAAACCATGAAGTATACTTTTTAAAAATAATGTGTTAAAAGAGATTTTCTGTCTCTATATTATTAGTTTAATTATAGTATGGCCAGCTGGATATTTAAGATTCAACTCAATATAAAGGGAGAGTGGTTATTTGTAAATTCATCAGAATTAAGAAATTGATTTTAAAAACAGCACATGATATACACAGTGTATTCTTTTGTCATACTTGGGGCACTCTGAGAACATTATCAAATCATGAGAAAATTTTAATGATTAAAACTGACATTTCAAAAACAATAAGTCACCACAGCAAAAGTATTCTGTTCAGCAAACATTACTCTGTTCTGTACAAATCACAACTCATATTATTTTGAAACAACATCATTTTGTAGCAAGAGATTGAAAGCAAAATTTTAGCAGTTGGGATTGATTGGGGTTGATTTCAGTGTATGACTTCTAAACATAGTCCTTCCCAGTCCATACCAAATTTAATGCCATTTCTGTGACTAAGTCAGACTCACCTGATCTTTATATGCTCTCCATTGGCCATGTACTTTGGAATAACACACCACATCTGGTCTTATATCCAGGCTCTTAAACTGTGAAAGACTACTTCCAGAGACTTAAACTCCCACAGCAAAGTGCTGAGTCTGGTAAGAATTACCCTTGCTTCTAGCAAACACTGGTGGCAGAGTGTCCCTTTCTCCATTTGAGACCTTTGTTCACTGATTTTCCAAAATTGATCTTTATTTATATATAGTGAGTGTTATCTGTCTTTATTTTTTGTATTTTGTTATTTAATATTTTTATAAACCTGATATATATTTTCAATCTAACTTTAAATCTTTATTCAGCCAATCTTTAGTAATTTGAATGTATTTACAATAGCAACTTAAAGTTTGCCTAGGAATTTACCTAGGAAGCCCAACTGTTTTTCAGTCTTAGAGTGTCTTTAGAATTCTTTGTTATCTGTGTATGGTTTGGGAACAGAAAATAATGTACTGTCTAAACAAAGCAGACCCTTGTTCTCTGAGCTACTGTTGCATCACTGGGGCTGAAATTCTCCCTCACTGTGGCATTGATACCATTAGGATAGCAGACCTACCATGGGCACATTCTATAAGTGTGGCTCCTGAAGTTGCCACACAGTAATAGTGGTGAGTTAATCAGCACAAACATTTTAATTAATAAGAATCGAACACTTGGTTAAGGGCTTCTGTGTCTGATGATACAAATCACAATGCTTTGAAAACCTTTTGTCTGGCTTCTCCTTTGGGTCCTCCTTACATAGGACATCAAAATTGATGGGTCCTGATAAACTGATTCTGCAATCTTCCTCCACAAATGATGCACCAGATAATGTTGATACTTAGCATCTCAAGAACATGCCATTAATCTGCAAGAGACTATGAAAACATTCTCTTTAAGACTGCATTTTTCTCTCTGTGTTTTCTGAAGTTTAATTTGCTCTGGCATTAATTTTAGCAGCAGTGTCTTGTGTTTTGTGAGAATCACAGCCTTCTAAACTCTCAGCAGCGTTTTTCCAGAGAGGGAAGTTTAAGGTTGATCAAACAATTTTATGGTCCTACTTTATGAGTAGGGAGTTTAGGAACCTGAAAGCCAAGCCAAATAACAAAATAAGTTTGGAAGGTAAGTTTCTCCATATGGAGTCTCCATATTCTACTGATGAGCCAATCTGTCTCCAAGTTGGGCTTGAAAACTATCTTAATACAAAGATAAACTAGGCTCATTCCTGTTCATGTTTAAATCTGTTTTTAAAGGATTGGGCTATGCCCATCTGTACCTTAACTACAATAGCTCTGTAGTACTGCCTGTTCCAGAAACCTTTGTTTCTAAAGGTTATTAGAAGCAACTTTTATAAATAAATTACCTATGTGTTTCAAACAGTTTTCTATAATTATTTTTCTTATGTGCTGTTCCTGTAACCCTGACTCTTTCTTGCCAAATGCCCCATCTGGAAAACCATTACCCTCATGTTATTAAAACTTTATCCTGCCCTTGTCTAATTCTGACCTCCTAAACATTGCCTTAGAGGGAGCTAGTTTATGAATATAAAAATTAAAATAAATGCTAGTTTTAGTTAATTTGGCTATGATGATTTGGGTTTGTTATTTTTCTTCTTGAAGCATTGGTATTAATACCATGAATGCTGAGCTATAGTTTTTCTCTTAATTTTGAGAGGGAGGTAAGGCTTTTAGCCAAGTTCAAAATCATAAATCTTATTTTTTCCACAGATATTCACTCATTATCCACCTCTAAATAATTCTTAGACTATTTTATTATCTGATTAATTTTTATATTTTTTCTGTTTAATAGCATTTCCAATATTTCCTTTGCTTTCTTGGAAGACTGTTTTGATGCTATTACTCTGCCATCTTCTCACCCAGCCATTGAGGCTTAAAGGGTTGGAAGAAAAATTGCACAGACCTATTTTAATGGTCTTTTTAAGTTGTCCAGTGGGGAGGCAGAGGCAGATGAATGTTGGTGCTAAGTTCAATGCCTCCTATTTTAAGTAGTCCAAGTTCCCAGCACATGCAGTGGTACTACACACCTTTGTTGTAGGTCTTTCTTCCTCAGATGAACCTCACTGGTAATTATCCCATCACATCACAGATGTGTATCTCCTAGATGATTTTAAATTCCAATCAATAATAAACATCACAGGTGGAAAGAATTTTCTTCTATTAATTATTATATTCTAAAAAATAATATTCTCCTAGATGCCTTTTTGTTTTCTTTTTATTAATTAATTAATTAAATTACTTACATCCCCACTGCAGTTTCTATTTCTTCCTGTCCTAATGGTCCTTCTTGCACTTCTCTTCCTTCTTCTATCCACTCCTTCTTCCTTCTGTTTAGAAAAGAAAGGCCTCCCATGAATATCAACCTGCCCTGACTTTTCAAGTTTCAGTAAAACTAGCTGTATCGTCTCCTTGTGTGAAAAAAGCCACAAATCACAAATGTGTCCTTAGCCATTCTGGACATGGTAGGCACATCATCATGTCACACTGCAAAAAGAAAGAATGAAAATATGACTGAGCTCCTCTGAGGACCAAATTGCAGTATGCAATGGTCCCTAGAATTTGATATGAGTGCAAGTTTTCTTTGTAACTTGATTGATCTCTGTGTCTTCTGAGAAAAATCTTCCCCTACACAATTGAAGACTGTGATTTTTCTTATTTTTTTTAGCATTGAGGTGATTTTAGTAGATTCCCATTCTAGAAGCTCTGTTCTGCCTGGAAAGTATGACAGACAGAACTCTTTACAGACTTGTGCTTTCAATATTGAAATACTAAAAATGTAAAAATAACTTCAAAAATGGAATAAAAATATAATTGTATTACACTACCTATACATTTTGCATTTTTCATTAAGGTTTTTCTTTGTCTGTTTCAATATTCCCACATGCATAAATGCCCAGTTGAGGGATGGATAAATGCCCACTTATGTCCAAATGTTTAACCCAGAAGGGCTCCTGTCTAAAGAAAGTGTGTGGACAAAGTGTGGAACAGAGACTGAAGAAAAGGCCATCCAAAGACAACCCTACAAGGTGATACAGCCCTTATACAGACACCAAACCCAGATACTATTTCAAATGCAAAGAAGAGCTTGCTGACAGGAGGCTGTTATAGCTATGTTCTGAGAGGCTCTACCAGAGCCTGACAAATACAGAGGCAGGTCGTTGCAGCCAACCATTGGACTTAGCAGGGCTCACCAATGGAGGAGTTAGAGAAAGGACTGTAGGAGCTGAAGGAGTTTGCAACCCTACCCCATAGGAAGAACAATATCAACCAACCAGAACCCCCCAGACCTCCCAGGAACTAAACCAGCAACCAAAGAGCTGTACCCATGGCTCCAGCTGTATATGCAGCAGAGGATGGCATTTTCTGGCATCAATAGCAGGAGAAGCCCTTGCTCCTATGAAGACTTGATTAGACTTGATTCTTCAGTGTACAGGAATGCCAGCGCTTTGAGACTAAAATGGTAGGAGGAGGAGCATTCTCACAGAAGCAGAGGGAGGGGTAATGGGAGAGGATTGTTATAGAGGGGAAATCAGGAAAGGAGGCTAACATTTGAAATGAAAATACATTAAATATCCAATAAAAAGGAAAGGGGAAATTATTTGAAATGTAAAAAAAGAATATATCAAATAAAAAAAAATAAGTTGTCAAAACAAAAAACAAACAAACCAAAAAAAAAAAAAAAAAGGAAATCCCATAGCACATTTATAAGATTAATACAGGTCCATTCCGAGAGGTGCATCCATCTTGGTCTCTGACTCCATGGATTGGACAGACTGAGGTACACAAACATAATCCGAGGCCAACACCCCGGTGGTCTGAGCCCGACGGGCGTTGGCCTGCACCCAGGCCCTGGGCTGGTGGGGGGGGGCATCGGGGTGCCAACCCAGACAGGAGGTTTTTTGCCCAGGCCTGCGCGCGCACCGCCATTTTGCCTGCAGGACGACAGAGAGCTCTGGCGGGCAGACCTGTAACAGGCAAAGCCTGAGGCTAACAAAGCGGGGGTCTAGGCCCCAAAAGGCACAGGACTGACCCCAAGAACTGGGCGGCTTGGTGGGCCATCTGTGAGTCAACCCGCCCAGGAGGTTGTTAGCACAGCAGACTCTCCCTGAGCTTTCAGGGAGCGCGGGCGCACACGCCCACCATCCTAGTCACCTGGCTGACCCAATTAACAGTCATAGCCCTAGGGGAACTTTGCTTGGACCTTGGCTTCCCAGGCTTTTGCCTGGACTCAGGGCCTAGGCAGCCAGGCTAACCTTGTGTGCGCCAGCCCAGTTGGGGGGGGGGATCGGCTGCCCAGCGGAGTGAGCAGAACACAGGGGAGGTCACAGCAGCATACACCGTCGGCACTCCCTGGGGGTGCACACGGGCTCCTTCTGGTCCACAGACACAATCTGGGGCAAGGCCTCAGGCTTAAGCCGTCAGCTCAACTCTCTCCGCTTCCGGATCCAGATCAGCCTGGGCGGCCGCACCACATCTACAGGTCCAGCAAGAGGCTAGCTGGGCTTCCGGGCAGGCAGCTGGGAGAAGTCAGTGTGCTCCAGTGAATCCAGCCAGCCCCAGCAGGAGCCTTCGGGTGCCTGCTTTGGGATCTGAACAGCCTGGGCAGCAGCACCCTGTCTACAAGCAGTGCAGGAGGTAAGCTGTGCACCAGAGGCCAACTGGGAAGGGGCAGCTTGCACTGGTGAGTCCAGCACTGACAAGACAAACTAACACCAGTGAGAACTAGATGGCAAAAGGCAAACGCAGGAAGGTCACTAACAGAAATCAAGGCAATATGGCAACATCTGAACCCAATTCTCCTCTACCAACATGTCCTGGATACCCCATCACACCAGTAAAACAAGATTTGGATTTAAAATCACTGGTCATGATGCTGGTACAGGAACACATGAAGGACATACTTAAAGAAATTCAGGAGAAAATGGATCAAAAGTTAGAAGCCCTTGCAAGGGAAACACAAAAATCACTGAAAGAAATCCAGGAGAATACAAAAGCCAACAAGGAGGAAATGCAAAAAAACACTTAAAGAAATACAGGAGAACTTTGGTCAACAGGCTGAGGTCATGAAAGAGGAAACACAAAAATCTCTTAAAGAATTACAGGAAAGCACAAACAAGCAAGTGAAGGAGCTAAGCAAAACCATCCAGGATCTAAAATCAGAAGTAGAAACAACTAAGAAAACTCAAAGGGAGACAACTTTGGAGATAGAAAGCCTTGGGAAGAAATCAGGGGACAGAGATGCAAATATCAACAACAGAATACAAGAGATAGAAGAAAGAATCTCAGATGCTGAAGATTCCATAGAAACCATGGACTCAACAGTTAAAGAAAATGCAAAATGCAAAAAGCTTGTAACCCAAAATATCCAGGAAATCCAGGACACAATGAGAAGACCAAACCTAAGGATTATAGGCATAGATGAGAGTGAAGATTTACAACTTAAAGGGCCAGCAAATATCTTCAATAAAATTATGGAAGAAAACTTCCCTAACCTAAAGAGAGAGATGCCCATGAATATACAAGAAGCCTACAGAACTCCAAACAGACTGGATCAGAACAGAAATACTTCCCGTCACATAATAATCAAAACACCAAATGTTCTAAAAAAAGAAAGAATACTAAAGGCAGTAAGAGAAAAAGGCCAAGTAACATATAAAGGAAGACCTATCAGAATCACAGCAGACTTTTCACCTGAGACTATGAAGGCTAGAAGGTCCTGGGCAGATCTCATGCAGACTCTAAGAGAACACAAATGCCAACCAAAACTACTATATCAAGCAAAACTCTCAATCACCATAGATGGAGAAACTAAGATATTTCATGACAAAACCAAGTTTACCCAATATCTATCCACAAACCCAGCCCTAAAAAGGATAATAGGAGGACAACACCAATACAAGGAGGGAAACTTCATCCTGGAAAAAGCAAGATAGTAACCTTTCATCAAACCCAAAAGAAGTTAAGCATTCAAATTTAAAAAATAACGTCAAAAATGATAGGAAGTAACAATCACTATTCCTTAATATCTCTTAACATCAATGGACTTAATGCCCCAATAAAAAGACACAGACTAACTGAATGGATACGTAAACGGGACCCTACATTTTGCTGCTTACAGGAAACACACCTCAGGGTCAAAGACAAACACTACCTTAGAGTAAAAGGCTGGAAGACAATTTAACAAGCAAATGGTCTCAGGAAACAAGCTGGAGTAGGCATTTTAATATCAGATAAAATTGACTTTCAACCCAAAGTCATCAAAAGAGACCCTGAGGGACACTTCTTGCTGGTCAAAGGAAAAATACAAAAAGAAGAACTGTCAATCCTGAACATCTATGCCCCAAATGCAAGGGCACCCTCTTTCGTAAAAGAAACTTTATTAAAACTAAAAGCAAACATTGCACCTAACACAATAATTGTGGGTGACTTCAACACTGCACTTTCCTCAATGGACCGATCAGGAAAACAGAAACTAAACAGGGACACAATGAAACTAATTGAAGCTTTGAACCAATTAGATTTAACAGATATATATAGAACATTCTATCCTAAAACAAAAGAATATACCTTTTTCTCAGCACCTCATGGTACCTTCTCCAAAATCGACCATATAATTGGTCACAAGACAGACCTCAACAAATATAAGAAGATAGAACTAATCCCATGCCTCCTATCTGATCACTATGGAGTAAAAGTGGTCTTCAATAGCAACAGAAACAACAGAAAACCCACATACACATGGAAACTGAACAATACTCTACTCAATGATACCTTGGTCAAGGAAGAAATAAAGAAAGAAATTAAAGACTTTTTAGAACACAATGAAAATGAAAACACAACATACCCAAATCTATGGGACACAATGAAAGCAGTGCTAAGAGGAAAACTCATAGCCCTGAGTGCCTCCAAAAAGAAAATGGAGAGAGCATACATTACCAGCTTAATGACACACCTGAAAGCCCTAGAACAAAAAGAAGCTATTTCACCCAGGAGGAGTAGAAGGTAGGAAATCATCAAACTCAGGGCCGAAATCAATCAAGTAGAAACAAAGAGAACCATACAAAAAATCAACAAAACCAGGAGCTGGTTCTTTGAGAAAATCAACAAGATAGATAAACCCTTAGCCAGACTGACCAAAGGGCACAGAGAAAGTATCCAAATTAACAAACTTAGAAATGAAAAGGGAGATATAACAACGGAAACTGAGGAAATCCAAAAAATCATCAGATCCTACTACAAGAGACTGTACTCAACACAACTGGAGAATCTGGAGGAAATGGACAATTTCCTTGAGAGATACCAAATACTAAAATTAAATCAGGACTAACTAGACCATCTAAACAGTCCCATAATGCCTAAAGAAATAGAAGGAGTCATAGAAAGTCTTCCAACCAAAAAAAGCACAGGACCAGATGGCTTCAGTGCAGAATTCTACCAGACCTTCAAAAAAGAGTTAACACCAATACTCTTCAAACTATTCCACAAAATAGAAACAGAAGGAACACTACCCAATCCCTTCTACGAAGCCACAATTACGCTGATACCAAAGCCACAAAAAGATCCAACAAAGAAAGAGAACTTCAGACCAATTTCCCTTATGAACATTGATGCAAAAATACTCAATAAAATTCTTGCCAACCGAATCCAAGAACACATCAAAACGATTATCCACCATGATCAAGTAGGCTTTATCCCGGGAATGCAGGGTTGGTTCAAAATACGGAAATCCATCAATACAATCCACTACATAAACAAACTCAAAGAACAAAACCACATGGTTATTTCATTGGATGCTGAAAAAGCATTTGACAAAATTCAGCATCCTTTCATGCTTAAAGTCTTGGAGAGAACAGGAATTCAAGGCCCATACCTAAACATAGTAAAAGCAATATACAGCAAACCGGTAGCCAGCATCAAACTAAATGGAGAGAAACTTGAAGCAATCCCACTGAAATCAGGGACCAGACAAGGCTGCCCCCTTTCTCCTTATCTTTTCAATATTGTACTTGAGGTACTAGCTCGGGCAATTCGACAACATAAGGAGGTCAAAGGGATACAAATTGGAAAGGAAGAAGTCAAACAATCATTATTTGCAGACGACATGATCGTCTACCTAAGTGACCCAAAGAACTCCACTAGAGAGCTCCTACAGCTGATAAACAACTTCAGCAAAATGGCAGGTTATAAAATCAACTCAAGCAAATCAGTGGCCTTCCTATACTCAAAGGATAAGCAGGCTGAGAAAGAAATTAGGGAAATGACCCCCTTCACAATAGCCACAAACAGTATAAAGTATCTTGGGGTGACTCTTACCAAACATGTGAAAGATCTGTATGACAAGAACTTCAAGACTCTGAAGAAGGAAATGGAAGAAGACCTCAAAAAATGGGAAAACCTCCCATGCTCATGGATCGGTAGAATCAATATAGTTAAAATGGCCATTTTGCCTAAAGCACTATACAGATTCAATGCAATACCCATCAAAATCCCAACTCAATTCTTCACAGAGTTAGAAAGAGCAATTATCAAATTCATCTGGAACAACAAAAAACCCAGGATAGCTAAAACTATTCTCAGCAACAAAAGAAAATCTGGGGGAATCAGTATCCCTGACCTCAAGCAATACTACAGAGCAATAGTGTTAAAAACTGCATGGTATTGGTACAGTGACAGGCAGGAGGATCAATGGAACAGGATTGAAGATCCAGAAATGAACCCACACACCTATGGCCACTTGATCCTCGACAAAGAGGCTGAAAACATCCAATGGAAAAAAGATAGCCTTTTCAACAAATGGTGCTGGTTCAACTGGAGGTCAGCATGCAGAAGAATGCGAATTGATCCATCCTTGTCTCCTTGTACTAAGCTCAAATCCAAATGGATCAAGGACCTCCACATAAAGCCAGACACTCTGAAGCTAATAGAAAAGAAACTGGGGAAGACCCTTGAGGACATCGGTACAGGGAGTAAGTTTCTGAACAGAACACCAATAGCGTATGCTCTAAGATCAAGAATTGACAAATGGCACCTCATAAAATTACAGTTTCTGTAAGGCAAAGGACACCATCAAGAGGACAAATCGGCAACCAACAAATTGGGAAAAGATCTTCACCAATCCTACATCAGATAGAGGGCTAATATCCAATATATATAAAGAACTCAAGAAGTTAGACTCCAGAAAACCGAACAACCCTATTAAAAAATGGGGTACAGAGTTAAACAAAGAATTCTCACCTGAAGAAATTCGGATGGCGGAGAAGCATCTTAAAAAGTGCTCAACTTCATTAGTCATTAGGGAAATGCAAATCAAAACAACCCTAAGATTTCATCTTACACCAGTCAGAATGGCTAAGATTAAAAATTCAGGAGACAGTAGGTGTTGGAGAGGGTGTGGAGAAAGAGGAACACTCCTCCACTGCTGGTGGGGTTGCCAATTGGTACAACCACTCTGGAAAGCAGTCTGGCGGTTCCTCCGAAAACTGGGCACCTCACTTCCAGAAGATCCGGCTATACCACTCCTGGGCATATACCCAGAAGACTCCCCACCATGTAATAAGGATACATGCTCTACTATGTTCATAGCAGCCCTATTTATAATTACCAGATGCTGGAAAGAACCCAGGTATCCCTCAACAGAAGAGTGGATGCAAAAAATGTGGTATATCTACACAATGGAGTACTATTCAGCCATTAGAAACAATGAATTCATGAAATTCTTAGGCAAATGGATGGAGCTAGAGAATATCATACTAAGTGAGGTAACCCAGACTCAAAAGGTGAATCATGGTATGCACTCACTAATAAGTGGGTATTAACCTAGAAAACTGGAATACCCAAAACATAATCCACACATCAAATGAGGTACAAGAAGAAAGGAGGAGTGGCCCCTGGTTCTGGAAAGACTCAGTGAAACAGTATTCTGCAAAACCAGAACGGGGAAGTGGGAAGGGGTGGGTGGGAGGACAGGGGAAGAGAAGGGCGCTTACGGGACTTTCGGGGAGTGGGGGGGCTAGAAAAGGGAAATCATTTGAAATGTAAATAAATTACGTCGAATAAAAAATTAAAAAAAAAATACGGGTCCATTCCAAATAATGGCATGATGTGTTTACAGTTTGCTAGGCACTGCATTTTGCTGCTGAGATGCCTTTGGGTAACAAACACAGGCACAAAATAACCAATGAAACAGTGATCACCTGAGTGATCTTGGAACTTTGTATGTATTGTCTTGCTTGATTCCTCATTGTACTATTTACCCTTAATACCTGCATGTAATTAAAATGATATAAAAGCAGATTGGAAAAAAATTAAACCTGACTCAGCCTCAGTACTTGCTGTCATCATGCTACAATATTTTTTAACTGTCTTTTTTCTTTTCTTTTTTTTTTTTTACATTCTTTGTTTACATTCCAAATGATTTCCCCTTTCCCAGTTCCCCCCTCCCCATAAGTCCCAAAAGCCCTCTTCCCTTCACCCATTCCCCAATCAACCCCCTCCCACTTTTCTGTCCTGGTAATCCCCTACATTATTGCATCCAGCCTTTCCAGGACCAGGGACATTTCCTTCCTTCTGGGGAATCATTTGATATGTTAATTGTGTCTTGGATATTCAGAGCTTCTGGGCTAATATCCACTTATCAGTGACTGCATTCCATGTGTGTTCTTTTGTGATTGAGTTACCTCACTTAAGATATTTTCCAGTTCCAAACATTTGCTTAAGAATTTCATAAATTCAATGTTTTTAATTGCTGAGTAGTATTCCATTGTGTAAATATACCATATTCTGTATCCATTCCTCCGTTGAGGGCTCTGGAAATCTGTCTGGCAGTTCCTCAGAAAACTGGGCATGACACTTCTGGAGGACCCTGTCTTTTTTCTTTTTAATCTTTACTCCTGCCCTATAGAACCTGTTGATCGACTGAGCTGCCTTAGTCATAGCCAGCATTTTGGCATTTTGCATTTTCTTTGACTGTTGTGTCAATGTTTGCTATGGTTCTTCTGCATCTGAGATTCTCTCTTCTATCTCTTGTGTTCTGTTGATGATGCTTGCATTTATTACTCCTAATCTCTTTCCTACTTTTCTATCTCCAGAGTTGTCTCCCTTTGTGATTTCTTTATTGCTTCTGCTTCCATTTTTAAAGCCTGGATGGTTTTATTCAATTCCTTCACCTGTTTGTTTGTGTTTTTCTATAATTCTTTAAGGAATTTTTGAATTTCCTCTTTAAGGGCTTCTACCTGTTTCCCTGTGCTCCTGTATTTCTTTAAGGGAGTTATTTATGTCCTTCTTAAAGTTATCTTTCAGCATCATGAGATGTAATTTTAAATCCAAATCTTACCTTTCTGGTATGTTTGGGTATCCAGGACTTGCTGTGATGGAAGAACTGGGTTCTGATGATGCCAAGTAGCCTTGGCTTCTGTTGATAAGGTTCTTGTGCTTGCCTTTTGCCATCTGGCAATCTCTGGTGTTACTTGGTCTTGCTGACTCTGGCTGAAGCTTGTGCTTCCTGTGGGCCTGTAAGCCGGTGTCAGCACTCCTGGCAAGATCAGCTCTCGCCTAGGCATATTTTTGGTGTGGGGTGCTGTGGAACAGTCTTAGATCCAGGATGCAGATGGAGACCAGAAGGTTCCTGTCCCAGCTGCTCAACTGTTCCTGTGCCCTGTACACTCCTGGCTGGTCCTGCTTAGGACTGTTATTGGAGAGAAAGTGAAGATCTTACCTCTGAGTCCAGGAGTGAGAGCACTCCTGGGAGACCAGCTTTCTTTTTTCAGGACCTGTGTACAGAAGTCCCAGCACCAGGGTGTAGATCCACAGAATTCTTTCTTCATCCCAGATGTCACACCTTCTATTCTGGCCTTTCATATAGCTCATAGGTTTTTGATTGACAGGTGATACATCCATATACTATACAAGGGATTCTTTCTACAGATTAGCTTATTTCATTCTTCAGAGGATCTGATCAGAGGTTTAAGGAATCATGCCTGCACCTAAAAATCTAGGAAAATGGAGAAGATAACTAGATGTAATGTAATAAGTTACTAATTTTGACAAAACACATTATGAATACAATGTTATAAAATTAAGGATGTCTTCTTAAAACAAATACCCCAAAACTTGCCAGGAAAAATAAATACCCTATCCCAATCTAAATTTTATTGTCCTTGTGATGCTTTTAAAACTTCATAGGTATATACTTCAAAGCCTGGGGTTTTTTGGATTTAATTGTTAAAACAGGCTTTCCCTTGTGATTCTCCAAAAATAAGATTTTCATTGGAAAATTCTCGACATTCTATTTGAAAGTGATGATGTTGCCTAGCAACCATATTACTTTACCATCCCCATGAGTTAGAAAGATACTAACTCACACACCAAGGCTTAAAACAGAAGATGGAAAAAAATTGGAATCACTAGTATAATATCCATGGGAAGTGAGATCCAGATATTAAAGCTTAAAAGTACCCAAAAAGTCTTTTTATTTAATTTCTCATTGCTAAAACATGTGCACACCAGGATCTTCAACGGGAGTTTAATCCTTTGAAACTCTCAAATTTTGTGAATTAGCAATGAGAATGGATGACTAATGTGAAAGTCTGCATTGACATGGAGCTGATAAGTGTTTAATACATTTTGATAGGAATAAAAGGAAATTTAAATAATGAAACAAAAGAAAAAACAGAAAATTGTTTATGAAACAGAAATGAGTGGTAGAAGTAATTTTCTCAGTGTAGAGTCTGATAAACTCTCACTTTGAATCCATCCCTCTTGACAGTAGGTTTGCACACAGCTAGTCTGCTACAGTTGAAAAGACATAGAATTTGGAGAAAAAAAACTGAAGGTTTCCCACCCGGTTCTAGATGATGTCATTAGGGGAAAGTTCCTGTTTAGTTCAAAGTTTCTTTTTCTTATCAGTACTTCCTGCACACTATATCTTGTTGTAAAATACCTAACGCTGGTTAGTTTGGTGAAGAGCATCTTCAATCAGAGTTATAACTCAACCAATTCTACCACATAGTATGAGACAAAAAGAGTTCCCTATACTCAGGGATTAAGGTCCAGAAAGGCAGTTTTGTTGGAGTGGATAGTATCATACTCATGCAGATACTAAGTGGACTCACTGGGTTTAATAAAGAGTAATCGAGTTTAGAGGGGAAAGTAGTAGTAAGATAGAATATGAATAGAAAGGGTGGGGTATATATGTATGAAATTCTAAAACATTTTGTTTTAAATTTATCAGAGAAAGACATTAGACTGGAGAGGTAGAGATAGGCAGTATTGAATGGGGAGACCTTAATGTATTCAAGGATGAAAGGAAGGATTAAGGTAGATGGCAAATAGAAAGTGATAAAGAGAATGTGGTCTGTTCTTAGTTAGTGGGAACTACCCTAAAAAGAAGCAGAATCTTATTTTACGAATATAGAAAATTCTCTGAGAATGTAGTAATCAAAAAGATTACTACTACTTAAGCAAAAACCATTTTATATTACTTGCTTAGTGTTTGAGGTTAAAAGAGCAAGATATGAACTAATGAGAATTGCAGTAGAAAAATCAGACTCTTTTCACTGTTAGATTTTTTATACAGCATTGTTCTTTCAGAAGTTATAAACACAGAAGGCAGATAAAAAGGATCAGAGAGGTTATTTGGATTAGGGTACATGATATGAAACTCACAAAGGATCAATAAAAGTAAAGATAATATATATGTATATGTATGTGTATGTGTATGTGCATATATATATATATATATATATATATATATATATATATATATATATATATATATATATGCAGGAACCCAGTATTCTGAGTATTCACTGAAGACAGAGGAATTTTCTGGGTTTCTAGAACTGCAATGGCCACTCTGGAATCTGCTCTCTATATTAATACTTAAATGAGCATTAATTTAGCATTAATTAATGTGCACAGGTTAGTTTGGTGCTGATACAGGCTCAATGTCTGTGACTGCTTGTTTAACCCAATGGATTCAGTCTAGAAACTGTCTACTTGAGCAGACCTACAATCTGAGACTACAGAACACATTTGCCATTTGCCTTCAGACACAGTCTGTACACAGTAACTGGAAGATGTAGCAGGGTCTTTGCAGTACTAGGTTTTACTAGAACAGCCTTAGATTGGACATCCAACAAATATCTCTATCTACATCCCATGCCTTAGCCCCATGTAGTGTCAGTCTTTTGATCCCCTCCCACCTGTGGATTGGAAGAACTAACATAGGCTGAAGAGTTTCTGATCTTTTTAAATGGTTCTTTCACCTCACTTAAGGTGCACAGGGTTGACACAATCCTTGAACTCCTGGGAAGATGTTTTTGTTTCATTTTGTCTTTTATTAGTGTTATCTCTTCTTAAAGTTGTATTTATTTAGGTATTATTTTGGAATAAGAAATTGCTATGAAGCTCTGGCTCTCTAGCCACTGGCTTTGTAAGCCAAACTTGGCTCTACAGCAATCTTCTGCCTCATCCTCAAGTTCTTGTGGGGAACCGTCCTGAGCTATTCAGATTTAATGCTTACTCATGACCCTAAGGTGGTGGCTCCTAAAATATGAGAACAATTAACTAAAGCCTTCCCCATGAGCTGTCAGTGCGAGAAGATTCTGAGAATACCACAAGATGTTCTTGCCCTAACCGAGGCATGTTCCTGCCTGTGTTAACTCCAGGTGTCCCCACCAGATGACCTTCGATCGCTAGGGGTGTCTCTGCCCTACCCTCCTTTGCTCTTGTGTGAAGGTCAATTTCTTCTCTGTAGGCCTTAAAACCCGTTGACCTCCCCGACATTAAATGAGGCCTTGACACAACCCAGACTGACTCTGACTTTGTTAGCATGCTTGGCCCCCCTTCTCTCTCCCCCCATTTTTGACCCTCAGGTAGCGCCTCTTCAAGACCCTGGAATAACTGGACCTGCTGGACGGGTCATAGTGGTGCCTGAACAGGGACCCAAAGTAAGGTCAACTACTGGATGAAGGAGGAGAAACCCCAGGAAGAGGATTCAAGGACCCCACAGACCGCATAGCTTGTGCATCGCTGGAGGTGCAGGTGAGTGGCCGAACAATTGTCGTCTGATTGTCATGGGGAAGCAACTATTAAAAGAGGCTTGTTTTATAGGAAGAATCAAGCAATCATTCAGGGAGAGAGGAGTAAGAGTTAAGAAAAAAGATTTAATTAAGTTTTTTTGTTTTATCCATGAAAAGTGCACTTGGTTGTTCTTGAGTGGACCTGACAGCCACCCACTAAGTTGGAATAAGTTTGGCAAAGAAATTAATAAGATTTTAAAAACAGGTGAACCAGTGTCCGATACATTTTTTTAGTTACTGGGGCCTTATATGGGACATAATAAAAGATGTTGAAAATGGAGGAGAAAGTGCCCGTCAGTTAGCCATTGCTGACGACTTTCTACAAACCTCAAGACCACAGGAAAGCGTCGAGGGTGGGCTGCTCTCTCCATGTCCCTCTGTGATTGTAGGTATGCCTGGGGATATAGAAAACCCTCCCCCAAGGATTACACCACCCGTGGAGGACCCCAAAATTCCTAGAAATATATACCGTTCTCTTAAGGAGATTTCAAAAAGCCAAAATGAAACTAAAAACCGCTCCTTTGACTCAAAATTAAACACAGCCTCCGAGGCTGAGTTAGAGGAGGAAGCTGCCAGATATGAAGAGGAAAGGTATGGTGATGGACACAGGTGGGTGGCAAGCAGGCCAGGCAGACGGCTAGCCACCCGGGACCCCACGGCCCTGCACTAGTCCCTCGTGCCATGGTATACTGGAGCCTGGGGCCCTAGCGGCGGCCTTTTTTCCCTACATCGCCATCTGCCAAGCTCCAGCCAGCATGGATGCAGCTGGTTAAAGGCTCATGATTCTTAACATATTTTGTAATTAAGATAATTGTAAGAATGATACAATTCTTATTGTGGCCATTATAGGCCTATTGCCACTTTTCCAAAAGTTTATAGTCTACAATGGTAGGAGCAAAATTTAACCTTCCAAGATTAAAAGGGAGATCTCAGTGGAAATTTATTTCATATCAAACAGGCTAATTGACTACTATGAAACTAGGATTCTTCTGGGAATCCTGGAACTACAGGTTCCTTTGGTTATTCAATCCTCAATATGTCTTTGCAGGACAGGATAGGCAGGTTTGGATCAGATATTAGATAAAAAGCTCAGATTAGAAGATGGTTAAGTTTGAGGAAGTGCAGAGAATGTCCTTGCCAAGGACTCAAGGTGGGTCCTTGGGCAAAAAAAAAAAAAAAAAAAAAAAAAAAAAGGAATTTACATTTGAATTAATACAAGGCTTGTGGCTGCCTCAGTGGAAGCTTGTGAAAAACTATTTTTGCCTTACAGGCCTCAACTAGGGAATGTTTGGCTAAAAGGACATTGCTTACATTCTTATCCAGGTGTGGTTTAAAATGCAGTTCAAAACATTGAAAGGTCAATAAGACTATATAGAACTTATAAAGGCATTAACATTTGGCTTGTCTACCCCATACAAAATTTATAGGGTGTTTTTTGCTTTACATTCTGACAATTATAAAAGCATTTGCTTCTAAATTTAAAGAAGCAATGAAACAATTTCATTACAAGTTTTTTTTTTCTTCAAGGAATGGCTAGTAGCCTTACCTTAAGTGAGAAAAGATATTTTGTCTCTATCTCAATACAAGAAGCTAGGATCTTAAATTCTTCAGTGTACAATGTTCATGAAATGTTTGTTACAGGCCTTTGCTCCTAACTATGGGCTTTAAATTTTTTAAGTAAATGATTTTTCAAAGGTTGTTAAGATATATTAATTGGCTTTATCTTATATTATCCTCATCTTAAGCTTGCCCGTGAAAGACCTAAACCTGTTTTCAAGGTAGAAAACGTTTGTTCCTTGTTTCAAACAGCAATCAAATTGGTTATTACAAAACATTGATGGTTGATCTATTACATGGCAATCCTTTTTAAGGCAAAATTAATAATTGTTATCTAAAAGATAAATTGTTAAAAATATGCTTCTATACATATTTATTATTGTTATACATCGTCCTATAAAAATACATCTACTATGGGAGTAAAGCTCATATAATTAGATCACATGTTTATTCTTTTGAGTGTCCCCTTGCTTCAGCACAGATAATTGAATCGGGTGCTGTAGCTGTTTTTTTAAAAATGTTAAAAATCATACTTTTGATATATATATATATATATATATATATATATATATATATCTCATGGCTTACAATTGCTTGAAATTGTTTCTTTTGTAATGCTACTAATTCATAACTTTTACAATACAAATGAAATTCAAAAAATTAATCAAAATATACATATGACCATTAGAAAGCTTTTCAAGATTTCTAATTATAACTGTTTTTACATATATTTTTATACTGAATGTTCCAAATCAAATTAAGACAAATATTATAACTGATTATTATAGTCAACCATTTGAGATGTTTTATTGACAACTTGATATTAATTGTATTACTGAGATTCCTCATAATTTGCAGAAGCAAGATATTATGGAACAGGCCCATAGAACTTTACAACAATATTTTTATAATAAAAGAAGGGAGAATTACATCTCTATATACTCCAAAAAATTTAAAAATTTTAATGCCAGGGAACTCTGTGTAGAGAAGAGGCATGTTTGTGTTCTTTCTACAGGATGCTGAAGGAACATGCTAGCTGCCAGAGTATGCTGATGCTGAGACTTTGCCCTGGCTCTCCACCTTGCTCCCCAGCCTTTTGGGGCCCCTCCTGGGTCTTTTGTTGCTTTTGTCATTTGGCCCCTGTGCTTTTATCAGATTAACCAGTTTTGTTAAATCACAGATCGATTCTGCCTTGAACAGACCAGTTGCAGCCTACTACTATTGGCTGGACATCCGAGACTCAGCCGAAAAACACTCTTCCACCTACGTGGAGGTAGCAATTGCCGGCCTTTAGTTCTCCACCCTTGCTGCAGGCACAGAGCTTTCTTGGTTCCTGAAAGCTGTAGAAACGTCTGTGCCAGGGAGGGTGACCTCCAGCTCCTAATAGTGGCTGAGGGCCTTAAGCTGTGGAGTAGTCAATGACAGGAAATATTGTGGTGCTACGAGCCAGATGCACACCTCCTATCAGCTGCAGGATGACTCCATGATGGGATTATTGTGAATCTGCTACCTGGGTTCCCATCATACCCACCAAGGGCCTGATTAAGCCATTGGAGTAGGATGTGATGCCAGGAGTGGGTGAAACTTACATAGCCTAAGGCAGAGACCCTGCCCTACTATGATCTAAAAAGGCCTTGTTACTGCAGTGCTGGACATGGGGGCAAAACCACATAGCCTAAAACAGGTTCTCCACTGACCCTCTTTACATAGCTACCCCCCAACTTAAGAAAGAAAAAAGGGAGAGATGTGGGAAGCCATCCTGAGCTATTCAGATTTAATGCTTACTCATGGCCCTAAGGTGGTGGCTGCTAAAATATGAGAACAATTAACTAGAGCCTTCCCCATGAGCTGTCAGTGTGCGAAGATTCTGAGAATACCACATGATTTTCCTGCCCTAACTGCAGAATGTTCCTGCCGTATTAACTCCGGGTGTCCCCACCAGATGACCTCTTCCTGCTTTGATCGCCAGGGGTGTCTCTGCCCTTCCCTCCTTTGTTCTTGTGTGAAGGTTATTTCTTCTCTGTAAGCCTTAAAACCCGCTTGTCTCCCCCACATTAAATTAGACCTTGACACAACCCAGACTGATTTTGTCTTTCTTAGCATGCTTACCCTCCTTTCTCTCTGCCCCCCATTTTTGACCCTCAGGTAGAGCCTCTTCAGGACCCTGGAATAACTGGACCTGCTGGACGGGTCAGGTTCTACAATATAAATGTGTATCATAACACCTGTTTTTGGATTATTTCTCCAATCTGATGGTTTTGCAAGCCACTGAGAACTAATAAATTTTATCTTACTAACTTGCTAATGTGGTTTTCAAATATTAAACTTTAAGCAAAACATTTAATCTGTCTAACGGTAAGTGTGAATTAATGATTGCAAAAATGGTTGGAGCTAAAATAATTTATATTAAAGGGTTAAAAACATTACTTCAAAATGAGATTTTTCTGCAAAAGTCTTTGCCTTTATGCGCATAAAAATATAAACATACATAAATATTATATGTAAAAATTATGCTAGGGAGACTCCATATAATAACGGTGAAGAAATGGTCATGAAACAAACAAACAACAACAACAACAACAACAAAAAACCCAAGCACACACACATACAAGAAAACAAAAAACATATCAGCAGTTCTTATTCTGTGAGTACTGACCATTTGAGATTTAAATGACTTTTTCAGAGGAATTGCATATTGGATATTCTGCATATCCGATATTTATATCATTTTATAACATTAACAAAATTACTGTTGTAAAATAACAACAAATATAATTTTATGGTAGAAATTACCTTATCAAGAGTAAGTATTTCAAAGGCCACAATATTAGGAAGTTTGACAACCACTTTTAAATATAATAAGAATGGAGACATTAATGTAACAATTTTAGTAACTTTCAGAGAACAAAGGAAAACTCTTGTTAGTTGGCGTATTATCTGCACATCACATATATTGGAGTTCTTTAAACTGGACTTTTGAATCTAATAATGGGATTCCTTGAAAGAACATATACCCCACTAGAAGCAAGGACTCAATAAAATGTGACACATGATTTTCAATGGACATTATAATGCCCTTGTAAAACTAAAAGTATTTGTTTAATGTCAGATCTCATTAATAATACCTGTGAGTGTTTGGCTGTGAAGATACAGGTGAAATAAGAAGTGAAAAAAAAAATTCCTTCTCTTTATTTTTCCTCAGAACAGGGCTACTATATCTGTGGTTAATAGGTCTCTGCTCTTCCAGAGAAGTTGAGTTCCCAGCAAACACATGAGGCAGCTATCAACTGCTCATATATCTAACTCCATGAAGTCTATTGCCCTCTTCTAGGCTTCCCAGGGAATTAACTCAAATACATATACAAGAGATTAATAAAAATAAATTTATGAGATAAGTGTCCCATGACCTTCCCATGCCCTTGGTTGTAGCAGAAGGACTCAGGCCACTGACACTCATCCTTTCTACTGTCAAATGAAGAGAGAATGTCAGAGAGAATATGGGGACAGAAAATTGAAATTGGTGGGCATCTTGAGAATGAATTAGAAATATAATGTAATAGAAACTCCCAGAAATCTATAAGCTTTACTCTAGCAAAACCCCCAAGTAATAGGAGATATAGAGCCTGATAGGCCATCGTCTATAACTAGGAAAGGCTTCCAGTGGAAGAATAAAGAGACTAACACAACCACAATCCTTCAATCTAAAATTTGTCCTTCCTGCAAGATGTGCTGAGTTAAAGATGTTCCAGAACATGTGGAATTTCCCAACCAATGATCATGAGAGAAATATGCCAGATCAGGAACTCAATGCATGAAACAGTCTGAAAGACCAGAAATGAAAGGGTGGATAGCCCAGACACCTAGGATAGAACCAAACAAGACTGGAAAACAAACTATTTTTTTTAAAGTCAATGAAATGATTCCTATTGATACTCTGCTTTGCTTGTAGAACAGAGTCTAACATAATCAACATCAGATAGGCTCCATTTAGCAACTAATGCAAGCAGTTGCATAAAACCACAACTAAACATTAGAATGAGCTGAGGGAATCCTATGGAAGAGGGTGAGGAATAATTATAAGGGTTAGAAGATTCAATAAGAAACTGATCCACAGAATCAAATAACTAATGCTTATAGGGGCTTAGAAAGACTAAACATACAATCAAAATGTATAGATCTGATCTAGGTCCTCTGCATATCTTTATAGTTGTTTACCTTGGTATTCTTATGAATACCTAACAGAAGGAGCAGAGGCTGTCTCTGACCTTTTTGTCTGCTTTTAGATCCACTTTTCTCTTACAGGATTGTCTTCTTTAGCATTAATGTGAAAGGTTGTGTCCAGTCTTACTGCCAACTTGATGTGTCATATTTGGTGGATATCTCTGGGATGCCTGTCCTTTTCTGGAGGAAGAGTAGAGCTCTGGGAAAGAGTAGGCGTGGGGAGAGAATGAAAGGAGAGGGGTAAACTGTGTTTGGCATACAATATATCAGAGAAGAATAAATTTAAAAAAGAGAAAACTATATTTACCTCCTTGCTCATGGATAGATATCAAAAGCTAATAACTCTCTTCACATATTTTTAATGTTTTGGATATAAGAATTTTATGTAACATGAACCTGTGTTTTTAAATATTAGTGTCATTACCATGAAGGTGATTAGAGCTACTCCAAATCTTCCTGAATTTCTTTCTGCAACTGTGAGCCAAGAGTGTCTGTCCTTATTCTCTGATTGTCCTGCCAGCAAGCCCTCCATACATTAATGCTGCAGGATGAAAGACAGAAGGGCAGATGTCAACTGTTTGCATTTGCAGATGCATCAGTTAGATCCAAACATAATAAAAGCTTCCTGCTAAGATTTCTGTGAAGACTTGAATCTCTCATAATGTATGTGGATACTTGCTGGTGCTGTGCTTATTCAAGCGGTGTTAGTGAGTGCTTTCAGACTTTTTCCTCAAATGTTTACAATGTAAGGATACAACAGTGCTTTTGCGGATAAACTCATTAAGTGTCTGAAAATTTTTAGGTCACACTTATCAGTAATAACTTTATTCTATTGCTAGACTCCAACAAAAATAATGCTATATAATCTTAGTGGATATACACACAGCATATTTTATTTGTAAGCAGTAAGGAAAAAAAAAAACATAAGAAAATGCAATCAAAACCCAAATCCATCTTTATGGTAAATCCATCTTTATGGTAAATCCATCTGTTGGTAATATTCATATAAAAATCCCCCGCTTATTTACTTCAAGATCAGACTCTATAAATCATCCATGTTTGTTCTCTGAGTATGCCTTTTAGGAAGAATTAATTTTGAATATCAAAGATATCTGTGCCTTTTACTCTCAGACATGTTGATAGAATTAGAAGGTTAGATGTGTTTAATTTTTTTGCTGTTTAAATTTTAGATAAACACTTTTAAAATCCTTTTTTTCTTGTGCTGCATAAATGAGTCATGTTCTTTTAAACTTTAGTTCCATTTCATTTGATCTACTTCACTTTGTATTATTTGTGTTAATGAAATACTAAAAACTATCTCATAGCATGTAAAAATGAGTAGACATTGGACACCAACTGTCATTTTATAGCCCATGCAGATTAAGAATTATACTTTATTAACGTATTGCAATTTATTATTCTCATTAGTGTTTCTTATTTATGGAAAATTCTTTTCATTATTTAAAACAATGTACATTCAGAGTGACTGTTTTAATACCCAAGCACTTCTCTTCTTTATTTGAGCATCTTTGAAAGTGTGTTTCTCTGACAGTACTTTAAACTAAATCAGAAAACACACGAAATCACAGTAGTTCTATTTCCTGGGGTATACTTTTCCTGTGTACCCTTTTCTCCTGCAAGGAAGCCTTCTTAAGATTAACACATCTCTCTAAAAGTGGTAAACAAGGCATAAAAACAATCACTGAAAACCTTTAACGTAAGCAGAAATGATAATGAAACAAAATTTTGTGCAAGAAAAGCAGATCTGTGAGAGACAGCATCATTGTTGATTTGGATGTGTGTGTGTGTGTGTGTGTGTGTGTGTGTGTGTGTGTATGGAGGAGGGGGAGTAATCTGTAAGAAGGGGATTTGCCACCTAGGACAATCAGGCTCTGTTTATTTTTTCATGAGGGTCATCTACTCATTTCACAACTCAAAATATGGCCCATTTGCTTTAAGCCTGAGGGTGACCTCTATCATCATATATTTTGATCATGAATCAGAATACATGGTTTACATAGTTTGGCTTCCCCCTCTCCTGACAGGACCCATAATCTTCACTGATATTCACACTGACACTTCACAATGTAGACTTTAAGAATTATCTGTCATGAGTGGGCTCATATACTTGCACACTTTTTTCACATGAGAGACTTCTTCATATTGACTTTTCCAGGACTGTTTTTCACTAATTGCAACTCTAAGGTTTAAATAGATGAAAAATTTTCCAAATATTGAGCATAATTGAAGGGTTTGCTATGAATGTTTCTCTAGACACCTATGAGTTAAGAATTATTTTTAATTCTTAAGTATAATTCTTTGGAATATTTTCTTTATGTAAATGTTTGTTGAGAAGAAGATGACTGGAAGCAGGAGGGTTGGGCATGGGAAAGAGAAAGATAAGGTTGGGGGAGGACAAAGGGAGAGAGTAGTGGGAGAGACAACTGAACTGAGGGTTTGTATCTCTGGCAGAAGCTAAAATCTTAGGACAATGTAAACTGGAAAGTCCCTAAAATCTGTGCAAGAATCTAGCCAAGACTCCTAGCTATGAGGGATATAGAGCCTGAACCAGCCATGACCTGTAATCAGACAAGACTTTCTGTGGAGTGATTAGGGCACCAATCTAGCCACAAAAGCTTAGACCAACAATTTGTTTTTCATACAGATAGGCAGAAGTAAAATATGGACCATACTTTGAGAGAAAAGCCAAGCAATGGCTTGAGACTCATGACATGAGAGGGAGCTTCCCCCTGACACTATTCATGATATTTTGCTATACTTCCAGACAGGAGCCTGTCATACAAGAAGCTTCTCCCAGGAACTGATATGAACTAATGGAGAACCCCACTAAACATTAAGTGGAATCCTGTGGAATCCTGTGGAAGATGGGGGAGGGAGGATTGAAGGAGGTAGAAGGGTCAAAGACTCCATAAGAAAATCTACAAAATCAGGTGATTCTGGTGGCCCAAAGAGGTCCCATAGAGGCTCCTAGAGACTGAACTGACAAACAGAGCATTCATGGGAAGGACCTCTGCACATATGTAAGAGTTGTATAGCTGGCTTTTCTTGTGGGACTCCAAAACAGAAGCACACTCTGTCTTTGGCTACATTTCCTGCCTTTGGATCCCTTTCCCCCAACTGGGCTGCCTTGTCTAGTCTCAATAGAAGAAGGCATTCCTTGTCTTACTGCAACTTGATATACCAAGACTGGTTGATATCTATGGGAGGCCTCTATTTTCTGGAGAGAAGTAGAAGTGGGGTGGAATTGGAAAAAGGAGATGTGAGAGGAAAGTACTAGGAAGAAGGGAGTGAGGGCAAGCTGCAATTAGACAGTAAAGTAAATAAATAACATACTTACTAAAAAAAAAGGTTTGAGTGGAAAAAGTCTCCTGTAGGCTTATGTGACTGTATATTTGATCTCAATTTGGTAGCAATATTTTGGTTAGTTATGTTATATTTAGGCTGTGCAAACTTGCTAAAGGAAATATGCCACTTGTGGTAAATTTTAGAAGTTTATACAATTTCATCTATATGTACAAATTTTTATTTGTAAAACAATGGTAAATACATTTTAAACTAATGATATGTTGTCCAGAATAATGGCAAAATGGCTTTTTTTTTTCAATCTCAGAGCATAGGGATGTGAAATAGGAGGGCTGTCCTAAGCTTACGGCCATTCAGGGCTATACAGGGAGTTTGACCTTTTGTTTTTTTAAATTGTCTTTCCCTGCCATTTCTTATAATCATACTTTTATATCTAAATTCTACCCACCAATCTATAAATAGATCATCTGTCCCTCTACAAATCAATCGGTCTCTAGTTTATGTAGTGAGGCTCTGTATCAGGACATAAAAAAAATGAGTAGATATCGAATCAAAAAGGAAAAATGTAAGGTTTCAACAGAACATAGTAGTGTCTAGAAAACATTTATCATAGAAATACTAAATTGCATCAAGGATAAAAATGGTTCCACATGTTCTAATTGTAACATGTTATTCTTTGACCCAATTGTTGAATTAAATTAAACTTTACGGTCAATATGTGAAAGACGGTTATTAGTTTGAAACAGGATTTAAATTCACTTCATTCAAATTTTTTCATTCACTTTGCCCATTCACGTATCTACAGATGTGTGCACTGTAGTGGCTATTCCTTGTCATCAACTTGATTATATCTGGAATGAACTACAATCCAAAATTGGAAGGCTCACCTGTGATCCTAATCTGGAGGCTGAAAGACCACCAGACCAAGATTCTGACCTGGATTTTGGCATGTAGTTCTTGAGACACAGTGGCTACGAACTCCAGAAGATTAAGAAAGGAAGATAACTGAGTTCAAAATCATCTAGGACAAAGCAAGTCCCAGATCCAGGTGTGGTGTCACACACCTTTAATCTGGGCCACACCTTATGCCAGAGACCTACATAAGGACATTGGAAGATGGAAGATTCACTCTTTCTTCTCTGCTTGTTTGCCTTGTGGGACTGAGCAACTACAAGATCCTTGGACTACCATTCATAGTTGCTGCTGATAATTGTTGGGGAGCTGGACTACAGACTGTAAGTCATCAACAAATTCCCCTACTATATAGAGACTACTCATGAATTTTGTGACTCTAGAGAACCCAGAATAATACGTTCACAAACATAAACAGGCACAAAGAAGCACTTTATTGATGACAGATAGCTATACATCACAAATATAATCATGTTTTACAGTTATAGGAAAACAGTCAAATATTGTAAATATCCACATTTGAAAACACCCATATGAAGATGGATGAACATAAAATGTCTTCCTATGCCTATTATAATACAGATTCTGCAGAACATAACCCTTATGGCCATGTGTTGATGTTCTCTGAGCACTGTGTCTACTTCAACTGTGGCATCTGACATGCTTTCCCAGCCCTGAGTCAATTTTCATGGAATAAACAGAATAAATGTCTGACTTGGATAATCTTAACAAGATCCTATGTGCTCATTTAAATCACTACTTCTGTATCTATAAATAATGGCCAACACCTATCATTGTAATACTATCCTGGTATAGTCTGACAGATTGTTATAATAGTCTGAGAGTATGTACTTTGGTAAAACAAGATTAGTATTACTTATTTTCTGATTAATATCCATTTATTAGTGTGAATATACCATTCATGTCCCTTTGGGTCTGAGTTTCCTCACTCAGGATGATATTTTTTATTTCCATATATTTGCCTGCAAAACTCAGGATGTCCTCTTTCTTAATAGCTGAGTAGTATTCCATTGTGTAAATGAATCACATTGTTGGTATCTATTCTATCGTGGGACATCTTGGTTGTTTTCAGCTTCTGGCTATTACAAACAAGGCCTCTATAAACATAATGGAGCACGTTCACCTGTGGCATGGTGAGCATATTTTGGGTATATTCCCAAGAGTGGTATAGCTGTATCTTTTCTGAGGAATTTTCTGAGGAATCTCCAGATTGATTTCCAGGGTGGTTGTAACAGTTTGCAATCACACCAGCAATAGAGGAGTCTTCCTATTTCTCCACATCTTCTCCAACATGAGCTGTCACCTGAGGTTTTGATCTTAGCCATTCTGATTGGTGTTACTTATGGTGGAATCACAGAGTTGTTTTGGTTTACTTTGATCACTAAGGCTTTTTAACATTTTTTAGGTGCTTCATAGCTATTCAAGACTCCTGTCATGATTCCTCGATTTAGTTCTATACTTCATTTTTTGATTGGGTTGTTTGGTTTCTTGGTGTTTAGCTTCTTTAGTTCTTTATATATTTTGGATACTAGCCCTCTATCCGATATCGGGTTAGTGAAGACTTTTCCCAATATAGGTTGTTGATTTGTCCTTTTGACTATGTCCTTTGCCTTATATTATCAGTCTAGGGGTTCTTAATTATACAATACAATATGTCTCTCTGGTGTGTCAAAATCAAAGGCAGGGTTGTAAAAATCCACTAAGCATTTCATTTTAAATTTTATTTCAAAATGTTGGTCTACTTACTTCATTTCCTTTACCTCCTTGAAAAATTGGTATAGAAATTTTTGGAAAGAAATCTAATTACCTCTGTAAAGTAAATGAAAAGTGACTTTGGCACCAAAGGAGACAATAGATTTATTTTTATTTGGATTCCAACAGACTCATTCATTGACTAAAATCAATTTAGTCACAATGAATAGAAAAATTACAGATGAATTTTGAAATATGTAGGACAGGGAATCAACTTTTAATGCTAATCTAAAATTCAACTGAAAAGGTGATATATTTTGAAAAGCATTTCCCTTTCTCTATCAAAAACTGGTATTCACTACAAAGAATAGTGAAATAAAATACATGACACCCTTGAACTCTGCTTGAGAATTACAATTCTTAGCTTGCCAAGAGCCACTTACATGTCTAAATCCAACATTTAAAGTACAGCCCTGGGCTGGAGAGATGGCTTAGTAGTTAAGAGTTGATTCTTCTCTTACCACAGGAATCTATATCAGACAGCTCAGGGGAATCTGATTCCCTCTTTTGACATCTTGGGCTTTATCACATGCATATATTCATTTACTGACCATAGGCATACACTTAATTTAAAATAATAAACAAAAATACTTCAAACATATATCCATAGACTAAAGATGTGGCATAGTTGTGAGAGTTATGGCAAAGTCCTGGGTTTGATCTCCAGTAGTGTATGCATTTGGCATAGTGGCACACACTAATACTCCTACAGTGGGGAGGAGAGGGTAAAATATCAGAACTACAAAATCATGCTCAGCTATACAATCAATTTCAAAAAGCACAAGATTTTCAATTAAGGTAAGTAATACATTTCAGCTGTGCAGTTTCACTACCTGCCCTAAAGCTGTATGTTCCTGAATGAAAGACACACATACACAGCATTTATATTTTGATATATCTTAATCAGCTCAGTGGCTGGGCCGCCTCCTAACCTCCATGGAGTTAATACACCTTCTGCTGGATAATCCTGAGTTATTACTTACTTAATTCTATATTCTACGCTAGTTGCCCAGGACCCAGAATGCTGTCTCCCAGGGCTACACTCTTCCAGCTCCTTCACAGGTCACTTATGCCTCCCTCTCATCCACTATTCTAAAACATTGTGTTTCTCCTATCTTCTTTCTTCCTGACATGCCAGACCTTCTCTTACTTGCTCCCAAGCCCAGGAAATTCCCAAGCCTTGCCTCTGTCCTGTCCAACCATTGGCTGTCAGCATCTTTATTTAGCAATCAGAAACAACTAGGGGCAGGTTCCCAGAATCTATATGCAGGTACTTCACCTCAAACAGTATTTGGGGATCATGGCCAACATTTGTAATACAAGCAGCTACAAGACCCTAATATTTAACTAAAGTAATGAGTAAATTGGTCCATTTTATATATTTAGTTTCTTTTGATATAAGATCCTCATAAAATTTTTTCTCATTGTGTCCTGTATTTTTTATTTATTTTATTTTATTTTATTTTATTTTATTTTATTTTATTTTATTTTATTTTATTTTATTTTATTTTATTTTATTTTATTTGCTTATATTTCAAATGTTATCCCGCATCCCAGTTTTCCCTCCCCAAACTCCCTATTCCCTCCCCCCAGCCCCTCTGCTTCTATGAGGGTGCTCATGCAGCTTCCCACCCACTCCTGCCTCAGTTCCCCACCATCCCCCTACACTTGGTCATCAAGCCACCACAGGACCAAAGGGCTCCCTTCCCATTGATTCCAGATAAGTTAATGCTCTGCTACATATGCAGCTGGAGCCATGGTTTCCTCCATGTGTACTCTTTACACATGTTAGTGGTTTAGTCCCTGGGAGCTCTGGGGTGTCCAATTGGTTGATATTGTTGTTCTTCCTATGGGGTTGCAACCCCCTTCAGTTCCTTTAGTCCTTCCACCAACTGCTCTATTGGGGTCCTGACACTCAATCCATTGGCTGGCTGCATGCATCTATATCAGTATTGGTCAGGCTCTGGCAAAGACACTCAAGGGAGAGCTATATCAAACTCTTGTCAGCAAATACATCTTGGCATCCACAATAGTGTCTGGGTTTGATGCCTGCTGATGGATCCATAGGTGGGGCAGTGTCTGGACAGCCTTTCCTTCAGTCTCTGCTCTACTCTTTAACCCTGAATTTCCTTTAGATAGAAGCAATTCTGGAATTCCATTCGATAGAAGAAATTCTGGATTAATATTTTTGATATGGGTGGGTCACTCCATCCCTCAACCATGGTCGGTGCCTAAGATCTGAATATGGTCTGTACAGGTTCTATCTCTCCTTGTTGGGTATTTCAGCTAATGTCATGCCTGTTGGGTCCTGGGAACTTCTTGCATCCCTGGCATCTAGTAGCTACTCCCAGTTTCGCCTCCTCGACTACTACAAATCTCCATTAAAATTCCTGAATCCCTGTGCTTTTCCTCTTGCTCCTCCCACTCTTGATCCTGCCCCCATCCCCATTTTCCTCCTCTCTCCTATCTCTCTCCCAAGTGTCCCCTTCCTTCTTCCTTCCATGATTATTTTGTTCCCATTTCTATGTAAGACTGAAGCATTTATACTTTGGTCTTCCTTCTTCTTGGGCTCCATATGGTCTGTGAATTGTATCATGGGTATTCTCTTCTTAGCTTATCAGTGAGTGCATACCATAGTGTTCTTTTGTGACTGGGTTACCTCACTCAGGGTGATATTTTCTAGTTCCATCCACTTTCCTGCAATTTTCATGAAGCAGAAAGAGATGAATGTTTGCTCACAGCTAGGATTCTCCTTTTTATAGAGTCGTGCATCTGAGGCCACAGAATGCTGCTCCACAGAATTTGAGGATCTTTCCATATCAATTTAACCTAGTTAAGATAATCCACCACAGGACAACTCAAACTTGCCATCTATGGGATTTCTGATATGTTAAACTGAAAATCAAATCTGACAACACAATGTGATTGTAAAATTAAATCACCATGAAATTTGGTACTATATTTGGCAATATTTATTTTTATAAACCCTGGGAATTAGCAAAAAAAAATCAGTTAGGGTTCATATGGTGTACCACTATCACACCCGTGTTCAGACTAGAAATAACCATCTTATTTACAACACTGTTACCTGTGACAGCGTATATTGGTTTCTTTTTCTATTCAGCACCTACTTCCATTCAATCAAATTCTGTATTATGTATGGTCTAAAATAACATAATTTGTGAATTTAACAGGTAGCTCCTTGGTTAAGAGTGTGCAATGTTCTTACAGACAGCACAGTTTGATTTTTATACCCAGTTCCAGTAGCATACAACCACTCTGTAACTCATCATATGCCCTCTTCTGGCCTGTGGATACCTGCACTCATGCTGGCATATATATATATATATACATATACATATACATATACATATACATATACATATACATATACATATACATATACATATATGAAGTCATTTGATTCTACTATTTTTCCTCAAATTTTAAGAGCATTTAAAAAATGATATTCTTTGATCACGTATATCTCCTCTCAAGAAACTTCATCAAAGATCGAATTCCTTTATTTTTCTATTATTAAAAATTATACTAAGAATTTCATGAATTCATTGTTTTTAATAGCCGAATAGTACTCCATTGGGTAAATGTACCACATTTCAGTATTTATATCTTTATTGAGGGACATCTAGGTTCTTTCCAGGTTCTGGTTTTTATAAAAAAGACTGCTATGGACATAGTGGAACATGAGTCCTTGTTATAAATTAGAGCATCTTCTGGGTATATGCCCAGGAGTGGTACAGCTGGATCCTTAGGTTGTCCAATTTTCTGAGAAGCCACCAAACTGATTTCCAGAATGCTCGCACCAGCTTGCAATCCCGAAGAAGTGAAGGAGTGTCCCTCTTTCACCACATTCTTGGCAGCATTTCCTGTCACCTGCATTTGTTTTTTATCTTAGCCATTCTGAGTGGTGTGAGGTGGAATCTCAGGGTTGTTTTGATTTGCATTTCCCTGATGACTAATGATGTTGAACATTATTATTTTTTTAGGTTCTTCTTAGCCATTCAGTATTGCTCAGTTGAGAATTCTTTGTTTAGCCCTATACCCCATTTTTAGTAGGGTTATTTAATACTCTGGTGTCTAACTTCTTGAGTTCTTTGTATATATTGGATATTAGCCCTCTACTGGATATAGGACTGGCAAAGATCTTTTCCCAATCTGTTGGTTGCTCTTTTGTCCTATTGATATTTTACTTTGCCTTTCAGAAGCTTTGCAGTTTTATGAGGTCCCGTTTGCCAATTTTTGATATTAGACCATAAGTCATTGGTGTTCTCTTCAGGAAATTTTTCCCTATGCCCATGTGTTCTCAATTCTTTCCCACTTTCTCTTTTATTAGTTTCAGTGTATCTGGCTTTATGTGGAGGTCCTTGATCCACTTGGACTTGAGCGTTGTAAGAGAAGATAAGAATGGATTGATTTCCATTACTCTACATGCTGACTGCCACTTGACATAGAACCATTTGTTGAAAAGGCTGTCTCTTTTCCACTGGATGGTTTTAGCTCCTTTGTCAAAGATCAAGTGACTGTAAGTGTGTAGGTTCATTACTGGGTCACAATTCTATTCCATTGATCTTCCCGCCTGTCTCTGTACCAATACCATGAAGTTTTTATTCATTCTTGTTCTGTAGTACAGGGATGGTGATTCCCCCAGAAATTCATTTAATGTTAAGAACACAAATGGAGTGCATTCACTGATAAAGGGCTATTATCCCAAAAGCTGTGAATATCTAAGATACAATTCACAGACCACATGAAGCTCAAGAAGAAGGAAGACCAAAGTGTGGGTGCTTTAGCCTTTATTTGAAAGTGTAACAAAATATTGATGGGAACAATTATGGAGACAAAGTGTGGAGCTGAAGGGGCTTTCAACACCATAGGAAGAACAACAATATCAACCAAACAAAGCTCCCAGGGTCTAAACCACTGACCAAGGAGTATACATAGAGGGACCCATGATTCCAGCTGTATATGTAGCAGAGAATGGCCTTGTCTGGCATCAGTGGGAAAAGGGGCCCTTGGTTCTGTGAAGCCTTGTGCCCCAGTGTAGGGGAACTGGAGGTCAGGAAGGCAGGAGTGGGTGGGTATGTGGTGGCATGACCTCATAAAAGCAGGAAGAGGAGGGATGGGATAGGGGTTTCTGGGGAGAATCAGGATAGGAGTTAACATTTGAAATGTAAATAAATTCAACATGCAATAAAAAATTCCTGATAGGAGACATTCTGGCATTTTCCTTGTAATGGCGTTTCTAAAAACTAGAACCATGTCTGGAACTCACCATATGTTGGGGGGTTTACTAAATTAATATTTAAAATTTGATGTGATGCTGAAGACATAAATGAACCTACCATGATGAAATAAATGTATTTTTCCTTTAGTATGCTAACCACTATAATACTCCTTCTCAACCTTACCAATGCTTCTATCTTGAATTTAACCATTTCTACATAAAAAGCAGTCATTTTTACTTTAAATTCTCAGAGTAAAAAACCACCAACCAACAATTATTTTTATTAAGTTATACCAGGAAGCTGAGGGAAAATTGGGTACAAGAAATTGATCATCACTTTGATCCCATCACCGCCTTAGTGACACAGACACATCAGGTAGTACTAGTTGGGCTGCTGTTGTTCTTGTTCCCTGTCCTCAAAAAACACTTCACCCAATTATACAGTGTGCTTTTCTACATATACATCAAGGCTACAAACGAAAACATTGACCTAACTTTACTAACAATCTACATATCTAATTATTTTCTAAGGGTAGCAATGAAATTATCTCCTTTAGCACCAATACTTAAAAAAAAATCAATCATATATATTATAAATGCTAATCACATTACCCAGTGAGGGGCTAGCATGCCCCATAGAGTTTTCATAAAACTCATTGATTTGGAAGGACATGATGACTGAGAGGGCGGCAAGCAGAGCAAAATTCAAAAGACAGTAGGAAGTCTCCAGGACACATCAGATACTCGATGGCCCATGTGTGAGACTTGCTCACAAACACTTTACTGAATTTGCTGCTCAGTGTCCACATTGAATGACACCACATGTATAAATTTAAATGTTGCTATTCTATTTCTAGATATTAACATTCATTTCTCAATATCCTATTTTTAATCTATAAGAAGTGGTACTCTCATAATAAATGTTACCTTGCACAATTAGTGCACCTAGAATAGAGGATGTTGTATGGTAAAGTATATTGGCTATTCAAAACACATTATGCGTCTGTAGCCTTAAGATGTTCTTATCTCCACCACAAAGCCTGATGCCTAATCAATAGGCATGTTTGTCATGTTAGAGAAATAGAAAGTGAGTATATTTCTGTGGGATTCCCTGAGCTCTACCAATTGTTTGGTTTTGAGTCACTGAAAGTGTTCCCATTGGCTCCTGGAAGGAGCCTCTGTGATGATGATAAGGCTGGACACCAATATATGAAAGAAGCAGAATGACATTAGGAAACATTTCACTGACTTTCTTTTGATAGTCCTCTTTTGGTTGTATCCTAGGTCTCTGGGCCATCCATATTTCAGTTTCTGGCCATCCAAGCTGGATGTGGAGAATGTTCTCTATCTTGTAGCATGACATTAAGATACATTTTATTGACTTTCTTTTGCCAGTCCTTTTTTGGTTGTATCCTAGACCTCTGGGCCATCCAGATTTCAGTTTCTGGCCATCCAGACTCGATGTGGAGCATGCTTTCTGTCTTGTAGCATGAACCTCATGTTAGACAGGTCAGTGTTTGGCCATTCCAGAAGATCTGAAACACCATTGCCTCAGCATATCTTTCACACTAGGCAAATCGTATGTCAAAAGTTGTATGGTTTGGCTGGGATTGTTCAAACCTTAATGCCTTCCACCAATGACATATCTGTCCACAAAATCTGAATTAGCTAAAGCTTTCAAAAGTACACCGTCAAGTGTCTGAGTGTCTGGGGGACATTTTCATTCAAAGCACAAAAGTGTTTCTACTATGGACTTATGGAGTGAATGAAGGAAATGATGAAGGGAAGTGTAGGAGTTAGCATAGCATTGTTAATAACTCAAGACATTGGAATTGGTAAAACGTCAAGGTGGGCAAGATCCAAGCCTGAGGAATATAGTCATAGACTGTCTTTAAGCTCAACTTGGAAAATCACCTGACTAGGAGTATTCAGTTCTGAAAGAGACCATCATAGGAAAGATAGTGAGGTCACCCTAGTTATAAGGTGGCACAGGCACAGACCCACAAGTAAACAAGAAGCAATTAGATGGACTTATCTGTCTTGGATTTGAGAAGTTGTAGAAATGTAGCTTACATACCATGGAGGGTATTTTTTTATTTCCTTTGTTTTTTTTTAAATTTGATATATTTTTTATTTACATTTCAAATGATTTCCCCTTTTCTGGTCCCCCACTCCCCATAGGCTCTCTTCCCTCCCCCTGTTCTCCCACCCACCCCTTCCAACTTCTCTGTTCTGGTTTTGCCCTGTACTGCTTCACTGAATCTTTCCAGAACCCTGCCACACCTCTGTTCTTATTGTACATCATTTGATGTGTGCATTATGTTTTAGGTAATCCAAATTTCTTGGCTAATATCCACTTATTAGTGAGTGCATACGATAATAAATTTTTTGAGACTGGATTACCTGACTTAGTATGATGTTCGCCAACTCCATCCATTTGTCTAAGAATTTCATGAATTCATTGTTTCTAATGGCTGAATACTACTCCATTGTGTATATATACCACATTTTTTGCATTCATTCTTCTGTTGAGGGATATCTGGCTTCTTTCCAGGTTCTGGCTATTTTAAATAGTGCTACTATGAACATAGTGGAGCACGCATCCTTATTACCTGTTGGGGAATACTTTGGGTATATGCCCAGGAGTGGTATAGCAAGATCCTCCGGAAGTGAGGTGCCCAGTTTTCTGAGGAACCGCCAGACTGATTTCCAGAGTGGTTGTACCAATTTGCAACCCCACCAGCAGTGGAGGAGTGTTCCTCTTTCTCCACTTCCTCACCAACACCTTCTGTCTCCTGAATTTTTAATCTTAACCATTCTCACTGGTGTAAGGTGAAATCTCACGGTTGTTTTGATTTGCATTTCCCTAATGACTAATGAAGTTGAGCATTTTTTTAAGATGCTTCTCAGCCATCTGAAATTCTTCAGGTGAAAAGTCTTTATTTAACTCTCTACCCTGTTTTTAATAGGGTTATTTGGCTTTCTGGGGTCTAACTTCTTGAGTTCTTTGTATATATTGGATATTAGCCCTCTATCTGATGTAGGGTTGGGAAAAAGAGTAAAGTAAAAGAGTAAGTGCTCCAATGATTTTGTAAGAGAAGAAGAAATTTTATGTCCCATTTTTGGAAAAGTCAAAAAATTATGAGCAGATGTAAAGCCAACCCTTCATGACTTTTCATGCCATGAAAAACATCTGTGTACCTTTTCCTTGCATTCTCTTCACTATGTCATCACTGGTTGCTCAATAATGTATAAGTAACTTAATAATAAGATTATTCAAAGTTTAGAGAAAAATATCTGACAGGACCCGGATATAGCTGTCACCTGGGAGGCTCTGCTAGTGCATGACAAATGCAGAAGGGAAATCTCTGAGCCAGCCATTCAACTGAGCACAGGGTCCCCAATGGATGAGACAGAGAAAGGACCAAAGGAGCTGAAGGGATTTGCAGCGCCATAGGAGGAACAACAATATGAGTCACCAAGTACTCCCAGAGCTCCCAGGGACAAAACCATCAACCAAAGAGTACACTTGGAGTGACCCATGGCCCCAGACACATCAGCAGTAGAAGATGATCTTGTTGGACACCAAATGGGGGAGAGGCCCTTGGTCCTGGAAAGACTTGATACTGTAGTATAGAGGAATACCAGACAGGGAAGTAGTTGTGGGTTGATTGGAGAAGGGGAGATGGCGATGATATGGGATTTTCTGGGGAGGGGACCAGGAAAGATGACAACATTTGAAATGTAAATAAAGAGTATACCTAACAAAAAATAAAAGCAAACAAAAAGAAAAAATACCCAGTTTTTCTTCTAACGTACTTGGCTGATGTATACTTTATTATAATACATTATAAAATTGTGTTTTAGTCTTCAAGTCTCCACTGACGTCCCTAAAGTTCAAACATGCAGCTTCAACTATAGTTTTGCATAAGGGTCAGGATATAACTCTTACCCAGGAGAAATCATAGAAGGTTCCACTCAGGTTTCCTCACCTGCCCCAAATATCCAGCTCAGCCTATTGGACTTTTCCCCTCTCTAGATGATCTATCCTTGAATAGAGCAAGTACAGAGAATAATCATGGATCTGTCATTTTCATGGTTCTTGAGATACAAATAGAACTGTTTCTAGCTGTGTGTTAAAAGAAGTCCAATATGATCTACCTAAAATAGCATACTAATGGGTGTCCTGCAGAGTTAGAATCTCATAAGCTTAGCCGATGACTATAGCCCCAATCTATAGTGCAGTACAGTTTATAGCTCCAACTGTACTTAGTGCTGTTATCCAGCACAACACATGTTCAGCTATGGACTGACCTCCAGTAAGCAAGGTAGTTGAAAGCTCACCAACTGCATTTTAGATTCCTGAAGGTCAGTTAAGAGAGTGCTAGCTCCCAGACCTTTTTGATGCAAAAGTGTAAGCATTTCTCCCTTAGAAAGCTCATAATCCTATTAGTAAATGCTGACTTGCAAACATACTAATAATTCATAATAGGACAAATCCAAAATACATTTTTTAATTTTAATGCTCATCTATAAATAGTATGATTGATAAAAAAAGACCGTGTCAACTTTGTAACATTAGCTTTATGTAAGTGGGAGGTTTGGCAAGTGTTCCAATCACAAAGAGATTTCATATGATTACAGGAAGATGGAAGTGCACAACTACTAAATAAATAAATAAATAAATAAATAAATAAATGAATGAATGAATGAATAAATAAATAAATAAAACAAAACCCAACCTAAAAAAACAAGCAAACAAAAGCACATGAGCAAAAATAAGGAAGTGGTGAATCAGAATATCCAGTAATACTGAGAATTATCACAGGACACTATCAAGAAGATAGGTATGTGGATGCTAACTAAAGTTTTGCTGAAGAAATGGCATCATTGAGTATTACTTGAAATAATTGAACTTTCATTTCATATCAACTTCACACACACACACACAAACACACACACACACACACATACACACACACACACATTGGAGGGGGGTTCCTAGACCTCAATACTATAATCAGCAAACATGATCATTCATAGGAGGAAAAAAAGAACAAAATTAAGACTTTCTGAGCTAAAAAAGTATGTATATTCATAATGATATTCAATTTTTTCTGATGGGTATGATGTACAACCTTGGATTTCTAAAGTATTCAACAAAATGGAAAAACTCTACATATATATTAATGGAACTAGAATAATAACACAGCAAGAAAAAAATCTTACTCCTCAGAACTGAGCTGGATAGAAAATGAAACTGTCCCTGGGGTACCACCATGTTAGTTTTCACCTTCATTTTCATGCTGTTTATAAGCATGGGTAGGCATGAGCCCATATTCTACACAATCATTTCAAAACAGGAGAGATTGTTAGCTATGCGAAATGTGGTACTTTTTCATCAAGATATGCTCTCAAAGGAGCAAGGAAAGTTTGGCAACAAGATGTTATAGAGTTAACAATGAGATAAATTCTAGCATTCAGATCACAGCATCCATGCCCTCACTAGCAAGATGGACCTTTGTTTCCATCCACCTAATTTATACTTGCAAGACTTTAAGTGGGGACTGCAACATATATCAAATGGAAAGACCTTTGTGTCTGACTCCCTTCCTACCTTCAACCTTTTCTGTAAGGGTTTAGGCAGTGAACACAGAATTGCTCTTTAGATCCAGCTAAATAAATCAGACAACAGGTGCAATTCTGACCTGTTTCTCTACACTTCCTTTAAACTGGCAGTTTTCAAAGGAGTCTGTAAATGGTGCTGAAGAATCCCTCACACTTTACCTTCAACCAAAGAGGAAAATGCAAAAACTTGACTTCAACTCCCAACCATTCTGAGCCCCTCTTTCCTTCTAAAAAAATCATCTGTTCAAGTAAAGCATCCTTTGCATATAAACTCTTGTTTAATGCAGGAGCTGAAGGCATGTCTCTGTAGTGTGGGTACTATCCTATGATGAATTCTGCCATCAAATAATACCCATGTGCAACTTCTTTTGAGAGCAAACCATGCCATAAACCTGTGTTTTACACATATTATCAAGATCTTAAGTGTTGTACACTGATACTAATTATTTTTATGGGTCAATTAGTATATCAATAATTTTTCAAAATATTATATATGGACAATATGTGTTATTAGTTATTAAGCTTCTGCTTATGGTTTTAATGTACAGGTAATTGTTGAAAACACCAAAAGAATGTCTTGAGAAAGCAAGTGAGGTGAGGACCTTTAGAATGCATCCAGAATAGATTTAATTATGGTCAATGTCAACCTATTATAACAAAGAGTTGAAATTCTGCCACTTTTGAATGAAAATCACTTTAATTGATGGGAAGGTTTTTTTTTTTACATATATAACTATCTATCTTCTCTTTTTCTGTCTCTTCTACTCCTTTATCTTCTCCCTCTCTATCTATGACAATTTTTCTTAGCACCTGATAGCATCCACAGTTTCATAAAAATAATGTGTCTAATATTATAATATCTTAACAGGAGTACATTCTAGTGTTATGGAATTCTCAAGGTCCTCGTTGGCAAGTTTTTGAGGATCTGATAATACTCTATGAAAATGATGTGTCACACAAATATTCTGATTCTCAGAGAGCTATGCTTGTAAAGATGTTTTGCAGTTTGTTGAAAAGAAAGATTTAACTAAAGTAGATAAACTCTGACTCAGAGAAACGCGCACCACTCAGGGATGTGTGCACTGCAGTCACTGAGTCTTATCAGAGCTGTTTAAGACATCATGTGAAAATTTTCCTGAAACCCTCACATCAGGATGATGATTTTTCTTCTTACCAAAACAGCAAGGAAAATGGTAATTTTTTTCTTTTCTTAAGTACAGAAACCTAGACTTTTGTAATGTTACATATGTAAGCCCTACAGTAATTCAATGTCTTATTATTAACAAAATTATGCTTATTTATTTCACTTCAATTTGTTTTCTACAAATATCTAAATTTTGCCATTTTAAAAATATTGTTTAAATAAGACAGGATATTCAGTTTTTAAAGTTGTTTTTAGTTTTTAAAATATTTCTGTTAGTTTTTAAAAGTTTCCTATAATAATTTTAATCATATTAATCTACAACTATTCTCAGTACATACTCCCAGATCTACCTCTGCTCCTCATTTCATGTCTTCTCTTTTTTCTAAAATAACTCATAAAATCCAATTTGTTATTCCCTTATATTACTGGATGGGTAGTCTTCTACAGGAGCAAGGATGATTTAGCATGAGTTATGTCCTTGAAGAAAACTATTATTTCCTTCTTCAGAAGGCATTAAATATCCATAGTGCCTCAGTTCATATACAAGTTCATGGACGTCATCATCTGATGCTAGAATTTTGACTGGATTGATCTTGTATGGGTCTTTTGTAGACAACCACAGTTATTTTGAATTCATGAGTACAAAAGTTCTGTCAATTCCAGAAGACACTGTTTTGCTCTGGTCTTCTCATCTTCTGTCTCATTCAATCTTTCCACAACTTTGTTCAAAATGATGCCAGTGTCTTCAAGATGTTTAGTGATAATGACCAATTTGTAGCCAGATATACATCACTGAACATGTCTTTCTGTCTGTGGAACAATCCATAGATATCAGAATGGTGATGGCTACGATTATAACATAGGCAATGGTTTCAGTTCATAGAATTCACTTCTCCTCTAAGACTTTGATGAGACTTCCTCCAATCAGCCTGCATAGACCCTTCTATAAACAAGAAAGCTAGCCAGCAGGGAGGAGCATCTTGATAAGTACTAACTAGATTTCTGCATATCCTATACCAATATGTGTGGTGTTAACATTATGAAAACAAATAAAAATACATGCTGGAGAAGATGTGAGGGATGGAGATCCTTATATACAGTTAGTGGGAGTACACATTGATACAGCTAAATCAAATCAGTATAGTAGTTCCTCAGAACACTAGACATAGGTCTACATAGCACATGGCTCAGCTGTGGTCTTCCTGGATATATGCAAGGAATTTTCTTCCCTATATACAAGTATGTATTTCTTCATGATTATAGCTTTTCTATTCACAACTTGAACTAGGACTTGAGAACACCCTAGATGTCCTCAAATATATAAATTGATCTATCAAAAAAATGCTCTCACGTATATGACAGTATCAGCATTAAACCTTTAGATTGATGTGTTTTGTTGGAAGTAGCTGTAGAATCCAAGAACTAGAAAGAATATTGGATGTAATAAACAAAGCAAGTCCTTATAGGAGGAAGGATAGTGAAACAAAGCTGATGTGAAAGGAAAAAGTGACCTTTGGGAAGGGAGGTAAACATAGCCCCAAGGGTGAACAAAAGGTATGATGGGTCAGAACTTTAGAGCCCTTTTGCTCTTTTAGAAAACCCAAGCTCATTTTCCACCACTCACAGCTTCTTACACACAGTCACAGACCTCTCTCCCCCACCTCTCTCTCTCTCTCTCTCTCTCTCTCTCTCTCTCTCTCTCTCTCTCTCTCTCTCTCTCTCTCCTTTCCTCCCTCTCCCCCTCCTCCTCTGTCTCTGCCTACCCCTCTCCCTTTCCCTTTCTCAACCTAATAAAAAAGCAGATAAGTTGCAGAGGAATTGCATCAACCTTGATTGTTTTCTATTGAAATGGCAATTAAAAAATGGGTTTGTGAACAAATAAGTCCAGCAATTTAAAATTAATGAAAATGTTACTTTTCAAATTATCTTGTCTGTTTTCCTAATAGGTTTCAGCTGTCTATATTTCTCTAGTGCTTGAAAATGGGGTTGAGTTATTTAGCGTCTACATCTTTTGTTTTAAGAGGTTTTTGTGGAATATTTGGTCGACTTTACTTGAGAAGGTCAATATCTCTGAGAACACTGTGTATTATTTTAGCAGCTAGGGTAATTTGATGGATGTATTAGTCATACTTTCTGCTTCCAGGCCATTAATGTTGGCAAACTTGCTAATCAGCTCTTAAAAGTGAGATGTGTGTGTGTGAATCAGTGGCTTTCCAACCATTTCCAAATTCCTTGGTCACACTCATTAAGCACTATGCATGCTACAGTTAGGAAATGTGTAAAGAGTTTGTCTGAATTACAAGTATTAAAAAAATGTGTTTCAAACTAAACTTAGCAGTTAAACAAGTAAAGTGCTATTTAAAAGAACCCTATAGTTGGGATGTATTTTTACAGTGTTATATTTTACAGTGTAAGTATTTTTTCTGCTCTTACTAGGAGCCAACATGTTAAATGCTTAGCTTACAAAAATCATGTAAAATGAAAAACAGCAAAAAGTGAAATTGTCTGAAAAATGAAGATTCTAAAATAGATTCATATTTCATAGGGTATTTTAATATTTCATTTACAGTTGAGATTATTATTGTTGCTAAAGAAATATTAAATAGTCTTTTAAATGCCACCACACAGTTTAACTTCTTTTCAGCAGTAACCTTTATTCACTTCCCATTTTGTCTCATTTTTAAATGACAAATCACAAAAATAAAAATTATCCTATTATTGCTTCTGAAAGCTTGATAGTCAACTTAATATGGTATATAGAAATGAATAGCAAAATAATATTCCTTGATGTTCATAAAACTTATAAAAGAAATGCTACAGAAATACTCCAGCAAAAAAGCATTTCTGTAGATATATGATTTGAACTCCTTGCATTCTGTACTTGCAAAAGGACCCTATTTTAGAAAACAAGTGCCTTAACCTCCTGATGATGGTGTGGACTATTGATCCTATACAAAAGTAATACACACTATGACTTTTATACACAAAACTATCTTAAAGTGTCTCTTTATTGAGGCAAGTATTAATGCCAACAGAAGGTTACTAGATCCATTGTATTTTAAGTATCTACGAAAATGTCATGTATGATATCAACCAGAGTAGGAAAAACATGACAAAACCAGACATGATTCTGATGGTGCCAGACTTGTTAAAACTGATAGGATAAAGCCTTGTCCTTTCAAACACTCTGGCTTTAAGTCATTTTACTGACACAGCATGTGCTTATACTAATAATAATTAAAATTATTTTAAAAATTAATTTAATAATAATCACATAATATTTAATATAATGTACACACTAATAATTATAATTAATAATCATATAATGTTATATAATTATATTATTATTATTATTGTTATTACTAAATTGTATTATTAGGGTGACCTCCCAGAAAGAAGAAGAGATTAGAAGTACAATGAAATATAGTAGGAATGCAGTGATGATTAGCAGGTGGGAGGGTAGTGATTTACTTTGGAGAAGTTGAGGTGTTTAGTGAACCTGTGCTTCCTATAGCATCACCAGCTTAAGTGTTGTAAGGCTCATCCCTTGCAATGAATCAATACATGCATATGGTGTGACTGTTAAAATCTCAGAATCTTTGTCTATGTGGTGACATCCTTAAGGTTAAAAACACTGCTTTTTTATTTTTGTTTTCTAAGGTTTTATTTTAATATGCAATACAAAACAATGACTGATGTTTGATAAGACCCTTTTATAAAAATAAATTCTCTATTCATCATAAGCACTGAACATTGAGTCACAAATTTTAGGATGAGGAAATCTGACACTCAACTTATCCGTTGTACATATCTCTATTAATAAAAATGATATAAATTTTCTTTATGGTCAACAATGAAAATTTACTTCATTCAATCTCTTACTATAAAAATCCTAGTGCATTATTTGATCTGAAAGGTGCTTCCAATTTCAAAGAAAACATGATCAGAAGAATCAATATTATATTAGCTTGAGATTAATTGGAAAATACAATAACTTAAAGATAAACACATGAAGAACATTTACAAAGAAGTAAATACCTGAACAATCTTTCAGATTGAAAAACAATATAGAAAAATATACTCTATAATCTTAGTTGAATATGAGAAAAGAAATTTTAGCTGCTTTAGTCTAAATTACAAGACTCTGTAAACCAAGAGATACAGTAAACATCTGTATCTAAATTTCTAAAAATGTTTCGAGGCTCCTTTTTTTCCCATAGGCAGAAGTCAAATATGATATCCAACATTTATGCAAGCCTTCTGAAATATAAAGCATGGAAAGAGAAAATGTTGAAAGTCCATTAAATGTCGGCACAGCTTCCCAGAGTGCATCTGAGAAATAAAAAGACCTCAGGTAAAACAGCTCTTTGCCACTCATTTCTGCAGGTAATAATAAAATACCCTCTGTCTATGGTTCCTGTGACTTCAGCATCATGTTGCCTAAAGCTACCAGCAATAGAGAGAGGAGTGACAAATGAATCACTGACACATCCTGAACAAGTGGTGATGTAACTCAGACCTTGGTCCCCTGTGTCACTATTCCCAGTGAGATAATAAAAGTGGAGGGAGAAGATAACTTCATTCTCTGATTTTTATCTCATATGATTGTGACCTAATCCAAAAAGAGACAGTGAAAATAATTATTAAGAATTTCTCTGAGCTCTGATTCTATAATTTCACCTTCTATTCCAAACACAGAAACCTCAACTCAGGTGTTGAACTTGCCAAATTCACATTGAAATTGAAAAGGAAAAATCATTCAATTTATTAAAAGATAGATGGTAATGATATTAATAGATATTAAATAAATAATAGAGATAATAGAGGACAGATACATGACTAATATATACAAATAACTACAGACAGATGACAGATTAGAAGGATGAAAAAAGATAGAAGATAGGTAGACAGATAATAGTTCAAGAAAGATAGACTTTTGTATTTGATAGATAGGTAGATTACAATGATATATAAATGATAGAATGATAAGGATAAATTTATATAAACATGAAAAAGATGGATGAGACATAGATACTATTGAATAAATTAGAGATAAATCAATGATAGATAATTCCATAATACACAGGTAGATTTACTCTTGTGTCATATGTGAAATAACTAAAATAATGTGAAATCAAATAACAGAATAAGGAGATTACTAATTAAAGCCTAAATTGATCTGAAGTATTTAAGGGATACATTTCAGTTTAGGCTGGACATATCCAAGCCTGTAGACTATTCCCTATTCTTTGCTAGAAATTTTGAGCAAAAGTATGAAAATTCTCACACAACATTTTATTCTGTGGTTCAACCATAACCAAATATGGTATATAGTCTTTTCTCAGGTGTACAGTAAATGAATATCAAGACATGCTTAACCCCACTTCCTAGAGTGTTTTGATAATTTGTGAGTGGGTATCTTACCTGGTTAGCTTCTGACCACACCCTTCATTTGTTTCAGTCATTCACTAGATTCACCTGTCTAGATAACATGAATTGGTTAATTGTTTATTAATAAAATCAGAAAATAGTGGGAGTCTTCATTGACTACTCCAAAAATTACCTAGTGAAATTACTCCAAACCTGAAATTCCTTACCAACTCATTGACCTGTTACTATGAGATAGGAGTTCAGATCCTTCTCTATATAGAGTTAACCCTTGCATTCCTTTGGGTTGGGAGGGAAACTACTCACAAGAATAAGCAAAAAATTGATCTTCTTTCAACAAACCCAAAAGAACATAGACACAGAAAATTAATTCCACTGCTAACAACAAAAGTAACATGAAGCAAAAATCACTGATCCTTAACGTCTCTTAACATCAATGGTCTCATAAAAACCGGAACTAAACAGAGACCCAATAAACCTAACAGAAGTTATGAACCATGCTCATGGATTGACAGGATTAACATAGTAAAAATGGCCATCTTATCAAAAGTGATCTCCAGATTCAATGCAATCCTCATCAAAATTTAAACAGAATTCTTCACAAATATAGAAAAAGCAATCTCACATTTAATTGGAACAACAAAAAAATCAAAAGGAAAACTCAACAATAAGAGAACTTCTGTCTGAAGCACAATCTTTGACCTCAATATCTACTATAGAGCAATAGTGATTAAAAACTATATGATATTGGTACAGAGACAGGCATATTCACAAAGATGTTAGAATACAGAGAACAAATAATCCTATTAAAATGGGGAATAGAACCAATCAGAAAATTCTCAACTGAGGAAACACAAATGGCTGAGAAATACTTAAAGAAACGTTCCACATCCTTAGCCATCAGGGAATAGCTAATAAAAACAACCCTGAGATTCCATCTCACACCAGTCAGAATGGTTAAAGTAAAAAAGTCACATGACAGGAGATGTTGGTGAGGATTTAGAGAAAGAGGACAGTACTCCATTACTGGTGGGATTGCAAGCTGGTATAATCACTCTGAAAATCAGTCTGGCCATTTTCATTAAATTGAACATTGCACTACCTGAGGACCTAGCTATACCACCCCTGGACATATACCCAAATGATGCTTTAACATATAATGTAGGCCACATCCTCCATTAACCAAAACCCAGAAACAAACCAGTTGTATTTCAACAGAGTACTGGATAAAGAAAATATGATACATTGACACAATGGAGAACTACTCAGCAATTAAAAACAGAGACTTTATTTAATTTGAAAGCAAGTAGAGATACTAAGAAATATCTTGAGTGAGGTAACACAGTCACAAAAGAACACACATGGTATGTACTCACTGATAAGTGGATATTAGGATAAAAGCTCAGAATACACATGATGAAACTTACAGACCATATGAACCTCAAGAAGAAAGAAGAACAAAGTGTGGATTCTTCAGTCCTACTTAGAAGAAGGAACAAAATAATCACAGGAGGTTGAGAGTCTGAGGGACTTGGGAAGAAGAGTAAAGGGCAAAGAGGAAAAAAGGGGGTGAAAATTCATGTGTTGTAACAGATATACAGAGAATCAGGAAATTGAACAAAGTGTGAATCAATGGGATATGGGTCTAAGCCATCATGGCTCCTGGACTGACCTGATAGGCAGCACCAGGTACACAGAGATATCCCAAGTCTAACATCACTTGGGAAGCAGTCCATCAGGCTTCTGCCTGCACTAAGGGACTGGACAGCTCTGGTCATCTGTATGGCAGCCCTGGCAGGGGACTTTTACCCTGCAGACTGATCCACACTTAGAAAAGGTCTCCGAGGCATCCTCTGTCGTCCCTCCCATACAGAGCAGACAGGTAGCACCAGGTACACAGAAACAACCTGAGTATAACACTGCTTGGGGCAGGGCACACCAGAACTCCAACAGCACCAAAGAGTAGGGTAGCACATCAACAATCTGTGCCAGAGGAAACCCAGTCATCCAGTGGTGTGGAAATAACTCTACAAGCTCACAGGAGGGTCAAGCATCAGCCAGTGACAACAGGACCAACTAACGCCAGAGATAACAAGATGTCAAAAGGCAAACATAGGAATGTTACTAAAAGAAATCAAGGCAATATGGCAGCATCTGAATCCAATTCTCCAACAACAGCAAGTCCTGATACACCAACACACCAGAAAAACAAGATTTGGATTTAAAATCGCTGGTCATGATGCTGTTAGAGGAACACAAGAAGGATATAAATAAATCTCTTAAAGAACTACAGGAGAACATGAATCAAAAGGTAGATGCCTTTACAAGGGAAACACAAAAATCATTAAAAGAAATTCAGGAGAATATGGGTCAACAGATAGAAGACAATAAAGAAGAAATGTAAAAATCACTCAAAGTAATATAGGAGAACTTGGGTCAACAGGCAGAAGTCATGAAAGAGGAAACACAAAAATCTCTTAAAGAATTCCACGAAAATACAAACAAACAATTAAAGGAACTGAGAAAAAACCATCCAGAATCTAAAAACAGAAGTAGAAACAACTAAGAAATAACAAAGGGAGACAACTTTGGAGATAGAAAACCTTGGGAAGAAATCAGGGGCCATAGATGCAAATATCAACAACAGAATACAGGAGATGGAAGAAAGAATCTCATATGCCGAAGATACCATAGAAACCATTGACTCAACAGTCAAAGAAAATGCAAAATGGAAAAAAGCGTGTAACTCAAAACATCCAGGAAATCCAGGACACAATGAGAAGACCAAACCTAAGGTATAGATGAGAGTGAAGATTTACAACTTAAAGGGCCAGCTAATATCTTTAACAAAAGTTTGGAAGAAAACTTCCCTAATCTAAAGAACGAGATGCCCATCAACATACAAGAAGACTACAGAACTCCAAACAGACTGGACCAGAATAGAAATACCTCCTGTCACATAACAATCAAAATCCCAAATGTACTAAACAAAGATATAATATTTAAAGCAGTACGAGAAAAAAGCCAAGTATCATATAAAGGAAGACCTATCAGAATTATACCAGACTTCGCACCAGAGATCATGAAAGCGAGAAGATCCTGGGCAGATCTCATACAGACCCTAAGAGAACACAAATGCCAGCCAACACTAATATACCCAGTAAAACTCTCAATAACCATCGATGGAGAAACCAAGATATTCCATGACAAAACCAAATTTACACAATATCTTTCCACAAACCCAGCCCTACAAAGGATAACAGGTGGAAAAAGCCAATACAAGGAGGGAAACTACACCCTGGAAAAAGCAAGATAATAACCTTCTTCCATCAAACCCAAAAGAAGATAACCACTCAAATATAAAAATAACATCAAAAATAACAGGAAGTAATCATCACTATTCATTAATATCTCTTAACATCAATGGTCTCAATTCCCCAATAAAAAGACATAGACTTACAGATTGGCTACCTAAACAGGACCCTACAAAAAATTGGAAGACAATTTTACAAGTAAATGGTCTCAGGAAACAAGTCAGATTAGCCATTCTAATATCAGATAAAATTGAATTTCAACCTAAAGTCATCAAAAGACACACGGAAGGACACTTCATACTGGTGAAAGGAAAAATCCACAAAGAAGAACTCTCAATTCTGAACATCTATGCTCCAAATTCAAGGGCACCCTCATTCATAAAAGAAACTTTACTAAAGCTCGAAGCACACATTGAACCAATCTCAGTAATTGTGGGTGACTTCAACACTCCACTCTCGTCAATGGTCCTATCAGGAAAACAGAAACTAAATAGGGACACAGTGAAATTAATTGAAGCTTTGGACCCATTGGATTTTGTATACACACACACACACACACACACACACACACACACACACACACCATTTCATCCTAAAGCAAAGAATATACCTTTTTCTCAGCACCTCATGTTACCTTCTCCAAAATTGACCACATAATTGGTCACAAGACAGACCTCAAGAAATATAACAAGATCAAACTGATCTCATGCCTCCTATCAGATCACTGTGGAATAAGAGTGGTTTTCAATAGCAACAAAAACAACAGAAAGCCTACATACAAATTGAAACTGAACAATACTCTACTCGATGATAGCTTGGTCAAGGAAGAAATAAAGAAAGAAATGAAAGACTTTTTAGAATTCAATGAAAATGAAGGCACAACATACCCAGATCTATGGGGCACAATGAAAGCAGTCCCATTTCAGGTGCTAAGAGGAGAACTCATAGCCCTGAGTGCCTCCAAAAAGAAACTGGAGAGAGCATACACTAGCTGCTTAATTGCACATGTGAAAGCTCTGGAATAAAATAAAAAAAAGCTAATTCATCCAAGAGGAGTAGAAGACAGGAAATCATCAAACTCAGGGCTAATCAATCAAGTAGAAACAAAGAGAACCATACAAAGAATAAACAAAACCAGGAGCTGGTTCTTTGAGAAAATCAGCAAGGTATACAAACCCTTAGTCAGACTAACCAAAGGGCACAGAGACAGTATCAAAATTAACAAAATTAGAAATGAAAAGGTGGATATAACAACAGAAACTGAGGATATTCAAAAAATCATCAGCTTCTACTACAAAAGCCTATACTCAACACAACTGGAAAATCTGGAGGAAATAGATAAGTTCCTAGACAGATACCAAACATGAAAATTAAATCAGGATCAAATAGATCATCTAAACAGTCCCGTAATCCCTAAAAAATAGAAGGGCTCATAGAACATCTTCCAACCAAAAATAAGCACAAGACCAGATGGTTTCAGTGCAGATTTCTATCAGACTTTCAAAGAAGACATAACACCAATACTCTTCAAACTATTCCACAAAATAGAACCAGAAGGAACACTACCTAATTAGTTTTATGAAGTCACAATTATGCTGATACCAGAACCACACAAAGATCGAACAAAGAAAGAGAACTTCTGGCCAATTTCCCTTATGAATATCGATGCAAAAATACTCAATAAAATTCCAAGGAGATAAGAATGGATCAATTTGCATTCTTCTGCATGCTGACCTCGAGTTGGATCAGCACCATTTGTTAAAAAGGCTCTCTTTTTCCCACTGGATGGTTGTAGCTCCTTTGTCAACTTCAGCAAAATGGCTGGTTATAAAATCAACTCAAGCAAATCAGTAGCCTTCCTACACTCAAAGGTTAAGCAGGCTGTGAAAGAAAGTAGGGAAATGACACCCTTCATAATAGCCACAAACAATATAAAGTATCTTGGTGCAACTCTTACCAAACAAGTGAAAGATCTGTATGACAAGAACTTCAAGTCTCTGAAAAAGGAAATCAGAGAAGACCTCAGAAAATGTAAAAATCTTCCACACTCATGGATTGGCAGAATTAATATCGTAAAAATGACTATCTTGCAAGAGCAATATACAGATTCAATGCAATCCCATATCAAATTCCCAATGCAGTTCTTCAAGAGATAGAAAGAACAATTCTCAAATTCATCTGGAATAACAAAAAAAAAAAACAAAACAAAACAAAAAAAAAACAGGATAGCTATCTCAACAGTAAAAGAACCTCTGATGGAATCAGTATCCCAGACCTCAAGCTGTACTACAGAGCAATAGTGTTAAAAATTGCATGGTATTGGTACAGTGACAGGCAAGTGGATCAATGCAATAGTATTGAAGACCCAGAAATAAACCCACACACCTACGGTCACTTGATCTTCGACAAAGGAGCTGAAAACATCCAGTGGAAAAAAAGATAGCCTTTAAAACAAATGATGCTGGTTCAGCTGAAGGTCAGCATGCAGAAGAATGCGAATTGATTCTTTCTTATCTCCTTGTACTAAGCTCAACTCCAAGTGGATCAAGGACCTCCACATAAAACCAGACACCTGAAATTAATAGAAAAGAAACTGGGGAAGACCCTTGAGGACATGGGCACAGGGGAAAAGTTCCTGAACAGAACACCAATAGCTTATGCTCTAAGATCAAGAATTGACAAATGGGACCACATAAAATTGCAAAGTTTCTGTAAAGCAAAGGACACTGTCATTAGGACAAAATGGCAACCAACAAATTGGAAAAAGATCTTCAACCATACAGAGAGCTAATTTCCAATATATATGAAGAACCCAAGAAGTTCGACTCCAGTGAACCAAAATACCCTATTAAAAACTGGGGTACAGAGCTTAGCAAAGAATTTTCACTGTAAGAACTTCGAATGGCTGAGAAACACCTTAAGAAATGTTCAACCTTTTTAGTCTTTATTAAAATGGAAATCAAAACAACCCTGAGACTTCATCTTACACCGGTCAGAATGGCTAAGATTAAAAACTCAGGAGACAGCAGGCGTTGGCAAGGATGTGGAGAAAGAGGAACACTCCTCCACTACTGGTGGAAATGAAAGTTGGTACAACCACTCTGGAACTCAATCTGATGGTTCCTTAGAAAACTGGGTATGACACTTCCATAAGACCCTGCTATACCACTCCTTGGCATATACCCAGAGGATTCCCCAGCATGCAATAAGGACACATGCTCCACTATGTTCATAGCAGCCTTATTTATAATAGCCAGAAGTTGGAAAGAACCCAGATGTCCCTCAACAGATGAATGGATACAGAAATTGTGGTATATTTACACAGTGGACTACTACTCAGCAATTAAAAACAACGAACTCATGAAATTCTCAGGCAAATGGTTGGAACTGGAAAATATCATCCTAAGTGAGGTAACTCATTCACAAAAGAACATACGTGGAATGCAGTCACTGATAAGTGGATAGTAGCTCAGAAGCTCTGAATACCCAAGACACAATTCACATATCAAATCATTCCCAAGTAGATAGAAGGAGAGGGCCCTGGTCCTGGAAAGCTTGATGCAGCATTATAAGGGACTACCAACACAGAGAAGTGTGAGGGATTGGGGAATGGGTGGATGGAAGAGTGTTTATGGGAATTATGTGGAGGGGTGAACCAGGAAATGGAACATCATATGGAATGTAAACAAAGAATAAAGAAAAAAATCAATGGGTTATGGGAAACTGGGGTTAAGCAGCAGAAGGGTGTAGATACCAGGAAAGCAAGAGGCTCCCCAGAACCAATGGGGATAACTCTAATTGATATATACATCAAAGTGGAAAGAGCACCATATCCAGAGAATAGGCACAATTCCTGGTTGAGGGATAGGGCCTTCCACCTTGTTGAAAATTTTAACTCATAATTACTCTTGTCTAAAGGAAATACATGGACAAGAGTGGAGCAGAGACTGACGGAAAGCCAATCCAGAGACTGTCTCACCTGGGGATTCATCCCAAATCTGATACCAATCCCAGACATTGTTGTAGATGACAAGAAGTGCTTGCTGACAGGAACCTTGTCTAGCTGTCTTCTGAGAGGCTCTGCCAGAGCCTGACATATAGAGAGGTGGATGCTCACAGCCAACCATTGGACTGAGCATGGGTTCCTCAATGGAGGAGTTAGAGAAAGAACTGAAGGAGCTGAAGGGGTTTGCAACCCCATAGTAAAAACAACATTATCAACCAGACTTCCCCCGACCCCAGAGCTCACAGGTACTAAATTTACAACCAAAGAATACACATGGATGGGAATCCATGGGTCCAACTGCGTATGTAGCAGAGGATGGACTTATCTGGCATCAATAGGAGCAGGAGCCCTTGGTCCTATGATGGATATGCCCCAGTGTAGGGAAATGCTAGTGAGAAGAGCAAGGAGTGGGTGGTTCGGTGAAGGAGCGCTCTCATAGAAGCAGAGGTGAGAGGTGTGTGATAGGGGGTTTTGGTTGGAAAAGTGGGATGGGAACAACATTTGAAATGTAAATAAATTAAATAACCAATAAAACACTTAAAGAGTATTAAGCACTTATGTGAATTGTGAGAATAAGTGATAGTTACAAGCTCATTTATAGTTATATCTACTAAGAGGTATATTATTTAAATTATCTAATTCTGTCTATCTACAATAAAAATAGCTAGAATCATAAGTAACAATCTAGAAGTTCCCAGGCAATATGTCATACAATAAACAATAGAAGAGAAAGCTTATAAGCACAGTGTTTTCTCCTCAGCTATTTTAGTTTATTCATCTGCAGTGGGAATGACTCCAGGAAGCCACTCTTGTAGGAGATTCTGAATAAGCTTTTCACATTCTTCTGGATCTTCTGGGTCTCATCACACTACCTGTGTGTTACCTGGTGCTCTTCTCTTCATTGTTAAAAAGCTTCTGAAGGCAGAGTAGACAGTGACTTCATTTTCCTATTTTCCTGCCAACAGGTTAATAAGGATATTGGAGGATAATTAATCAGTGAATTCAAACAACAATGAGCTTGTGTCTATAATTCAGCTTTCACTTAACTGTGGATAAACTGAAATGATATTGAAAGCATAGGAAATTCTGTGATCATGTTGTGTTTTTTGTGTTTGCATGCGCCTGGAGCTCTGTTGTTGAACACTGTCTGTACTTTATTGATCAGTAAGCATCTGTCAGGATTAGCTGATCTGACTTTTCCTTCTTGGCTGGGGCATCTAGATGTACTAGGTCTGCAAACTGATTGGGCTGCCACTGCTGTGTGGTTCACTTGATGTCATGTGGCTTTTTAATGGAATACATATCAAGGTAAAGAATTTTTCCCCAATTTCAGCATCTTCATTTTGAGAAAGACCAGTAACACTGCATCATAAGTCTTATGTGATGACCTTACAACTTAGTCACCTTACAACTCAACTGTCATTTTCCCTCTACATTCTCTTCATTTAAGATATCATAACCTACATAGTGAAATGTATCTGTAATCCTATCATAGGAAAGGCAGAAGGAGAAGGATGAGAGGTTCAAAGCCAACCAGTGCTGCATAGAGAATTCTGAACCATTCATACAGCTCTTTTATTCCTTGGGAGTTAGCCCGCTCCTGGATGCAACTTTAATCACAGGATAGACAAATGAACCTGGGATCCACCTAGCTGTCCATACAATGCTAATTCTGTCTGAGTGGCATATCTCATTCAATGATGCATGAGAACTCTTTCCATGAGAAAGACATCAAATTAGGCAGCTTTCATCAAAAAATAACTTAGCAGAACTGCATTAGGAGAGACTTTGACCCATTCCCTCTTTTATCAGATGGAGAACATTACTTTGTCTTGAGATTCTTCTCCATATTATATTTGTCTAATAAGCTCCCTTTCTTTTGGGATTCCGTTTCTAATTTAAACAACTGCATTAAAATACAGGAGAGAAAACAAGGAAAATTATTGAATCAAAAGGAAATGTTGCTCTTATTTGTGATGCTTCCCATCAGCTGAGAATCAATAATTCCAGCACCATGTGCTCTGAAGCTAGTGATCTTCAAATGCTAACTCTTTATAAGTAGCTTAAGTCCTGTATGTAACTGACCTTAGGCAGGGTCTTACTCTATTAGGGCACCACAAATTTATCCAGGTAGGATTTTTGCCTGCTTCCTACAATTTTGAATAACTAAGAACAGACTTTGCATATAGCCATAAAATATGCTTTCAAATATTAAATAATAGAAAGCTTATTACAAATTTCCAACAGCTAGATAGAAAGTTTATAGTGCCATATAACCCAGGAATCTACCATCTAAAAATAAAATGTATTATATGACTAAAATAAATGTAGTGACCTTGTACAGGTCTTTTTTATGCTTGGGGTGCACCTCTGAATCAGGTATTAGTCGGATCCCAGTATCAGGTCTTGTCAGCTGAAACACAGGATGTACCTGAGTTGTGGCTCATACTTCACACTGAGGATAATGCTGTGCCTGGCATGACTGTGTAATTAGGAATTCACTCGAAAATCATCAGCCCCTCAGTTCAGGCTTGAGAGCATCAAAGAAGTTCAGAAAACTTCTTTTCATTTCTCCTTTAAGTCAACTTGTGTTATTGAAAATATACATTTAAGAAATAGGAAAATGTGATTTTAAGAAAGGATTGTTGTTACTGCTGTAACAACTGTTTTGTCTATAGAGTACTAAAAATGAACTTGTGTGTGTGTGTATATATATTATTGTACACATTTATAAACATGCATATATGTGTGTGCATCTGTGTGTGTGGCAGCACACATATGCTATACCATTTTACAAACACAGATATATTTGAATACACACACACACACACACACACACACACACATACTTTAGACCTTTCTACTATGGCCCTACTAATAAAGAAACATATTAATATTTGAGGGCCATGAAGGAGCTAAGAAAAGCTTCTTTTATCCTATGGCTCACATTCTGATTTGTAAGCTACCGTTTTACATAAGATAAATACACCAAACTTACTAATGGAGTAAAAGAGATCAATTTTCCTTAAGCAATTTCATGCATTTTTAAGCAATACAATGCTGGGCAGTTGAAAGAGTTCTGTGATTGATCCATCATTATACTGAACACTTTCATTTACAGAAAAAATCAATACAAGCAGGTCATTAAGCTCCTTGAAAAGATGCAACTGTGTGGGATATTCTTCAGGAAGCATCATTTATGGTGTATCTGACTCCACTTTGTACTCCATAACAGAAAACAAAAGGTGAGGTGGTTTTAATACATTAATGGAAGCTTTTAAAATAGAAAAATGAAAGGCTGCACAATAAGACTCTCCAATAAACCCAGCCCCAGTTTCTGCCTCTCTAGAATCATACAAACTATTGAAACTAATAACTACATAAGATACCAATAAACTACATTTACCTGGAAGATTTCCCTTTTTGTAGTTTTAACATCTTAACCTGTATGCATAAGGAGCCCTCAGCAGGCAATGAATTATGTGGTGTTCTTTTTTCAAAACTGTAGGCTTATATATTTGAATATAAGTATATTGTTGTCAAAGCAGTAAAAAGTAAAACAAGAGCCACAACAAAACTCTCACATGATAATGGTAGTATTACACTGTTGAAGTATTTCAATCTGAAGCCCTCAGGGGATTATCCACTTTTGTTGTTGTTTGTTGTTTTGATTTGGTTTTGGTTTTTGTTGATTTGTTTTAAACAGAATCCATCCCCCCTCAATGACTTTCCTATATTTCAGGCATTTTCTTAGTAACAGAAAACTACAGTACACTCCACTAATATCTAAGAATTTAGAGAATTAGGTAAACTGCTGAATTCTAGTTAAGGTAGATAAGCACTGTAATCAAAAAACATTGTTAGGCTGTCCAATTAACTCAGCTGTGTTGGCCTGCTGAGTCTCCATTGAAATGCCCTAGATCAAACAGAGCTATAAACTTGTTTAATTCTGAAGTGTGAACAGATTTGGTACTGCTCCAGTTTTTCATCAAAGTTTGCATCTTAGAGTTATAGTCTCCATACATTTCTACAGAGTCATCTAGAAAGAAAGATGTTGTACATCCTCAGTAGCATTGGTGCAAGAACTTCAGCTTTCCCTGTGGTTTTAGATGCTCAGGCAAGAAATCCAAACATTAGAGTGGAGACTGAAAGGTGGATTGGTATATTTTAAGTTCATCCTGGGCTACATAGAGAGTTTCAAGCTATACAGGGTTAAAGAGGGGGACCTAAACTCTGCTTCTAAAAGGCCAAAAAAGAAAAGGAAAGGGACAGAGAAGTTGAGGAAGATGGGCATGGGGGCAAGAAGGAGGGTAAAAGTCCATTCTTCTCCCCTTGAAGTAAAAATTGTTAACAGTTCCTTATGTGTGTTTTTATGGTGAGTTTCTTTTCAGTTACACATTTACTTCTTCAGAAATGCAAACAGTGACTTTGTGATGGACAACACAACATTCTTTCACTTAACACTCTTTTTTTTCTTCGATATATGTTTTATTTACATTTCAAATGATTTCCCCTTTTCTAGCCCCCCACTCCCCGAAAGTCCCATAAGCCCCCTTCTCTCCCCCTGTCCTCCCACCCACCCCTTCCCACTTTCCCGTTCTGGTTTTGCCCTATACTTCTTCACTGAGTCTTTCCAGAACAAGGGGCCACTCCTCCTTTCTTCTTGTACTTCATTTGATGTATGGATTATATTTGGGGTATTCCAGTTTTCTAGGTTAATATCCACTTATTAGTGAGTGCATACCATGAGTCACCTTTTGAGTCTGGGTTACCTCACTTAGTATGATGTTTTCTAGCTCCATCCATTTGCCTAAGAATTTCATGAATTCATTGTTTCTAATGGCTGAATAATACTCCACTGTGTAGATATACCACATTTTTTGCATCCACTCTTCTGTTGAGGGATACCTGGGTTCTTTCCAGCATCTGGCAATTATAAATAGGGCTGCTATGAACATAGTAGACCATGTATCCTTATTACATGGTGGGGAATCCTCTGGGTATATACCCAGGAGTGGTATAGCAGGATCTTCTGGAAGTGAGGTGCCAAGTTTTCGGAGGAACCACCAGACTGATTTCCAGAGTGGTTGTACCAATTTGCAACCCCACCAGCAGTGGAGGAGTGTTCCTCTTTCTCCACATCCTCTCCAACATCTGCTGTCTCCTGAATTTTTAATCTTAGCCATTCTGACTGGTGTAAGGTGAAATCTCAGGGTTGTTTTGATTTGCATTTCCCTAATGACTAATGAAGTTGAGCATTTTTTAAGATGCTTCTCCGCCATCGGAAGTTCTTCAGGTGAGAATTCCCTGTTTAACTCTGTACCCCATTTTTTAATAGGGTTGTTTGGTTTTCTGGAGTCTAACGTCTTGAGTTCCTTATATATATTGGATATTAGCCCTCTATCTGATGTAGGATTGGTGAAGATCTTTTCCCAATTTGTTGGTTGCCGATTTGTCCTTTTGATGGTGTCCTTTGCCGTACAGAAACTTTGTAATTTTATGAGGTCCCATTTGTCAATTCTTGATCTTAGAGCATACGCTATTGGTGTTCTGTTCAGAAACTTTCTCCCTGTACCAATGTCCTCAAGGGTCTTCCCCAGTTTCTTTTCTATTAGTTTCAGAGTGTCTGGCTTTATGTGGAGGTCCTTGATCCATTTGGATTTGAGCTTAGTACAAGGAGACAAAGATGGATCAATTCGCATTCTTCTGCATACTGACCTCCAGTTGAACCAGCACCATTTGTTGAAAAGGCTATCTTTTTTCCATTGGATGTTTTCAGCCCCTTTGTCGAGGATGAAGTGGCCATAGGTGTGTGGGTTCATTTCTGGATCTTCAATCCTGTTCCATTGATCTGCCTGCCTGTCACTGTACCAATACCATGCAGTTTTTAACACTATTGCTCTGTAGTATTGCTTGAGGTCAGGGATACTGATTCCCCCAGATTTTCTTTTGTTGCTGAGAATAGTTTTAGCTATCCTGGGTTTTTTGTTATTCCAGATGAATTTGTTAATTGCTTTTTCTAACTCTGTGAAGAACTGAGTTGGGATTTTGATGGGTATTGCATTGAATCTGTATATTGCTTTTGGCAAAATGGCCATTTTAACTATATTGATTCTGCCGATCCATGAGCATGGGAGGCTTTCCCTTTTCTTGAGGTCTTCTTCCATTTCCTTCTTCAGAGTCTTGAAGTTCTTCTCGTAAAGATCTTTCACATGTTTGGTAAGAGTCACCCCAAGATACTTTATACTGTTTGTGGCTATTGTGAAGGGGGTCATTTCCCTAATTTCTTTCTCAGCCTGCTTATCCTTTGAGTATAGGAAGGCCACTGATTTGCTTGTGTTGATTTTATATCCTGCCACTTTGCTGAAGTTGTTTATCAGCTGTAGGAGTTCTCTAGTGGAGTTTTTTGGGTCACTTAGGTAGACTATCATGTCGTCTGCAAATAATGATAGTTTGACTTCTTCCTTTCCAATTTGTATCCCTTTGACCTCCTTATGTTGTCGAATTGCCCGAGCTAGTACATCAAGTACAATATTGAAAAGATAAGGAGACAGGGGGCAGCCCTGTCTAGTCCCTGATTTTAGTGGGATTGCTTCAAGTTTCTCTACATTTAGTTTGATGCTGGCTACCGGCTTGCTGTATATTGCTTTTATTATGTATAGGTATGGGCCTTGAATTCCTGTTCTTTCCAAGACTTTAAGCATGAAAGGATGCTGAATTTTGTCAAATGCTTTTTCAGCATCCAATGAAATGACCATGTGGTTTTTTTCTTTGAGTTTGTTTATGTAGTGCATTGCATTGATGGATTTTCGTATATTAAACCAACCCTGCATTCCCGGGATAAAGCCTACTTGATCATGGTGGATGATCGTTTTGATGTGTTCTTGGATTCGGTTGGCAAGAATTTTATTGAGTATTTTTGCATTGATGTTCATAAGGGAAATTGGCCTGAAGTTCTCTTTCTTTGTTGGATCTTTGTGTGGTTTTGGTATCAGCGTAATTGTGGCTTCATAGAATGAGTTGGGTAGTGTTCTTTCTGTTTCTATTTTGTGGAATAGTTTGAAGAGTATTGGTGTTAACTCTTCTTTGAAGGTCTGATAGAATTCTGCACTGAAACCATCTGGTCCTGTGCTTTTTTTGGTTGGAAGACTTTCTATGACTCCTTCTATTTCTTTAGGCGTTATGGGACTGTTTAGATGATCTATTTGGTCCTGATTTAATTTTGGTATTTGGTATCTGTCAAGGAAATTGTCCATTTCCTCCAGATTCTCCAGTTGTGTTGAGTACAGGCTCTTGTAGTAGGATCTGATGATTATTTGGATTTCCTCAGTTTCTGTTGTTATATCTCCCTTTTCATTTCTAAGTTTGTTAATTTGTATACTTTCTCTGTGCCCTTTGGTCAGTCTGGCTAAGGGTTTATCTGTATTGTTGATTTTCTTAAAGAACCAGCTCCTGGATTCGTTAATTCTTTGTACGGTTCGCTTTGTTTCCAATTGATTGATTTCAGCCCTGGGTTTGATGATTTCCTGCCTTCTACTCCTCCTGGGTGAATTGGTTTCTTTTTGTTCCAGGACTTTCAGGTGTGTCATTAAGCTGCTAGTGTATGCTCTCTCCATTTTCTTTTTGGAGGCACTCAGGGCTATGAGTGTACCTCTTAGCACTGCTTTCATTGTGTCCCCAAGATTTGGGTATGTTGTGCCTTGATTTTCATTAAATTCTAATAAGTCTCTGATTTCTTTGGTCAAGGTGTCATTGAGTAGAGTATTATTCAGCCTCCATGTGTATGTGGGCTTTCTGTTGTTTTTGTTGCTATTGAAAATCACTCTTACACCATAGTGATCTGATAGGAGACATGGGATTAGTTCGATCATCTTATATTTGTTGAGGTCTGCCTTGTGTCCAATTATATGGTCGATTTTGGAGAAGGTACCATGAGGTGCTGAGAAAAAGGTATATTCTTTTGCTTTAGGGTGAAATGTTCTATAAATATCAGTCAAATCCAATTGGTCCAAAGCTTCAATTAGTTTAACTGTGTCTCTGTTTAGTTTCTGTTTTCCTGATCGGTCCATTGAGGAAAGTGGAGTGTTGAAGTCCCCCACAATTATTGTGTTAGGTGCAATGTGTGCTTTGAGCTTTAGTAAAGTTTCTTTTACGAATGAGGGTGCCTTTGCATTTGGCGCATAGATGTTCAGAATTGAAAGTTCTTCTTGGTGGATTTTTCCTTTGACCAGCAAGAAGTGTTCTTCTGTGTCTCTTTTGATGACTTTAGGTTGAAAGTCAAGTTTATCTGATATTAGAATGGCTACTCCTGCTCGTTTCCTGTGACCATTGGCATGTAAGATTGTCTTCCATCCTTTTACTCTAAGGTATTTTTTATCTTTGACACTGAGGTGTGTCTCCTGTATACAGCAAATTGTAGGGTCCTGTTTCCTTATCCAGTCTGTTAGTCTATGTCTTTTTATTGGGGAATTGAGACCATTGATGTTAAGAGATATTAGGGAATAGTGATTATTACTTCCTGTCATTTTTGATGTTCTTTTTATATTTGAGTGGTTATCTTCTTTTGGGTTTGATGAAGGAAGGTAACTATCTTGCTTTTTCCAGGGTGTAGTTTCCCTCCTTGTATTGGAGTTTTCCTCCTATTATTCTTTGCAGAGCTGGGTTTGTGGAAAGATATTGTGTAAATTTGGTTTTGTCATGGAATATCTTGGTTTCTCCATCTATGGTGAATGAGAGTTTTGCTGGGTATAGAAGTCTTGGCTGACATTTGTGTTCTCTTAGAGTCTGCATGAGATCTGCCCAGGATCTTCTAGCTTTCATGGTCTCTGGTGAGAAGTCTGTTGTGATTCTGATAGGTCTTCCTTTATATGTTACTTGGCCTTTCTCTCTTACTGCCTTTAATATTCTTTCTTTGTTTAGTGCATTTGGGGTTTTGATTATTATGTGACGGGAGGTATTTCTGCTCAGGTCCAGTCTGTTTGGAGTTCTGTAGGCTTCTTGTATATTCATAGGCATCTCTCTCTTTAAGTTAGGAAAGTTTTCTTCCATAATTTTGTTGAAGATATTTGCTGGCCCTTTCTGTTGTAAATCTTCACTCTCATCTATACCTATAATCCTTAGGTTTGGTCTTCTCATTGTATCCTGGATTTCCTGGATGTTCTGGGACACAAGCTTTTTGCATTTTGCATTTTCTTTGACTGTTGAGTCAATGGTTTCAATGGTATCTTCGGCATCTGAGATTCTTTCTTCCATCTCTTGTATTCTGTTGTTTATATTTGCATCTATGGCCCCTAATTTCTTCTCAAGATTTTCTATCTCCAAAGTTGTCTCCCTTTGTGATTTCTTAGTTGTTTCTACTTCTGTTTTTAGGTCCAGGATGGTTTTGCTCAGTTCCATCATTTTTTTGTCTGTGTTTTCCTGTAATTCTTTAAGAGATTTTTGTGTTTCTTCTTTCATGACTTCTGTCTGTTGACTCAAGTTCTCCTGCATTTCTTTAAGGTTTTTTTTTTTGCCTTTCTTCTTTATTGGCTTCTATCTCTTGGGCCTTATTCTCCTGCATTTCTTTAAGTGTTTTTTGTGTTTCCATTATACGGGTTTCTAGCTTATTCATGTTCCTCTGTATTTCTTTAAGGGATTCATTCATGTCCTTTTAGTGTTCTTCTAGCAGCATCATGAACAGTGATTTTAAATCCAAATCTTGTTTCTCTGGTGTGTTGGCATAACCAGGACTTGCTGATGTTGGAGAGTTTGGTTCAGATGCTGCCATATTGCCTAGATTTCTATTAGTAGCATTCCTGCATTTGCCCTTTGCCATCTTGTTCTCTGGAGCTAATTGGTCTTGTCTCTGGCTGGTGTTTCAGCCTCCTGAGAGGCTCTAGGGCTATTTCTGCACCACTGGAGGGCAGGGTTTCCCCTGTTGCAGATTGCTAATGTGCTTTCCTCCTCTTGGGTGCCCTTGCAGCCCTAGTGTTCTTTGCCCCAGATTGTGTCTGTGAGCCAGAAGGTGTCCGTTTGCTCCTTCAGGGAGTGCTGAGGCTGCATGCTCCAGGGACCTTTTCTGCATGCTGATCTCTCTGCTGGGCAGCGGAACTCCCAACCGGGTTGGTGCACACAAGGCTAGCCTAGCTGCTCAGGCCCTGAGTCTAGGCAAAAGCCTGGCAGGCCAATGTCCAAGCAAAGTTCCCCTCAGCTGTGAGTGTTAATTGGGTCTGTCAGGTGGCTAGGATGGTGGTGTGTGCGCGCTCCCTGAGAGTGCTGGGAGAGTCTGCTGGGCTAAAAACCTCCTGGCCAGGTTAGCACACAGATGGCCCACCGAGCAGCCCAGGACCTGGGGGCAGTCCAGGGCCTGACCGTCTGAGACCCCTGCTATGTCCGCCTCGGGCTATGCCTGTTAGCTGGTTTGGTTTTGCCTGCTAGGTCTCTCTGGCTTCCCTTAGGCAAAATGGCGGTGGTGTGCAAACTGGCCCGGATAAACAACCTCTTGGCAGGGTCGGCACACAGATGGCCCACCGAGTAGCCCAGGGCCTGGGGGTAGTCCAGGGCCTGACCATCTGCGACCCCTGCTGTGTCTGCCTCAGGCTATGCCTGTTAGCTGGTTTGGTTTTGTCTGTTGGGTCCCTCTGGCTTCCCGTAGGCAAAATGGTGGCGGTGCACGCTGGCCCAGGCAAACAACCTCCTGGCTGGGTCTGCACACAGATGGCCCACTGAGCAACCCAGGAACTAAGGGCAGTCCAGGGCCTGACCATCTGAGACCCCTGCTATGTCCGCCTCGGGCCATGCCTGTTAGCCGGTTTGGTTTTGCCTGCTAGGTCTCGCTGGCTTCCCTTAGGCACCCTGGTGGCCCTTCGATCAGCCCAGGGCCTGGTTGCAGGCCAACGCCCATCGGGCTTAGACCCCTGCGATGTTGATCTCGGGTTATATTTGCGTACCTCAGTCTGATTTCTCTGGCGACCGAGAACCAATATGGAGGCCTCGTATCTGACTGGCGGGAGGCAGAGTTCTGTTGTGGCTTCTGTGTGGTGAAAGGCACCGTAAATCCTCCGCTGCTCGCAGCCTGGCTGGCCAGCGATGGCCAGTGGTCGTGGGTGCAGGGTCTGCCTGGACCCTGTCCGCTTGGTTCTACTGCTGATGGCCCTTCCTCTGGACCAGCTGCTGCTGCTGCTGCTGCTGCTGCTGCTGCTGCTGCTGCTGCTGCTGCTGCTGCCACTGCCCAAGAAGCACCTTCTCACTTAACACTCTTATTTTCAACATAATTATGTTAATACTTGTAGACTGACACACAGTGTTACATATATAGATATTAATAACGCTTTCCCATAATTTACCTGTCAACTACTAAACATTTAAAGTTTCCAGATTTTCCAGTAAGAATATATTAAGCGAGTATCCTTATACATGTGAACTCATATGCAAGTTTGAAGTGAGTTTCTCTGTTTATGAGACAACAGTGGCTGATGCTTTTGCATCTGAATGCTTGAAACTTTGCTCTTTCATTGTGTGTATTACATCAGTTCATACCTACACCTGAAATATTATGGATAAATGCTTTCCTGCTCCCTGACTCTCCCAAGCAACACTGATGATATCAAAACTTCTGTTTTTTTTAAACATAGCACATTGTATATGTGTGTTGTTTGCTCATGTGTGTGAGTTTCAATATCTAATGACACCAAATTCTAAGAGTAATTTACCTCAGATTCTTATATTTAACTTCAAATGACAATAAGATTTAATCCTTTCTCTTTTACTTTTTGGGAAGGTAATAATAATGATTTCTCTGGGCTCATTAAACATAACTGGGATCCTCTTCAGTTTTTCTTGAAATAGAGGGGGCTTTTTCTTTTCCTTTTTTAAATTGAATATATTCTTTATTTACATTTTGAATGTTACTCCCTTTCCTGGTTTTGCTCCCTTCCAGAAAACCCCTAACCCTTCTATGACAATGTTCCTCCACCCAACCAACTGCCACCTGTTTTCACACAATTTCCCTATGCTGGACCATCTAGCGAGCCTACATAAGATCAAGGACCTCTCCTCCCATTGATGCCTGACAAGGCATTTCTCTGCTACAAATGCACCTGGAGCCATGTGTACCTCTTGGTTGATGGCTTGGTCTTTGGGAGCTCTGGGGGGGGGGGTGGAGGGTTGTTGGTTGATATTATTGTTCTTACTATGAGGTTGAAATCCCCTAGAGAAACTCCTTTAGTCCTTTCTCTAATTCCTCCATTGGGGACCCCATGTTCAGTCCAATGGTTGGCTGCTAGCATCTGCCTCTGTATTTGTAAGGCTCTGGCAAGGCTTCTCAGGAGATAGCCATAACAGGTTCCTTTCTACAAGCACTTCTTGGAATCTACAATAGTGTCAGGGTTTGGTGACTTTCTATATGATGAATCCCCAGGTAGGACAGTTCTGGATGGTCTTTTCTTCAGTCTCTGCTCTATACTTTATCTCCATAATTGCTCCTGTGAGTATTTTGTTTCCTTTCTCAGAAAAACTGATATACCCACACTTTGGTCCATTGCTTGTAGAATTGCAAGCTTGTAAAAACACTCTGGAAATCAGTTTGGTGGTTCCTTGGAAAATTAGACGTAATACCACCTGAATAACCTACCTACATGACTCCTGGGCATATACCCAGAGGATTCTCCAGCATGTAATAAGGAAACATGTTCCATTATATTCACAGCAGCCTTAGTTATAATAGCCAGAACCCGGAAAGAACCCAGGTGTCCTTTGACAGAGGAATGGATACAGAAAATGTATTTACACAATGGACTACTATTCAGCTATTAAAAACAATGAAATCATGAATTTTTTAGGCAAATGGATAGACCTAGAAAATACCACCCTGAGTGAGTTAATCGAATCACAAAAGAACACATATGGTATGCACTCGTTGATAGTGGATATTAGCCCAAAAGCCCTGAATAAACAAGATAAAATTCAGACTGCATGAAACTCAAGAAGAAGGAAGAGGGGGCCTTTTCTGTGCCTTGAACACATGGGACAAACTAGCTGCCGTGTATAATTCAGGTTTGACTATAATGTGATTTTATTCTTTTCAAAAGTGCACTGAAAACTCATGGTTCTCAGAATTCAGGAAAAAATGTGTGTGTGTGTGTGTGTGTGTGTATGTGTGTGTGTGTGTGTGTGTTCATAATGGTACAGTGTGTACACATCTTTGTGAAGATCAGGTGAACTTCAAATTTCATGAATCAGAAGCCTTTCTCTGTGTTTTGTCATTTAGCTAGCTAGTTTGGTTGTTTGAGACAGGATCCCCCTCTGGGACCTGACAATTGGGGAATATACTAGACTGAAATAAGAGCAAGACCTACAGATTTTTTATAGGGTGGTTCTGATGCTAAGGTCCTATTCCTACCTAGTTCTTGATCTATCAGTAAAGATGACAGAGGCAAATTACTGGACAGAAGGAAAGAGCCTGGATTCTCTTTTTCTCAGAGGAAGAGATGCAAAGAAGGAAGGGTATTTTCTCCATGCTTCTGATAAAGAAAATGTTACTAGCCATGTGAGATTTCAGGCAGAGTGACCATAGGCTGATTCTCCAGGTGGGATGTAAGAATATTGACCTGAGACTAAAGGTAACTGAAGCTGAGGGCAGGTTGAAAGATGCTGAGCTAAGAGTATTGAGAAGGCAAACTGGCTGAGGAAGGTTTAGAAGAGGCCAGCAATCGAGACAAATAAGGAAGGTTGAAATTGAGCAATGTATTTGTCTGTGTTTTTATCAGCAGTCCCAGTATTCTCTAGACAGGGGCTGATATCGTGTTTGGTCCAGAGCTTTTTTGTTTGTTTGTTTGTTTGTTTGTTTTGACTATATTTTTTTATTTGATATATTTTTTATTTACATTTCAAATGATTTCCCCCCTTCTGGCCCCCCATTTCCCGAAAGTCACAGAAGCCCAGAGCTTAAATCAGGGTAGCAAAAACTCCATGCTACAGAGATCTTCCTTTCTGACTTCCCAGTACTAAGATTGAAGTCAGATGGCTCCAAACAAACAAACAAAAAATTATGTGGATTCCCAGGTTAGAATGCTGGTTCCTCCTGCATGTCTGGGAGGCATTTCACCTAGTGAGCCAAAAACACACTTCCATTTGTATGTGAATCAGAAAAGTGTGAATGAGTCCTGCCAGAATAGCTGTGCTGTAATAGCAGTTGTATAACCTCCTGCTATCACTGTCTTGGTGTTCTTTCCCTTAAATGTGTACTTCTGTGACTTCAGGTGTATGAAAGTCAGATGAGCCAACTGGAATAGCTTCCATCTTTCAGAAATGTTATACAAAATGCCAAACAGTGCCGTATGTGAGGAGAATGGAACACATTATTAACATAAATATTCATGATTTTACCCAAGAGCTCACTCACTGATCCAAATTCATGTCACTGGCAGTCCATAGGGAAACTACACTAGCTCAGCCTCACATTGTCTATTACTGAATATTTAAAGAGCTCATCAAGATGCTGAGGTGTGATGATGGGTGAAGCCCTTCATTTGCATCAATACTGTCTGAATATGGAAATTTTCTTATCCTCCACACTCATAGAAAGTATCACATTAGATTAGACAACATAATACCAATACAATCCATGAAATCTTTTATGCAAATGCAGAAACACAAACATTATTTCTTTTGCAAAAAAAGAAAAACTGAATTCCTATGCTAAGATATCTGAGAATTCTGTGTATTGAAATGATTATAAATAATAAAACCCAGAGGATATAAACTATTTCTATGCTTGTGCTTCTTTCTATCTGAGAAATGGGTGAGCCTGGATTCAATATAAGTATAAAGTAAACTAAGACTCTTTATTCCCTTGCCTTGGAGACAGGAGCTAATCTTACTCCACTACATTTTCTTATCATTACTGAGCCTGTTCTCAAGTATGAAAGACATTCACTGTAATTGTACTCAACATCAGCCCAGAAAATTTCTTCTCTAACAGCCCCATGATGAATATTACCTTAGTACAGCAAGATCATCCAAGCAATAGGAAGTGTGAACTGAGAAAAACTGTACTCATAAAGACCTCCACATTCCTAGACTGATCCCAGAATATGAAGACCCAATTAAAGAAATGTAACATATACATATTTCAATTATGGTGACCATTACTGAATAATGGGAAAATTCCCTGGACTATGCAAATCTGTTTGAAACAATGAAATAAACACTGACAGTCTTAAGAACTGTGTTTAGAATAATCCAAATTTGGTAAACTCAAGATTTCTTGATGCCTGAATACGCTTACATGATTTCAGTGAAGAATTTTTAAGTTAAATAAAAAATATCTGTCAGTTGACTTCTAACAAAGAATCTTAAAATCCAGGCAACAAACATTGCCATTAAGGGGACTTGTCTTTCTGCCTGTATTAATTTTATGCTGTCACTATTTAGGGTTCTTATATGACGAATCTTAAATTCTTAGATGAGTTAACTGCACTCAATATTAGATCAATGCACATAGAAGACAGAATGAGAAGTCCTTGCACAGCATGTTGTGTCTTCTTCCTCTAATTGCATTTGGTTGCATGGAAAATGTTATCTTTATTTTAATCTGAAGGCTTGCTTTTTAAAAAGACAAACAAATTCCCTCTCCTAACTCTCATTTTGTTTGCTGTGAATATGCTTTTATATTATTAGAGGTTTGCTTCTGTATTCTCTGGTTCCAGTGGGAAGAAAAAGACCATTCTGAAAATTGAAAACACCTGCTGAGAGATTGATTATGGCACATGTTCTTTATCTCCATAGGATTATCAAGGAGAGAAAAGACCGTGAGGCATTTGCAGAAAGACCTCGATGTAAAGCATATATTTGTGTGCAGTGCTCACTGAGACTTTTGATGCTATTACTATGTTGAAGCTGCTTATTTCCCTACAGTGGCGATTTTTCCTTAATAACACATTATTTTATTTCCAGCTGTAAACATAGAACCATTAATACTAAGTTCTAGTGTTCTGCAAGTAAGCTATGATCACATTATAAACAGCAAAAATCACTAAAGTCTCCTGGTGTAAAGTATATAATAAAACTATTTCTTTAAGTAGAATGGGAGAATCAAAGGGAAAGGGTGAAAAAATGACTTCTTTTTGATAGGTAGAGTTACTATGGAAAGATAGTGCATGGTTTACTACATCTGAAAGAAAGATCATTTATGGTAGTAGTTCTCAACCTCCCTTTAGCACAGTTCCTTATGTTGTGGTGACATTCCCCCAACTATAAAATTATTTTCATTGCTACTTCATTACTGTAATTTTGTTACTGTTATGAATCATAATATAAATATATCTTCAGTTGGTCTTAGGCTAACTTTATGAAAGGGTCCTTTGACCAATTTCAAATAGGTCACAACCTACAGGTGAAGAACCACTGATTTATGATAATATTAGTGTGTGATTGAAAAACCAGCATGCTAGTGAGAGAGATCATGGTGAAGGAAGATAGACATACAGACAGACAGATGGACAGAGCAAAAGAAAGACTAAGAGACTATGGAGAGTAAGGCAAACCAAAATGGATTTAAGACATAGACATTAGATCTGAGATTGCAAATTTCCTAGGAAACAATTCAAAAGAATAATATTACATAATATATCTATCGTCCACATCATCATCAACAACATTGTTTTAGGTTAGAACTTACAAAACTGAACAGAGTGGGAAAAGTACATCTTCAATTGCAAGTTTGCTCCAGTAGTAAGCATGGCAGCCAAGCTATGGAGCCAAACCAAGTGTCCACATATGACGATTAGATGAAAAAAATTAGTATACATAGAAAGACACAGATATGTACCCAAGGAAATTTAAAATGTGTACAATACTCTGCAGAAAAGAGAGATTCATTATTTGAACAAAACATGTAGAATTGGATCAAAATGAACGAAGTAAAATGAACCAGGCATAGAAGCAAAGGATGGTATGCTATGATTCACTTGTGGATTATGAACCAAGAGGCTCTTACACTCATTGTGAGGGGATATTCCCAGAGTGCAGAGAACAGCCACAGTACAGAACCAGCTAAAAGAGTATAATCCCCAATCAGACCAGCAAGGAGAGTGGTATGTTCATGTTTGTGCATGCACAATGAGGTCCCTAAGTTGCACTGAGTACTACTATAGTACCCTTCTTTTTTAAGTAACCAAAAAAAAAAAAAATAGAATCACATTCTACCCTAAAACATAAATGACTCTTTAATTTGTCAATTTACAATGAAAATTACAGTTAAACTGAAATTACAAATATTTCTCTTTCACTCAACAGAATGTATACATTCTAGATTCATTCCTTAAATCAGCAAGCCTATAAATGCAACAGTTCCATGATCTAAGATGTTTGTACTCATTGAAATAAATTGCCTGTCAACCAACCGCACTGATAATTCAGTCTGGCAATGATTCAGACTCTTTCACAACTGTTTCTTGTACAGTTTTGACTATGGACTTAAAGTACATATTTAAAAAAAAAATATTTATACCAACTTTCATCTCTCCCCAATCCTTATTATCTTATATTTCTCTACATTAACTGCTAATTTGTTTTTCTTACCTCTGGGAAATGGTAAGTGAATTGGGAAACACGGTCAGAATTTTGGAATCAATGTTTCATTTATCCTCAGAGACAAGGCAGACACTCGGTACTGTTGTGTGAAGTGTCTGATCAGTACAAACAGAGGCAGCTGATACTTTAAACTAGAGGGCTGCAGCCACAATGTTGTGATGCTGACAAGATGAGGAAATGTGGGTTCTTATCAGAATGTAGACAGACATAATAACTGTGGAGGTGCTAGGACTTTATCCTCACTTTATATGCCTTTCTATGGGGATACATCCTATTCTCCCTGCCTCAATCCATCTGTCCAAACACAATTGAATGTACACCTCAGAGAAAGCTCTAATTCACCATACATGTAATCTGTGACACACTTTCTCTGACGACATGAGATAAAATATTTTCAGTGGCATCTTATACAAGGTCAGGCCAAGTCATACTGCAAAGGGACAGTTGTCACCATTTGTCAGCATTTTCTTCTCTGCATTGCTTTAATAAAGTAACACAAAACGTCTAAGCTCTGGTCTTGCAACAAAATGCCCCCCAATGTTATGCAATTCTTTTTGAGCCAGTGAGTGGACACTTTATTAAGGGAAATGCATTTCATGTACATGTGTCCATATGCTTTTCCTTGTACCTTCTTACCAATTCCTCTTCTGCAAAGTATACTTCCTTTTAGGCTCTAAAACTAATAAATAGCTGGCTTAATTAGTAAGATATGTTGTGATCAAATGGCACATGGATGGGTATGTACATATATAAACATCATCCTGCAAACAACCTTGGTGCTAGTAGAGCTTGTCTAACAAACCAGAATTAAGTGGTTCCGTGTCTGAAATTCTGCAATATCTACACAACCCTGCTTTTAACACACAACCTTTTTATGCATGATGAAAACTGAGCAATTTCATTTTGGTTTTAATAGCATCCCTATGAAAGGAAAACAAACAGACAAGAATCATGAATTAAATTAAAGAAGAAATATAATTTCCTTTATTTTTTGTATTTCTTCTGTGATCATATCTTTAATAGAATCATACAAAAACTTTCCTAAATTATTGGCTTGTTTTTCCTCTGCTTTACTTTCTTTCACTATTGTCCATCTCTATTTTTCTGCTAACTTAACCCCTGATGATGATGATGATGATGATGGTGGTGGTGGTGGTGGTAATGGTGGTGCTAGTAGTAGATGGTGATTGGAGTTGGGATTACACACAGATTCATATGTGGAGGTAAAAATCAAGTCTATTAATTTCTTTCTCCCTTTCCACATTTAAGTATATTTCAAGAGAATACATTTTCACTCCAATCCTCAGTGATCAAATTTCATCTCCATTGTATCGATAGTGAAGACAAGGTAATTCCATGAGGTCATGAAGTTTTGAGAGTGACTTCATAAATGGATTTAGTGGAGACTTAAAGGACACATGACTCTGAGACATGCTATCGCACAAGAGGATCTTGACAGTTGTTGGCCCCTCCTACTTGGGCTATTCCACCTTTGATAACTTCATAAATAAAAATCTTTATAAATTAATCAACCTCAAGCAATATGTTATCACTACAAAAAACAAACAAACAAAAAGTCAGTAAGTTATTTCCCAATGAGAGAAATGTAATCACTACAATTAAAAACAAAGTAGGAAAATATGCTCAGATACTGGATACAAAAAAATGTGGTATATTTACACAATGGAGTACTATTCAGCCATTAGAAACAATGAATTCATGAAATTCTTAGACAAATGGATGGAGCTGGAGAACATCATATTAAGTGAGGTCTCAAAAGATCAATCATGGTATGTACTCACTGATAAGTGTATATTAGCTTAGAAACTTTGAATACCCAAGACATAATCCACATATTAAATGATGCCCAAAAAGAATGGAGGAGTACCAGAACAGGGAAGTGGGAAGGGGTAGATGGAGGACCAGGGGGAGGGAAGAGGGCTTATGGGACTTGCGGGGAGTGGGGACCCAGAAAAGGGGAATATACTTTGGGCTGTGCATTCTAAAACCTGCCATTCCCAGTCACTAGCCTCTAAGATATGACAATCCTCCAACAAGATTATATGAGTCTACTTATTACATTTGAAATGTAAATAAAAAATATATCAATAAAGGAAAAAATACAAAAAAGAAAGTACCAAAATTCAAGTCTAATCAAAATAAATCTAACTTTAAATGTAATAATGTACTTTTTATAGAATTATAAGTTTGTCAGTAGAGAATAAGAGGAATATTGACTTCCATTTTAAAATGATTTTTTTCTTTTACATTCTGACAAATGCCTAAAATACATCAAAGACAAAAATTGCTGTTTCAAGAGATTCTGCACTGTGCCTATTATGCCACTAACCCATGAGCATTTCAGGAGAAATTTGCATTTAAATGAGTCATTAATGTCACCATTTGTAGAAATGTGGGTCATTAGGTATGAATACAAGCTGTGAGCAATGTTCACTTTGCAGACATGACTGACTGCCAATGGGAAGGTTAGACTTCCCACTGACTGCCTGAGATGCTTAGGAGTCTTGTGGCCTCTTGCTGCAATGCTGGTCATCAACAGGATTTAGAGACATTGAAAGCCTTTGGTACAAGAAGAGTTGTGTGGATGTTATGCTTCTGTTGTACTGACTCAATTAGTCAAGAGACAATATTTATCTAAATTATTTTTTCTTAGCAAAAAGAGCCTACACCAGAGCAGTGCATCTTCTGGGAGATGTTGAGTGATTTCATCATTTTTGAAGACTAAAACCAATTATCCACAAAAGCTACATAAATCCGCTATATTGAGGGAATTAATTTTTTTAGAACTCTCTGTGAAATACCATTTCTAGTACCACAATTTCAATGTAGGTCACTGTTTAAATTCATGGGCTACTAAGAACTAAGAGGAAAAGAGAATTCTTGCAAGGTATAATGTTTAAGTAAAGCAAATATACTTTGGGCTGTGAATTCTAAAACCTGCCATTCCCAGTCACTAGCCTCTAAGACATGACAATCCTCCAACAAGACTATATGAGTCTACTTAAACATGGCATCTACTAACTTTTACTCTCAAAGAGAAAATAAGCAATAAACAGATATATATTTCTAATCATTATTCCAGCATTCATCTACTTCATAGGTATTTTTGAAAGTGTTTTTCAAAATTTGTTAGAATTTTTTCTTCATTGTTATAGATCAAGCCATCATTAATATTGAGCCTACTATACTGGTTAATTAATCTATTTCATCTTTAGGTACACCACTGCAGTGACTGAGAATAGATAAGGAAAAATTTGATGTAATTTTGTTTTTATTGGATTTAATTTTTCATGAAGACCTATTAAGCAAGTCTTTCATGATTGTGCCATTATTATATTTTTTAAATGAGGTTGTTCCATGAGGCACAAGGAAGGAGAATTCTGCTTCTAGCCTGTCAAAAGGAAACTGGAAAAAGTCTGTATTTCTTGTAGTGTGTCATCACATTAAAAAAATTAAGTCAAATTGTATGTGTGTGTGTGTGTGTGTGTGTGAGAGAGAGAGAGAGAGAGAGAGAGAGAGAGAGAGAGAGATCAGAATATGCAATAAGAAATGCTGAGGCAGTTTGATATCTTACTAGAATTCAGAAGAATCTTCTGGGTATTCAGCATTTCAAATGCACTTCTGGGATTTTAACTGTAATTGTCCTATCAAGAAGTAATCTCAAAGCTCAATGCAGCAGTGTAGGGGAAAACCGGGACAAGGAAGCAGGAGGGGGTTGATTGGGGAACTGGGGGAGGGAAGAGGGCTTATGTGACTTTCAGAGAGGGGAGAATCAGGAAGAGGGAAATCATTTGAAATGTAAATAAAGAATGTATTCAATAGAAAAAAACAGATGAAAACATCTTGTTTTAGGAACTCACTGTAAACAGAACACTTTTGTCTTCTTTTTTTTTTCTTAATGAATAAACCTGCAAGATTTTCTCTTTTTACAACATAAAACTTTCATCTTTATCTAATAAGAACTATGGAAATTGAAATTGTTTAATTTTAGAGAGTAGGAACATTTGTCTTTTATTTTGGTGACTATTGAAATCAATGAGGGGTCGTTATGTTTCAATGAATTCTGGTACCGATTAAGCTCAACTGCACCTTTCTACGGTGATTTAATATGATCTAATTGTTTTGTGTTTTCTCAGCAACAATTCCTGAGGAGAGAAATCTGATAATATCTGCAGGAGGGAATTGTTACATATACTTGTCTATCAGCATCCAGACCTCTCTGTTTATACATCCCTGTTGTATCTTGCTACTAAGGTTGTAGTCTACCTTGTCTGCATAGCTCTTCTGAGCTCAGTGCTAAATGGATGACTCCCATTCCCTGCAGTGCTTCCTCTTCTCTTCCTGATTTGGGAAGTCCAATCCTCAATTGTGTTACATAGTCCTTAGCAAACCTACCAATTCAAATTTCTTTTTCCTTTTAAGAACCCACCCAGTAAGGACCTGGAATTCCTGGAATGCCTTCCCTTGCAAACAAGGCTAGAATATTTAAAACCTCAGCCAATGATTTTACATTAAACCTGAAAATTCCTCACCATTCTTCAAGTTTCATATAATGCCCTTTATCACCCAAAGGTCTTCAGTGGCATCTGGATACCTTGAGGAAGGAAACAGAGGAGTTGAAACCACAACTGCTCCCCCACATGTACACCACACATCCTAGATCAATCCAAGCCACTGACCATCTCACACTTATTACAAAGCATCTCCATGCTGGGACTTTGGATACAGAGAGTTTCTGGGTATTGATTCTACCTCATACAGGTGAGATCATACACTCTGCCAGTCCTACATTACAGAATTTATCAAAAATCATTATTCATATGGGCTGTCTCAGAGCTTCTGAGAGAAGTGGATTAAAAACAAGACTACACAGAACTGTTCAGAGACTTTGACAAGGACATAAGCTCACAAAAGAGCTATTATTATTTTGTAGCTGCTTCATATTATATTTTTAATTGGGATTTCAGAACTGGCCCTAGCTTTCTAACTGTTTTATGTCATAACATTGTGTCCAACATACATGGAATGGCTCTTGGTTTTGATTAGCGTGTGTGAGATGATATGATTTATTCAATTATTACATAAAAATTAGAATTAACTGTTACATCTTTCAACCTTTTACAGGCATTGTGAATAAACTACAGAGACAATTGTCAGATTCTGTAAGCACATTGTGAAAGAATGAATATAGATAAAGCTCCAATAACAGCATATTTACATTTGAAGAAAGCTTTCTTATGTGATGGCTAACAATAAGTAGACAATTTCTACATTATCAGATTAGATCCAGGATTTTGCTTTCTTGTGCCTCAGGGTGTGAGAACAGTCCCATATTCTTACCTCCTACACATACTGTGCTCAACAGTTCCATTTTCCTGGCCCGTATGCATACTGTGCTGTGATTTCTAGTTGGTTTTCTTTCTTCTGTGTATCTCTCCCTCTTTATTTCTGCCTTCTTTTTATCTGTCCTTTATCGACACAGAAAATGACCCATCACTTTTATGCTCAAAAATAATAAAGAAAGGAATAAACAAATAAATAACTGAAGATACCATTAATGAATGATAGCAACTGTTTGTGGAGTCAAAGGCATGGTTTACTTTCAACACCTCACAGTATCACCCATTATCATCATCATTGGATGATGATGGCAGATTAGCATAACATTTGTTTCATCACTTTAAGCAAACTTGGTCAAAATGCCTTGAAGAGAACCTACCAGTAGGAGGAGTATAAGGAAATCCAGAGGCTTTAAGCTTGTTTAGAAAAATTATCTACATGGAAATCCCAGCCTCTCAGGTTTTCTATGCATCTTAATCTAACAGGAACATTTCCTTTAGTGAACTAGCTGTGCTAGATTATGTCTATCTGCAATGTTCACTGAGGAAAGCTGAGACTGAGATAGGATTGTCATACTTACACTACAATGCAAATAAGTTGCGACAGCAAAGATGGCCTTAGTGTATAAGACCTTTGTCCTAAAACACACGAACCAGTCTTGTATCCAGAAATCTAAATCTGATTAAAGAAAAGCAACAGACAAATTGATTTCTATAATTAATGATATCTATGGAAACATTGAAAAGAATGAGAGTAAGTTTCCTATATCAGAAGAGGTTATGATTTTAGTGGTGTCTGATAGCTGTAAATAATGAAGTTCCCAAGGCATTTAATGTCAGTGGTTTCATCCTTTGTCCACAGTATATTTGGTCTGGGTCCCAAGCCTATGGGACAGTGCTAACTACTGCCAAGATTGGTCTTGCCTTCCAAGTTAAACCCATTCTAAAAGACCTTATTTTCTCCAGAGGTGTGACTCCTAGGAAATTCCAAATCTAGCCAAGCTGACAAAAGTACAAATCATTGCATCATCTTTCTTTTAATCCCATACTTAAAGCAACTTATTTTAAAACTCTGCACACATTATGTTGATATTTATAATTATGTTATATTTGATAATGTCCCTATTTCTGCCACTGAGAAATAATGAACATTAACTAAGATTGTTTCCTTTAAGAAGTGCTGACTCTCATCTCTCAGATATGAAAATGCTTGTGATAGAAGAGAATGAGACTCAGAGACTGTAAGGCTCTTTGGCTTTTGTGTACATGAAAAGTAAATAGCAAAGTACTTGCAAACAAGGAGTGCAAATACAGATGAAACTGATTATGCCCACAACTCCACTGTGAACTAGCTAAATAGGTTTCACACTAAAAATGAATTTGAGACCTACTTTCTATGCCTACTCAACAGAAATATCCTTTTGTAAGATTATCGTGATTGCATTCCACCCAACATATTTAATATGCCATAAAGAGATTTTATAGTTTGACTAGATGGGGTATGCAATAAATGATAGAGTATTACTTGTATTAATGGCAGAGACATTGGTGCATAAATGAGATGCTGTTAAATCTTTCCTCAAGAGAAATCCAGCTTGCTTCTTATTAGCCAGGAAGCCAAGAAGATTAGGTCAGAAGACAATCTGAACTGAATTCCTTCCTCCAAAATGTATTAGTTTCCTAACAATGAACACATGGTAAAAATCCCCAGACCTTCCCTACTGTCTCTATACAGAAAAAGACAGAGAGAGAAAGAGAGAGTGAGAGAGAGAGAGAGAGAGAGAGAGAGAGAGAGAGAGAGAGAGAGAGAGAGAAGAGAAAAGGGAAAAGAGGAAAGGAAGAAATGAGAAACGGAGGGAGGAGAGAACATGAAAGGAGAATGAAAGTAGATAGAGATGAGAGTTAAGAGGGAAAGAAAGGAGAACAACAAGAAAAGACAATTATTTAGCATTCATTTTACTTTTCTCTTCCCTAACCTACAATTATGTCTTTTGTCTTATAAATACCCGATAAGGCTTTGTAGACAGTTGAGCAAAGAGAAACATTTGATTTTGAAGAGGAACAAAATACTCTAAATTTAAGGTTTACAATAAAAACATCTCACTGTTGGAGCCAAAACAAGGTATCCCCATAACATAATACTGAATAAATCTCTTGCTTCTGGACAATTCAGACTTGAAGGAGCAGAGTAAACCCAAGCACATACACATGCGCTGATTTTGTATTGTTGTTATTCTGAATGGATCCAATGTCCACAAAATTAAATTCTTTCCTGTCTACTGTTTTTGAAACACCTGAGTGATTATCAGCTTCATTTTTCACTATTACTGTATTGGCACTTTCTAGAGAGGAGTGTTAGGGTAATTTTATAATGTAGAATTAATTTATTATGCCTTATTTCAAGCTGAGTAGCCATGAGAGTTCTTTCCTGGAAAGTGGAAAGGTAAGGACTGGGGAGGAGGCAGTTAGGTAAAGCTCAGGCTGATTACTGGTAATGACTTAATTTCACATTATGTGTGCAGCCACCATGCTTGCAAACAAAGCTTAAGGGGTGGCATAGTGAAAGAAGACAGTGGATGGTACATAGAACCTGGAAGTCAGCATGCTGTGAGTAGGAAGTTCATTGGGCAGAAGAACACATGGGAAGAAGTTATATTCTTGAGCAAGAGGAATGAGAGGATGTGATTTAATATCAGTAGTCATACTGGTAATCAAGAAAATAGATATGGTTGTGATTGTAGGCATTGTCACAAGAACTTATTAATGGATTTGGAGGAAGACAAAGAAGCAATGCTAAGAAAAATTACACATAACTCAAAGAAACAGGACTCACCAACTAGGTGAGCAATGGTGTCCTTTGTTGACAAACTGTGAGTCAGGTTTGAACATCATAGAAGCATTTCAGGATATTTAGGTGGCAAATTAGAAACTCATTCAGCTAACTAGTATCAACTTATATTATTCAGTGACTTGCACTTTGCATGACCTCTGCACCCAAAAGGCAGGCTTTCAAAGAGTTTAGCTTGAACCAAATGGGTCCTTCTTCCCCATCTTCACTGAATATTTCTGTGATTGTCTAATTCTTAATCTCTATATTCATTATTTTCTTCACCCATAAAATAGGTGTAGAGAATGTGCTTCCTTGCGTAACATAAATAATATAATATATAGAACTTCAGAATCATCCCTGCCAGGATGTTCTAGCAATATGATTATCAGTAAGAAAATCCACAACATACTCTATGCTTTGCCACTGACTGCATAAGAAGCAGTGGTATGGTACCTTCTCCTACTTTTTCCGATAACAACATACAGAGTCCTATAGCAAACTTTCTGTATCCATTTCCTCTATAAGACATCCTAATTTAATTATCAGCAGATCTTGTACATATAATTGTCCCTTGTGTGAGATAGAAATGTTTATAATTAATTACCATAAATTAATTTAGCTTTTCTCATTAATCCTGCAAATTTGTTTTTGTAATCCTTGGTTCACATATAGACATCAATCTCCAGATGATGCAAAATTCCCCACATATAGATACAACCAATAAATAATTAGAGACTGCATACAATTCAGAGCTAATTGAGTGAAAAATCATTATTTTATTACTTCCTTTGTTTAGCCACAATTGCTTTGAAACCTCATGCCTCACAAAGCAGTCTACTGTTATAGCACTCCTGGGGGAAGGCAGTAGGATTTAGTTCTTTTTTCATGATGACACCTCCTCTTTCTGAGTTATGTTTCCACAGGTACCTATTACAAGGCTCTCATTCTTTCAATTAAATTACTCTTCCCTGGCCTTGTCTCTATAGTGGAATTTTCTACAATGCCCTTGACAGATTAACCTACTTCGTCATCTGTTTTTTATTCCTATACTCTGGGTCTTTTCAAACATTTCAGCTATGAGACTAGCATTTAAAACTGCTTAGTTTTCCAAAGAAATGGTGTTGTTTATCTCTGTGACCTCACATTCTCTAAGTTCCAATAGAGCTAATTAAGTACAAACTACAACGTCCCTAATGCTATAGTGTGCATAAAGGGTAAACAGAGGTCACAGGAAACTATTTTCTTTCGTTAGTCATGAAACCGAGATTGGTGCCTTCCAGTTCTGATTTTACTCATTTTGGGTAACTTTTTAGTAGAATATGACAATCAATTTTCTTAGAAGCCACATGGAATCAAGTTGCCTAATTAAACATTTTCTTTAGTTAAAAACATTATGGAAGGGAGGGTTTGAATGATCTTTAGTGTCCTATTTCCATGGCTCCATTTATACATGACTAATGAATAAAGTGCATTTTCCATTGTCTTATCAGATATTATAAAAATATTACTGTGTAATATTTTATAAAATGTATGGAAGATAATTTATAGATTAATAAATTTATAGATGAGTAAATTTATACATAAATTTATAAATCAGTATAACATAAGATAAATTAAAAACTCTAAAAATAAAATTATAGAAACATAATAGACTGTTCTTTTATGAAAAACATATTTCTAAGTTATAAAATTTTTAAAATCATTGTTATATGAAGAACTGAAATGGAGGATAAAGTTGAAAAATGCAGAATGAATTTCTGTGATTTGAAAAGAAAATGAGAGATGATACAAATGTTTAAAAAGTCTTGGTGTTGTATTTTCAAAGAAAGAAAGTACAAGAAATATAGTAATGAGAATTCTGAGGTGTTGTGAGAGTATAGATTGCATTTTAAAGTCAGTTAGAGCTTTGCAATGTTGTTTTATTTGTTAAAAAATATGATCTATATTCCCAATTTTAAATTTATAAATGCAAAACACAGGGAAATCTAGGGAAATGATAAATTATTTAAAAACTAGTTTAGCAATGTCACTTTAGAAAAATCTATGTGCTTCACTATCTTAATAGATATGTAAGTAATTTATTTGTTTTCAAGTTACCATAGAGTACACTTTCACAGATCATAAAACTTAAGAGTATAAATTGCTTAGTAGTATACCTTTGATAAGTTATGAAATGACACAAGAGTAAATGGCATATGTCTCTAAAATTCTTCTGACTATACCAAGATCAATTCTGATGCACTTGGACTGGAATATGATGACTGATTGTGTGAATAACATCAGTTGAATTGAAAATAAATCAATCATGTCATACATACAAGTTTGCATTATCTCTGACTGAAGAACTAAGTTTTCCAAAATGGTTCACTAATCTTTGCATACTAAGGTGATTTCTGCCATTATCAATCAATCTAAAGGCTAGATGGTGTTCTTTTTTGCTTGGTTAAGGCTAGAGATGCGAAATACAAAGAGCATTCCCACTTGGCATGAAGTTATAACATGAATTCCAGTTCTAGACCTTGCCCGCTCTGTTAACTAGATAAAGTCAAGGAACATCTTATTAAAATTTTATTTGTATTTTTCACACAAACTTGCTGCAACGATGAAGTGATTGAATGTGTATATATTTGCCATTGGCAGGTATCGCGAGAACTACCTGTGAATGTCTTCAGACCTTCCAACTGCTACTACTTTTCCTTCACCCGTCCTTTTTAATTTTAATTCCAGTGACTTGAAGAATAAAAAGTGGTTTGTTACTCCATCAGCTCTCTATTGTGCTTTTAGTATACTCTATTTAGTTACACAGATCTTGAATTATTGTTCCACTGGTAATTGTTTGAGAGTGGGAAAATCACCTAATCTAACTGTCTTTGTTTTACTGTATGTGGAGGATCTTTTGAGTAGAAAATGGAGTTTGAATTTCTGTTCAGTTCCTGAAGTACCCAAGATACAATTTACAGACCAATGAAGCTCAAGAAAAAGGAAGAGCAAAGTATGGATACTAAAGTCCTTCTTAGAAGGGGGAGCAAAATACCTACAGGAGGAGATAACAGAGACAAAATGTGGAGTAGAGACTGAGGGAAAGGCCATCCAGAGACTGCCCCTCCTAGCGATCCATTCCATATACAGTTACAAAACCCAGACACTATTGTGGATACCAACAAGTGCTTGCTGACAGGAGTCTGACATAGCTGTCACCTTGGAGGCTCTACTAGTGCATGACAAATACAGAAGGGGAAACTCTCAGGCAAACATTGAACTGAGCACAGGGTCCTTAAGTGAGGAACTAGAGAAAGGACCCAAGGAGCTGAAGGGGTTTGCATCCCAATAAGAAGAACCACAATTTGAACCACTCAGTATACCCAGAGCTCCTAGGGACTAAATCACATGGCGGAACCCATTGCTCCAGATGCAAACCACAGCAGAGGATGGCCTTGTTGGACATCAAAGGGAGGAGATGCCCTTGGTCCTGAGAAGGCTAAATGTCTCACTATAGGGGAATTCCATCACAGGGAAGCAGGAGTGGGTGTATTGGTGAGCAGCGGGAGGTGGGATGGGTTAGGGGATTTTCAGGTGGTGGTGAACCAGGAAACAGGACAATATTTGAAATGTAAATAAAGAATATATCTAATAAAAAAATAATTTCTTTTCAATCTCAGCATCATTTCTCTTCTTTCATTTCCTCTTTCCTTGGTGCTGTTACTGTAATAATAATTGCTCAATATTTAATACTTGAAAAAATCAAGGTATTCAGGCAGTCAATTCATCCTAACCAATATTTGATGTTTGCTTAATGAAATAACAAGATTTGGGGTAGTCAAATCCAGTTAAAATACTTGTATCTAAAATGGGAAGACAGTATAGCAAGAAAAAGCACCTGGAGAAGTGGACTGTGAGTACTGATGATACTACAACTAAGTAATCAAAATGTGTTTGAACAAAAGTGTCTTTTAGTGACATGATTTCAGCCTATATTTTGAAAATAGATCTATTGTTAAAAACGTGAATCACAAATATTTTTTTCTGACTGTGATGACATTTGTCTTCATAGTAAAGTTTGATGTGAGGCTCTTAAAATTTAGTAAATTCATTTCATCAATTTTCACTCATTTTCAAAAGTATTTTATGGCATGTCTGAGAAGTTGCATTTGACAAGCATAAACTGCAAATCACTTCCTCTTTAAAATGTTCAGTTGCAGCATTTTTGTAAATTTCTGAGACATCTGTTGGTGAGGCAGTGTTCAATGCCCATGCTTACAGTTAACTTTCACACTCTGTTTCAGGAGACCCTCTTTTCCCTCTTGAATTAACTTGAGAATCTTTGAAAATCATTAGGCTCCCTCAGTTCCTTTTGTGTTGCTGTGTGATACTTGAAATTTTTATCAAGAATCTTTGCTTAAGTCACTGTTCACAGAAAAGATAAAGCAATACATAGAATCCCCAATCCTCTTTTTTTCCACTCTGACTATAGGATAAAAAATAGAATTATATTTAGGAAAATTTGAAGAAAGAATAAAGTTCAATATTAACCCACAAACCAGCAAATGCTAAGAATACTCCCAATACTTAATATCTGTGAGGGACCTCACACGTTGCAAATTATAAGTTGTGATTGGCAAATGTTATGATCTATGACCTGTTTTGTTTAGCTAAGTCAGCTTCCTATATATATCTTCCATTACCAGGAACAGGACACTGGTTTTTGTAGGGGGTCAGTTCTGATATGAATGTCCTGTTGCCCAATTGGTTTTTGAACTGTTTGTAAAGAAAGCCGGGTCCCTGTACAAAAAGAGAAACAAAAGAAAGGAGAACATGTTACCATGTTTTGAAGAGAGTAGAACGAGGCAATTATGTGAGATCTCAAAACAGAGCGGCCACACTGACTGTTCCTATAGGCAGGTTGTCAGGGGAGGTTAGCACCTGAAGAATAGAGCAGGTGGGAGAGATGGAGATAGGAAAATGGTAAAGGCATGCTTTTCCAGTTAGAAAATAGTAGTGCCCAGCTATTGTGCCAGATGGCAAGTTGGACTTGCAGGGTGTCTGTGTAGTTTGTCTGAGGATTCAAGAGAAGCTGGGAGGAGGCTGGTAGTACAGCCGCTTCCCAGAGAAAACGCAGGGAGAGTAAAAAACTATGCTCAACAGGTTTTAGTTAATCAATGACCATGCATCATAGTTCACGATCAATTTTAAGTATCTCTTTTTGAAATTCTTACTGCACTGACATACCTAAAAATGTACGTCTGTGGCTGTTTGAAGAAGTGAGTTGTACAAGTCCCTCCCACAAAAAAAAAAAAAAAAAAAAAAAAAAAAAAAAAAAAAAAAAACATTGTCTAACTCTGGACTCTCCCTTTGGTCCTGAGGAGACTTGAAGAATCCCAAGAGTCTTTCTTCTCCTGGAAGGCTTCCGTGCCCCAAGACTTGAAATCCCCCTCACCAATCCCTTCCCAGCTGGGTTTGTCCTGATACAGCCTGCAGAGGTGAGTTGTATATGGTCCCCTGAACTCCAATGTTTAGCTCTAGGCTTACTTTTCAGTCCTCAAAAGACCTGCAGGATCCCAAGAGCATTCTGCTTACCTGTGGAGACCTGCAGAGATACAAAGAACTACCAGCTTGGAACATTGTTCCACTAATCCCTTACCAGTGGAGCTGACCCAAGGCACAGCCAGAAAAATCAAATACCCTAACAAACATTATCTGACCCAAGACTCCCCCTGCTTTCCTGAGAAGTCCTTCTGTCATCAGGATCATCTAGCCAGTACCTAAGAAATCCAGATGCCTAAAGGATAGTGTAAGAAGACAACCAGTCAGACCCAGAGCAATATTGTAGCACCAAAGCCCAGCTAGCCTGCCACAACAAAACCTGGATAACATAAGGCAAATAAAACACAAAAGTATTATCTTAACACTAGACTTATAAAGATGACAGAGGATTATAAGAAGATATGAATAATACCTAAGAGAAATACAACAAAATACATTCAATCAGGTAGTGACATTAAAAAAAGAGGCAAACAAAAATAAAGAACACAGAAAATACAAACAAATGAAGGCTAAAGGTAGAACCGTCCAAGACCTGAAAAAGGAAATAGAAGCAATAAAGAAAATACAAACTGAAGCACCCATGGAGATGGAAAACCTAGTAAAGAGAACAGGAACTATAGACTTAAACATTACCAACAGAATATATGAGATAGACGAGAGAATCTCAGATATAGAAGATATAATAAAAAAAATCATTATGTTGGTCAAAGGATATTCAATATCTAAAATATCCATGCAAAGAATAATGCATTCCATAGTAGACACATTTTCCACATCGATTACAGTAATTACGATAATTTCCCACTGGCAAACCATCATGCATGTGATTCTAGACACTATCAAGTTCATAATTATCATGAACCATCAGAAAAGTCATTTAACTTATACATAAACATCCTCCAAGTTTACAATCTTACTCCTTTAGGAAGACGTGTTATTTTCTATTGTTGCTGACCTTATCTTTGAGTCAGTATTCCTTTTTCAAATTAAAATATTCCTGTAGTCAGAATTCCTTCAGGTTTCCCCTTTCCCCTACCAAATAGTACCCCAATCTATTCTCTATTCCAAATAGACTTCAGAGTACTGTCTTCTCTAAATTTTGAAAATCACATATCCTTCACCTAGTTTGCAGTATCTTTAACATTCTTACCTGAGATTGGCCTCTTCTGAGGGTCCTCACAAAGGATGAATTGAATGTTGCAATCCATCATTATCAGATATTTGGGATTTAGTAAATGTTTTTACACAGGGAGATCACCTTAAATTCAGTAATTCAACTCATTGCTATGTTTAACTTCCTGGTAAGTATGATTGCATCTAGCAATAACAGTTTTGTGCAGCTTGTCGTTTGTTCTGAGGCAAAGTCTTCTTGTGAATGCCTAGCATGACTTAAACTCAGTAATAGCCCAGGTTGGCTTCACATGCATAGCTCTCCTGTCTCAACCTCTTGAACATTGGCATTAAAAGCATGTACGACTATGCCTGTCTCCACATTTGGAAAATAGAATTATCTGCCCAATACTTTCTTTATGGGACCCAACATCCTCTCTCCAACCTCACTGTACTCATCTTTGCTAACATACAAACTTATCTTTAGGAAATAGAACAGCAGGTGCATTTACATAAATATATCAAATGCTAGGCTTTATTTATAGATGCTGAATGTAATTTGGTGTGATAGCAGAATTTCAATGGGTGAAATTTCAAACTAGAAGAAAGCAAGGGGTAGGTTTATTAATTACAGTGGCACTCTTTTTGTATTGTTGAATGCATTGTAGATATTGACTGACTTGCAGAATACTACCTTGGGAATGTGAATGAGATAGATACAGGACTATAAAAATGAGAAAAAGATACTGTGAAAGTATTCAGGAAAGAAATTCTAGTAATTCTTCATATGCATATGTCTAGTTAAAGCTGGATTCAACATAAAATTTAAAAATACAGACATAAGCTCTGGATTGGGAACAGCTTTGGCCACATGACCCATCCCCAAGCAGTGCAGAGGGCCAGTAGTGCATCCAAAGGCTAGCCACAGGGAGGCAATTGCTTGGGTGAGTCCATCTGACCTGGCAGAGTGGAGAATCTATCTGGAGGCTTTTGGCTGGAGCCTTCTGGTCGCCAGGTCTAGATCTGGAGCAGACTGGGCTATGCCCCCGTCCACAAGCAGTACAGAGGGCCAGCAGTGCATCTGGAGGGCAGGGGCAGGGAGGCATCTTGCATGGGTGAGTATGCATTGACAACAAGACCAACTAAAACCAGTGAGACCTAGTTGGCAAAAAGCAAATATAGGAACGTTACTAACAGAAATCAAGGCAATATGGCAGAATCTGAACTCAATTCTCCATTAATAGCAAGTCATAGATACCCCCAACACTCCACAAAAGCAAGATTTGGATGTAAAACCACTGGTCATGATACTGTTACAAGAACACATGAAGGACATAAATAAATCTCTTAAAGAAATTCAGGAGAAAAATGATCAAAAGCTAGAAGCCATTACAAAGGGAAACACAAAAATCACTTAAAGAAATTCAGGAGAATATGGGTCAAACAATAGAGGCCAATAAGGAGGAAATGTAAAAATCACTTAAAAAAATACAGAAGAAATTTGATCAACAGGCAGAAGTCATAAAAGAAGAAATACAAAAATCTCTCAAAGAATTACAGGAAAACACAAACAAGCAAGTGAAGGAACTGAGCAAAACATCCAGGATCTAAAAACAGAAGTAGAAACAACTAAGAAATCGCAAAGGGAGACAACTTTGGAGATAGAAAACCTTGGGAAGAAATCAGGGACCATAGATGCAAATATCAACAATAGAACACAAGAGATAGAAGAAAGAATCTCAGATGCTGAAGATACTATAGAAACCATGGACTCAACAGTCAAAGAAAATGCAAAATGCAAAAACCTTGTAACCTAAAACATCCAGGAAATCCAGGACACAATCAAAAGGCCAAACCTAAGGATTATAGGCATAGACAAAAGCGAAGATTTACAACTTAAAGGGCCAGCAAATATCTTCAATAAAATTATGGAAGAAAACTTCCCTAATCTAAAGAGAGAGGTGCCTATGAATATACAAGAAGCCTACAGAACTCCAAACAGACTGGACCAGAACAGAAATACATCCCATCACATAATAATCAAAACCCCAAATGTACTAAACAAAGACAGAATATTAAAGGCAGTAAGAGAAAGAGGCCAAGTAACATATAAAGAAAGACCTATCAGAATCACACCAGCCTTCTCACCAGAGACTATGAAAACTAGAAGATTCTGGGCAGATCTCATGTAGATTCTAAGAGAACACGAATGTCAGCCAAAACTACTATACTCAGCAAAACTCTCAATCACCATAGATGGAGAAACCAATATATTCCATGACAACCAAGTTCACCCAATAACTTACCACAAACCCAGCCCTACAAAGGATAATAGGAGGAAAACACCAATACAAGGAGGGAAACTTCACCCTGGAAAATGCAAGATAGTAACCTTCTTTCATCAATCCCAAAAGAAGATAACCAATCAAATATAAAAGATAACATCAAAAATGACAGGAAGTAATAATCACTATTCCTTAATATCTCTTAACATCAATGGGACTCAATTCCCCAATAAAATACATAGACTAATGGACTGGATATGTAAACAGGATCCTACATTTTGCTGCATACAGGAAACACACCTCAGGGTCAAAGACAAACACTACCTTAGAGTAAAAGGCTGGAAGACAATTTTACAAGCAAATGGTCTCAGGAAACAAGCCGGAGTAGCCATTCTAATATCAGATAAAATTGACTTTCAACCTAAAGTCATCAAAATAGACACTGAGGGACACTTCTTGATGGTCAAAGGAAAAACATACCAAGAAGAACTCTCAATTCTGAACATTTATGCTCAAAATGCAAAGGAACCCTCATTCATAAAAGAAACTTTACTAAAGCTAAAATCACACATTGCACCTGACACAATAATTGTGGATGACTTCAACTCTGCACTTTCCTCAATGGATCAATCAGGAAAACAGAAACTAAGCAGGGACACAGTGAAACTAATTGAAGCTTTGGACCAATTAGAGTTAACAGATATATAGAGAACATTTCACCCTAAAGCAAAAGAATATACCTTTTTTTCAGCATTTCATGTTACCTTCTCCAAAATAGACCATTTAATTGGTCACAAGACAGACCTCAACAAATATAAGAAGATCAAAATAATTCCATGCCTCCTATCAGATCACTATGGAGTAAAAGTGGTCTTCAATAGCAACAATAACAATAGAAAACCCACATACACATGGAAACTGAACAATACTCTACTCAATGATACCTTGGTCAAGGAAGAAATAAAGAAAGAAATCAAAGACTTTTTAGAATTTAATGAAAATGAAGACACAACATACCCAAATCTTTGGGACACAAGGAAAACAGTGCTAAGAGGAAAACTCATATTCCTGAGGGCCTCCAAAAAGAAAATGGAGAGAGCACACACTAGCAACTCAAGGACACACCTAAAAGCCCTGGAGCAAAAAGAAACTATTTCACCCAGGAGGAGTAGAAGGCAGGAAATCATCAAACTCAGGGCTGAAATCAATCAAGTAGAAACAAAGAGAACCATACAAAGAATCAACAAAACCAGGATCTGGTTCTTTGAGAAAATCAACAAGATAGATAAACCCTTAGCCAGACTAACCAAAGGGCACAGAGACAGTATCCAGATTAACAAAATTAGAACTGAAAAGGGAGATATAACAAAAGAAATGAAGGAAATTCAAAAAATCATCAGATCTTACTACCAAAGCCTATACTCAACACAACTGGAGAATCTGGAGGAAATGGACCATTTCCTAGACAGATACCAAACACCAAAATTATGATCAAATAGATCATATAAACAGTCCCATAACCCCTAAAGAAATAAAAGGGGTCATAGAAAGTGTCCCAAGCAAAAAAAAAGCACGGGACCAGATGGCTTCAGTGCAGAATTCTATCAGACCTTCATAGAAGACCTAACACCAATACTCTTCAAACTGTTCCACAAATTAGAAAGAGAAGGAACACTACCCAACTTGTTCTGCGAAGCCACAATTACACTGATACCAAAACCACACAAAGATCCACAAAGAAAGAGAACTTGAGGCCAATTTCCCTTATGAATATCAATGCAAAAATACTCAATAAAATTCTTGCCAAACGAATCCAAGAGCACATCAAAACGATCATCCACCATGATCAAGTCGGCTTCTTACCAGGGATGCAGGGATGGTTCAATATAAGGAAATCCATCAATGCTATCCACTACATAAACAAACTCAAACAAAAAAAACATATGATCATCTCATTAGATGCAGAAAAACCATTTGACAAAATCCAGCATCCTTTCATGCTAAAAGTATTGGAAAGAATAGGAATTCAGGGCCCATACCTAAACATAGTTAAAGCAATATACAGCAAACCTGTAGCCAACATCAAACTAAATGGAGATAAACTTGAAGCAATCCCACTAAAATCAGGGACTAGACAAGGCTGTCCTCTCTCTCCATATCTTTTCAATATAGTACTTGAAGTTCTAGCTACAGCAATTAGATAACATAAGGAGGTCAAAGGGATACAAATTGGAAAGGAAGAAGTAAAATTATTATTATTTGCAGATAACATGATAGTATACTTAACTGACCCAAAAAACTCCACCAGAGAACTCCTACAGCTGATAAACAACTTCAGCAAAGTGGCAGGTTATAAAATCAACTCAAGCAAATCAGTTGCTTTCCCATACTCAAAGGATAAGCAAGCTGAGAAAGAAGTTAGGGAAATGACACCCTTCACAATAGCCACAAGCAATATAAAGTATTTTAGTGTTACTCTAACGAAGCAAGTGAAAGAACTTTATGACAAGAACTTCAGGTCTCTGAAGAACGAAATCAAAGAAGACCTCAGAAAATGGAAAAATCTGCCATGCTCGTGGATTGGCAGGATTAATATAGTTAAAATGGCCTTCTTCCAAAAGCAATATATAGATTCAATGCAATCCCCATCAAAATCCCAACTCAGTTCTGCACAGAGTCAGAAAAAGCAATTCTCAAATTTATCTGGAATAACAAAAAAAACCAGGATAGCTAAAACTATTCTCTACAGTAAAAGAACTTCTGCAGGAATTAGTATCCCAGACCTCAAGCAATACTCCAGAGCAATAGTGTTAAAAACTACATGGTATTGGCACAGGGACAGGCACGTGGACAAATGGAATAGAATTGAAGACCCAGAAATGAATCCACACACCTATGGTCACTTGATCTTTGACAAAGGAGCTGAAAACATCCAGTGGAAAAAAGATAACCTTCTCGACAAATGGTGCTGGTTCAACTGGAGGTCAGCATGTAGGAGAATGCGAATTGATCAATCCTTATCTCCTTGTACTAAGCTCAATTCCAAGTGGATCAAGGACTTTCACATAAAACCAGACACCCTGAAACTAATAGAAAAGTAATTGGGGAAAACCCTTAAGAACATAGGCACAGGGGGAAAGTTCCTGAACAGAACACCAATAGCTTATGCTCTAAGATCAAGAATTGACAAATTGGATCTCATAAAATTACAAAGTTTCTGTAAGGCAAAGAACACAGTCAAAAGGACAAAACAGCAGCCAACAAACTGGGAAAAGACCTTCACCAACCCTACATCTGATAGAAGGCTAATATCCAATATATACAAAGAACTCAAGAAATTAGACCCCAGGGAACCAAATAACCCTACTAAAAAATGTAGGACAGACCTAAACAAAGAATTTTCACCTGAAGAAATTCGGATGGCCGAGAAGCACATTAAGAAATGCTCAACATCATTAGCCATTAGAGAAATGCAAATCAAAACAACCCTGAGATTTCACCTCACACCAGTCAGAATGGCTAAGATTAAAAACTCAGGAGACAGCAGGTATTGGTGAGGATGTGGAGAATGAGGAACACTCCTCCACTGCTGGTGGGATTGTAAGATGGTACAACCACTCTGGAAATCAGTCTGGCTGTTCCTAAGAAAACTAGACTTGACACTTCTGGAAGACCCTGTTATACCTCTCCTGGGCATATACCCAAAGGATTACCCAGCATGCAACAATGACGCATGTTCCACTATGTTTGTAGCAGCCTTATTTATAATAGTCAGAAGCTGGAAAGAACCCAGATATCCCTCAATGGAAGAATGGATACAGTAAATGTGATATATATACACAATGGAGTACTATTCAGCAATTAAAAACAACGAATTCATGAATCTTTTAGGCAAATGGATGGAACTGAAAAATATCCTAAGTGAGGTAACACAATCATAAAAGAATACTCATGGAATGCAATAATTGATAAGTGGATATTAATTATCCCTGAAGCTCTGAATACTGAAGATACAATTAGCATATCAAATGATTCCCATGAAGAAGGAAGAAGAGGGCCCTAATCCTAGAAAGGCTTGATCCAGCATTGTAGGGGAGTACCAGGACAGAGAAAAGGAGGGGGAAATATAGGAGAATGGATGGAGAGAAGAGGACTTATGGGACATATCTGGGTGGGGACTGGGAAAGGGGAAAGCTTTTAGAATGTAAACAAAGAATGTAGAAAATAAATTAAAAAAAATAAAAAAATACAGACATGAGATAGATTTTATGTAGAATTTATTTAATTTTTAAATATACATGAATGGATGGGCTCAATGTATCTTATATATGTATGAGGCTTTGATAACATTATTAGTCATCAATAAATTTATATTATAACTTCTGTTGATAAGTAAAACTTATTTAATAATTTATCAGATGATACTACATCTAACAATGACAACAAAATTAATCAATAAAATGTTGACACTGGCCAAAATTAGTGAGTAGTGGATTTTTTCATATATTTCAATATTATATGTTTATATAATCATTTTATGACATATTTGTCAAGATTCAACAAATAATGCAAGTATTAGAACAGCAATTTTTCTCTATGTACCCATGAGCAATCATATCTAACTACGCTCAAAGCACATACAAAAATTATTACAATAGTCTGAATTAGTTCTAATATCAGTGCCAAAAATGGGGTAAGACTTCACAAACAAGCTTGCTTATTAAATAAATAGAACAGAAAATCACTAGAATTTGCAGTTGTTACCACTAAGTAAATGAATCTCAGGACATGATGCTGGGAAGGGGATCAGATATAATACCTGAAAATAAGAGCAAATCCTGAGTTATTTTATTTACATTGTCTTTTAAAATAGAGAAACAAGCCCTGGGAAGATGGTGGGATCAGTATAATGCTTTCTTTTAAAATAGTTTTTTAAATATTAAAAAAACTTAAATTTAATTATTATTAAATTTAAGCAAGCACTAATATCTGAACTTGTTCCCAAAGCCCAGGAAAAAGCCCAGAATTATCGAGCACACTTGGAATTTTGGCATCTGGGATATAAAAACAAGATGGTCCCTAGGGGTCACGGGCTTTAAGGGCAGCTCATTCAGCAAGGTCCAGATTCAGTGAAAGATCTTGTCTCAAAGACTAAGATGAGGAGTGACTGAGGCAGACACCTCAGAGAAAGAACAGAGACAGAGAGCAAGAGACAGACTGAGAGCAAGAGCAAGTGAGTGATAGAAGGAAGGAGGGGGAGAAGGAGGGGAGGGAAGGAACAGGAAGAGGGATAAGGAGAGTTTTTCCTTGTAGAGCAAACACTCTGCTTCCATTTAGGGTTGGTATTAGGTTTTTGTTTTGTTAAGTTTTTTTATTAGATATTTTCTTTATTTACATTTCAAATATTATGGCCTTTCCTCCTTTCTTCTCCCCAAACCCTCTACCCCATCCCCCTTCCCTCTGCTCACTAACCTTTCACTCCCACTTCCCTGTCCTGGCATTCCCCTACACTGGGGCATCAAGCCTTCACAGGGCCAAGGGACTCTCCTCTCTTTGATGTCCCACAAGGACATGCTCTGCTACATGTGTCGCTGGAGCCATGGGTCCCTTCCTGTATACTCATAGATTGGCGGTTAAGTCCCTGGGTGTTTTGGGGATACTGGTTGGTTCATAATGTTCTTCCTCCTATGGGACTACAATCCCCTTCAGCTCCTTGGGTCCTTTCTATAGCTCCTTCATTGGGGACACTGTGCTTAGTCCAATGGATGGTTATGAGCATCCACTTCTGTGTTTGTCAGGCACTGGCTGGGCCTCTCAGATTAACCGCGAAATTCTGTGAGGATACCTTATCTTACTGTCCTGCTTAGCAGGATGAGTCTGTGAGAGTAGAGCTTAAAATTTAGGTAGAACAAGTCTCATTCAATAACCATCTTTACTAAGGGTTCCAGATAATTTCTATTCTCAGGGAATTTTGAGGGTTAAACAACGTCATGTGAGCAAAGTTCACTTGAATTAAAGTTGTATACATCTGCATGCTGACCTCCAATTGAACCAGCACCATTTGTTGAAAAGACTATATTTTTTCCACTGGATGCTTTCAGCATCTTTGGCGACAATCAAATGACCATAGGTGTGTTGGTTCATTTCTGGGTCTTCAATCCTATTCCATTGATCCACTTGCCTGATACTGTACCAATAGCATGAAGTTTTTATCACTATTGCTCTGTAGTAAAGTTTAAAGTCTGGGACACTGAATTCCCCTGATGTTCTTTTACTGTTGAGAATAGTTTTAGCTATCCTGGGTGTTTTGTTATTCCAGATGAATTTGAGAATTGCTCTTTCTAGCTCTATGAAGAACTGGGTTGGGATTTTTATGGGGATAGCACTGAATCTGTAGATTGCCTTTGGCAAGATGGCCATTCTAACTATATTAATCCTGCCAATCCACGAGCATGGAAGATTTTTCCATTTTCTGAGATCTTCGATTTCCTTCTTCAGAGATCTGAAGTTCTTGTCATATAGGTCTTTCACTTGTCTGGTTAGAGTCACCCCAAGATACTTTATGCTGTTTATAGCTGTTGTGAAGGGAGTTATTTCTCTAATTTCTTTCTCAGTCTGCTTATCCTTTGAATATATAAAGGCTACTGATTTGCTTGCATTGATTTTGTAGCCAGCCACTTTGCTGAAGTTGTTTATCAGCTATAGAAGTTTTCTAGTAGGGTTTTTAGGGTCACTTAAGTATACGATCATAGCATCTGCAAATAGTGATAGTTTGACTTCTTCCTTTCCAATTTGTATCCCTTTCACTTCCTTATGTTGTCTAATTGCTCTAGCTAGGACTTCAAGAACTATATTGAAAAGATATCGAGAGAGGGGGCAGCCTTGTCTAGTCGCTGATTTTAGTGGGATTGCTTCAAGTTTCTCTCCATTTAGTTTGATGCTGGCTACCGGTTTGCTGTATATTGCTTTTACTATGTTTAGATATGGGCCTTGAATTCCTGTCCTTTCCAAGACTATTAGCATGAAAGGATGCTGAATTTTGTCAAATGCCTTTTCAGCATCTAATGAAATGATCATGTGGATTTTTTCTTTGAGTTTGTTTATGTAGTAGATAGCATTTATGGATTTCCTTATATTGAACCATCCCTGCATCCCTGGGATGAAGCCTACTTGATCATGGTGGATGATCGTTTTGATATGTTCTTGGATTCGTTTGGCAAGAATTATTTAGTATTTTTGCATCAATATTCATAAGGGAATTTGGCCTCAAATTCACTTTCTTAGTTGGATGTTTGTGTGGTTTTGGTATCAGCGCAATAGTGGCTTCGAAGAAGGAGTTGGGTAGTGTTCCTTCTGTTTCTATTTAGTGGAAAAGTTTGGAGAGTATTGCTGTTAAGTCTTCTTTGAAGGTCTGATAGAATTCTGCATTGAAACCATCTGGCCCTGTGCTTTTTTTGGTCGGAAGCCTATCTATAACCCTCTCTATTTGTTTAGGGGTTATGAGTCTGTTTAGATGGTCTATTTGATCCTGGTTTAATTTTGGTAATTGGTATCTGTCTAAGAAAATGTCCATTTCCTCCAGATTCTCCAGTTGTTTTGAGTACAGGTTTTTGTAGTAGGATCTGATTTTTTTTTAATTTCCTCAGTTTCTGTTGTAATATCTCCATTTTCATTTCTAATTTTGTTAATTTGGATACTTTCTCTGTGCCCTTTGGTTAGTCTGGCTAAGGGTTTATCTATCTTGTTGATTTTTTCAAAGAACCAGCTTTTGGTTTTGTTGAACCTCCACATAAAACCTGACACACTGAAACTAAATGAAAAGAAACTGGGGAAGACCCTGGAGGACATGGGCACAAGGGAAAAGTTCCTGAATAGAATACCAATAGCTTATGCTCTAAGATCAAGAATTGACAAATAGGACCTCATAAAACTACAAAGTTTCTGTAAGGCAAAGGACACTGTCAAGAGGACAAAACGTCAACCAACAGATTGGGAAAGGATCTTCACCAACCCTAAATCCGACTGAGGGCTAATATCTAATATATACAAAGAACTCAAGAAAGTAGAACCCAGAGAACCAAATAGCCCCATTAAAAAGTGGGGTACGGAGCTAAACAAAGAATTTTCGCATGAAGAACTTCGGAGAGCTTAGAAACACCTTAACAAATGTTCAACATCATTAATCATTAGGGAAATGCAAATCAAAACAACCCTGAGATTTCGATACCTCACACCACTCAGAATGGCTAAGGTCAAAAACTCAGGAGATAGCAGGTGTTGGTGAGGATGTGGAGAAAGAGGAAAACTCCTCCACTGATGGTGGGATTGCAAGATGGTGCTACCACTTTGGAAATCAGTCTGGTGGTTCCTCAGAAAACTGGGCATGACACTTCCTGAGGACCCTGTTATACCACTCCTGGCCATATATCCAGAGGATTCTTCAGCATGCAATAAGGACACATGCTCCACTATGTTCATAACAGCCCTATTTGTAGTAGCCAGAAGCTGGAAAGAACCTAGGTGTCCTTCAACGGAGGAATGGATACAAAAAATGTGGTATATTTATGCAATGGAGTACTAGTCAGCCATTAGAAACAATGAATTCATGAACTTCTTAGACAAATGGATGGAGCTGGAGAACATCATACTAAGTGAGGTAACCCAGTCTCAAAAGATCAATCATGGTATGCACTCACTGATTCATGGATATTAGCCTAGAAACTTTGAATACCCAAGACATAATCCAAAAATTAAATAATGTCCAAAAAGAATGGAGTGGCCCCTGGTTCTGGAAAAACTCAGTGCAAGAGTATACGGGAATTCCAGAACAGGGAAGTGAGAAGGGGTAGATGGAGGAACAGGGGGAGGGAAGAGAGCTTATGGGACTTGCGGGAATTGGGGATCCAGAAAAGGGGAAATCATTTGAAATGTAAATAAAAGATATATCAATAAAAAAAAGAAAGAAAAAAGTTGTATACAGTCACAATGACAAGGTTATATCAATTTAGGCTTGTATAGTCAAAAGAGAAATGTCGCTTTAGTTCTGAGAAAAGTCACAAGGATAACTCATATTTGTAAAAATTAACAATGAGTAGGATGATGGGTAATCTAAAGTAAAATGTACTCCCATTGTTATACCTGAGAGAAAAATCGTATTCCAAAAACAATCCATATTATGGTAGGATAAATATTACTAGATTTATCTTGTTTACTTAGAATTCCTTCACAGAGTATCAGGAAGCTTCCCATACAGCTTCATTTATGGATCATGTTCCAATCATGCCAGAGGAACAAGAGATTCTACATCACTAGGCAAAATTTTCATGAACACATACCTTCTTTCAGTGTTACACAGGTACAGAAAATACATTTTCCTGTATATTTTATGTAAAATATCCCTAAATTAAAATAATATAAACAAAAAAGCAGGCTGGAGAGGTGGCTCAGTGGTTAAGAGCACTGACTGTTCTGCTCTTCCAGAGGTCCTGAGTTCAAATTCCAGCAATCACATGGAGGCTCACAACCATCTATAACCATATGACAGTATACTTATATACGTTAAATAAATAAACGCTTTTAAAAAAAAAGAAAGCATTCCAATGAAGAAGAAAATGTTTAAACAAGAGAGAATGAAAGCACTGTGGAGGAAGAAGACTGTACACACACTATTTTGGTTAGAAAGTAGTAATAACACAAGTGGCTGTAAAACCACAACCACTATTTTTAGTCAAAATTTGAACCAAGCTTTATTAATTGCTATCCCGGTTCACAACCAGGATTTTCAAGAATAGCACCAAGTTATGTTGGTCAGATACTTATAAAGGCAAATGCCAAAAAGCCTTTGCCCAATCAGTTAGGAAGCATACAGCCTGATGTAATTACTACCTATATAACTCCCACCTACATGAAACTAAGCCCATCCTGTGCAGTTGAGGCAGCCAACGTTGTTTGTAGAAGTAAAGTACATGGCTTGTTTGAACAACCCTCAGCATTCTAGAAAGTGATTTATCCTTCTTAAAAAATAGAACCTATAAACCTATGACTTTCAGGTATACTTACCTTCTATTTAACAACCGTGCTTCACAGAATGAATAATGCAATTGCAAAAAAAATGTATAAAATGTTACTTATGTTTAATTAACTAATTTCAAGCATACATTATTTCACATATTAAATATTGCTTGATAATATCATAAATTATTCACATTAGTCATAACAGTACAACCCACCATTCTCAAATCTCAAAAGAAAAGAAAGTCAAAAATTTTCAAATGATTCAGTGTCTCTTTTAAAATCAATGCAAGCAAAGTAGACTGATAATCATAATTTTCGTCTAGATAAAAACATAGCTACAATTTCTAAAAGAATTAATAGCATATGAGATTAATATGCTTGATAATTGCCTTATGCTGAAATTATATTAAATGGTTTATTCCTTCATAAAATTTTCTCTTCTGAGGGCTACTTTATATTGGATCACCAATGAAAAATGATTATCCCGATAAATTATTTTAAATTAACACAAGTGATGGTGCTTGTTATAATTAGGCAAATTCCAATAACTGTCCTGAGATACACATTAATCTCTAGGTGTAGTGTGGAAATGATGAAGACAGGATGATAAGCCCAGTCTGATGTTAGGCAGGTGGATACATAGAACTGTTCTGCAAGGAAGAAGCAGTCCAGACAATTTCACTTCACTCACTAAGAATTCCAAAGTGCCCTTCCTTCTCTGTGATTCATCACCTAAGGAACCAGTAGACACATCTTTTCTCACTGTTTTATATTTCCTGGGTTTTAGAGTTAGGGATTTGTTATGTTCTGATTTGACAAGAGCTATCCAATAAGCTCACAGTAATTGCATTGATAATTATTTAATGAGGGTGAATTGTTGGGATTCTTCTCCATGAAGGAGAGAGGGGATTGTTTTATGACAACTGTTATAATCCTGTATTCTATATCAATGATTTCAGTTCTGTGAGATTTAAGGAAAGAAAAACACAAGAAGTCAGGCTGACAGCAATGCCTATGTAGGACTAAGAAATCGCAAGCAGTTCCCCACAGCTCTCTCTCTCCAATCTTTTCCACATAAACACCAGCTAGGTAAGGGTTGAGGGAGCTTGCTGCAGGAGCCTCCAGGCGTCCCTCCATCTGAGAGGCTGAGGTCACGACAGATTTTCATGAGTTGTCTTCAGGTCCCACATGTAAAGAATGCTGAACTTTGCCTGAGTACAGGGATTGAAGGGAAGGGAGGAAGGCACAGGTACCCAAGTGGTTTCAGAAGGTCATATGTAACTTTGAAGAATACTTTAGTTCAGGCTTTAATTTTGTTTTCTAAATGAACTCAGCAGTCATTGGGAAAAGTTTTCATGGTTTTAAGGAATATGAGAATCAGTGAAATGTTAAAATGATTGCATTACAGTGAAAATTAGATTTTAGTCTTATATATCCTCAAGTATTTGTTCCAGAGATTGGCTTATCTAAGGATTAAAAGCAAACAATGCCCAACATCTAGAACAGAAACTAAGTTATATATATAGCATAGCAAAAAACATTATGCTACGTTTGTGTTTGGTTCATTTCTTGTTTGAATTTCTGAGCCTAAGGTTGATTCATGTAACAGCTTAGTAATAGAAAAGAAAAATCCACAATTGGAGAGTTCTAAGGCCAGTGTGAAGCTTGTATTTTACAAAAGGAAGAGTAGAACCTGATCTGAAGTAATGTGGGTCCTTTGAGAAGCAGCCATGTGCAATGGACTCATTAAGTGCCTGCCCTTAAGTTTAATCATTAACACATTCCTAGCAGCTAATGGAGAGGAAACAGGATGCAGTCATTGCATACATGGATCACAGATAAGAGAGAGAAAATATTTTCATGGCAGTACCTTGCAACAAAGATGTCATTGATGACAAAACGCATTCCTCCAGAACTAGCCTACTGTGATCTTTTCTGGGCTCAGGCATGGCTGTGACAGATTACTGGAAAAGATAGCATGACATGAACTGATGTTGGATTCAGAGCTCAGCCTCCGGGGCCCTGAGTCAGTTACCTAACCCTGCTGTTACTTGGCTCATTTCCCTGGCAGCCTCTTATTTAAAGTAAAGGAATCTCATCATACCACCTGTACCTAACAGGCCAACCTATCAGTCTTTTATGCGAAGGTACAATTTTAAATTCAGTGCACACCTTCTTTGAACTTGCTGTTTTCCATCTGACTGAGAACTTTGGAATATTTGACTGTGGAAGATTTGACAACTGTTTTGAAGTTTTCCAAATTGAAGGTTCACGAAAGAGAGAAAGATGTGAATATCTTGGATCACAGAAATACTGTCCTTAAAAAGAGTATGCTTACTTTCCTAGCTACACAGTATAGAGCTTTAGAGGATTCTGTCCCAAGTGACTCATTAGGTCTGCTTTCATTTGTTCTGTTTTCCATTGCTGCTCTTATTGATTTAACCTTGAACTAAATTAACTAATGATCAAGCCAGTTACTATGAGCAACTCACTGGTCAAATGGCCTGACTACCAGCATTTCAGGTCAAGAAAGTAGCATCATTCCCTCATTTCTCAGCCTAGGAAGGCACTTTTCTGCTAGTGAATTTCTACTACCTACCATGCAGGTTTCTTCTGGGTTTAAACTCTATATACTTGAGACCAGTCTGTCCTCTTGTGGTTCACCATGCTCTTGTCTGTGGCTGTGCATATTGTAGATTGGGCCTTTAATATTAATATATAGGTACCTAACATACTTTCTAGAAATTCTGTGCATGAGTCAGGATTAGTCACTTGAAACCATTTTCTTTTCTGAATTCCAGCCATTATGTTCCACTCTCAGATATACCAGAATCAATTCCTTTTTAAGTACATGCCTGTAGATGCTGATTCCTAAGACACCCATTCCAGATTTGATGGTTTTAGACTTAACCATTATTTCTGCAGTTTCTTGGATTTTCTCATTCAAGTCAGAGGAACCACAGTGCCAGATGGGGGAGGTGACTCATTATCTCCACCAGCTTTCCCCCAAACACAAGACTAATTAAAAGTTGGAATCTACTTTTTCTTGAAGATTTGTAAAATTCATCTCCAAAATTGTCATTAGAAGATGTGTCATAGTCTGCTTAAATTGGAATAAAGCAGAGAAAAAGGAAAAAAAGAAGCAAAACATATAAAGTTAGGAGGTTTTTTTTTTCCATTTGTTTTTTGTTTGTTTTATTTTGTATTTTTTTCTCAGCACTTTGGAGACTAGAAACGAAGATCATGAATCTGGTGATAATTCTGACTAAAAGAAATATAAAGGAAAGAGAATAACTATTGAATGATTCAATCAGTTAATTAGGCAGAAAATAGTTTATTGGGTGGGTCTTATCAAATCAGAACATAACAAAAAGCCAGGAAAAATAATGAGGTAATATGTGTCCTCTGATTCTTTAGTGATTAATCTCAGAGAAAGGCATGCTGAAGTTTGAGTAGAGTGAAACTGTCTGAGATGTTTATTCTTTACTGAACAGTTCTATGTAGCTACCTTCCTAACACATAGGAGCATGGTCGTGCTCCTATCTTCTCTCTGTATGCAATTTCTCTGCACATAGAGTGATCTCCAGGGTGGTACCTCTCCATCTCCATCAGAAATTGGTCCAATTCCTCTCTACATAGAATTGTGACTATGGTACTTGGTCTTCTTGGGTTGGCCCATTAATTATTTACTTATTATATTTTTTTACTATTTTAAACTTTTGTAATACATTTTAATTTCAACTACCATTGACCTCTTTCAATCTTCTCCCTCTAATGCTGAAAGCACTATCCCTGACTACCTTCACAAATCTTCTATTAGTGTGTGACTTGCTGAGTTTGGCTAGAGTTTCTTCCCAACAGTGGGTGTGAGGTTATTTATTGGGACAAGGGCAATTTATCAGTGTTTACACTACTGACATCCATTCTTGAGCAACCATTAACAGCCATCAGTCCAATATAAGGCTTACTTATCAGTGATGAATGTGGACATGCCCAGTACTGTGATGGTCTTGTGTAGATTTTTATGGGTAAATGGTTATGTCACATCTAGAAATTTTTGTTGCTGCAGGCCATATCTACAGTCTCAGCTCTTAAATATTTCCTAGTCTCTCTTCTCTAATGTTTCTTGAATTCCAGAGTTATGAGGCAGCTGTTCCATTTAGGGTCCAATTTTCTACCGTCACTGATTTTGGGCCAGAGCCACACTCATTTTCCCACCTTCCATATCTGTTCTTCTCCCTAGCAATCTCCCCCAACAAAAGAAAGCAAAAACAAGAAATAAATAAAAAACAAAACCAAAACCAAAATTATATCATTATGGAAACTGTGATATATCATGGTGTGTTACACAATATACCCTTATGCCCAAACAGCTTTAATTGCAATTGTTGACTGAAATGAGTCATTGGTCTGGTTTAAGGTCTTTCATTTCTGCTATATTATCAATACTGGATCCTCACCCAGACTGCTATCACATATACTGCTATTGCTCTGTGTCGTGAAGATTCTATACCTTTGGTTCTGTAGGACTGGCTTTTTTATATAGTCCACCAGATTTTAGATTGGGTAAACATTGGAATGGGCCAATTGAAAGCCCTGGATCTGGTCCTGGGTGGTAGATGAGTTGGTCAACCTGAGTTCTGTGCCTGAACTATCAGAGCCTACTCTGTTTTTCCCAGGAGAGGGGTGGTGCCAACTCTTCTTCTGCAACAGCCTCTGAGAGATCCTTCGGGTCCTCTATGCACATATAGCACTGGGACTGGTTCTCTTATGACCATGCCACAGGGCCAGATCAGCCACTCTGCTCAGGCAATAATATGTGGGGACTGCTCTCTGGAAGCTACAACAGGTGAGGTGTGAGCCCAGCTCTCCCAAGCTCAAATACTTAGTGTGGCTCACCATCTCTTAATTGTAAGGAAAAATCCACTTTTATAATCATCAGAAATCCTTGATTTAAGAAAAATGTGCTTCCTACAGCTGTGTAAGCATTGCATCTAGTTGAAAAATTACAAATTTCATGGTATTTTGCTGCCTTAAAAACTAAATAACACAGTGTGTATAGGATAATTACATATTGAAGAAGAAAAATTGCTAGCATATCAGTATATGTTATAACAAGTCAAGTATAATCAGAAGGCGATATAAACATTTAAGTTCAGGTTTCCATGACTAAAAAATACTTTGCTAAAACTCATAGATCTTGGGGTTAGCCATTACTTTTTGGGTTTCAGTCATAGAAGCTCATTTCTGCCATGAGTATCAGCAGCTGGTTTTAAGGGGTTGGTCCTAAGAATTTTAGAAGCTGTTAAACACTGAGATCTTTGTCTCTTCTCATTTTCATTCCAGAGCCTAAATTTAGGTGAACTGCTAGGAAAGAAGGGAGCACAGACAGAGTGGGAACACTGAACACTGGCAGGTAATTGTGAATTAAGTGAATACAGGTGGACAAACTCGCGTGCACCTCTCACCCATAATTCCATGGAAGAATTGTCTCTCAGGAGAAGGTAGTGTCCTTGTCCATAGGAAAGGAATTATACCATGTCCACTCTATGTAACAGAAATTAAAATTGCTGACTAGAACACGGGGAAATGGAAAGTGATGGTACTGGCTCAAGACTTGAGACCTATTTAGCCTTTATGGCCACAGGAAGTATGTGGGGACTATTTTTCTGAAGACTTGCAGTGTTTGCAAGATCAGTATCTCCTCATGCATACTGGAAAGTTCACTTTTAAAGGTTTTGTGGAAAGGAAGTTTGAAGTTTGTAACTGGATACAATCCACCTCACTATAACTGCCTTCTGGCCAACTTCACATTTATGTATACTTTATCATGACCAATAAAAATTTGAAATTAATGCAAGAATAAAATTTAAATTAACTGTGACTTTGAGTAACCTTGCTTCCAAAATGGAATTCAGCTTCCATCCATCCAACCTTGTGAATTTTATCCAGAAGTACATTAATTTGAAAGAACAAAATAGACAGTCTATATTTGAAATTATGTTATCGCAAAACAGCTTTCAGGCCAAAAGTTAATATATTCATTACATAAAGTTTCAGTAAAATTTCTACTGCACATACTGCAATCTGTTCTCAAGTGGATTAAATGTATCTTATAATTTGACAAATGTTCTTGTTGGATGATTAAATGTACATATTTGTTTATTTTCTTTTTTATTAAATAAATTCTTTATTTCAAATGATTTCCCCTTTCCTTGATCCCCCCTCCCCAATAAGCCCTCTTCCCTTCCACTGTTCCCCATCTACCCCTTCCCACTTCCATGTCCTGGTATTCCCTTACACTGCTACATGGAGTCTTTCCAGAACCAGGAGCCACTCCTTCCTTCTTCTTGGACATCATTTGGTATGCGGATTGTGTCTTGGGTATTCCAAACTTCTAGGCTAATATCCACTTGTCAGTGAGTGCATACCATTAGTGTTCTTTTGAGACTGGGTTACCTAACTTAGGATGATGTTCTCCAGCTCTATCCATTTGTCTAAGAATTTCATGAATTTATTTTTTCTAATGGCTGAATAGTACTCCATTGTGTATATATACCACATTTTTTGGTAGCCATTCCTCCGTTGAGGGACATCTGGGTTCTTTTCAGCTTCTGGCTATTACAAATAGGGCTGCTATGAACATAGTGGAGCATGTATCCTTATTACGTGCTGGGGAATCCTCTAGGTATTTGCCCAGAAGTGGTTTAGCAGGGTCTTTGGGAAGTGTACTAACCTGTTTTCTGAGGAACCTCCAGACTGATTTCCAGAGTGGCTGTACCAGCTTGCAATCCCACCAGCATTAGAGGAGTCTTCCTCTTTCTCCACATCCTCACCAATACCTGCTGTCTCCTGAGTTTTCACTCTTAGCCATTCTGACTGGTGTGAGGTGACTAATGATGTTGTTTTCAATTCACTGATTGACAGAGTGAAGGAATCTTCTAACAGGCTCTTCTAAGTGGATTAGTCTGATATATATGCACCAAGTATAAGGAGAATGTCTTGTGCATATTTCTGACTTTCTCATACCAATCCTAGAAAGAATATCGAAGTGCTGTGACAAACAAAAGCCGAAAACAAACCCGAGAATTACTATTTTGTCTGTTTCATTTCAAAACTCACAAATTTTTGTTTGTCATTTGTTTATTTTAACTAATCCTAGGAAATGTTTATTTGAAAATTTCCAAAGTTGATTCAGATCTGCAATATTAGTGCTTAGAAGGTAGAGGCTGTCATTTCAAAGTCAGTATGAAACACATCTTGAGATTCCATCTCATATGTGTATATATGTTTATGTGTATGCATATATTTCAAAATGTATGACTCATGTCAAAACAAAAAAAAATTTGTTTGGAGTCTACATATATAAATTTATTTTTCACTGATAATGGAATTAGTATACAAAAACTTGTCCTTGTGTTCTTTTTTTGGGTTTTGTTATTGTAGATACTATAAAGCATATACACATACACATCTATGAATTAAAATTCAAAACAAAAGGAAATCAAGAAATCACACCTGTTTATGGGGCATACTGTAATATTGTGCTATGCTAAATAAGGTTAAGCAGACCTATCTCAAATTTTCTTTTGTTTTTTTAATTTTTCGAAATACATTTATTTTAAATTATTTGTTTAAATGGATTGCCTGCATGTTATGCCTATAAACCACACAAGTACCTGGTAGCTGTGGAGTTCAGAATGGGCATCAGATCCTCAGATCCTTAGAACTGTATTTATAGACATGATCTACTATACATGTGAGTGTTTGGAATTGAACCTAAGCCTTCTTCTGTAAAGCAACAAGTATGTTAAACATGGAGTCATCTCTCCAACTCAATTTTTTTCTAGCCTTCATTGCATGGACATACTACATCCTGTATATTTGTCCTGAAGTAATTCTTTCTGACTCATTTCCAAACACAGAAATTTCTTTTTGGAGTGTGTATATTTTAATTTATTTTTAACTGATCTTTTGCTCATATGAAAACTGGTCCTTGTGTCATGTTCTCTTTTCTTTGTTATGTGCCTGCTCTGTGCTCTGCTTATCTTTCTGCCTAAGGCTGTTTTCATTTTCAAGCCTTGTGGAACCACTCCTAGTATCCAGCTCCTAATTCCTGTCCTCTCCCTTTCTATAAGTAACTAGTAGGCAGATACTTTTCTGAACTTCATACTCCTTTATGTTTGGCACAGTCTCTGGTTAGAACACCTCATTTACTAGAAGCAGCAGTTTATTCTGATCCTGGTTCATACAGGATAAACAAGACACAGAAGTCCAGAGGAAAGATTGCAGAAGCAGTAGTTAGTAGTGCAGCTTGTGGGTGGAAATTAGGGGAAGAAAAGAGGAATGATCAACTGAGACTCTGTTTGGCATAAGAAAGAGCTTTCTGAGGCAACATACCAAGGTCAAAGCTTCCATTAATGATTGTGATCATGAATAATTTAATACTGTCTATTTGCTTTAGGTTCAGTAACTAAAGTGGCTATTAAAAGCAGGTTTAACAAAGCAAGTTGTGGTGCTAGCATGACATCTGACACATAAATGTAGGCGATTTAAGATTTTATTGGCGCAAGGGGTATGTTTATTATTTGCTGCCACCTGGGTATGATACTGTAAACATCCCTTTCCTTTAGTGTTTAATCCCTATCATGTATCATATGTCTATTAGGATATTCTCCATGTGACTTGATTGTCTGATTCATAAAACTGTTCACTAGAGTTTTATTTACTAACTCTGGTGAAAAAGTTTAACCACAATTCAAGTAAATTATGCAACAAGTAACTTGCAGTATTTACTTAAGTATTTTTGTAAGGTTTATATGAAATAGGATATGTTAAAGTATTTGGTACTCTATCAGAAATGGAATGAATATCCACTTTATAGTAAGTGGATCCATTCCTCTTGTAACCTCTTTATAAAACATAATTTTACATATTCATCATGTTAAGACCTATGTAAAGTGTTAATGCCTACATAACTCTTTATGTCTCTAGTCTGCCATTATTTTTGCTGTTGCTAATATTATATGGAAATTTTCTTATATCACTGCTGTTATTTGGATGTTCTATTCTTTGGTGTTCTTGGAAACCAATCACGACAGAAATCACTTAGCACTTCTTGTATAATTAGGCACAATAAATTTGGACAGGAACCAAGCACTGAGAGCACTTTTTGTACCTGTGTATAAGCTTTTATAGTATTTGCTTTTAATAGCTGCCCATGGGATAAACCCATCCTTGGAAAGGTATCTCCACCAATATAAGAAAATATTTGAAATGCAACATTTAATCTGAATAGGATTCATAAAGTTTAAGTTCCCAAGACCTCCCTGAAAACTGAAATTGTACTTGGCCAAAAGAGACAAACTGACACATTAGTGGCAAGTAACTACATGAGTGTTAGACAAGGCAAGTCCCCTGCCACAGGTGAATACCCCAAATAATGTGAACAGGACATGTTCTAAGGAAATCCCTGATTGCTAAATTCTTGGCAATTTTTTTTTTTTTTTTTGATTTTCGGCTTAAACACCCTGTAATATCTTAACTCAAGTTTCCGGTTCAGCTACTGATTCTGACCTGTGGCCCTGCTCAATCAGTCATGGAGTGTTGTATTGAAGAAACTACACCCATATGACTGAGATCAGTGGTTGAGAAGTTTGTGCAGTGAGGCTCCGAACCCAGCACATCAGGTTTCTGATTGGTATCTTGCTTTTCTACCCTTTGTACAAGTTCTCATAGTGATGAATAGTTGTTGATTCCTAAGGTTCCTCTTTTGTGACAGTTTTGCCAAGTTATTCATTTAAGGAGATCCTCATTAAACAGTTCTATCAAAATGCTAAAAGTCTATCAAAATGCATCAATGCATTCATTTCTATAAGGATTTTTTCTTCTTATTTTTAATGTCACTATTGGAATGTCACATGGGAAATGAGGTCAGACAAGGCCATTTCTGAGTGATCTTCTATCACTGTCTTCTGCTGTCTTGTCCTGGATGAATAAATTGTTAATAGTTATGAAAGCAATAGTACATGGTGGCTATGTGTCCCTCCTTTATGGTGTCTGTTTTGCTTTAGCTGTGGAGTGTCTTCCTAAGAATAACTTACTGAAATGTTGTTTCATGAAAGGTGAATTTAATCACTGGACTGTCATTGAGTTGTGAGGCTGTGATCTAATAATTAGACTGATCTACTAATGTGTTTATGTTCTAAGGGAATGATATGAGGATAAGAGAACTAAGAACAGTCTGAGTGATGAGGTCTAAGACTTCTGTTAGCAACTGTGTCAGTCTTGTCTTTCTTTTTTTTATTTTTTTTTATTCGATATAATTTATTTACATTTCAAATGATTTCCCCTTTTCTAGACCCCCCCCCACTCCCCGAAAGTCCCATAAGCCCCCTTCTCTTCCCCTGTCCTCCCTCCCACCTCCCACCCCTTCCCAGTTCCCCGTTCTGGTTTTGCCAGATACTGTTTCACTGAGTCTTTCCAGAACCAGGGACCACTCCTCCTTTCTTCTTGTATCTCATTTGATGTGTGGAAATTAAAGACTTTTTAGAACACAATGAAAATGAAAACACAACATACCCAAATCTATGGGACACAATGAAAGCAGTGCTAAGAGGAAAACTCATAGCCCTGAGTGCCTCCAAAAAGAAAATGGAGAGAGCATACATTACCAGCTTAATGACACACCTGAAAGCCCTAGAACAAAAAGAAGCTATTTCACCCAGGAGGAGTAGAAGGCAGGAAATCATCAAACTCAGGGCCAAAATCAATCAAGTAGAAACAAAGAGAACCATACAAAAAATCAACAAAACCAGGAGCTGGTTCTTTGAGAAAATCAACAAGATAGATAAACCCTTAGCCAGACTGACCAAAGGGCACAGAGAAAGTATCCAAATTAACAAACTTAGAAATGAAAAGGGAGATATAACAATGGAAACTGAGGAAATCCAAAAAATCATCAGATCCTACTACAAGAGCCTATACTCAACACAACTGGAGAATCTGGAGGAAATGGACAATTTCCTTGACAGATACCAAATACCAAAATTAAATCAGGACCAACTAGACCATCTAAACAGTCCCATAAAGCCTAAAGAAATAGAAGGAGTCATAGAAAGTCTTCCAACCAAAAAAAGCACAGGACCAGATGGTTTCAGTGCAGAATTCTACCAGACCTTCAAAGAAGAGTTAACACCAATACTCTTCAAACTATTCCACAAAATAGAAACAGAAGGAACACTACCCAATTCCTTCTACGAAGCCACAATTACGCTGATACCAAAGCCACACAAAGATCCAACAAAGAAAGAGAACTTCAGACCAATTTCCCTTATGAACATCGATGCAAAAATACTCAATAAAATTCTTGCCAACCGAATCCAAGAACACATCAAAACGATCATCCACCATGATCAAGTAGGCTTTATCCCGGGAATGCAGGGTTGGTTCAATATACGGAAATCCATCAATACAATCCACTACATAAACAAACTCAAAGAACAAAACCACATGGTCATTTCATTGGGTGCTGAAAAAGCATTTGACAAAATTCAGCATCCTTTCATGCTTAAAGTCTTGGAGAGAACAGGAATTCAAGGCCCATACCTAAACATAGTAAAAGCAATATACAGCAAACCGGTAGCCAGCATCAAACTAAATGGAGAGAAACTTGAAGCAATCCCACTGAAATCAGGGACCAGACAAGGCTGCCCCCTTTCTCCTTATCTTTTCAATATTGTACTTGAGGTACTAGCTCAGTCTTGTCTTTCTTAGTCTCTCTCTTTCTCTCCCTTCCTAACTTTTTTGATCAACACCTTCCATGAGATAAATATCATTCCTTTTACATGCTTTCAGAGATTGATAAATAATAGAATGGGTCATAGATAACTGTGAAACTGTGAGTCAATTAAAACATACTATTTATAAATCGTTTCTCTATGAAACTTGTTAGTTATGTAGCAACCTCCTCCAAACAAAACAAAATAAAACAAGAACAACATTAAGAAAAAATGAAACAAAACCAAACAAAAAACTCAACTTGACTACAGAGGAAAAGTCATAAGTCTAAAAAAATTAAAAAAAAATAAGGCAAAACAAAATTACAGTTTGGGAATACTGAAGTCACAAGTTGCATAAAGTTCCTCATCAAGGTTGTACAAGTAGTAAACAACCTAGGGAGTTGTGTGGAAGTCCTACAATGAGCCACAAGGATTCACCTGCTCCAACTTATTGTCACCAAAGATGGGGTGAAGTTTTCACTCATACAACTGCCTTTGATTTTTCCATACTTCTGTATCTAACCTGTCATTCTTACCCCTATCAGTCCTGAATAAATAATATGAACATTGAGAAGATTTTACAAATTTTAAGATTTTAATATCAATAATGAAAAACTAATGTATAAATGAATCCATTTTGATTGAAACCAATACCAAAAGTATGCAATGGGCAACAATAACTATTTAGGCAAAGGTTGGTTAAAATTGTGAGTGAATATATTGATGAAAGTGTGACAAGCATTGGGTGTCAGAGTCACTCTGGTAAGACCAAATGGAAAAAAACTCGCATATCTTGGTTCTTGTGGTATATATTTTGTGGATTTATTTTACATTAGAATTATGTATGTAAGTACTGTATTTATATAATTTTCACTCTACTCTCTCCCAACACCAATCCCTCATGTGTCTTCTCTCCCAAAACCCTAACTTCTACAATTATTTTTATTAAAAATAATACATACATATATGTATAGTGCAAATATATGAATTTATACATGTAAAATTACTGGAGCCAAACTCTAAAGGAGGTGTTTAAGGAGAGGGAAAGGGGTAGAGGGAAAGAAAAAACATAGGAGCTTCCTCAAAGGGGACCTATCTCATTAAAACCAGCACATTTTATGATGAGAATCTGAATTCATCAAAGAATTACCATGTGGCCTTGTATTTATTACTACTAAATCCTCAATAAATTGGAAAAATATGGTAACAATATCAAAATTTAACATCACATTGAATTTTAAATATTGATATTATAATTTCCAAACTGGTAAAATCCCTCTGGAAATCAATCTGGAGATTCCTCAGACAATTGGAGATAGATCTACCTGAAGACAATTCTTGGTACCCCACGATATCCCACCACGCAACAGGAGCACGTGTTCCATTATGTTCATAGCAGTCATATTTGTGATAGCCAGAAGGTGGAAACAACCCAGATGTCCCACAACAGAAGAATGGATACAGAAAATGTTGTTTATTTACACAATGGAATACTACTCAGCTATTAAGAATGAGGACATCCCGAGTTTTGCAGGCAAATGGATGGAACTAGAAAATATCATCCTGAGTGAAGTAACTCTGACTCAAAAAGTTACGTGCGGTATGTATTCGCTAATAAGCAGATATTAGCCAAAAAGTACAGAATTCCCAAGATACAATCTATAGAACTCAATAAGGCTAACAAGAAAAAGGGTCCAAGTGAGGATGCCTCAATCCTACTTAGGAGAGAGAAGAAAACAATCACAGGAAGGGGGAGGGAGGGAGGGGCCTGGGGTGGGAAAGGTGACAGGGATGGGACAAGGGGAGCATTATCTGGTACTGGGGAGGGGAAGGAACAGGACTGAAGCCCTAATGGCCAGAAGAAAGAATCAAAAAAGGAAACTTTGAAAGGTGGGAGGTGGGGTGGGTGCTCTGGAGTATACAAAAGACCTGGGAGGTGAGGGATTATCAGAGCTCAAAGGGTGACCTTAAATGAAATGTCCTACACTGGGGAGAAGGAACTTACATAGAATTCATATCAAGTAGAAAGACAGGGTATCAAGTAGAGAAGAGACATATTAGATAACGTTTCTTAGCTGTTGCTCCAGAACCATGACTGACTGCCTTCTTGCCTGGTACCATGCTTCTAGATGTGAAAGTCATAAGCACTAACTTCTATAAACATAAGCCCCAAATCAAGATTTTTCCTTTATGTCACCTTGCCAGTGGTGTTTTATCACATCAAATTAAAAGTAATTAAGATAGTTCTTCTGCTAATTAAAGACTTACATGCAATTAATGGTGTATTAGAGAAAGAGAGTTGGGCTTCTCCAGAGTCAGCCTGATAATCAGTTATAATCCCAAGTAGTCAGCCCTAACCACATGCATGTGAACACCATTCAATGGACTCATCAGGTTGTGTTTCCACATTCATATATTTGTCCTATATGTATGCATTAAGTATAATAATAATAATTGTAGAAGTGGGGAATTGAAGTTTTGGGGAAAAATTATATAAGTAACAAAACACTTATATGAGATTTGTTTCCCCAAATTGCATTTAAACTTTTACAAATGATCTTGATATTAAATCCCTTCACAAAGCATTCACAATTCCCTACCTAGTAGACAAATAGAATGATATGAATTTGACACTCTTTTAATACAGTACTTAAGGAATATTTGTGCACATTGATTTTTATTATTTGTATTAGTAAGTCACATCTTACTGTAGTAGCACAGGGACATCTTTCTAAGTGTTAGTTATGAATGTTGAAATAATGTTGAGGACACGGTTACATCACTGAAGTGTTTGAATAGCACACAAAAGACAAAGATTCCATCATCAGTGAGTCATACTCTTTGTGTTTTTCTTCACACCTCTAATTTCAACACATGGGAAGTATATATGGGAATATCAGATGTTCAAAATCATCCTATTTGTTATTAAGAGGTTTTTTTTTTTTTAAAAAAAAAAAAACCCTTGCTCATATGAGACTATGTATTTTTGATAAAACGTGTTACAAAGTTTTATTTTGTGTTTTATTGAAATAATGGGGATTTTTATCCTCCTTAAAAATAGCATCATATTTAGTGAAATTTCCTGAAAGTGACCCATGGATGTGCTGAGGGATATGTCTTATAAATATGTCCCTTATTTTGACTGGTTTTATCCTTCATCATAGGTAGCTCTTTAAATCTCAATTTGATGAAACCTAGAGACATGCAAGGAGGTCTAGGTAAACTGGCCTGTGGATATGTCTATGAGGAAATCTCTTGATTGCTAATTGATGTAGGCGGGTCCATCCCATTGTGAATGGCATCATTCCCTGGACAGGTGTTTCTGTGTTCTGTAATAAAGCAAGGTGAACTAAGTGTGTAAGTAAGCCAGCAGGTCCTGTTCCTCAATGGTTTCTGCTTTTAGCTCTTGATGATTTGATTCCTAGCAGTGATGGCTTGTGACCAATCAGCTCTAATAAATTCATTCCTGTCCCTTCCCCCACAGCATTTAGCTGGACTTCTCAGCCCATCCTATTCAAGCTGTGACATTCCTGGCTGGCAGAGCCCACCCTTCTGCTGGTGTTACCCAGCCTATTCAAGCTGCGACATTCCTGGCCGGCAGCCTCCACCCTTCCCCTGGTGTTATCTCTGGCCCTTGTTCAGTTGGGAACAATATAGCTGCTTTCACCTTAACAACCAAGGCTGCTTCAGGGCAGTCTCACCTGGAGACCAGCAGAAAACCTGTGTGACTGGAAGCAGGCAACCCGCTGAGAAGAAGATCCAAGAAATTGGGGGCCGTTTGGGGGGGCAGGGTGGTTTTCTAAAGACTATATATATTGGCTAAATAATAGTAAAGTCAGTCTCTATCTATCGGCAACTGTCGTCTTGACTCATTTCTCTTTCGTCCCCTTCCCGTTTATCCCCAGAATTCTCTTCCAGATATCCAGTTCACATGTGGCCGTGGGCAGCTACACTTTCCTCCTCCAAATTTTCTTTGGTCATGGGGTTTTAAACAGCAAGAGGAACAAACCAGAATATAGATTTTGTTTTTGTTTTTGTTTTTTTCCTGCATCTCTGATGACAAACTATGAGCCCCTATGTGCATGCACCTATAACTTGATAATCTTCCCAGGAACACTTCTCTGAGGATATTTCCAATAAAAACTGACCTTCACAGTTTTACTTCTTTAGCAACTACTGGCCAGGACATGCGTACATAAAAAAATTCTCAAGTAAGTCTTGTTGTTCTTGGTAGGATTATAGTTGGCTAGAATCTACTCCATCATAATTTGTAAAACTGTATAAACTAAAAACTTATCATTTAATGAATAAGTACACTTAGTTTATTTCCCTTTTTTCTTTCTTTGTTGTATAAAATTATTTGGTATCCAATATTTGGGGATGCAGTTTTTTCTTTCTATCTATCTATCTATCTATCTATCTATCTATCTATCTATCTATCTTTATTTCTTTCCTTCTTTCTTTCTTTCTCTCTCTCTCTCTCTCTTTCTTTCTTTCTTTCACCCTTCCTTTCTTTCTTTCTGTTTGCCTCTCTTTGTCTTCTTTCTTTCTTCCTTTCTTTCTTTCTTTCCTTCTTTCTTTCTTTCCATTTCCAATTTTACCATAAGAAAGAATCTCAAGGGTGGCGGCGGCGGCTGCAGCAGTGGCTGCTTCAGCTGAAGGGCCATCAGCAGTGGAACCAAGGCGTCACAGGGACCAGTTAGGCCCTGCGCCCATGACCACTGACCTTCGCAGACCAGACGGGCAGCAAGCAGCTGCAGTTGTGTGGTGCCTTTCCTGCACGGAGGCCACTTCAGAACTCGGCCTCCCACCAGTCAGGAGAGGTGCATCCATCTTGGTTCCGTACTCCAGGGATCGGACAGACTGAGGTACACAAACATAATCCGAGGCCAACACCGCGGTGGTCTGAGCCCGACGGGCGTTGGCCTGCACCCAGGCCCTGGGCGGGTCGGGGGGCCATCGGGGTGCCAACCCAGCCAGGAGGTTTTTTGCCCAGGCCTGCGAGCGCGCCGCCGCCATTTTGCCTGCAGGACGACAGAGAGCTCAGGCGGGCAGACCTGTAACAGGCATAGCCTAAGGCTAACAAAGCGGGGGTCCAGGCCCCAAAAGGCACAGGACTGACCACAAGAACTGGGCGGCTTGGTGGGCCATCTGTGAGTCAACCCGCCCAGGTGATTGTTAGCAAAGCAGACTCTCCTGGCGCTTTCAGGGAGCACGGGCGCACACGCCCGCCATCCTAGTCACCTGGCAGACCCAATTAACAGTCATAGCCCTATGGGAACTTTGCTCGGACCTTGGCCTCCCAGGCTTTTGCCTGGACTCAGGGACTGGGCGGCCAGGCTAACCTTGTGTGCGACAGCCGGGTTGGCGGATCGGCTGCCCAGCGGAGTGAGCGGAACACAGGGGAGGTCACAGTAGCATACACCGTCGGCACTCCCTGGGGGTGCACACAGGCTCCATCTGGTCCACAGACACAATCTGGGGCAAGGCCTCAGGCAGAAGCCCTTAGCTCTACTCTCTCCGCTTCCGGATCCAGATCAGTCTGGGCGGCAGCATTACATCTCCAAGTCCTGCAAGTGGCTAGCTGGGCTTCCGGGCGGCCAGCTGGGAGAAGTCAGTGTGCTCCAGTGAATCCAGCGGGCCCCAGAGGGAGCCTTCGGGTGCCTGCTTTGGGATCTGAACAGCCTGGGCAGCAGCACCCTGTCTACAAGCAGTGCAGGAGGTAAGCTGTGCACCAGAGGCCAACTGGGAAGGGGCAGCTTGCACTGGTGAGTCCAGCACTGACAAGATAAACTAACACCAGTGAGAACTAGATGGCAAAAGGCAAACGCAGGAACGTCACTAACAGAAATCAAGGAAATATGGCAACATCTGAACCCAATTCTCCTCTACCAACATGTCCTGGATACCCCATCACACCAGTAAAACAAGATTTGGATTTAAAATCACTGGTCATGATGCTGGTACAGGAACACATGAAGGACATACATAAAGAAATTCAGGAGAAAATGGATCAAAAGTTAGAAGCCCTTGCAAGGGAAACACAAAAATCATTGAAAGAAATCCAGGAGAATACAAAAGCCAACAAGGAGGAAATGCAAAAAACACTTAAAGAAATACAGGAGAACTTTGGTCAACAGGCTGAGGTCATGAAAGACGAAACACAAAAATCTCTTAAAGAAATACAGGAGAACTTTGGTCAACAGGCTGAGGTGATAAAAGACGAAACACAAAAATCTCTTAAAGAATTACAGGAAAACACAAACATGCAAGTGAAGGAGCTAAGCAAAACCATCCAGGATCTAAAATCAGAAGTAGAAACAACTAAGAAAACTCAAAGGGAGACAACTTTGGAGATAGAAAGCCTTGGGAAGAAATCAGGGGACAGAGATGCAAATATCAACAACAGAATACAAGAGATAGAAGAAAGAATCTCAGATGCTGAAGATTCCATAGAAACCATGGACTCAACAGTTAAAGAAAATGCAAAATGCAAAAAGCTTGTAACCCAAAATATCCAGGAAATCCAGGACACAATGAGAAGACCAAACCTAAGGATTATAAGCATAGATGAGAGTGAAGATTTACAACTTAAAGGGCCAGCAAACATCTTCAATAAAATTATGGAAGAAAACTTCCCTAACCTAAAGAGAGATATGCCCATGAATATACAAGAAGCCTACAGAACTCCAAACAGACTGGACCAGAACAGAAATACTTCCCGTCACATAATAATCAAAACACCAAATGTTCTAAACAAAGAAAGAATACTAAAGGCAGTAAGAGAAAAAGGCCAAGTAACATATAAAGGAAGACCTATCAGAATCACAGCAGACTTTTCAACTGAGACTATGAAGGCTAGAAGGTCCTGGGCAGATCTCATGCAGACTCTAAGAGAACACAAATGCCAACCAAAACTACTATATCCAGCAAAACTCTCAATCACCATAGATGGAGAAACTAAGATATTTCATGACAAAACCAAGTTTACCCAATATCTATCCACAAACCTGGCCCTAAAAAGGATAATAGGAGGACAACACCAATACAAGGAGGGAAACTTCACCCTGGAAAAAGCAAGATAGTAACCTTTCATCAAACCCAAAAGAAGTTAAGCATTCAAATTTAAAAAATAACGTCAAAAATGATAGGAAGTAACAATCACTATTCCTTAATATCTCTTAATATCAATGGACTTAATGCCCCAATAAAAAGACACAGACTAACTGAATGGATACGTGAACAGGACCCTACATTTTGCTGCTTACAGGAAACACACCTCAGGGTCAAAGACAAACACAACCTTAGAGTAAAAGACTGGAAGACAATTTTACAAGCAAATGGTCTCAGGAAACAAGCTGGAGTAGCCATTTTAATATCAGATAAAATTGACTTTCAACCCAAAGTCATCAAAAGAGACCCTGAGGGACACTTCTTGCTGGTCAAAGGAAAAATACAAAAAGAAGAACTGTCAATCCTGAACATCTAGGCCCCAAATGCATGGGCACCCTCTTTCGTAAAAGAAACTTTATTAAAACTAAAAGCACACATTGCACCTAACACAATAATTGTGGGTGACTTCAACACTGCACTTTCCTCAATGGACCGATCAGGAAAACAGAAACTAAACAGGGACACAATGAAATTAATTGAAGCTTTGGACCAATTAGATTTAACAGATATATATAGAACATTCTATCCTAAAACAAAAGAATATACCTTTTTCTCAGCACCTCATGGTACCTTCTCCAAAATCGACCATATAATTGGTCACAAGACAGACCTCAACAAATATAAGAAGATCGAACTAATCCCATGCCTCCTATCTAATCACTATGGAGTAAAAGTGGTCTTCAATAGCAACAGAAACAACAGAAAGCCCACATACACGTGGAAACTGAACAAATCTCTACTCAATGATACCTTGGTCAAGGAAGAAATAAAGAAAGAAATGAAAGACTTTTTAGAACACAATGAAAATGAAAACACAACATACCCAAATCTATGGGACACAATGAAAGCAGTGCTAAGAGGAAAACTCATAGCCCTGAGTGCCTCCAAAAAGAAAATGGAGAGAGCATATATTACCAGCTTAATGACACACCTGAAAGCCCTAGAACAAAAAGAAGCTATTTTGCCCAGGAGGAGTAGAAGGCAGGAAATCATCAAACTCAGGGCCGAAATCAATCAAGTAGAAACAAAGAGAACCATACAAAGAATCAACAAAACCAGGAGCTGGTTCTTTGAGAAAATCAACAAGATAGATAAACCCTTAGCCAGACTGACCAAAGGGCACAGAGAAAGTATCCAAATTAACAAACTTAGAAATGAAAAGGGAGATATAACAACGGAAACTGAGGAAATCCAAAAAATCATCAGATCCTACTACAAGAGCCTATACTCAACACAACTGGAGAATCTGGAGGAAATGGACAATTTCCTTGACAGATACCAAATACCAAAATTAAATCAGGACCAACTAGACCATCTAAACAGTCCCATAATGCCTAAAGAAATAGAAGGAGTCATAGAAAGTCTTCCAACCAAAAAAAGCACAGGACCAGATGGTTTCAGTGCAGAATTCTACCAGACCTTCAAAGAAGAGTTAACACCAATACTCTTCAAACTATTCCACAAAATAGAAACAGAAGGAACACTACCCAATTCCTTCTACGAAGCCACAATTACGCTGATACCAAAGCCACACAAAGATCCAACAAAGAAAGAGAACTTCAGACCAATTTCCCTTATGAACATCGATGCAAAAATACTCAATAAAATTCTTGCCAACCGAATCCAAGAACACATCAAAACGATCATCCACCATGATCAAGTAGGCTTTATCCCGGGAATGCAGGGTTGGTTCAATATACGGAAATCCATCAATACAATCCACTACATAAACAAACTCAAAGAACAAAACCACATGGTCATTTCATTGGGTGCTGAAAAAGCATTTGACAAAATTCAGCATCCCTTCATGCTTAAAGTCTTGGAGAGAACAGGAATTCAAGGCCCATACCTAAACATAGTAAAAGCAATATACAGCAAACCGGTAGCCAGCATCAAACTAAATGGAGAGAAACTTGAAGCAATCCCACTGAAATCAGGGACCAGACAAGGCTGCCCCCTTTCTCCTTATCTTTTCAATATTGTACTTGAGGTACTAGCTCGGGCAATTCGACAACATAAGGAGGTCAAAGGGATACAAATTGGAAAGGAAGAAGTCAAACTATCATTATTTGCAGACGACATGATCGTCTACCTAAGTGACCCAAAGAACTCCACTAGAGAGCTCCTACAGCTGATAAACAACTTCAGCAAAGTGGCAGGTTATAAAATCAACTCAAGCAAATCAGTGGCCTTCCCATACTCAAAGGATAAGCAGGCTGAGAAAGAAATTAGGGAAATGACCTCCTTCACAATAGCCACAAACAGTATAAAGTATCTTGGGGTGACTCTTACCAAACATGTGAAAGATCTGTATGACAAGAACTTCAAGACTCTGAAGAAGGAAATGGAAGAAGACCTCAAAAAATGGGAAAACCTCCCATGCTCATGGATCGGTAGAATCAATATAGTTAAAATGGCCATTTTGCCTAAAGCACTATACAGATTCAATGCAATACCCATCAAAATCCCAACTCAATTCTTCACAGAGTTAGAAAGAGCAATTATCAAATTCATCTGGAACAACAAAAAACCCAGGATAGCTAAAACTATTCTCAGCAACAAAAGGAAATCTGGGGGAATCAGTATCCCTGACCTCAAGCAATACTACAGAGCAATAGTGTTAAAAACTGCATGGTATTGGTACAGTGACAGGCAGGAGGATCAATGGAACAGGATTGAAGATCCAGAAATGAACCCACACACCTATGGCCACTTGATCCTCGACAAAGAGGCTGAAAACATCCAATGGAAAAAAGAAAGCCTTTTCAACAAATGGTGCTGGTTCAACTGGAGGTCAGCATGCAGAAGAATGAGAATTGTTCCATCCTTGTCTCCTTGTACTAAGCTCAAATCCAAATGGATCAAGGACCTCCACATAAAGCCAGACACTCTGAAGCTAATAGAAAAGAAACTGGGGAAGACCCTTGAGGACATCGGTACAGGGAGAAAGTTTCTGAACAGAACACCAATAGCGTATGCTCTAAGAGCAAGAATTGACAAATGGGACCTCATAAAATTACAAAGTTTCTGTAAGGCAAAGGACACCATCAAGAGGACAAATCGGCAACCAACAAATTGGGAAAAGATCTTCACCAATCCTACATCAGATAGAGGGCTAATATCCAATATATATAAAGAACTCAAGACGTTAGACTCCAGAAAACCAAACAACCCTATTAAAAAATGGGGTACAGAGTTAAACAAAGAATTCTCACCTGAAGAACTTCGGATGGCGGAGAAGCATCTTAAAAAATGCTCAACTTCATTAGTCATTAGGGAAATGCAAATCAAAACAACCCTAAGATTTCATCTTACACCAGTCAGAATGGCTAAGATTAAAAATTCAGGAGACAGCAGGTGTTGGACAGGGTGTAAAGAAAGAGGAACACTCCTCCACTGCTGGTGGGGTTGCAAATTGGTACAACCACTCTGGAAATCAGTCTGGCGGTTCCTCCGAAAACTGGGCACCTTACTTCCAGAAGATCCTGCTATACCACTCCTGGGCATATACCCAGAAGACTCCCCACCATGTAATAAGGATACATGTTCTACTATGTTCATAGCAGCCCTATTTGTAATTGCCAGATGCTGGAAAGAACCCAGGGATCCCTCAACAGAAGAGTGGATGCAAAAAATGTGGTATATCTACACAATGGAGTACTATTCAGCCATTAGAAACAATGAATTCATGAAATTCTTAGGCAAATGGATGGAGCTAGAGAATATCATACTAAGTGAGGTAACCCAGACTCAAAAGGTGAATCATGGTATGCACTCACTAATAAGTGGATATTAACCTAGAAAACTGGAATACCCAAAACATAATCCACACATCAAATGAGGTACAAGAAGAAAGGAGGAGTGGCCCCTGGTTCTGGAAAGACTCAGTGAAACAGTATTCAGCAAAACCAGAACGGGGAAGTGGGAAGGGGTGGGTGGGAGGACAGGGGAAGAGAAGGGGGCTTGCGGGACCTTCGGGGAGTGGGGGGGCTAGAAAAGGGGAAATCATTTGAAATGTAAATAAATTATATCGAATAATAAAAAAAAAAGAAAGAATCTCAAAAATTGTCAATTCCTTGTGCAATCAAAGCTGTGGGTTCATTCTCAGCACTCCCAAAATATACAAAATTAAGAAATATGTAAATGTATCTTTACATCCTTTGTTTCACTATGACAATTATTATTGAATTACTCACTGTATTTTATTTATGTCATGTGTTCAGATTAAATGTATTATCCTTAAACCTTAGCGTTTATCCTTGTAACTTTCAATGATCAGAGAGTTTGCCCTTGTAGGTAAAAGTTGGTTATGTCAAGAGCTAATTTATGGCAAGTACAGAACTGAGCTGTTTAAAGCCTTTTCTGTAAATGTAGTAATTGGAAAAATTAGTGTCTAAGGAAGTTTGATTTACTCTTTTTTTTTATTTCAGCATTATCAAATCCTTACTGCCAGGTGTACATGGAGTTGCCTGCAGTCTGACTTTACACAAGACGCAGAGTTGAAACCATTAGACACCTGAGAAAAAAACTGGGTTTCAAGTGGAGACAACATAGCAATAATAACAAATAAATAAACAAACTTTTACTATGGACAACACAGCCACAGGTATTTCAAACATTTTGCCAGTGTATCTGACAGTTTGACTAATACACATTCTAGACAAGTACGTCTCCCACTGAGCTAAGTAATCCATTGTATATTTTATTTAAGAAAATATGAAGTTATACAGTATGAAATAAGGAAACCTAAATGATATAACTAAATAGGATAAAAATGAGACTCCAAAGAAACACAAGTATTTGAATCTTAATGTTAAACCATTTTTGTAAAGCTGAAGTATCAGCAGGAAAAATTTCAACTCATAAACTATAATAGTGCAGAATCCAAGAAATTATGTTTCTAGAAGTATATCTATTTACACAGAGCTAAAGACACTAGTGTATTTACATTTATATAGAATTCAGGAGCATTGAATTAATGTAGAAATCCATCACCATAATTATATGGAAATACTCTTGTATATGTGTGAAAATAAAATGTTGAAAGTAGCTTTAGATGTGTGAAAGAAATCTGTGAAAGAAAACCACCCACAAAGACATTTGAACAATGCAATCTAGATTAATAAGCACTTGATACATGCAAAGATGACCTAAGTAAAAGATCCTCCCAGAATGATCTTTTTGTAAAGAGTGATTTGTGTGACTCCAGTGCTGTCTCCTAGAAAACAATTACTTCCAATCTGACAACCATTATATAAGTCTCACTGGTTTGGAATAATTAAATAAATAACTAAACATCATAAGTGAAGCATGCAGACTGTTTTTAACAAGAAAGTTTAATATTTATCATTTTAAATATTTGTTTTTCTTATTTATTTGTTTGTGAATATGTGCTCTTTCTTGGGAAGCCAGAGAAGGATGTGGAACTTGGTGGAACTTGAGTTATAGATGGTTGTGAGCTCTCATGTGCATTTTGGGGACTGAGCCCAGGTCCTCTACAAGAAAAACAAGTGCTCTTAACTTCTGAACTATCTCTCCAGCCTAATGCTTAATGTAAATCTTAATCTTGTTGCTTAAGTTGAGTTAAGAATTTCTACTTTAACTCAATAATATTCAATTTATCAATTTCTCTCTTTATCTCTCATAAACATTGGTTAATAATGGATTTTTGGGAAAATAATGAGAGCAAATTTCTTCTTTATGATAAAAAATTATGTTTGGTTACTTATATAAGAGAAATTCACAAATTATTATAGTTGTCTGGTTCTTAATGATGAATCAAGAGTTTCAAAACATGTTTTCAGTCTTTAACACTAATGGTTAACCTCAGATTTCCATTCTGTAAAATGGAATAGCTCCAACTCATGCCTTGATACATTAAGCAGGCAAATTATAACCTAAAGTCTATGGTGAAAAGTAGCTTCCTTTTTGATCCATATTTGTTGTAATTCTTACAAATTGGGTTAGCACTACTACATATGCAAGACAAATTAGGAAAAGTACTTAATAAAAGTCTTCCTTGAAACCATGTAAGCTGAGAGTACACTAGGCTGTAGAAAAAATGAGATTGGAAGGACATGGTCCAGATAGAGTCTGTAGAGCCTCAGACCAAGGGATGACTTTTGCTCATGATTTCGCATAATCTTCTCTTGTATTTTTATCTTCATAGTAGTTTAGAACTGTGAAATAATAAATCTAGAAGACAAAAATGTATGAAGATTTGTGCCTTGGGAAATATGAAAGAATGACTATAAAGAATAAGAGCTATTATCTACTGTTGTGAAGCCTAACCACCCAACAGTTATTCTGAACTTACAAACAAGAGGCAGCTACACAGAGGTTAAGTAATCTTGCTGAACTTGTGGCTGCTAAATACAAAAGCTGAGAGTTGCTGCTCATCAATCATGACTGTAATTTTTTTTTTAATTTGTGCACTCCTGTTTCACCAATAGCTGAAATCCTATTTATTTTCATTAAATTTTATTTTCAAAATTATTTAGTGTCAATGACTGAGAGAAGAAAAATGAGAAAAGGAGAGAAGAGACAGGACAGAGGGGGGAGCTATAGGCAAGGATGCAGAGAGCTAGAATCTGTCAAAAGCAGAGATATATTTACCATGCAATCCATGTTATTACCAATTCAGAGAATTCAACATTTTTAAATGCCATACAATAGTGGTAAAATAAAAGGTTGAAAATTAAGTAACTACTTCTGTACTTGGCCCTCATATTACTCGAAAATGAGTTAGAGTTCAAATATATGGATTTATCATCATCATCATGAAAGAGATATATGTTTTGTTAGATTTGGGGTCATAACATTTCACTGGTCACTGACTGAAACTGAGTAATTGAATGAAAATTACTTAATGATGATTTAGTAATTGTAATTAGAAAAGACAATAAGTGGTGAAGAAAAAAATTATTACTAAAGTAAAGTATCTTAATTTATGTCAGACTTATTCTTTTAAAAATATACAGGAGAAAAAGAAAGGAGAACTCTAAACATATGTAAGCAGTATCGTGTAAATTACAAGTGAGCAAGTTGACAAAAATAAAGTTTATACTTCAGACAAAAAAAAAAAAATCACTTGTCCTCATAGCAAACTCACTATCAGGAAGGTAGATTTTTTTTTTTACAATTGTTCTTAGAAAACCCAATTTTCAAGGGTCTTTTCCTTCCTTGCTTCCTGAGGTGGTGCTATAATGAATTTAAGTTTCTTTTTTAGAAAGATATAAAACTTTCTTTCCACAGACATTTCATAATAGTAAGGCTGAAAACATGCCCTTTCCATCAGTTCCATTTTTACAGTAACCCGATTTCATTTCATATAGATAAATCCAAAGTGCATGGATTTGAAGTTAATGTCATTGTTAGCAGCAAAAGCTAAAAGGGTTTGACCTTGTATGAATGCTTATAAGAAGGCTGTGCTCACACTTCACTTTCTTTTTATTTCTGTAGACAAAGATCATTGGCAAGAAAAAGTGCCTGGTTTACAGTTCATGAACCTGTGTTCACATGTATGTCTGTGCCAAAAGCAACCAAGCATTTGGATTTATATGAATCACATTCATACCAGCTTCAGATTTCTATCGCTTTGATAGAGCAAGAATTTCTCGGTCACTGGTTCCCAAATCTAAATTTAGTCTGAGTTTCCCCCATTTGTGACACATGGAAAATGAAGTAGTATTCAATGTTAGATAATTCATCTGGAGTATTGTATGACAAGGTTATTGTGAACATCAAATACAATAGATGTCCTGATTTGGCTTCTTAGCTTGACTTTATTTCCTTCTGTGAAGACTCACCATACTTCTGTCAAATGTAATATAATATCTATCTCTATCTCTATCTCTATCTCTATCTCTATCTCTATCTCTATCTCTATCTCTATCTCTATCTCTATCTCTTTCTCTATCTGTCTATCTTTCTATCTATCTATCTATCTATCTATCTATCTATCTATCTATCTATACCAATCTTTTACTATCCTGGATTAAAACAGGCAATGGAATAATTGCACATTTAGTTTTATTTGCTGTCTGTAAAGTATTTAACACAGTTTCTAACATGTAAGAAGAGCTCATTAACAGGAGTTCTGAATAATTTTGTCCCTCTCTGAATGCACACATTAAGGAAAATTTGCATGCAGAAACCGTTAAGAGAAAAGGAGAAATGATTTGTTATCTAAGGTGATATTTACTCAATATTATTCCTTCAGCATTTCTTCTGAGAAGACCAAATGCATTACATATTATTATTTTCAAGAATTTTTATATTATCTTCTCCTTATAGAAATGGATAAATCTGAGAACAATCTCATTTTGCCATATCACCCTGACTCTACTTATCTTATATCTACTTGCGATATATCCCTATTCCAGCATGTCTTGCTTAAGACTGGGTTTCTAATGAAAAGCAATATATATATATATATATTCTTACCGATTGGTCTTTAAAAACTAGATATTCCATTAATGAGGGTGAAAGCCACTACCTCTTGCCACTCAATAATTCATCTTTTTAAAAGCTCAAAAACAGTATTTACTGTGATGAATTAACTACAAAATAACTCCCTTGTGATTCTGGATTTGAATGATTGGTTGCCAGTTAGTGAGACTATTTTAGGAGTTTGCTGACTCTTTGGAATGTAGAGCTTTAGAGCTCTGCTTCAGAGACTGGTTGAATAGAGATGGACCTTGAAGTTTTTACACATTCTGTTGCCTATCAAGTGCAGCTGTGTGTAGCCCCTGCTTCATACTCTCATCAAAACCGTAGAGCTATTTTTGCCATGCTTTCTTGTCATGATGGAATATCTACCCTCAAATCATGAGCAAAATTAAACCTTTAAATAGCTTCTGAGCAGTTTGGTCCAAGTAATGAGAAAAATAAGATATATTGCTATATTCATTGTCATTAATAATTATGTTCTTGAAACACTAGATGTTATTTTGAGCTCTTCAACCCTGTAACAAAATATTATTCATATGTCATTGACTTTTATAAAATAAATTTATTAAATTAGCTGGAAATTTTATTTAATACACATATTAATGTTTTTTACAAGCTGAGAGAAGCATGACAATCCAAAAAGCATTTCTTTCTTGTTCTAAATAGAAATGGAAGTATGGAAGGATGGCTCCATTGTATAGAGATTCATCTTCTTGGTAAGTCTTTTAATTACAGTAATTGTAAGAATGTACTGCAAATAAGCTTTGCCAGTGCAAATCAGGATACTTATTTCATTAATTCAAGAGCCTTGCACGTCATTGTTTTCACTATTTATTTGCTGTAGTTGTAAATTATTTAGCATGTGTTTACCATCATTCTTTCCTAAATCTATCTTTTTATACTCTAATAAAATGAGTAATTTTCACAGATACATTTAAAATTTAAGAAAAAAATTAAGAATTTTGAAATCTGATGATATTGCCTTTGATCATTAAATCATCAAATTACTTTCTTTTTATTTTTAAGTAGAAAAAACTTAGGGGATCAGAAAGAAGGTGGATAATATGTAACATGAAATTCTACTGAAGATCAGGATGTTAGTTATATTAAATAAGTTATTAAATTTCTTAAGAAAGAAAAGTTACAGGCCATAGTTGGGAAATTTGTGAGTAATGAGCTGTGGGTACTGTGATAATGTGAAGGAGCCTGAGATGTGATAGAAATGACCTAATGAAGCACTCAGGAAGCCTTTCACAGTTTGGAAAAACTGAATCTCCATGGTGCATGCACACTCCAACCTTTGATCTTTATTTGAAAGTAGTGAAATTGTAGTAATTGAGATACTGTCCTTATTTTTATATTCTGCAAATGTGTGTTCACTGGAGCAACATTAAATTAGACCAAACAGTTTAATGTGAGTAGTAATTAGTTCAATTGCATAGGTAGCTGCATTGTATAGAGATTCATTTGCTTGCTCCTTCTTTTAATCACAGTTAATACTGCAATGCAATGCAATTAAACTTTGCCAGTACAGGTCAGGCTGCTTATTTCTTAATGCTGATATGCCAGTACTTTAGCTGGCAAAAGTTCCCTTTCCAATAACCTCCTAACCCCAGCAATGAGAGTTTTTAAGTTCAAATTAAATTTAGTGTCCTTAAGTAGGGCTAAAACTATACAGTGTTATTTGCTTGGTATTTTACAGTCCCCCCTTTTCTTAATTAGAGACTTTGCGAATATCACTGATATAATTGGATATAGTTACTGTGCAGAGTCACCATAATCCTTGGGTGATTTGATTTATCTTGTTTTTTTTTTTTATAAATATCTACAATCTATATATAGTCACATAAACTTTGAAAGCTGATATACTTTCTTTTAAAAAAAGAGCATTAGGTATTTACATAAGATAGAGTAATTTATTTGTATTGACTCTCATTAATTTCTCAGAAAATTGAATAATTTAACTCCAAGACAAGAATCTGGGTGATGGCTCAGTAGTTAAATCTTCGTTCTATAATCCTGAGAAGCTGAGAGGGTGGGGGGGCCTAGATATGATGGTAGAAGGAAAGAATGAGCTCCAAAAATGCTATCCTCAGGCCTCCACGGATGCACCACGATACATGTGATGTTGGGGAAATGAGCACACATGCACACACACACACAAATACACACGCATACACACACACATACACAAAATCCACACATCTGATACCTATGCATATATAAGAAAAAATAATTAATAATTACAAAACAGATTTTCTTAAAAGATACTGATATACTTAAAAGTTATACAATCTATAATTTAAGAAAATGGAATGTAGAATAAAAATATTTTGCTAACTCTTTTTAAAATATTAACATACATTCTCAGAATCAAATATAAGTGTGAGGTCAATTTAAAACTTAATATATTTGAGTAACGTAACTGTTCTCTAATGGCCACATGACCCTTGAATATCATGATTACACTATTTTATATTTTAAAAGACTCATTCAGTTGCTTGTTAATTGTTTTATAACAATTAAATATGATATCTTAATGAATAGAAGAGTTTATTTTCTACACATTCATGCATAAACTCAGTAAGTGACAGAGGGACAGAGAGACAGAGAGAATGTGAGAGAGAAGTTGGAGTGTTTGGAGCTAAACCCGGGTCCTGAAGTCATTTTCAATATCATTCTCATGAACTGTATTTTCTTATATGCAATACAGAACATGTGAACAGTTGGGGGTACTTTTAATTTTATACTCAAATACAGCTATAAATGGCTTAAATTCTACTATTATAATATTGACCCCTAAACTAATCTAAACTGAATTTACTCATCTTCCTCAGCCTCTGAAATATGATCTATATTTCAAAAATGAAATACAACTGTAAAGGTTGTACACACTGATAAACCATAATGAACCTTGTGGCATTTCTCAGCAAGCAAATTCATTATAATTAGAAAGATCCTAATATTTTTAACAGACAAATGAATTTGTTCCTTATTAATACATCTAGAAAATGATTTTAGAGCTAAAAGTCTATGAATCCAAATACTCATGCATGCTAGACTTCTGTCAGTCTTTTGAGTTTTACCTTGGGAAAATGGTCTTTAGTGTCACAGACTTTGTATTGTTGAACTATAATTTTAATCATCTTCTAATTAGCCTTGATTTCATCTTGAATATAACTTAAATGCTCTCTCACCTATATTTAAACTACATAAATATAAATGTAGTCTCAATATGATGAGTCTGTGTAGAATTCTGTGAAAGAGCCTCACATATATTATTTGATGACCAATATGAGATTCATGTGCACTATGCATTGTAAATATGAAATGATTTATGAATGAATATGAAAAACAGGAAAGAGTCAGGTGACTGAGAAAAAACTCAGTGGTAGAGAATGTTGTCTGGTCCTCCAAAGACCTGAGTTAGGAATTCCCTGTAGGGCTGTATAAAGGTACTACTGGAAACCATGCATTACTAAACAAAATTCCTGTGGTTAGATACGGGATACTGTTGGATTCCATAGCTGCCTGCAGCTATTACTAAGTGAGTTTCTGGAAGAGAACCTGAGGGATGGATAGGGAAGGGGCAAAAAGAAATAAGGGCTAAGACAATATTTACTGATCAAAGCTGGAAACTTTAAGGGTGCCAGAACTTTTAACAGTTTGGGCAAACCCTTCCCCCCAGACTCCAAGCTGAGTTCCGGTGGAAGTTGTCTAGCTTCTCTTGGAGGTCCTCATCTTGACTGCTCTGGCAGCTGGGTGGGTCACCTGCTTAATTCAGGAATTCCTAGACCTGGAGGAACAAAGAACTTAACCTTTACTTAGAGCACTCCACCCTAGGTTGAGCAGGATCCTGGCTATCTGGGAGAAGTTAACCTTGACCATGGTCAAGTACTCTTAGCACTCCACCTAAGGATAAAAATATCTGCTTTAACCTACTTCCCTATTATGTCCTAACAGCAGATTCCTGCCCGAAGCCAGGGATTATCATTGACCAAAGTCAAACTCAGACCAAGTGCCTGACTACCCCAATATGGCTCTGTACAGGAAACATTCTTATGAGGTTTTGGTCAGATAGTTTCACTTCCCATACATATATATGTATACATATATGTATAGATATATATGGTGTGTGTGTGTGTGTTAGTTGCAACATGTGGAGACAGAAATCACGTTGGAAATGAGCTGGAAGCTTTTCCCCTACTGGCTTGTTATATAGTTTTGCAAGGTGATATGTAGGCTGCTGAGAGAGAAAGTAAATCTATAACCTATGATATCAACAAGTCAGGCAAGGTGAGCCTTGTATAATAGGGGCATGGATTTTATAGGAGTAACCAACTGCTCTGGTTATACTTAAGACCCACTTCACAGGACATAAACCTTGCACTTTTTACTGTAAACAAAATCATAAGCATGTGAATTCATAATTATAGGCCCTTGGGAGAAACTTAATAGTGTCATTTAGCATCACTAAAACATTCTCAAACTGGGTTTTAAACAATTAGATGTGTACCAACAGATAGATGTTGCTCTCAGTGTTAATTAGAAAAGTCTTTCTTTGCAGTGAATGAAGAGAACTCTGGTTGATCAAGATGCTGCAGACAACTGATAATTAAGTACTAAATCCTGAATAGGACATTTATAGCATCCCTTCTAATACTCACAAAACACCAAGGGCTAGTAGAGTATAAGGAATGTAATGGCCAGATGGAGTGGACAGCTGTGAAGTGTTATCTTCTGGGCAGAATGTAGCTTCTTGCAACCATATATGCAGTGGGGAAGTCCAGGTAAGGTTTCACTTAACACCACATCACCCTCAGGATGTGACAGAAGCAAGGGTTTAAGAGCAATCTCTGCATATTCCAGCAGGAGAGCAGCAACTAGAGCAATGTCTTACTATTTAATATGCATGGGACCAGCCTTGGAGAATATGAGCTGTTCTTCAGAAATCTGTAGTAGGTAGTATCATTGTACACTGACAGCTCAGTAATCAAGAGTGACCACATCACTAGACCCTTCTAAGATTTTATTACTTCCTCCAGTGTAAGGATTGTATATGCAATTTGGCAAAGAATAAATGAAGAAACGTAGTCCAACCATTAATAGAAATAGTCATACTATGAATTTCCCATTTCAATAATTTAATTTTAAATAAAATACCTAAGGGGATAGAAAACAGACCAATAGATTTCATAATTATAGAAATAGGAAAGAGAATTAATTAAGTAACATTAAAATAAAAAAATTAAATCCAACTACTTAAGTTCTGAGCAAAAAACATGTTTTGTTTCTTGTAATAACTAAGGTATTTTGTGAGACTCCACTTTAACATTATAAGATCTCTGGAAGGTGAAAAATGTGCCCATTTGAAAAACTCAAGTCAATCTTAGAGAAAAGATGAAATAGCATTTTCTAGAGTATGGAAGACAGGGAGTTACAGGGTTGTTTACTTGACTGGATTTATACATATCAATATATATCATATCACCCTACTAAAAAGGTTCAGATGGTTGTCACTGACACTCTACTGAATACAAGCTCATTAATGAGTATGTAAGGCCTTAGATATGGAAGTAGTTTTTAACAGGAATGTTCTCCTGAGAATTGAAGAGACATATTTGGACACGGGAGTGTCTATTAGTGATGATGAAAAGACAGAAGTGTATGCAGTTGAATAAATAACAGAATGATGGATAGATTAGGGATAGGTCACAATGTAATAATGATTATCATTGGTATATATACATACATAGTTATTAATTTTATATGCAAATCCATAAGTAAACTTCTTTGCTAATTAATGAATTTAATTAATTAATTAGTCTCTGAATCTCAGTCTCTTTATAGAAAATAGTATGGATATTGTACCAACTCAAAATGTTATATGAATTCTTAAAGTTAACATGTATACAATTTATGCTGTAAATATCCAGGGATTGTTCACATCTTCTATGAAATTTACACCATATTTCATAGAAAGAAAGCAATTATGTGGAATCATGATACAATAGCACAAAGGGTCTCACACTAGAGCATTGCTTACAATATTATGATGAAAATTGCCATACTCATAAATGAAGCTTACATTTTGATATCATGCAAACTAAGGTAAAAATTAATTTTAATTGCTAAGAATGTTTTCTAGTTTTCTGTCAGTGCCAAGTTGTGCCAGAATACTTCCTATAACATTAACGACTTTCTGTCTTCTTACTAATTAATAATTTTAACATTTTAAAACTATATGACTGGAGGATCTACTGGCTATTCGGTTTCTCAAGGGAGAAGAAACCTTTCTTTAGTTGCCCAAAATATCTTAATGAATATGATATCTTACTGGAAGCAATCTCAATACTGTGTTCAGACCCAAGTATAGAGAAGAATATAAATCCTTCATTTCTAAATTCTGTGTAAATATAATTAGCTAACTTTGCTATATTCTAATATTATCACCATTTTAACGCTGAATTTCTAATATTCTCCAGAAATAAGCTTCTACTTAATCAGACACATTTCATGTTAATAGTTTTTGTTTCTGTATAGCAGAATGTTTCACAGCTCAAACCCCTCTAATGAGCAGCGGCAGGCATATTCTGACACCTGTTGAGGACTGGACATCCAAATTTGGCCTGCTGGCAGGCCTACTGACATAGGACAGCCACTCTTCTGTAGCTTTTAGGAATGAGAGAAAAAGTATGCACAGAAGAGATCAAGACCTTTTTTTGTGAATACAGACCCTTTGGTGACAGTTCCACTCTTATGACCTGGTTATGTCTCTAAGGACTCAACTCAACCTGCCTCTACAATGAGGCTCTTGATACAATATTTATCCTATAAAAGGAGAATCAAAGAAACACAACCAGAACTCTCCTAACTGGTCTCACAACTCCAAAGAAGCAGGAGACATCAGGTCCTTGTGAGATTTGTTCCACCTGCCAAGGGCGTAAGACATCAGTTCATGTGGCTTCTTAAGACATATAATAAATTTCATGTGGCCTCTGTTCCCTCGAATGAGGTCTCTAAGCCTATATGGGAATCAGAAATATACACCTTATTTTATACCATTTTCCTCAACTAGTTTTGTTTCCATATTTTACATTTTTGTTTATAATCTCTATAATGTGATGGATAATTTCTGTGAGAGGTTATACAGGCATGTTTGTATGTGTGGTGGCCACAAACCAACATCTGCCATCTGCTCTATTCCTCTATAATTCTCCACCAAGTATTTTGAGATAAGGTCTTTCAGTGAGCCTGGAATTCTCCACCTCAGCTGGCATGACTGGCAGTGGACCTTATGAGGTTGTTTCCACCCCACACAATTAGGGTTATAGATACACACTGCCACCCAACTTTTTATGGTGTTTGCATTCTGAGTTTTACACTTCAGGCTTTTGCAGCAAACATATTACCCACTACCAATTCCCTGCTGTGTCTAGTTACTTTCTTTCACTAACCATAAATTTCACCTTTATATCACTAAATAATAATATTTGAACTTCCATCTACTCTTATCAATGACACCAAGTATTAAATATTTTCCATAAGTTAAAACTCATCTCGAGTCCTGAGGCCTCTGGCAGGAGCCCTCAGATCTCTCTGCTTCCGGATCCAGATCAGCCTAAGCAGCAACACCACATCTCCAGGTCTTGCAGGAGGCAAGAGGCAAGAGGCAAGAGGGTCTTCCCGGCGGCCAGCAGGAAGAAATCAGTGTGCTCTGGTGAATCCAGCGGGCCCTGCAGGAGCCTCCAGGTGTCTGCTTTGGGATCTGAACAGCCTGGGCCACAGCACTCGGTCTCCGGGAAGTGCTGGAGACCTGGTGTGCAACCAGAGCCAGTCTGCGAGTGCACAGCTTGCTCCAGTGGCACAGAGCTTAGGTTTCAGTCTTGAGGCCACTGGCAGGAGCCCTCAGATCTCCCACTTCCGGATCCAGACCAGACTGGGTGGCAACGCCACATCTCCAAGTCCTGCAAGAGGCAAGAGGGGCTTTCCGGGTGGCCAGCTGGGAGAAGTCAGTGTGCTCTGGTGAATCCAGCAGGCCCCAGTGGGAGCCTGCAGGTGTCTGCTTCAGGATTTGAACAGCCTGGGCAACAGCACCCTGTCTCCAGGGAGTGCAGGAGGTAAGCTGTGCACCAGAGGCCACCTGGGAAGGGGCAGCTTGCACGGATGAGTCCAGCATTGAAAAGACCAACTAACACCAGTGAGAACTAGATGTCAAAAGGCAAACACAGGAATATCACTAACAGAAATCAAGGCAATATGGCAACATCTGAACCCAATTCTCCTTTACCAGCATGTCCTGGATACCCCATCACACCAGTAAAACAAGATTTGGATTTAAAATCACTGGTCACGATGCTGATACAGGAACACATGAAGGACATACTTAAAGAAATTCAGGAGAAAATGGATCAAAAGTTAGAAGCCCTTGCAAGGGAAACACAAAAATCATTGCAAGAAATCCAGGAGAATACAAAAGCCAACAATGAGGAAACGCAAAAAAAACTTAAAGAAATACAGGAGAACTTTGGTCAACAGGCTGAGGTCATGAAAGAGGAAACACAAAAATCTCTTAAAGAATTACAGAAAAGCACAAACAAGCAAGTGAAGGAGCTAAGCAAAACCATCCGGGATCTAAAATCAGAAGTAGAAATAAATAAGAAAACTCAAAGGGAGACAACTTTGGAGATAGAAAGCCTTGGGAAGAAATCAGTGGACATAGATGCAAATATCAACAACAGAATACAAGAGATAGAAGAAAGAATCTCAGATGCTGAAGATACCATAGAAACCATGGACTCAACAGTTAAAGAAAATGCAAAATGCAAAAGCTTGTAACCCAAAATATCCAGGAAATCAAGGACACAATGAGAAGACCAAACCTAAGGATTATAGGCATAGATGAGAGTGAAGATTTACAACTTAAAGGGCCAGCAAATATGTTCAATAAAATTATGGAAGAAAACTTCCCTAACCTAAAGAGAGAGATGCCCATGAATATACAAGAAGCCTACAGAACACCAAACAGACTGGACCAGATCAGAAATACTTCCCGTCACATAATAATCAAAACACCAAATATACTAAACAAAGAAAGAATATTAAAGGCAGTAAAGGAAAAAGGCCAAATAACATATAAAGGAAGGCTTATCAGAATCACAGCAGACTTTTCACCTGAAACTATGAAGGCTAGAAGATCCTGGGCAGATCTCATGCAGACTCTAAGAGTACACAAATGCCAGCCAAAACTACTATTCCGAGCAAAACTCTCAATCACCATAGATGGAGAAACTAAGATATTCCATGACAAAACCAAGTTTACCCAATATCTATCCACAAACCCAGCCCTAAAAAGGATAATAGGAGGAAAACACCAATACAAGGAAGGAAACTTCACCCTGGAAAAAGCAAGATAGTAACCTTTCATCAAACCCAAAAGAAGTTAACGAATCAAATTTAAAAAATGTCAAAAATGACAGGAAGTAACAATCACTATTCCTTAATATCTCTTAACATCAATGGACTCAATGCCCCAATAAAAAGACATAGACTAACTGACTTGATACGTAAACAGGACCCTACATTTTGCTGCTTACAGGAAACACACCTCAGGGTCAAAGACAAACACTACCTTAGAGTAAAAGGCTAGAAGACAATTTTACAAGCAAATGGTCTCAGGAAACAAGCTGGAGTAGCCATTTTAATATTAGATAAAATTGACTTTCAACCCAAAGTCATCAAAAGAGACTCTGAGGGACACTTCTTGCTGGTCAAAGGAAAAATACAACAAGAACTCTCAATCCTGAACATATATGCTCCAAATGCAAGGGCACCCTCTTTCATTAAAGAAACTTTATTAAAGCTCAAAGCACACATTCCACCTAACACAATAATTGTGGGTGACTTCAACACTGCACTTTCCTCAATGGACCGATCAGGAAAGCAGAAACTAAACAGGGACACAATGAAACTAATTGAAGCTTTGGACCAATTAGATTTAACATATATATATGTTATATCTATATGCTAATATATATATATATATATATATATATATATATATAACATTCTATCCTAAAGCAAAAGAATATACATTTTGTAATTTTATGAGGTCCCATTTGTCAATTCTTGCTCTTAGAGCATATGCTATTGGTGTTCTGTTCAGAAACTTTCTCCCTGTACCGATGTCCTCAAGGGTCTTCCCCAGTTTCTTTTCTATTAGCTTCAGAGTGTCTGGCTTTATGTGGAGGTCCTTGATCCATTTGGATTTGAGCTTAGTACAAGGAGACAAGGATGGATCAATTCGCATTCTTCTGCATGCTGACCTCCAGTTGAACCAGCACCATTTGTTGAAAAGGCTATCTTTTTTCCATTGGATGTTTTCAGCCTCTTTGTCAAGGATCAAGTGGCCATAGGTGTGTGGGTTCATTTCTGGATCTTCAGTCCTGTTCCATTGATCCTCCTGCCTGTCACTGTACCAATACCATGCAGTTTTTAACACTATTGCTCTATAGAATTGCTTGAGGTCAGGGATACTGATTCCCCCAGATTTTCTTTTGTTGCTGAGAATAGTTTTAGCTATCCTGGGTTTTTTGTTGTTCCAGATGAATTTGATAATTGCTCTTTCTAACTCTGTGAAGAATTGAGTTGGGATTTTGATGGGTATTGCATTGAATCTGTATAGTGCTTTAGGCAAAATGGCCATTTTAACTATATTGATTCTACCGATCCATGAGCATGGGAGGTTTTCCCATTTTTTGAGGTCTTCTTCCATTTCCTTCTTCAGAGTCTTGAAGTTCTTGTCATACAGATCTTTCACATGTTTGGTAAGAGTCACCCAAGATACTTTATACTGTTTGAGGCTATTGTGAAGGGGGTCATTTCCCTAATTTCTTTCTCAGCCTGCTTGTCCTTTGAGTATAGGAAGGCCACTGATTTGCTTGAGTTGATTTAATAACCTGCCACTTTGCTGAAGTTGTTTATCAGCTGTAGGAGCTCTCTAGTGGAGTTCTTTGGGTCACTTAGGTAGACGATCATGTCGTCTGCAAATAATGATAGTTTGACTTCTTCCTTTCCAATTTGTATCCCTTTGACCTCCTTATGCTGTTGAATTGCCCGAGCTAGTACCTCAAGTACAATATTGAAAAGATAAGGAGAAAGGGGGCAGCCTTGTCTGGTCCCTGATTTCAGTGGAATTGCTTCAAGTTTCTCTCCATTTAGTTTGATTCTGGCTACTGATTTGCTATATATTGCTTTTACTATGTTTAGGTATGGGCCTTGAATTCCTGTTCTCTCCAAGACTTTAAGCATGAATGGATACTGAATTTTGTCAAATGCTTTTTCAGCATCCAATGAAATGACCATGTGGTTTTGTTCTTTTAGTTTGTATATGTAGTGGATTGTATTGATGGATTTCCGTATATTGAACCAACCCTGCATTCCCGGGATAAAGCCTACTTGATCATGGTGGATGATCGTTTTGATGTGTTCTTGGATTTGGTTGGCAAGAATTTTATTGAGTATTTTTGCATCGATGTTGATAAGGGAAATTGGTCTGAAGTTCTCTTTCTTTGTTGGATCTTTTTGTGGCTTTGGTATCAGCGTAATTGTGGCTTCGTAGAAGGAATTGGGTAGTGTTCCTTCTGTTTCTATTTTGTGGAATAGTTTGAAGAGTATTGGTGTTAACTCTTCTTTGAAGGTCTGGTAGAATTCTGCACTGAAGCCATCTGGTCCTGTGCTTTTTTTGGTTGGAAGACTTTCTATGACTCCTTCTCCCAAAGTCATCAAAAGAAACTCTGAGGGACACTTCTTGCTGGTCAAAGGAAAAATACAACAAGAAGAACTGTCAATCCTGAACATCTATGCTCCAAATGCAAGGGCACCCTCTTTCATAAAAGAAACTTTTTAAACCTCAAAGCACACATTGTACCTCACACAATAATTGTGGGTGACTTCAACACTGCACTTTCCTTAATGGACTGATCAGGAAAACAGAAACTAATCAGGGACACAATGAAACTAATTGAAGCTTTGGACCAATTAGATTTAACAGATATATATAGAACATTCTATCCTAAAACAAAAGAATATACCTTTTTCCCAGTACCTCATGGCACTTTCTCCAAAATCGACCATATAATTGGTCACAAGACAGACAACAAATATAAGAAGATCAAACTAATCCCATGTCCCCTATCAGATCACTATGGAGTAAAAGTGGTCTTCAATAGCAACAAAAACAACAGAAACCGCACATACACGTGGAAACTGAACAATATTCTACTCAATGATACCTTGGTCAAGGAAGAAATAAAAAAAGAAATTAAAGACTTTTTAGAACACAATGAAAATGAAAACACAACATACCCAAATCTATGGGACACAATGAAAGCAGTGCTAAGAGGAAATCTCATAGCCCTGAGTGCCTCCAAAAAGAAAATGGAGAGAGCATACATTACCAGCTTAATGACACACTTGAAAGCCCTGGAACAAAAAGAAGCTATTTCACCCAGGAGAACTAGAAGGCAGGAAATCATCAAACTCAGGGCCGAAATCAATCAAGTAGAAACAAAGAGAACCATACAAAGAATCAACAAAACCAGGAGCTGGTTCTTTGAGAAAATCAACAAGATAGATAAAACCTTAGCTAGATTGACCAATGGTCACAGAGAAAGTATCCAAATTAACAAACTTAGAAATGAAAACGGAGATATAACAACGGAAACTGAGGAAATCCAAAAAATCATCAGATCCTTCTACAAGAGACTGTACTCAACACAACTGGAGAATCTGGAGGAAATGGAAAATATACTTGACAGATACCAAATACCAAAATTAAATCAGGACCAACTAGACCATCTAAACAGTCCCATAATGCCTAAAGAAATTGAAGGAGTCATAGAAAGTCTTCCACCTAAAAAAAGCACAGGACCAGATGGTTTCAGTGCAGAATTCTATCAGACCTTCAAAGAAGAGTTAACACCAATACTCTTCAAACTATTCCACAAAATAGAATCAGAAGGAACACTATCCATTTTCTTCTACGAAGCCACAATTACGCTGATACCAAAGCCACACAAAGATCCAACAAAGAAAGAGAACTTCAGACCAATTTCCCTTATGAATATCAATGCAAAAATACTCAATAAAATTCTTGCCAACCAATTCCAAGAACACATCAAAACGATCATCCACCATGATCAAGTAGGCTTTATCCCAGGAATGCAGGGTTGGTTCAATATACGGAAATCCATCAATGCAATCCACTACATAAACAAACTCAAAGAACGTAAGCACATGGTCATTTCATTGGATGCTGAAAAAGCATTTGAAAAAATTCAGCATCCTTTCATGCTTAAAGTCTTGGAGAGAACAGGAATTCAAGGCCCATACCTAAACATAGTAAAAGCAATATACAGCAAATCAGTAGCCAGCATCAAACTAAATGGAGAGAAACTTGAAGCAATCCCACTGAAATCAGGGACCAGACAAGGCTGCCCCCTTTCTCCTTATCTTTTCAATATTGTACTTGAGGTACTAGCTCGGGCAATTCGACAACATAAGGAGGTCAAAGGGATACAAATTGGAAAGGAAGAAGTCAAACTATCATTATTTGCAGATGACATGATAGTCTACCTACGTGACCCAAAAAAACTCCACTAGAGAGCTCCTACAGCTGATAAACAACTTCAGCAAAGTGGCAGGTTATTAAATCAACTCAAGCAAATCAGTGGCCTTCCTATACTCAAAGGATAAGCAGGCTGAGAAAGAAATTAGGGAAATGACCCCCTTCACAATAGCAACAAACAGCATAAAGTATCTTGTGGTGACTCTTACCAAACATGTGAAAGAACTGTATGACAAGAACTTCATGACTCTGAAGAAGGAAATGGAAGAAGACCTCAAAAAATGGGAAAACCTCCCATGCTCATGGATCGCCAGAATCAATATAGTTAAAATGGCCATTTTGCCAAAAGCAATATACAGATTCAATGCAACACCCATCAAAATCCCAACTCAATTCTTCACAGAGTTAGAAAGAGCAATTATCAAATTCATCTGGAACAACAAAAAACCCAGGACAGCTAAAACTATTCTCAGCAACAAAAGAAAATCTGGGGGAATCAGTATCCCTAACCTCAAGCAATACTACAGAGCAATAGTGTTAAAAACTGCATGGTATTGGTACAATGACAGGCAGGAGGATCAATGGAACAGGATTGAAGATCCAGAAATGAACCCACCCACCTATGGCCACTTGATCCTCGACAAAGAGGCTGAAAACATCCAATAGATAAAAGATAGCCTTTTCAACACATGGTGCTGGTTCAACTGGAGGTCAGCATGCAGAAGAATGTGAATTGATCCATCCTTGTCTCCTTGTACTAAGCTCAAATCCAAATGGATCAAGGACCTCCACATAAAGCCAGACACTCTGAAGCTAATAGAAAAGAAACTGGGGAAGACCCTTGAGGACATCAGTACAGGGAGAATGTTTCTGAACAGAACGCCAATAGTGTATGCTCTAAGAGCAAGAATTGACAAATGGGACCTCATAAAATTACAAAGTTTCTGTAAGGCAAAGGACACCATCAAGAGGACAAATCGGCAACCAACAAATTGGGAAAAGATCTTCACCAATCCTACATCAGATAGAGGGCTAATATCCAATATATATAAAGAAATCAAGAAGTTAGACTCCAGAAAACGGAACAACCCTATTAAAAATGGGGTACAGAGTTAAACAAAGAATTCTCACCTGAAGAACTTCGGATGGCGGAGAAGCATCTTAAAAAATGTTCAACTTCATTAGTCATTAGGGAAATGCAAATTAAAACAACCCTGAGATTTCATCTTACACCAGTCAGAATGGCTAAGATTAAAAATTCAGGAGACAGAAGGTGTTGGAGAGGGTGTGGAGAAAGAGGAACACTCCTCCACTGCTGGTGGGGTTGCAAATTGGTACATCCACTCTGGAAATCAGTCTGGCGGTTCCTCAGAAAACTGGGCACCTCACTTCCAGAAGATCCTGCTATACCACTTCTGGGCATATACCCAGAGGATTCCCCACTATGTAATAGGATACATGCTCTACTATGTTCATAGCAGCCCTATTTATAATTGCCAGATGCTGGAAAGAACCCCGGTATCCCTCAACAGAAGAGTCGATGCAAAAAATGTGGTATATCTACACAATGGAATACTATTCAGCCATTTGAAACAATGAATTCATGAAATTATTAGGCAAATGGATGGAGCTAGAGAACATCATACTAAGTGAGGTAACCCAGACTCAAAAGGTGAATCATGGTAGGCACTCACTAATAAGTGGATATTAACCTAGAAAACTGGAATACCCAAAACATAATCCACACATCAAATGAGTTACGAGAAGAAAGGAGGAGTGGCCCCTGGTTCTGGAAAGACTCAGTGAAGCAGTATTCGGCAAAACCAGAACGGGGAATTAGGAAGGGGTGGGTGGGAGGACAAGGGAAGAGCAGGGGGCTTACGGGACTTTTCGGGAGTGGGGGGCTAGAAAAGGGGAAATCATTTGAAATGTAAATAAATTATATCGAATAAAAAAATTAAAAAAAAAATGGGACCTCATAAAATTACAAAGTTTCTGCAAGGCAAAGGACACTGTTAAAAGAACAAAACAGCAACCATCAAGTTGGGAAAGGATATTCACCAACCCCACATCTGATAGAGGGCTAATATCCAATATATACAAAGAACTCAAGAAGTTAGACCCCAGGGAACCAAAAGCCCTATTAAAAATGGGGTACAGATCTTAACAAAGAATTTTCACCTGAAGAAATTCGGATGGCGGAGAGTCACCTTAAGAAGTGCTCAACATCATTAGTCATTAGGGAAATGCAGATCAAAACCACCCTGAGATTTCACCTTACACCAGTCAGAATGGCTAACTTCAAAAACTCAGGAGACAGCAGGTGTTGGCGTGGATGTGGAGAAAGAGAAACACTCCTCCACTGCTGGTGGGGCTGTAAGATGGTACAACCACTGTGGAAATATTTCTGGAGCTTCCTCAGAAACCTGGACATGAGACTTCCAGAGGACCCTGCTATACCTCTCCTTGGCATATACCCAAAGGATTCCCCGGCATGCAATAAAGATACATGCTCCATTATGTTCATAGCAGCCTTATTTATAATAGCCAGAAGCTGGAAAGAACCCAGATGCCCCTCAAAGGAGGAATGGATACAGAAAATATGGTATATTGTCACAGTGGAATACTACTCAGCAATTAGAAACAATGAATTCACAAAATTTTTAGGCAAATGGTTTGATCCGGAAAATATCATCCTAAGTGAGGTAACCCAATCACAAAAGAATACACATGGAATGCAATCTCTGATAAGTGGATATTAATTAGCCCAGAAGCTCTGAATACCCAAGGCACAAATTGCATAACAAATGACTCCCATGAAGAAATATGGAGAGGGTTCTGATCCTGGAAAGGATTGATCTAGCATGGGAAGGGAATATAAGGACAGAGAAAAAGGAGGGAGGTGATTGGATAAGGGATGGAGAGAAGAAGGTTTATGGGACATATGGGGAGGGGGATCCGGGAAAGGGGAAATCATTTGGAATGTAAACAAAGAATTTAGAAAATAAAAATTTAAAAAAAAAAACTCATCTCAATACGTGTGGTCAGTATAAAAAAAGTTTTGAAGGTAAGTAAGTTGTTGGGACCCATATACAAAGTTTACCTCTCTGTTTGTGATGCATATTTCTTTTCTCTTAATCCTGTACATTCCTACATTCAAACAAAATATTTGGATTTAATCAGTTTCTCTTTTTAAACCAATACTTTATAATTTGCCTGCATTGGTGGTCTATTTTAGATAATAGACTATTTTATGATACATAAGTTAAAATTTTCTAAATGAACAAGTACCATATATTGTACATCAGATAATCTATAAACATTTATTAAATGTTTCCCTAAGTTAAATGCCTTCTATTTGAAGGGCTATTTCAGATGTAAGGAAAACAGAGTCAATTTCAGGTTTCCTCACATGGTTCATTTCTAATTTTTCGTAATGGATGTCCATAAACAAATCATGATTATCCACTATAGTATGACTGGGGAGCTAAAGTGTAGCAAAGTGAGTTAATAAGTAAGAAACAAACATCTCAGTCACCTTGAGAAACTGCTTAAATCTTTAATAACATAGTATCTTATTATGGTTTCAATGTTCTGTAAGAGATGACAGTAACAGACAGGCCTAGACATCATAGTAAGCAAGGGTCAAGTGTGTCAAAGAAGGGAGACTCTCCTTTTGTTGTTTGTTTCATGCAAGAAAAAAATCACAGCTGAAATTTCTGGTTCCAGACACATAATAAAATAAGAAAAGTTGGTGTCCCTGTTACTTTCATGTTTCTAAGAAGAAAGAAGAGAAAAATTCCAAAACCAGCAAAGCACTGAGGTCACAGCATAAACCAAACACACTCAGGGATGGAAGATTAGAGAATCAGAACTAAGACAACTCTTGTGACCGGAGACCTGGGACGTAATACCATTTCAGGACCAGGATCTGATGAATGAGGAGTCCAGCCAAGCTGAGAGTGAAAAGCTTCTGGGTTGAAATTGTATTAGGAATTCCTAGCTGTAGGTTTTTTATCTGACACTCTGTGAGATTCTCAAAGTGAAGTTATAAGAAAAGTCTTTTTAGTAAGTAAAGAAATACAGAGATCATTGTGACACATACTCAGAATGTCATCACACTAAAAGGGCTCCAGCATGGTTACCAGTATCAGTCAGTTACAAAAAGGAAAATGCATTGTGGTGCAAGCAAGCTAATGGAATTCTCTAAGAAACAAACTTGGGAAAGATAAGCAGGAACATGAGAGGAAAATGTAAAGGCAAGCGATACATCTGAATCTTAAAGCCAAACCCTATAGCAAGTGTTAAGAATACCCCCAAATGCTAGCCTGACTATTATAAACATATTACCTTTGGTGACTGAAATCCTGGGTTTTCCATTGCATACTATACAAACTGCTAACTGAGACCAATTAACATATACAGGAAATGCAGGGCAGAGAGAAGATGTACACAGAAAAAGCAGATAAGTGAAAAAGGCTAAGGAGGAAAAGGAATAGCAAGATGAGGTGATAGAGAAAGAGATAAAAGGGAGAATAAGAAGAAAATAGGAAGCAGGAGGGAGGAGATGAGACAGGGAAAGAAGGGTGGAGAAAACTTATAAAGAAGAGGAATAGGAAGAAGAGGGGCAAAATGAGCAGGAGTAGGAAGATATGGGGGAGGAGGGAGAGACTAGGAGTCAGGTTTGGTATGGGAGTGGCTTGATTGAGGAACAGGGGGAGGGAAGACACTTATGAGACTTTTGGGGAGGGGGAATCAGGAAAGGGGAAATTATTTGAAATGTAAATAAAGAATATATTGAATAAAGAAAGAGAGCAAAACGATAAATATACAGTAAATTACGTTTTATTCAAGGTCTTAAATTAGTAGTACCTCCATTTAGAGATGAATGTGTGTGTTTGTGTGTGTGAGTGTGTGTGTGTGTGTATATGTGTGTGTGTGTGTGTGTGTGTGAGAGAGAGAGAGAGAGAGAGAGAGAGAGAGAGAGAGAGAGAGAGAGAGAGAGATTAATTGAAGAAACCTGCCTAGATTTGCACACTCTAAACTGACATATAGTCCTGAGCCTGGGCTTCTACTTCTGTTCTAACTAAGGTACGGTGCTCTACCTATCAACTCCTACTCTTACTGTAAATTTTATTTAAAAATCAGAATAACACTTGCAGCTCAATGGAAATCCATAGGAAAATTCTTAGAAAAGTTCACACATTCTGCCTGAAAGAGAGACAGTTATCATGTCTACACCAATAAAACATTTTCCTACAGTAGGGATTCTAAATAGTCTCAACTTTAAAAATTACATGAAATATGAAATAAAATTCATATGCCATATCTTGAGACCACTGTTTTATACCTTGTATAAAATCCCCAACTCTTACAAATAACCACTGGAAAGGGCACATTACAGAAGACAGATGATTGAGAGAGTCTAGGAAAATATATTCAGGAAATATCACAATAAAAGGCAAGACAGGACAAAATGGCAACCAACAGGTTGGGAAAAGATCTTTACCAATCTAACATCCGATTGAGGGCTAATATCCAAAAAACTCAAGAAGTTAGACTCCAGAGAGTCAAATAACCCTATGGGGTACAGAGCTAAACAAAGAATTCTCAACTGAAGAAAATCAAATGGCTCTGAAGTACCTAAAGGAATGTACAGCCTTTTAAGTTATCAGGGAAATGCAAATCAAAACAACTCTGAGATTCCACCTCATACTAGTCAAAATGGCTAAGGTCAAAAACTCAGGAGAGAGCAGGTGTTGGCCATGATGTGGAGAAAGAGGAACACTCCTCCACTGTTCATGGAATTGCAAGTTGGAAAACAGTGTGGCGATTCTTCAGAAAATTAGACATAATACTACTTGAGGACTCAGCTATACCACTCCTGGGCAGAAGATGTTCCAACATGTTATAAGGACACATGATCCACTATATTAATAGCAGCATTATTTAAAATACCCAGAAGCTGGAAAGAACCCAGATGTCCTTCAACAGAGGAATGGATACAGAAAATGTGGGATATCTACGCAATGGAGTCCTATTCAGCTATTAAAAACAATGACATTGTGAAATTCTTAGGCAAATGGATGGAACAAGAAAGTGTCATCCTAAGTGAGGTAACCCAGTCACAAAAGAACACACATGGTATTCACTCACAGATACATGGATATTAGCCCAAAAGCTCAGAATAAACAAGCTACAACTCACAGATCACAAGAAGCTCAAGAAGGAAGACAAAAGTGTGGATTTTCTGAGAAAGTGAACAAAATGTTCACAGGAGTAATTATGGAGACAAAGTGTGGAAGAGAGACTGAAGGAAAGGCAACTAAAGCCCGTCCTACCTGGGCATTCATCTATAAACAGTCTCCAAACCCTGACACTATTATGGATGACAAGAAGTGCATGCCGAAAGGAGCCTGTTATGGTTGTCTCCAGAGGGGCTCTGTTAGAGCTTTACAGATACAGATCTTCCCAGCTTCCCTCTGATATTTCAAAACTGTGGGCTGGAAAGCCTGTATAACAGCTCACCTTCCTGATCTTAAAACCTAGTGACAATTATTCAATTTTCTCTCTGTGCTGAAAAACAATTTATCATTACATAATAGCATGATTTAAAACTGGGGTCTCTAATAATATTGTATATGTGCTAATATTTCCCAACAGTATTATAACCTTCTTTCTTTAGTATTTCACAAGTTCAGCATTAAATGATTAGCTTGCTGCAAAGATAACAATTCAAATGCAATGTGGGTGTCGTTTACATGAGACACATTGGCAGCATGTTGTAATGCAATTATTAGACTATTTTAATATAACTCACTTTGACTTAGCATGTACTCTTATGTAAATATTTATTTGATGGTTATAATTTGCTGATGGATCTTATGCACATCTTCAAGGGATTACTTAATGATTCATATATAGTAATGCACATGATTACTTAGTTTTTCTAATTTTAGATAATATTTTTTTTTAATTACCTTCAATTTTTTTGGTGACATCTATACTGGGGATTTGTTTCCTTTTATTTTGGCATAATAAGAAAAAAATTATTGGGAGCTGTGTCTAACCTTCTCAAAGTCAGTTAATAGGCATACTTCCATCTTCCTTATCAACCTTGCAGTTGAGCTGCCCAGAACCCTTCCACCACCTCAGTGATACCCAGTGTATCAAATTGAAATGCTCTCAATCATAGTTCAATTATCAAGACAAGGTGTAAAGTCAGAATAGAACAATTGTGAGAGTAGTCATGGGACATCGGAGTTTTAGCTCAGTCGACAGGAGAGCTTTGACTCACAGGATATGTGCATTTTAGCTCACAGGAAATAAGTTTTACAAAGCAAAATTTCTAGTATATTTACAGAGGGGGCCATAATTCAGGATCAGATGGACCTTAGCTGCTTTTCAAAACTAGAATCTATTGATCTTTTTTGAGATGTCCTTCTTGTTTTTGAAGAATATGGGTCTCATAATGAGATTGTTGGATCATAAAGTGTCTTACTGATAAGTTTTTGAGTATCCTCTACTGTGATTTTAAATAAAATTCGTTTATTACAAAATAATATTCCATAATAATTTTATTGTGATTTAAATTAACATTATATGTGTTTCCATAACCCAGACTCAAATAGTTTGAGAGTAATCACACACATTTACCTGCAGTTCGAACCGAATCCATCCACTTGTCTTAATACTCATCGCATTAATTCCCACTTTGGGTGATCAGAGACAGGGCACTTGACAACAGCTTTAAATTTCAGAATTTTGAATATCACTTAAGTTAGTAATGAAGAAATGATTAAAGATAAGAACATATTCTAGGCAAGCGCATTTTCTAATCATGGAGGAGGTAATGAAAAGGAGAAATATACTAAGGGAGTGTGACAATTAGGTCACAAAGGGAGAACAAATGACTGAACATAAAGCAACTTGCAGATATCATTGTTCAATTATTTTATGTATTCTTGACTCTTCTCATAATTTCCTTTGATTGCTCAAATAGTATAATTAAGTAATTTCTTTTATTTAACATATAAAGGAAATGAACATTTAAGACCTGTTTATCTTGAAAGGAGACTAAATGATATATCAACATTACATTAGTAATAGAGTCATGGTAAATGTAAAATGAGTATTCTTAGAAAACATGAATTTTAACTTTACTATACCAAGGGCCTTGTGGTTCACTATGACTAAATGCACCTTGAGTCCAGGTGCTCACCATTAACCAAAGAATAACCTAGAGATTTTGGATCAAGGGGTATGGGGCAGTTCTCTTGAAATCTAACAAACTAAGCAAGAGAATGAAGATAAAATACCCTAGTTGTTTTCTAGAAGGAAGCTTAGAATAGAGAATGTGTAGACTAGAGAAGGCATTCAAATTTGCTTTTGTAGACATGTGGCTCAATGGTATTCTAGGTAGAGGGAACAGCTTCAGGAAGGATGGAAAGCCTGAGATGTTAAAAGAGAGTTGTATATCTTTACAGCTAAAGATCTCATTGTGGAAAGTTGGGCTGGAGGCAACAGAAAGATGGAAGAAGAGCCGAAGTCGAAGTGTGAGGCCAGATTAGGATCTGAACTTTACTATTTGTCTAGAGGCTGCTCTTGGGCTGTCTTTGAAAAGCCAGGAGAGAAAACATAAGGCAGGTATTTTGATTCTGCAAAGGACACTGCATTATATCAGATATTTGTTACTGACTGTAACTTTCCAAACCCAGAATGTCAAAAGGAAAGTCTGGACAAGAAAGTTCACACTGGTGCAGTATGAATTTGACCAGTAAAAACCCTGAAAAGCCAATCATGACAGAGATATAATTAAAACATCCTTCATAGAATGACATGATCTTATCAATTTCTATGAAATAATTTTTCCTCAGTTAAAACAATAAATAAATAAGGTGCTCCAGCTACGAAAATTAAATGTCAGTATCAGATGCCTAGTAAGTAATGCTAGAGCAATAAGTAGATTTCATAATTTAGAACATAAATCTTTAATACTGTAAGCAGTGCTCTCCTTCTCCTACAGACATATATTTCAGAATGACCTTGACTGGGCTAATGAACAGCTAAAAATCCAAAACAAAAACTTTGACTAATAATTGCATAATTCTATTTCCTCCCTTTCAATAATTTCTCTCCCTTTCAATAATTTTTCATGAGTGAATGCAACGTCATTTCTTTTTATAGTCTCATCTCTTTCCTGAAAACAACTACAGAGTATAATCTTCCTAGATATACGGCAGGTCCTATTATTATCCATTAATCAGCTTTCCATTACTATAATAGAATTGGTAGGATAATCAACTTTAAATGCATGAAGGATAATATGTTTTATGGATTTTTGTGTTTCAATCCGAAACCTATTGTTTCTGTAGCCTTTTCCCTTCCATTTAAATAGTCCCTCCTGGAAGCCAAGAAACAAACCACATGGGAGACAGAATCTGAGTCCCATCATGCCAGTTATGTACAACTGATAAAACATTACACACATAATAACCTATTTCGTGGTTTCCAGCATCTTTTAGTCCAACCACTGTGGATAAGAAGAAGAAGAACATATGGACATCTGTATTATATTCCAGATTCAAACTAAACAAAATTTGTAAAAGTTTTAGAATCACTTTATAGTATTAATGATAGGACTTGTCTGTATGTTTAAAATTAAAAGATGTCTGCATCAGATGCCTAGTAAATAATGGTGGAACAATAAATAGCAGAAATAATTTAGAGCATCAATTTCTTAGACACTAAGCAGTGCTCTCTCACCCTTTGAACATTACATCTCAGAATGACCTTGGCAGGGCTCATGCACACCTAATAAAATCACAAAAGAAATCTTTGACTATATTTATATAATTCTTCCTTATACCATTCCAAGGCTTCCTTTTCAATATCTAGTACATGTTATAACTCAATGCTTATATTTCAGAGGAACAGAACCTATAACATTCCAAGAATAATAGGTCTGTTCTTATTTTCAAGACCTAGAATAACCTAATTTTTAGTTGCTATTTTTTCCTAGGTGAAAAATTTCAAAGCCCGATGAACAGAATAAATTCATACATTCTCAATATTTTAATATAGCTTTCCATAAAATTCATTTAAACCATTGTGTCTAATTTATTTCTCTTATATTTTTTCTGTCTGTCTTACATTGTGATAAAATTCCATGAAGGAAAGAGACTTGACTTTTATAGGTGCATATAAACCTGTGTCAACTGAAGTAAATAAAGATGATTCCTACACACACATACATACACACAAATGCACATGCACATGCACACATACATGCAAATGCACACATACATGCACATGCACAAACAAACACACACACGCACACACAGAGACATGGTTTCCTCAATTAACAATAGTAAATGTCCAAAATATAAGTGTTAAAAACATGATAGGAATTTTCTTCAGTTAATTTAATGTCCTGAAGGACATTGTAAGTGTGCCAATATCATTTGATATTTCTTGCTAATGCCATGTATCTTTGCTACTGGAGTCAGTTTCAGGGAGTTCATGGGGATGGATGCCTACAGACTGAAACATTTTTCTTATGTTCTGGAAGAAAGTAGATGACAATTTAAAGAAGACTGAGAATAAGTACTTCTGGATGGCTTTATTTTTAATATCATCACCAAATTATTTTCCACTAGCAAGTTTATTAATATTTAATCAACTGTATAAACCAGAGATTGTTTAATAATATAAATTCAATATTTATTATGTACACTTTCTATAAGGTTTGCTTCAGGGTTTGCCATAAGATATTAAATGATAAGATTTTAGACATTGCAATAAGTACACTAATTTATCAGGAGACTGATAATTCCATGTTAACATGCCCTGAATTTATCTATTACAAAGAAAATGGGACTTATAAAGGAGTTAAGGAAGCTTTGCTTCTGGGGAACATCTGTTTGGAAGTTCACAGGCATCAGAGCAACCAAGGTTAAAACCTCCTGAAAGTTGTTCTGAACTAGCATCAGTCTTTCAGTTAACTGCTGTTTTCATAAGTTATTGAAACTTAAGATAAATGCATGTTTGAAAATTTAGCTTTGGATTTTGACCTGTAATAACTGGATAAATGTGTATGATTAAGATTCCTGATTAAGGCAGAGATCCCTCTAATATTCATAATATATGTATCAGGAGTATCACAAAAAAAGAAATTTCACTTTTGCTGATCATTGTGGTCAGTGAAAATTTATAACTACTATGGAATAGCTATACAGCAGCCAGGCAATCTTTGGCTCTATGAAAGCCACAGCCTGATTTTCAAGTGAGATGGCACCAAGAGGTTTTCAAGTGAGATGGCACCAAGAGGTTTATAAATGAGAAAGACAATTACTATGTTAAAATAAGAATAAAGGACAATATATTTAGAAAAATTTAAAACTATTTTTCTAATTTGCACATTGATTCCTTTATATTTGAATTAAGGAATATTGTCTGATAACACACACACACACACACACAAAAACATGTTGGCTTACAGAATATTAAATAGAGGGTACCCATGTTGGATACACATGGTATCAAGGGACATATGTGTCTTTGAAAATGACGGTAGGTATTGACTTGAATTTAAACTTATACTTCTAATATATAAAGTATTTGATATTTGAGTGGAAATTGAAAGCATGTACATTTATGCATTGATACCCTAAGATTTTATACAGTTTCCACAATGCTAGAATGAGCCAAACATGAATACCAGAAGGAAGCACTAGGAAACATCCATCAATACTACAGAATATCATGATAGATTGATACAAGCTCTCATAATAGGAAGCCCTGGGGGATAGATCTCCCTTGGTCTCTTTTTGAGAAGATGTGTCATGTTTTGTGATAGAAAGCAATTCAGAAGAAATACATCAATGGGATGCCCAGAGTTGTTTAAGATGAGAATATAATTCAAGGATGCAGTTCTTGCAAGCACCAAACTATATATTCTGCTTGTGCTGACATTCAGTAGACTGAATATTTTATAATGAAAGCTAGATTTTATACAAGGTATGTGTCTAAAATTGTATTAAAAGCAAAACCCAAATTCATGGGGTATGGGTGCCCAAGGTCCAATTCTCTAAAAGCCAATTTATAAGACAGTAATTTGATTGTAAAAGAAATATGAGTAATATACAGTCTTAAGCTAAATCTGATTCAAGTCTAAGAGTCAAAAAATGATGGTGAGAGTTACAGAAATTTCTCTCTATTTTTGGAAGGATATTTCATGTTGCCACAGACATCCAATGGTACCAGCTCACTATCCTGTGCCAGGGTGACATTAGAGAAGAGTTTTAAATTATTTTTCACATATGAAGTTGTATGTGAGTTAACATTAATGATTACCAAGGCTAACAGCTTTCATCTAGAAATGTCTTCCATCTGATTGCAGCCATGTCGGCTTTAAAATTAAGAATAGTGAGCAAGTGATAGCCAAAATTCACATGAAGAAGACTTCAAGGCAGAGCACATTATATTTAGTGGAAATACGGTTTTCAGAAAACAAAGAACTTGGAAAGCAAAACCACTCATTTTCAGCTTTCCTGTTTATATGATTAATAGTAAGAATTCACACCGAATTACAAGAAATATTCATGACACAGTAGCTCCTGAGTGCCTGGGACTCTTACATACTTAAACCACATTTAACACATGTTTGAACACGAAAAAAAACAAGCAAACATTTAAAATTTTATATCCTTTATGCTATTTTTATGTCATATGAAATAGCATTTTAATATTTATTTTAGGTAATGCCTTTAATTATCACATGCATATGTGTTTCAGTCAAATCTATCCCCATTATCATTTTTTCCTACATTTTTACATACCTTCCTGCTCTCCTTTTAAATTTAAAACTTACTATGTGCTATCTGTCTTTCTACTTCTAATATCTGAACCACAATAAGCTATGACACTGATATAAGATCATGACAGGGCTAATATTTCTATAACAAAGCAATAGAGATTCCAGGCTTATGAATGCAAAGACAGCAGAAAGGCATAACACTCCACTTACACATTTATTTCCAATGGATAAAAGCAAAAATGACCAGGAAAAAAAACTTGAGTATTTTCTAAAACACAGTGAGATGAAATGATATTTCTTCATTGATTTTAAAACAGGCAGAGAGATAAACCGACACAAACATGATAAATTAATGAAAAGCAGAAGATAGATAGGTGATAGATGAAAGAGACACACAAGTAAATGACAGAAAAAATAGATGGTAGAGACAAATAGATGACAGGTGCATGATAGGTGGTTGATAAAAGACAAGAAGGAAAAACTTGATAGAAGATAGATGATAGAAAGATAGCCATTCTGACTGGTGTAAGATGAAATCTTAGGGTTGTTTTGATTTGCATTTCCCTAATGACTAATGAAGTTGAGCATTTTTTAAGATGCTTCTCCGCCATCCAAAGTTCTTCAGGTGACAATTCTTTGTTTAACTCTGTACCCCATTTTTTAATAGGGTTGTTCGGTTTTCTGGAGTCTAACTTCTTGAGTTCTTTATATATATTGGATATTAGCCCTCTATCTGATGTAGGATTGGTGAAGATCTTTTCCCAATTTGTTGGTTGCCGATTTGTCCTCTGACACCAGTCAGAATGGCTAAGATTAAAAATTCAGGAGACAGCAGGTGTTGGAGAGGGTGTGGAGAAAGGGGAACACTCCTCCACTGCTGGTAGGGTTGCAAATTGGTACAACCACTCTGGAAATCAGTCTGGCGGTTCCTCCGAAAACTGGGCACCTCACTTCCAGAAGATCCTGCTATACCACTCCTGGGCATATACCCAGAGTATTCCCTACCATGTAATAAGGATACATGCTCTACTATGTTCATAGCAGCCCTATTTATAATTGCCAGATGCTGGAAAGAACCCAGGTATCCCTCAACAGAAGAGTGGATGCAAAAAATGTGGTATGTCTATACAATGGAGTACTATTCAGCAATTAGAAACAATGAATTCATGAAATTCTTAGGCAAATGGATGGAGCTAGAGAACATCATACTAAGTGAGGTAACCAAGACTCAAAAGGTGAGTCATGGTATGCACTCACTAATAAGTGGATATTAACCTAGAAAACTGGAATACCCTGCTACGCCCACAGCCGCTGTAACGCCTGTGTAGCTGTAGCAAGATGCTGCTCTACTGGGGCCCGGCAGCTGAAGGGGTGAGGTCAGAGCTTCACGGAGCGGAGCCTCAGGCAGTTCCTTAGCAAGATGACCCGATCTCATGACCATAAAGAATGATCTCGAGACGCCTGCGATGCTGAGCCTGTGTGTGTTTCTGTTCTTTGTGTATTTCTCTGTATCTCAATATCTGATTAATGGGCAATGGTGGACAGCCCCCGGTGGTCCCGAAGTAGTGGAAAGTACCTTGAGCCTCTCCCATATACAGGAAAGATTAGCTAGAAGCAGAAAGCCTTGGTGTCTTTATAATAGGAAAGAGAAATAAAAGATATTAGATAATATGAAGCCTGCTTTAATATATTGGCATAAATTAAGGTGTGAATATGATAGATACCTTCATTGGAGACATCCAGCTTTGGAAGAATATATTAAGAAATTTCTTGAGGGAGAATATAGTTTAGCTCCTTGATAAAAAGAGGAAGTTGGTATCCATCTCTGCTATGTGAGAGACAAAATTCTAAGAATAGAAAGTTCATGACCAACCGCAGGAACCACAGTCTCTGTCTTGATATGAGATCATTGTATATCCAGATAGAAATAGTTATTCTGCAGATTTGTTGCTGATTCTTAGAGACTGTAAAATTAGCCTTTGTGTATTGTCTGATGCCGAGTTCCTTGTTTGTAATACTATATAAAGAAAGAATCCTGCTAAGTAAAATTGCAGCAGTTCACTAAGCAATTTGGTGTCTGTCTGTCATTCCTGCGCCGTATCCTGACTTCTCCTAATACCTTCGCCCCTGGGCTCCTGCAGTCTGACGGTCTCCCCCTGAGTGGTCTGCGGCAATACCCAAAACATAATCCACACATCAAATGAGGTACAAGAAGAAAGGTGGAGTGGCCCCTGGTTCTGGAAAGACTCAGTGAAGCAGTATTTGGCAAAACCAGAACGGGGAAGTGGGAAGGGGTGGGTGGGAGGACAGGGGAAGAGAAGGGGTCTTACGGGACTTTCGGGGAGTGGGGGTCTAGAAAAGGGGAAATCATTTGAAATATAAATAAATTATATCAAATAAAAAAAATTAAAAAAAAAACTAAAACAAGACAAAAAACAAAAAAACAACAACAACAAAAAAATCTCATTCTTTTGAAGCCACAATTACGCTGGTACCAAAACCACACAAAGATCCAACAAAGAAAGAAAAAAAAAGATAGATTGATTGATGATAGATAGATTCAGTAGGCAGATCATATACTATATATATTTGATAGAAGATAGATACATCTATATACAGATAGTAACAGAAATGATAGAGGAAAGATAGGCAAATAATGGTTACATTGTTTTAGATGGAGTCTTTATATAACCAAAGCTGTCTCTGACTCATTTATTATTTTTTGTTATTCTTTAATTGTTTTTTACAGTCCATTTTTTATCCCCATCCTGATCTCCCCTCTGACTCTTCTATATCCCATACCTCTTCCCAATATGCTGACTCTAAGAGAATGTCCCCACTCCCCTATCCTCACCCTACCAGACCTCCCCACTCTATGTGGCCTCGTGTCTAATCATGACAGTTAGTTGCATCTTCTTTCACTGAGTCAAGACAGAGTACTCTTCCCCTGTATGTGTGTGTGTGTGTGTGGAGGGGTCTTAAGTCAGATAGTATATGCTGCCTGGTTGGTGGCTCAGTGTCAGAGAAATCTCAGGGGTCCAGGTTATTTGAGATGGCTGGTATTCCTATAGGGTTTCCCTCCTTCTCAGCTTCTTCCAGATTTTCCCTAATTCAATCACAGGGTTCACCAGATTCTGTCCATTGGTTGGATATAAATATCTGCATCTGACTCTTTCAGCTCATTGTTGGGCCTTTCAGAGGACAGTAATGATAGGCTCCTGCTTGTATGCACGCCATAGTATCAGTAATAGGGTCAGAGAAAGTGGCCACCCCTTGAGATGTATCCAAATTTTTGCCTATCACTGGAACTTCTTTCCCTCAAGTACTTCTCCATTTTTAACCCTGTCATTGAGACGGAAACAATTCTGGGTCACAGTTTTTAACTATGAAATGGTAACCCATCCCTCCACTTGATATACTGTCTTTCTACTGGATGTGGACACTATGAGTCCCCTCGCCCCACTGTACAGCATTTCACCTAAGGTCCCTCCCTGTGAGTCCTGAGAGTCTCTTACCTCCAATGTCCCTGGTACATTCTAGAGGATTCCCCACCTCCTACCTCCCAAGGTTGCTCATTTTCATTCTTTCTGCTGTCCCTCAGGGCTTCATTCATCTTCCCCCACCTAATACCTAACCATATACCTCCCTTTTCCACCCAGGTTCCTCCCTCTGACTCCCCACCACTCTGGGATAGATTTCTTCTTGCTCCCAAGTGGGACTGAGGAATCCTCACTTGTGCCCTTGAGCTTGCTAACCTTCTTGAGTTCCATGAATTATGTTTTGTGTATTCTGTACTATTCTTTGCTAATATCCACTTATTAGTGAGTATACAGCATGTGTAATCTTTTGGGTCTGAATTACCTCACTCAGGATGTGTTCACAACCATGGAATCTCAAATGGCTGATAAGCACTTAAAGAAAAGTTTAAAATTCCCCTAGTAATCAGGGAAGTGAAAAACAAAATGGTCCTAAGATTCCACCTTACACCGATCAGAATGGCTAAGATCAAAATCTCAGATGACAGCACATTTTGGTGAGGATGTGGACAGAAGGAACACTTCTCCATTGCTGGTGAGATGGAGAACTGGTGCAACCAATCTGGAATCAATCTGGAGGTTCCTCAGATTGAAAAGAGATCTACCTAAAGATCCAGCTATACTAACTACACTTGGGCATATATCCAAAATATGCCCTACCATGCCACAGGGGTATGTGTTCTACTAGGTTCATGAGGACTTATTTGTGATAGCCAGGAGCTAGAAACAACCCAGGTGTCCCACAACAGGATACAGAATGGATACAGAAAATGTTGCTCATTTACACAATGAAATATTGCTCACCTGTTAAGAATGAGGACATCATGAGTTTTGTGGGCAAATGGATGGAACTAGAAAATAGCATTTCTTATATTAAATTCTAAAGAGTCCTCTTGTCTTTGCCTCTGAGTGTAGCTTACAGTCATGAATTGCTACCACGTACACATAGGTTAGTAAATATTTATTCATTTTCTAAGAGTTTGGATGAATTTTGTGTTCAGCAGAATCATAGAAGACTGACAATTGAAGTAGTTTAGTGTATATATAATTCTATTCTGGTTCACAATCTGTAAAACTGGTGTGAAGTATGAATAGAAAAATAATCTTCTCAGGTTAACAAAGCTGTTTAAATGGTCTTGTAACAAATTTTGAAAGAGCTCTTTTTTTGTAAAATGTAGCAATATAGATAGAGTTATCAAGCTGTACAATCCTGAATTATCATTTATCAATTATAATACTTTCTTATTTAAATGCACTCTTGATAGCCATGTATGACTGTGGGATCAATAGCAGCTTTGCTTATGCTAAGCACTGGGAGTTGGGAGTGTTCTGCAAAAGAGATATGGTCCCACAAGAATCCCAGAGAAAGAAAATAATAGGATGGAGATAAAAGATTCAGAATTTAGAATTGTGACTATCCATCTCCTTATCAAGAATATCAATCTAATTGTTCTTTCATTTCTTATAAGATTATTAAGACTATTCACAGATGCTCTGGTAATTCCTTTGGTCAAAATTAGAAAACATGGAAGAATGTTGCTGAGACACTGAAAGTAACAGAAATAGCCTACAGCACCGGGGTTAATAAGAACTGCTAGGCCTCTTCTCTTTGGATCAGAAATTTTCTTTCTTAAGACTCTACGGTAGAGGAAGACTTTCTTCAGGGAATTTGATTTCTGAATAATCTAGTTTGTCTGTGTTGCATGCCCTTCCCAGAAGAATCCATGTTATCTTATCAAAGTTAGGCCTGCTTGTCTCAGTGAGCGAAGCTCACTCTTGGCATCAAAGCTGCCTCTTTATAGTCTATCTAAGATGATACACAGTTGTGCTTTCAATCTTCTTCATTATAACTTGGAACTTGTGGTTTTCCACTTAGTTTTTCCAACTCACTGTGTATTCTTTATGGATACAGACCACATGTGAGGATATAGATTAGACTTTGCTGCTCATTTCATTTGCCGGCATATGCTTTCACCTTGATAGGATTACATGTCTCCATTTATACCTATATTCTAAATACCTTCTGCTTTGAAAAAACTACCCAAACTGCTGCCTAAGTCATACTTTTACAGTGTTTCCCATTTGATATCTCTTAATTCCATAGCTTCAGATTTTCACATTTGGGGTTTTGCTATATTCTGTACTGAATTTAATGCACTGTGAAAGGTAAATATTTCATTCTCCCAGTATTTATAGTTTTTCCCACTACCATTTATTAAAGTCTGTCTGTCCTATCATAGGGTCTTTGCTCTATTTTCCAACATCAGTTGTTCATATTGTATAAAACAGTTTTTTGTTTCCTATTCTGTTCCACTGCCTATGTATTTGTTTGCCTATGTATCTTTCTTTGTACAGTGTCTCTATTATATATGTATTCTTCAGTTAGAAAGACATGATTCCAGTCACTTTATAATCTTACTCTCTTACTTGCTATCTTACAAACTCATTCAGCTTATGATGAACTGCCCAGATTGGCTTAATGTTTGTTCCATGATAAATACACTTTCCTTCCTTTCTACCTCTATGAACATAATTGTCTGACTTCACAAATAACTTGATTATATTTGTCTCAATATCCTAGATAACATTTGATCAGAAGTACAAATATAAATGCACACACTGTAGTCACCCAGTCATTCAAAAATATAAGTGCATTTTCATCATTGGTTATTTTCCAGGAGTACACCTGTTAGTGGTATGAGTCTTAGTTATGGAAAATGTCAGGCCTCTGCAGGATCCATACCTGGAGTCCTCACTTATATAAAGGTTTCCTAGAAGTCATCAAACTTTACAATATTATAAATATGGTGAGTGTCTTCCTTAGTATGTGTTTATTTATATGCGTTGAATGACAAAATCTCTGCTGATTTACACAAAGATTTTGGGAACTTCTAAACATTTCCGCCAATGGTTGTATTACATATCCCCATCCCTGAGGACTTTGTGATTTCTGTAGTTTAAATCTGACCCCACAACCTGCCCACCACACACCTTCCACTCTGTTTGAACATATGGTCTCCAGTCTGTTGCATTATCTGGGAAGACTGTGTAACACTAGGAGGTAGAGTCTTGCTAGAGGAAGTGGTTCATTTGGGCAAGCCTTGAGGTTTTTTAGCTGACCCTGTTTCCTTCTCTGTGGACACACTGAGAATAGCTGACTGCTGCCCTTGCTATGTTCCTTCCCCACCACAATGTACTGTGTCCCCTGGCACTGGAAGCCTCAGCAAACCTTTTTCCTTAGGTTGCTTTTCTCAAATCCTGTGTCACAGGAATAACCAATATAATACCTGATAGGAGCTATTGGACTATTATTGTTCATGTTAAAACTTTTCTTTTACACCTAAGTGAATAATACTTGAAATTTAATTCATGAAATCTTTTTCTTCTTGTTTGAGTGAGAAGAACTAAGTTTCCAGAAAAAAAATTCCCTTTGTTGTAACCAAGCATTTATCTTTCCAGTACAGGCCACATCTGAAAGTAGCACAGCCCATGAGATCAACGACAGCAGTGACATGATTGATGGAGTTGGGCTGCCTCACTTCACATGGAAGTTCTCACAGTCCTGTGGTACATTGGAAGAATGAGCAATTATCAGTATCTAACTTTTCTATGGATGTATGATGAAGTAAAAAGATTATTAATGTTTTGAACAAATTTAAGATGATAACTGTCCAATAAACATTTGCTATAATAATGATACAAACACTCATATTCAAGAGATTCCGTTTAAGGGTTTATTTGGCAAACACAACAACTGGGGAAATTACTATGCCAGGTATTGATGTATTGCACTAGTATTTGAAGTAGAGCCTGAATAGAGTATTTATATATAGGATTTAAATATAGGGATCAATGTTCACTGTAGCAAGGCAATGAGAATGAGTGGAAAGAGACATTTGGGAGAAAGGGCTACACTGGAAGTGACTCATATTGTCAGGAAAGGATCCCATATTTGAAGTTTTAGTTCAAGGAGAGGTTTAGGAATTGTAATAGATCACGTACAAGATTTTATCTTTTTGAGGCAGATGGGATGAGATTTTCTTCTCAAGCACTCATCAACTGCAGTCTAATTCACGCGTCAAGTTCTGTGTGACATAACAGGAGTTGACTCTACACCTCAGCAGTGACTGGATAGCAAACTTTATACTAACATAGATAGTACTTTCTTTATTGAATAATATATTAATCTATTCTTTTAGGAATAATATTTTTTATAAAAATATGCCCTACAAAATTTGAATAGTTAAAGCTAACACAATGTCTCTAAATTCTTGCCTTGAAAGCAGGGGGACTTAAGTTTAACATTCTGGGACACATAAAATCCTACCAGGCAACTTAGCATGCATTTGTAATGTCAGCACCAAGAAGACAGGGGCAGGCAGATCAACATGACTCACTGACCACTCAGATTTGACTGTTGGTGAACAGCATCCCCTGAAGAGGCTCTAAATTGGTGATCTTCGCTGAGACCCACAGCAGTGGATTTATAGACCCTGAAGCATCCACCTCCTGTAGTTATGCATGACTACCAGTGGAACAATAACACCAATCCATGCACAAAAATTTCAACCCAAAGTGTATCCTGTCTACAGGAAATGCAAGATTCAGGTGGAGCAAAGACTGAAGGAATGGACAACAAATGACTACTCCAAGTTGACTCCCATCCCATGGAAAAGCACCAATCTCTGACACTATTAATGACACTCTGCTATGCTTAAAGACAGGAGCCTAGCATAACTGCTCTCTTAGAGGCTCCATCCAGCAACTAACAGAAACAGATGCAAATATCCACAGCCAAACACTGGGCAGAGCTTTGGGACTCATATGGAATAATTATGAAAAGAATTGAGGGCCCCAAAGGGGATAGAGACAAGAAGACCAACAGTGTCAACTATCCTGGATGCTTGAAGTCTGTCAGAGACTGATCCACCAATCAAAGAGCATACGTGTGCTGGACCCTAATCCCCCCCCACACACATATCTAGCTCAGTCTTCATGCATGTCAAAATGAGGGCTATCCCTAAATCTGTTGCCTGTCTGTAGAATGTGTTCACCTATGTTGGCTATCGTTTCTGGCCTCACTGGAAGAGGATGTGCCTAGCCCCTCAGAGAACTGATGTCCTGGGGTGGGAAGATAACCAAGGAATTCCTCTACCTACTCAGAAGAGAAGAGAATACGGGGGGGGGGGGGGATGGGAGGGAAGGCAGCAGTCAAGATGTAAAGTGAATAAAATATTGCTAAAAATAAATAAGTAAGTAAACATTAAAAAAGAGGTCTCACATCAGAAGAAAAGCTGAGTGACCTATGAGGAGTGATGAACAAGCTCATCTTCAAGCTTCCCACTTGAATACATATTTCTTCAGTCATGTGCAGTGATCCACAACCTACATGTGTATAAACATACACAAAAAGGTGATAAAATGATTGCTATTATTTTGGTGCAACTACACTGAATTTAAAAATTCATGTTGTTTATCCTACAATTTATTATTATGTGAAAATAATAAGATGATTGAAGGAAACTAAAATTTCTTTTGAACTTTATCTTTGCTTTCATTATATGCCTGAAAGGGGTGTGCAGAATTTTCTTTCCTTTATGGAATTTTCTGGGAAATCACAACTATAAATCCCACCCATCTCTGCAGTAATAACTTCACATAACACGAGTAGCTAAGGCAAAGTGAAAGTTGATTTGTGTCATTTCTTCTGCTTCTATAAATTTGGTCTGTTATGCTGTCTGGAAGAGGAAGATTCTCTTTTAGTTTTATTTTTTTTCCGATGAAAGTTTAATGACATCAATTTTATGTACATTTGTGATAGAATGCTTCTTCATAGATATAGGTGGCATCCACAGTCCCGTTATATTATAGTGTTGGTTTTATGACTTCTAGGAACTGTTTCTAATTGTATGATCTAATTACATTTTACTCCAAATTCTGGTCCAAATTTATTTATATTTATTGACTTTAATCATGCATTAGGTGCCACAATTATAAACTTTATTCTCCTACATATAATCATGTAGATTATATCTGCTACTATATATTTTATTAAAGGTCTGTCTTCCCATATACACTCTGGAACCACACAGACTTTAAGTGTTTCATTTTTTTATTACTACAGCAATGTTTATTACATTCCACCTGGGAATCAGCACTGTGGGCAATTTTATGTGCATGTGCCTCTCAGAGAATCTCATCAACTCTTTAGAAGCAGGATTTTGTTTACACTTCAGGTATATACTATAAGAAATGGGTATTTTTTATTTTTGTCTTAAGGAATATATTGTTATTTTCACAAGGTAACTAAAGATGCTTTAATAGTAGGTGCACTCACTTTCAAAGTCGTCTTCTTTTTTCCTGTTCTGAACACTCTCAGTTGAGAAGAAAAGAGAAACAAAGGCCCACACAAAGACTAGAGAAACAGGAATCAGCCCAGACTGGGATCCTTGGTTGCTTTTGTGTAGATGCTGATGCTCTGGATAATGATAGTCATAAACACATCTTCCTCAAAGGCACAAAAATGTCTCCCTTACATTCTTGTTACATCAAGACGGTGTGTTTGTTTTCAAACAGAACTAAAGGATGAAGTCTTCTACTCCCATCATTTGACAGGCATAGTTGCAAATGAAAATTTCTGAATAAAAAAGAAATGGCCTTCAGAAGGGGATGCATGTCAAGTTGATGAGACAAAGTAGAAGTAAAACCTCTCCTTGTCAAAAAGAAACTGCATATTATGTTCCCAGAAAGGATGGGCAAAGTTTGGATGGCTCTTCTGGACTGGGATTCTAAACCACATGCACCACAGAGGACACTTCTTTCATAGAAAGAATATTACAATATGTTGATTTGTGAAATACTAGCTGAAGGATATGAAGTTAAAAACATGGAAAAAAAGCAAAACTATTGCATCATTATACCTATATGTTCACTAAATTTAGTAAAAGTGATGGAACTTTTAAAATGACTAATGAAGCATAATGCATTTATATCATCTCACAAAGTTGTACTTTTGATAATTTTCTTTAAAAAGAAGAAAAAAAGAATGAAAGTGGAGAGAGATACTGTAGAGACCCCATCCAGAAGTTAAGCACAACCCCAGAGGTTTGAGCCACCCACCCATCTCAAAAATATTAAACCAGAATTGCTCTAGTATAAAGGAAATGCAAGGACAAACAGTAGAGCAGAGAGTGAAGGAAAGGCCATCCAGAGACTGCCCCACCTAGGGATGAATCCTATCTGCAGACATTACACCCAGACACTATTGCTGATGCCAAGAAGTGCTTGCTAACAAGAGCCTGGAATGGTTGTGCCCTGAGAGGCTCTGCCAAAGCCTGACCAATACAGATTCGGATGTTCATAGCCAACATTGGACTGAGCATGGGAACCCCAGTGGAGTTAGCAGAGGGACTGAAAGAGCTGTAGGGGTTTGCAACCCTATAGGAAGCACAATAACATCAACCACCCAGATCTCCCAGAGCTGCCAGGGACTAAACCACCAACCATAGAGTACACATGGAGAGAGTCATGGCTCCAGCTGCATATATAGCAGAGGACTGCTTTATCTGGCACCAATGCAAGGGGGGCTCTTGGTCCTGTGGGGGCTTGGTACCCCCGCATAGGGGAATGCTAGTGCAATAAGGCAGAGGTGAGTGGATGAGTGGGACAGCATCTTCATAGAAGCAAGGGAAAGGGGGTATGGAATAAGAGGTTTTGGGAGGGGAAAGTAGGAAGTGGAATAGCATTTGAAATATTAATTAATAAAACAAACAAATAAAAAATAAAATAAGGAGATATAAGAATTGAAAATTTCTCATACAACCATGATTTGAATTTCAATCTGGCTGAATCCTTCCAGATCTACTGTTTTTTCAAGCCTTCCACCCCAGACCTTGTCTCATATCAAACTTGGTTTGAACTACGTAACTCATTTGTCCACAGCTCTTGTCGTCTGGGTTCAGCATTTGATTTTGTGCCTCCAATAGCACTGTCTTCATATTAGTGATGCAGACTAAGAACAAACTGAAGGACCATTCAGACTCTCCATTCATGGATTGGGGTTCTTCAGCTCTCAAATGGTAATAATCTCCACCATGTGGTCCCACACCACAAATCATTGTCTGTCCATTCATTGTTATTGTTTAATTTGTTTGTTTTTTGAAAAGGTGGTTGGTTTTCTTATAGAGTCTATTATATCTCATGTCTTTTGTATTCATTTAGTATGGTACTAAAATAATATTTTAGAATAAGGTTAATTATTACATGATTTTACAAGTCTTCTCTGGCTACTGTTCAAAGCTTTATTTCTGACTTTCTAGATTCCTTGATACCTATTCCAAAACAAAATTTAATCTTGTACAAGACAACAAGCATTCCAGAAGTTTCAAAGAACATTTAGTTAAATAAAATCCAGAAACTACTCAGTGTGCTTTTAAATGTAAAGGAAAGAGAAGTTGAAACATGAAGTCATAAATCTAGTAAGTGACTATAGGGGTGGATTGTGAGAGAAGGAGAGAGAACACAGGTTATATGAATATGGAAAATAATAGAACAGGAATGGCCAAAGGAGACGGAAAGAGGAAGTCAGGGCAGTGGAAGGATTGGAGGATAATTACCACTAAAGATCTCCAAAAATACCATACAGAAGACATCTACTGTATATGCTTTCAAACACACACACTCACACACACACACACACACACACACACACACACACACACACACACACACACACACACATATATATATATATATATATATATATATATCAAAGTTTAAATGAACTTTCCATATAATATGAGTCAATGTGTCAATGTTTCTCCCTGATTCTTTAGGCCATATGATAAAAGACCTAGTGCCAGGTGTGGGCTATATCCTTTTAAATTGTTTGTCATTGGGGTCACAGATACTCACACACATGTCATTGTCATGGCTACACTTCAAAACTTGGTGTTAAGACCATATTGTTGAAGACTCCACAAGACATTGAAAATTTAAGCTGAAAGTCTCTTCTTCACTTAACACCTTCTAGAGTACTAGAATTCAAGCCTGGTACCACTAACTGAGCCAAAAATTAACAGCTGGCTAAGTCAAAGGACCTAGTGCCATTTCTCTGATGACTGGTTATAGTAATAAACTGTACCGTAACCATCATAAGATAACCTTCATTTTATAATACATAGTGATTAAAACAGAGATCCACACTGATGAATATGCAGTGGATAAGAAACTATAGAATATTCAGTTCTAAATTAGAAATCTATGTTACATTTTTCTCTGTACAAGGCTCAGAGATCATCACAGAAGAGAACACAGAGAGACTGTAAGAGCCAGAATGTGTGAATATCTGTAGCCAAACAATATTTGCCAAATATGACTGGGCATTTTCACACATGAACTTACAGCAGCTGGGAGTAAATGCATAAGACCTAAATAAGATCAACGTAGCAAAATTCCAACATAAAGAGGGAAGGTTCATGATGCCACATCCCAAGATGTGATGCTATTGGCAGTAGAAGACTATTATAGTGAGCTTCAATTTCCTCAGTACTTTGGCTCCTAAGAGGCTACCCACATTCCAAGAGATGGTCCCACAGCTATGTACATGGAATCCATAATTTTTAAATACTGAAGCATGAAATTTGGAAGAAAACAATGTGAGATACATAAAAGTAGAACTGGAGTAGAGAAAATGATGGATACTTTTGACCAAAACATATTGCATGAATATATGAAATAAACAATTTAAAAATTCAAATGTAAGAAATATTTCTTTAAAAAAGAGGTGGATACAAGAGGTTTATTATTTTAAGATAGAGAAATGTACAAACTGACCTGGAAGCACCTTAAAAGTGAGGTCAGCACAGCCCGGTGTGGAAATATATGTGGATGCTTCCTCGGGATACAGGCCGTGGAGGTACTTACTGTTTGGCATATATTGTTGGAACAAATAAAAGCTCTAAGAGGTGTCCTACAGATGCTTTAATGGATTATCCCCCTTTCCCCTGGCACAGAAAAGAAGTTGAGGTCTTGTCAAAACTCACCTCGCTGTCACAGTGTATTACCTTATGCTCCACTGACTGTCTGAGATAACCCTGGACTTGTATTTAAGTGGTACTTTTCAGAATATGCTTCCGTTTTAAGAATACTTTTGTCTTTGCAATGGAAGGAATCCTTGGTTTCTCAATAATATCGTATAAAGTGATATGTAATCTCGAGGGAGTGTATTGCATCTTCTAATCCCTTCAACTCTCACCTAGATGTAAGTGTCACAGTCCTCCCCTCTTAGTGTTGTGTCAATCTGGTAACTACAGGATTTTAGTATTATGAGCATTGTTATGTTATGAAAAAGCATCTTTCCCCTAGCTGTGAAATGACTTAAACACTACTTGATGAAAGTGGAATGTTAGAGACATGAGCATGAATCTACCACCTGCCAGTTCAGTGAAATGAAGATTACAGTCCACAAATACACGTGTCGATAGCCCACATGTCAGCTTTCTATTTAAAACCTGGATAACCATTTAAATAACCTGAGGAAAATAGTGAGGATAATATGTGCCCAGTTCCTGATAAATAGTCAGTAGAAAGTAAGTATTTTCTGCATTATATAATCCAATTTTAATCTCTCCACAGTCTTGCCTACATGTATAAAGATAAATGTTTCATGAACTATATGTTTTAGTTGGGTGAGGATGGGGAAGAAAGAGAAAGTATCTCAAACGCTTGGCTGTAGGGTATAACATGGGACACTGCAGTCTGGTTTATCACACACAAGGCTGCAAAGACGATAAGTTTATGAGTGGCAGCAGAAATGAATTTAAGAGACACTCCAATAAAAAAAGGAGACACTTTATAATTGTAAACAACGGTTAGTGGCAATTATATTTGAATGTCTCCAAATTTCTTTTGAATATCACTTTCCTCAAATAGACTGGACTTTTCTTAACGTTGTAGGACATGGTATAGAATTATTTAAATACACAAGCTAACCCTTTAAAAAAAAAGCAAGAAGAAGGGGAAAAAAGACACTAAATATTTAGTGAAGGAGCAAATGCTTGCAAAGCAGCCAGCAAAATCTGCCAGTGCTGAGACTTTCCTTGCTAATAGCCAATCAGTTCAATATCATTAAGCAATACCAGGTCTTAAATACAAGCCCCAATGGTGCATAGAATTACTTTATTGAGGTTTAAAAGACACATGCCTTTTTTATTTTACTCATCTTAATTCTATCTCCTGGAGGATTATCATGCCAGAAAAATAAGTCACATAGATTTTATTTTCAGTCTTTTTTTTTTTTTTTATAAAGTGAAGCTATCAGGGGAACAAGAAAAGAACACTTAAAAATATAGTTAGATAATAGCAAATAAATCCAAGAAATAGTTTTCATATCGAAAAGTCATTTTCTGAATTTACTCACATTTTTTGATGGATTGTAAATAAATATCTGCTCAACAATGTGTTCTAGATAATGCTAATAAGCATATTCAAATAAAATGTAATAATAATATTTACTAAATAAATTAATTAAATGAAAAAATTATTTACTCCTGTTGAGAATTAGATGAGGTTTTAAAAATTATATTGTTTGAACAAGATGGTGGTCAGGTAAAGGAGTTTTCAAGCAAAACTGCTAACCTGAGTTCAATCCCTAATACCTGTACAGTGGATGAAAAGAACAAAATCATGAAAGTTGTCTTCTGATTTCCACCACATCCATGTTGTGACATGCATACATATTCCTACACACACATGCATACACACACACACACACACACACACACACACACCACTCATGCACACACAATTATCTGATGCCTAGGTAGGCTGATGGTCAAAATTGACACTGCCTTTTTCATTCAGTATTTCCACTTACTGGATGGGATTTAATACATGCCTTCAAAGATTAAATCCACTAACACAAGGAGACTGACTCTCTGATGCCCAAGAAAAATTAGCTATTGATGCCATATGGGTATTGTGGTTCATGGTTAAATCATCTTCTAAAACTTAAGGTTTATCACTTTAGCTTTCTGCCATGTAACTATGCTTGTAACAGGCATAATCTGACTTTACCCCCTGTGGATCATTTTTGTTTGTTTGTTGCTTTGGGTGTGTATGTGCAGGGTGGCCCTCATGTTTTGAATCACTCTCCAGAGGAGTCTTGGTGCTGATGTACTAGGTGTCTTGTGTATACATTTAATCATACAGCTGTCGTCTTATTTTGCTTTTGATAATTTTTTGTCTCATGAGTATTAATTTTAAGTGTTTCTCTCACATTTATTTCTGGGTTTTTACTGAAATGTTACAAAAATAAATTAAAACATTCTTATGAAAAAAAATGAAAAAAAGGATGCCCCACGAATCTTTGTTAAAACCTCTTCTTATTTCCTATCAACTGATATATGCATTCCAATCCCAATTCCATTTGATTAAAACCATATACACATTTGTAGATTTCTTAGTGATTTTTTAATTTATTCAACATATGTATAATTTATAATCTTCTAGGCTCTGGAAAGACAACATATCAACTCCTACAATGTTTTGAAATTAGTATAGATAGAATAATTTTTTTCCTAAGTAAAAGCCATAGTTCTGAAAGGGTGTTTGAGGGAGAATAGCTTCCATAGAAAGACTGGGTAGTCATAAGATTCCCATGAGGAACTCACACTGAAACAAATTATCATGCAGGTACTATGTGTTTGTTGTTGTTTTGTTTCTAACTTCTTTGACAACAACACACATATTCAAATGCACAAGTCTGCAGTTTTGAAGAAGAGCACACACTACACATGATTAAGTGACTGCTGAGGGCATCTGGCATACATAAATTAAGAACTTAAAACACCAACAAGGGAAATCTTTCAAGCAAATATAGTGTAACTTTTTATTTAATTTAAATTGGGTTGATTGTATTATATTACAGAGGCAGAAACTGGGACTGGATTCATTGGAGATCCTAATAATGAATTTTCATTTTTATTTAGAAATCTTCCATTAAAAAATTAAAGCCAGCTGGGCTGTGGTGGTACACATCTTTAATTCCAGCACTCGGAAGTTTTAGCAATCAAATCTCACAGCTCATGGCCAGCTTGGTCTACAGAGTGAGTTACATGACAGCTGGGACTACAAAAAAAAAAAAAAACCCTCTGTCTTGAAAAATCAAATATTCACACACGTAATAATAATAATAATAATAATAATAATAATAATAATAATAATAATAAACCATCTATTCTCTTGGGTTTTTTTTGTTTTTTTTTTTATATTTTGTTTTTTTGTTATGGAAAGCAAAAGAGAGTCAGATGTACCACAGAGGATCCTTCTTGAATATTAGCCAACACTGAGCTTCCTAATCAAGAAGCTTAGTGACGTGCTCACATAGAGGTCCTCTGTAAATAAAAGTGTTCACTATGAGACTGGATCAGTTGCAGGACTCTTTTAGATGCCTGGCTTTGTGTTGCATAAAAATTCATGGATTTGCTTAATGAGAATTGATCTCCTTCCACTCTGTATTAGTACACTCAGCGTATTTGTGTTGCACAAAACTATAGCATTCAAATCAAAGTGTGAACTATAGAACAAAGAAAAAATTTCTAAGAACTTTCAAATCTCTCAAAGATTAATTTGGTGCATGTGTGCATATGTTTATGTATATGCATGCATGTTAATGCATAAATATTTGTGTGTGTGAATGTAAAGCAGGTATGTAGTTACTTATATGTGCTTACATATGCGGGCATATATATATATGTTCATGTATGTTAATAATTAATGTTCAGTAGATAAAAAGACCTGCAATAATCTTTTCTCAGATTCACTTTGTCTTCTTTATGTCTGTGTTGCAAAATACTTCTTTGGAATGTAAGTTGTATCAAAAGAGAAATTATCATTTTTCTGAGCCTCTCTAATGTTCTCAGGGATGAACTAAAGGGTTAATGATTTCCATATGACTTCTTCCTTACATTGTTATGTCAGACACCACTTTATTCTCAGGGTTAAGTGGGAGCCATGACTTGGGCTATGACTGATGACTATGCAGCTGCCAAGAGCTGATGATGGGATCCAACTAATCACCTCTGATTCAAAAGTGCAGCCACATATAAGAACAGGTCTCTACAAGGTAACCACATTTTTTCTTTTTTTTTATAGCAGTCTAATTTATTTATTTATTTATTTGTTATTTATTTATTTTTATTTTCTCAATTCTTTGTTTACATTCCAAAATGCTTTCCCTTTTCCTAGTTCCACCCTCCCCATATGTCCATAAGCCTTCTCTACACCCACACTCCAATGACATCCCTCCTTTTTCTCTGTCCTGGTACTCCCCTACAATGCTGAATCAGGCCTTTTCAGGATCAGGACCCTCTCCTTACTTCTTCATGTGAGTCATTTGATATGCTACTTGTGTCTTGGGTATTCAGAGCTTCTGGGCTAGTTAATATCCACTTATCAGTGATTGCATTCCATGTATATTCTTTTGTGATTGGGTTACCTCAGTTAGGATGATATTTTCCAGTTCCAACCATTTGCCTACAAATTTCATGAATTCATTGATTTTAATTGCTGAGTAGTATCCCATTGTGTAAATATACCACATTTTCTGTATCCATTCCTCCACTGAGGGACATCTGGGTTCTTTCCAGCTTCTGGCTATTATAAATAAGTCTGCTATGAACATAGTGGAGCATGTGTCATTATTGCATGCTGGGGAATCCTCTGGATGTCCAGGAGTGGTATAGCAGGGTCCTCCGTAGTGTCATGTTCAGTTTTCTGAGGAACCTCCAGACTGATTTCCAGAGTGCTTGTGCCTTCTTGCAATCCTGCCAGAAGTGGAGGAGTGTTTGTCTTTCTCCACATCCTCGTCAACACCTGTTGTCTCCTGAGTTTTTAACCTTAGCCATTTTGATTGGTGTGAGGTGAAATCTTAGTGTTGTTTTGATTTGCATTTCCCTAATGACTAAGGATGATGAGTATTTCTTAAGGTGCTTCTCAGCCATCCTAATTTCTTCAGGTGAAAATTCTTTGTTTAGATCTGCACCCCATTTTTAATAGGGTTATTTGGTTCCCTGGGGTCTAACTTCTTGAGTTCCTTGTATATATTGGATATTAGCCCTCTATCAGATGTAGGGTTGGTGAAGATCTTTTCCCAGCTAGTTGGTTAACGTTTTGTCCTTTTGGCATGCCCCCTATCAGATCACTATGGAGTAAAAGTGGTCTTCAATAGCAACAAAATCAACAGAAAGCCCACATACACATGGAAACTGAACAATACTCAATGATACCTTGGTCAAGGAAGAAATACTGAAAGAAATCAAAGACTTTTTAAAATATAATGAAAATGAAGACACAACATACCCAAATCTATGGGACACAATGAAAGCAGTGCTAAGAGAAAAACTCATAGCCCTGAGTGCCTCCAAAAAGAAAATGGAGAGAGCATACACTAGCAGCTTAACGACACACCTGAAAGCCCTGGAACAAGAAGAAGCTAATTCACCCAGGAGGAGTAGAAGACAGGAAATCATCACACTCAGGGTTGAAATCAATCAAGTAGAAACAAAGAGAACCATACAATGAATCAACCAAACCAGGAGCTGGTTCTTTGAGAAAATCAACAAGATAGATAAGCCCTTAGCCAGACTAATCAAGGGGCACAGAGACAGTATCCAGATCAACAATTTAGAAATGAAAAGGGAGATATAACCACAGAAATGGAGGAAATTAAAAAAAAATCATTAGATACTACTACAAAAGCCTATACTCAGCACAACTGGAGAATCTGAGGGAAATGGATAGTTTTCTGGACAGATATCAAACACCAAAATTAAATCAGGATCAAATAGACCATCTAAACAGTCCCATAACCCATAAAGAGGTATAAGGGGTCATAGAAAGTTTCCCAACCAAAAAAAGCACGGGACCAGATGGTTTTAGTGCAGAATTCTATCAGACCTTCAAAGAAGACCTAAAACCAATACTCTTCAAACTATTCCACAAAAGAGAAACAGAAGGAACACTACACAATTCATTCTACAAAGCCACAATTATGCTGATACAAAAATCACACAAAGATCCAACAAAGAAAGAGAATTTTTGGCCAATTTTCCTTATGGATATCGATGCAAAAATACTCAATAAAATTCTTGCCAACCGAATCCAAGAACACATCAAAATGATCACCCACCATGATCAAGTAGGCTTCATCCCAGGGACACAGGAATGGTTCGATGTAAGGAAATCCATGAATGCAATCCACTACATAAACAAACTCAAAGTAAAAAACCACATGATCATTTCATTAGATGCTGAAAAAGCATTTGACAAAATTCAGCATCCTTTCATGCTGAAAGTCTTGGAAAGAACAGAAATTCAAGGCCCATACCTAAACATTGTTAAAGCAATATACAGCAAACCAATAGCCAACATCAAACTAAATGGAGAGAAACTTGAAGCAATCCCACTAAAATCAGGCACTAGACAAGGCTGCACTCTCCCTCCATATCTTTTCAATATAGTACTTGAAGTTCTAACTAGAGCAATTAGACAACATAAGGAGGTCAAAGGAATACAAATTGGAAAGGAAGAAATCAAATTATCACTATTTGCAGATGACATGATAGTCTACTTAAGTGACCCCAAAAACTCCACCAGAGAACTTCTACAGCTGATAAACAACTTCAGCAAAGTGGCTGGTTATAAAATCAACTCAAGCAAATCAGTTGCCTTCCTATACTCAAAGGTTAAACAGGCTGAGAAAGAAGTTAGGAAAATGACACCCTTCACAATAGCCACAACCAATATAAAGTAACTTGGTGTGATTCTAACCAAACATATAAAAGATCTGTGTGAGAAGAACTTTAGGTCTCTGAAGAAGGGAATCGAAGAAGAAGACCTCAGAAAGTGGAAAAATCTGCCATGTTCTTGGATTGGCAGGATTAATATAGTTAAAATCGCCATCCTGCCAAAAGCAATATACAGATTCAATGCAATCCCCATCAAAATCCCAACTCAGTTCTTCTTAGAGTTAGAAAAAGCAATTCTCAAATTCATCTGGAATAACAAAAAACCCAGGATAGCTAAAACTATTCTCAACAGTGAAAGAGCTTCTGGGGGAATCAATATCCTAGACCTCAAGCAATAATACAGAGCAATAGTGTTAAAAACTGAATGGTATTGGCACAACAACAGACAAGTGGACCAATGGACTAGAATTGAAGACCCAGAAATGAATCCACACACTTATGGTCACTTGATCTTTGACAAAGGAGCAGAAAACATCCAGTGGAAAAATAGCCTTTTCAACAAATGGTGCTGGTTCAACTGGAGGTCAGCATGCAGAAGATTGCGAATTGATCCATTCTTATCTCCTTGCATTAAGCTCAACTCCAAGTTGATCAAGGACTTCCAAGTAAATCCAGACACACTGAAACTAATAGAAAGGAAACTGGGGAAGACCCTAGAGGACATGGGCACAGGGGAAAAGTTCCTGAACAGAACACAAATAGCTTATGCTCTAAGATCAAGAACTGACAAATGGGACCTCATAAAATTACAAATTTTCTGTAAGGCACCACATTTTTTTCATATAAAACACTTTATTTCCTAGCTGTTATCTTCCTATGTTATAGGACATTATCAACTTTCCATTTGTGGGATATGTGTAATGAATTGCTATTATCTAGCATTTGAAAGAATATATTCTTGCAATATAGAATTACTTTTAAACAGCCTGGACTTCTTATTCATCTTAGGATGCAGATAAAACCTTGCCTGGATAAATTTGTGCTATGCTAATTAAGGCTCTGCTTTAGGTCCTATGCACATAGGGCTTAGGCCACGTTCGCCATCATTTTCATCTTTAAAAGTCCAAGTATTAAAGGAACAGTATCTGAAGATCACTGGCTTCAGAGAAAATGGTGCTGGAATCCTTGAGCATCAACAAGACTCCCAGTGAAAGCAGCCTTTTACTTTCTATCCTGCCTCACTTTAGACAAAGAGGTTAGGCCTGATACATGATATCATGGTGCAATATAATGTTATTGTTTAACTCAAAAAATGAACCCAAAAGAAAGAGGGAATGAGACCAGTTCTTCATACATGTTGTTTTGTTAAGTAAAATTTTTTGTGTTTACACTCTGTCCAACTTGGTACATTCCTCGTGGAAAGGACCCCGTGTATCACAGAATCAGATATTCTTATCAGAATGAATTGATATTCTATGGACAGCAATGTGGATTTCAGGTTCACCTGTCTCAGCTATGACTAGATTTTAAAGATTGGATTCAGAAGATGAAGGACTCCAAGAGGACTAAAAAGCCCCTGTCTTCCATTGTGTAAATGAGCCACCAAACAGGCAGCATACACCAGCTGATATGAGGCCCCCAATATATATATATGGTAGCGGACTGGTGTTTCTGTGTTCATTTAGAGATGATGCACCTAACCCTCAAGAGATTGGAGGCTCCAGGGAGTTTGGAAGTCAGGTGGGGTCAGGGGTGGGAAGGAGGTATGTGATGTGGAACAGTCAGAGAGTGGAAAAGGGAGATAAAATTTGGAGTGTAAAAATTAATAATAATAATAATGATGATGATGATGATGATGATAAAAGAATGGAAATAGAAAGCCCCTGTCTTTGTGGCCTAGCACTGTCTACACAGCCCAGGTTGGGTTTTATCTCATGGTTCTTCTCCTTCTGCTTCTCTTGTGCTGGGATTATAGAAGTATGTCACCATTCAGGTTGTCATTCATTTCCAGTTGTGGAAAGTGACAGTTGAGTTGAAAGGTGGCTAAGCTGAGGAGACGTATGATACAACTTTACTGGTGTTTATCAGAAAGAAGATACTGATGTTGGGAAATTCTGCTTTAATTCAGACTTGTATTCATTAAAAAGCTGCGTGATAAGACCACTGCACACTCCAATCAGATTCAGACCTGGGATATCTATATCAACCTGCCAGGCATGAAAAACAAGTTAATCATGACAGATACTCACTGATCAATAGGTTACAGATAGTGTTCAGAAACAGAGCTTCAGCCTAAGCCAAGCATGCACACATAAGAACACATAAACACACACACACACACACACAGAGAGGGGGGGGGAGAGGGAGAGGGAGAGAGAGAAAGGGTGGGGGAGAGGGAGAGAGAGAGAGATGTAGAGAGAGGAGAGGGAGAGAGGAAGAGAGGGAGAGAGGGAGAGAGGGAGAGAGAGAGGGAGCGCCAGAGAAATACTCACACAGAAACCTGCAGACTCATAAGCTTAAGATTACCTACTCTTTCAACATTATTTCAGTTTATCTACAAATAAGGAAAAACTGAATTATCCACAAGCTCATAGTTATTTGAATTCACTGATTTGTTTTCCTCCACTGATTAGCCAAACTGTAGGCATGAAGTATGGAAAAAAAACCCAAAAAAACAAAAAAAAAAAAAAACACTTTCTACTTTTCAGAAGCTTTGTAGCAGCATGGAAAATCCCACAATGTAACACACAGGTGATTGTATGGAATTCAGCAATTCACAAAGGCTGTGGAAAGCTTAACCAAAAGCAACAACAGTGGCATCCCAGGGTTCTTCCCACACATAGGACTTTACCTCTGGCTCCATTCTCTTAGGTCTTTTCATCTATTGACATGTCATTTCACTACATAGTGAATTACTTGGAAAACACAAGAGAAAACACAACGACTCACCTCTGGGCTTTCTTATCTAGTGTTGCTGTTTCTTTTCATGTGTGATCCTATAACTTTTGAGCAGCCCAATAGAGACCATCATTTATTTATTCTAACAGTTTTGAGCATAGAATTGCACAACTTTAAAAAGAAAATACATTTCTTAGTAGATACAATTTTCCATGGAGTTTTAATTCTTTTTTTTAAATTTTTTAATCTTTTTGTTGCTAATATTTGCTGCTGTAGCATCAGTTAGAAGCTGTAAGATTAGAGAATAATTGAGAGATTAATTAATAATATTCTTATTTTGGTCATTTGATTTTATTACAACTTTCACATGTGAGGCAATACATCCATATCCATGTAGGTACCTATGTATCATATGTACATTTATCAATTATCTATCTTTCTATCTAGCATCTATATAATCTGTCTATCTATCTATCTACCTACCTATCTATCTATCTATTGATCAATCTATTTACCTTCCTTACATATCACCTTTTATGTTTGTAATTATTTGTATAAGTCTATCATTTATATCAGTTGTCTATCATATATCTACTTTATCTATCTACCATTTATGTATCTATAATTTATGATAATGTTTTTATCTATCTTATATCTATTCTTATCATGCTGTAATATATCTATCCTATTTTCTATCTATTTATCTATCATCTATCTATCTATCAAATTATCTATCAAGCTATCTATCATTATTTATTACTATCATCCTACCATCTATCTGTAAATCAAAGTAGGGCAATTCTTTTTAGTTTCAAAATGAGACTGTCAGTTTCAATAACAAAGACAAAATCTTTTATCTTGTGAAACAGAATGAGAAAGTAAAGGATGAGAGATCCCAACAATACTTAATAATTATTTTCACTGTCTACTTTAGGATTAGGTTTTGACAACATAGGTGGAAAAGAAGAGGATCATGTCATCTTTTCTATACTTATCATCTCTCTGGGGACAGTGACTCTGGGACTAAGGTCTGAGCTGCATCACTACTTGTTCATGCAGTGCATGGCAGTGACTCAGTTGTCTCTGTAACACCACAGCCCCTGCTTTGCATGTCTGGTAACTTTAAGGAACATAATACTGAAGACATTGTAACAGAAGCCATAGAGAGAGTGTGTTTTATTATAAACTGCTGCAATGACTAGCAAGGACAAGAAAATATCAGCTGAGCTGGCTTACCTGAGGTCTTTACACTTCTCGGATGCTCTTTGTGAAGCTGTGCAGATATTTAATAGACTTTCAATCTTCTCTGTTTTATTGATTAATTTATTTATTCACCCTATATCATGAACACAGCCCTCCCAGGCCTGGTTTCCCCCTTCACATACTGCCTCTCTCAATAAATATCTCCTCCTCTTCTCCTCTGAGAAGGAACTGCCTCTTCCATATATTATGCCACCCTGTTACATCAAGTCACTGAAGGACTAGGTGCATCAGAGGCTAGACAAAGAATCTCAAGTAGGGGAATGGATCTACAGGCAGACAACAGATTCAAGAAAAGCCCCTGCTCCAGTTGTTGGTGGACTAGCATGAAGACGGAGCTGCACATCTGCTACAAACATGCAGAGTAGGGAGGGTGTCCAGCCCAATCTTGCTCTTTGGTTGGTGGTTCTGTCTTTAGAAATCTCCATGGGTACAAGTTAATTGACTATGTTTGTCTCCTTGTGGTGTCTCTGTCCCTTTTGGGCCCTCAATCCTTCCCCAAACTCTGCCACAAAACTCCTCAATCTCCATCTAATGTTTGGATATGGGTCCCTGCATCTGTTTGCACTGGCTGCTGGATGGAAATCTCAGAGGATGTCCATGCTAAGATCATGTCTGCAAGCATAAGAGAGTATCTTTAGTAGTGAGAAGGCTTTGCTCTTTGCCATGGGGTGGACCTCAAATTCGGGCAGTCGCTTGTTGTCCATTCCCTCAGTCCATCTTTGTTCCTGAACATCTTGTGTTCAGAACACTTTGGCATTAAAGGTTTTGTGGCTAGATTGGTGTCCTTATCCCGCCACTGTGACTCCTGCATAGCTAGAGGAGGTGGCCACTTCTACCTCCATATCTATCACTGCTAGAAATCTCGGCTAAATTCACCCCCATAAACTCCCTGAGGCCTCCCTGTGTTCATGGTCTCTGACACATCCTAAAGATAACTCCCCATTACCTACATTTTCATGAACACTCCCCACCTCTTGCTACACTTTACCCTGACACCCAGTTCCCAAGCTATCTCCCACCTCCAATGTCTGTTTAATTTCCACTTCAGAGTAGGAATCAAGCATCCTGTCTTGGGCCCTCCTTCTAACTAGGCCTTCCAGTGTCTGAGGATTGCAGCCTATCCATCCTGACCTTTGTGTCTATATCCACTTATAAACCTCATTCAGGATGATATTCTCTAGTTTCATTGATTTGCCTGTAAATTCACGGTGATCATATTTTTAATAGCTGAACAGTAGTATTCCATTGTGTAAATGAGACACATTTTCTTTTTTCTTTTCTTTTCTTTTCTTTTCTTTTTTTTTTTTTTTTTTAGTCAGGACATGCTTTATTTTCCAAGGCCATTCTCCAAAACTAAGCGGAGACTACGCCCCATCCAACCCCTGGGCCAAACACATTGCTAAAACAAACAAGCTTCACTTGACTTTTTAAGAAATGTACACAAATCACACTATCATAAACCTTTCTCTTTTCAGGTCTGGGACTGACCGTAATTAGCATTAGACTTGATCATCTTTGGTTCCACAATCAAGATATCAGTGTTTTCCCGATAAAAGGAAAAAAACCAAAACAAAAAAACAAAACAAACAAAATCCAGCTTCTTAGCAAGGGTCGTAGCGCCCCCTGCTGTCTAAATTTATAGGCTGCAGCTTTTATAAGGTGGAAATTTGGGCAAGAAGTCTTTTTTTATTTTTAAAATTTTTCTGTATTTTGTTTTGGTTTTTTCTAATTTTTATTAAATACATTTTTATTTAAATTACAAATGTCCCCTCCCTGGTTCCATCCCCCCTAAAATTCTCTAACCCATACCCCCTCCCCCTGCTCACCAATCTATGCACTCCTGCTTCCCTGTCCTGGCATTCTCCTATACTGGGACATCTAGCCTTCTCAGGATCAAGGGCCTCTCCTCCCTTTGATATCCAACAAGGCAATTTTCTGTTGCATATGCATCTGGAGCTATGGGTCCCTCCATGTGTACTCCTTGGTTGGTGGTTTAGTTCCTGGGAGCACTGGGGTACTAGTTAGTTCATATTGTTGTTCTTCCTATTGCCCTGCAAACCCCTTCAGCTCCTTGGGTACTTTCTCTGGCTCCTCCATTGGGAACCCTGTGCTCAGTTCAATGGCTGGCTGAGAGTGTCCACCTCTGTATTTGTCAAGCACTAGGAGAGGCTCCCAGGTGACAGCTATATCAGGCTCCTGTCAGCAAGCACTTGTTGGCATCCACAATAGGTCTGGGTTTTGTAACTGTATATGGGATGGATGCCTAGAAGGGGCAGTCTCTGGATGGTCTTTCCCTCAGTCTCTGCTCCACATTTTTGTCTCTGTATCTCCTCCTGTGGGTATTTTGTTCCCCTTCTAAGAAGAACCAGAGTATCCATACTTTGTTCTTCCTTCTTCTTTAGCTTCATTTGGTCTGTAAATTGTATCTTGGTTATTCCAGGCTTCTTGTTTAATATCTACTTATCAGTGAGTGCATACTATGTATGTTCTTTTGTGATTGGGTTACTTCACTCAGAATGACATTTTCTAGTGCCATCCATTTGCTTAAGAATTTCCTGAATTCATTGTTTTTAATAGCTGAATAGTACTCCATTATATAAATGTACCACATTTTCTGTATACATTCCTCTGTTGAGGGACATCTGGGGTCTTTATAGCTTCTGGCTTGTTTTTCAGACTGAGTGCCACTCTGAGTCTTGTATCTCCTTAATTCTGCTAGATTGAATGGATATCAAGTCTCTGGGGACCTCCTGTCTCTGCTTCACAAACTCTGGAACTACAAATGTATACTCACATGCTGAGCTTCTTACAATATATATGGATGTAGAGATCAAACAAAGATCTTCATTTTCCTGACATTTTATTTCAAGTCTTCCCTGGCTTTGTGTAAGTGACATTTGTAGGAAAATGGTCTTTGACCATGGTCAGCCTAAAGTGACCTTACCCATGGAATAATCTTTGGAGCTAACTCACTAATGAAATGAATCATAAAATCTGGAAGTCTCTATGTAGCACTAGACTCGGCAAATGAGTTCTGAAAATCACAGGTAAGAAGAACATTAGTCGACCTGAAGGCTCCTGTCCCAGCTGATCCACTGGCCATATGCCCTGTGCACTCCTAGCTGTTCCCTTCCAGAGAGATATTGGAGAGCAAGTGAGGATCTCACCTCCGTGCTCAGAAGTGGAGGTTCTGCTGGGAGAGTACTCTCTCCCTGCAGGCTATGCACAGAAGGCTGTGCCTGACTCCCTGGTGTAAATCCACATTTTCTTTATTCATCATTCAGTTGAGGGACATCTGTGTTGTTTCCCATTTCTGTCTATTACATATACAGCTGCTATAAACATAGATGAGCAACTGTCCTTATGGTATGGTGGACCATATTTTGGATATATGGCCAGGAGTAGTATAACTGGGTCTTGAGGGAGAACTAGTCCCAATATTCTGAAAAAAACAAATAACAGCAAACAAACAAACAAAAAACCCAAAAAATCAAAGAAAAACAACCACCAAATTGATTTCCAGAATGGTTGTATGAGTGCATTCTGACCAGCAATAGAGGAGTGTTTCTCTTGTTCAACATACTTGCCAGCATATTCTTTTACTTGAGTTTTTTATCTTAATCATTCTGATACATGGAAAGTGAAATTGTGGGGTTATTTTGATTTCCATTTCCCTGATGACTAAGGATGCTGAGCCTTTCTTTATGTGTTTCTCAGCCAGTAGAGATTCCTTTTTTGAAAATTCTCTGTTTAGTTTGTAACCAGCTTTTAATTTGGGTAATTTGGGTTGTTAGTGTGAAACTTCTTCAGTTTCTTATACATTTCGGATATTAGACCTCTGTCAGATGTAGTGTAATGTAGTGATGATGGTAAAGATCTTTTCACATTCTTTAAGCTGACATTTTCTTTTTGATAGTGTCCTTTGCTTTAGAGAAGCCTTTCAGTTTCATGAGGTCCCATTTATTTAGTGACAATCTTAGTGTGTGAGTTATGGGTGTTCTATTCAGGAAATTGTCTCCTGTGCCAATGCCTTCATAGCTGTTTCCCACTTTCTCTTCTATTCTATTTAGTGTATATTGTGTTGTATTGAGCTTTTTCATCCCCTTGGACATTAGTTTTGCGCAGAGTGATAAATATGGTTTTATTTGCATTTTTCTACATGCAGACATCCAGTTAGAACAGAACTATTTGTTCAAGATTATCTTTCTTTTCAATGTTATGGTTGCCTTCTTCATATGAAAAATATCAAAAAGTCCAGTGGAGTGTGGGTTTACTACTGAGTCTTCAATTTTATTCCATTGATCAGCCGGTCTTTTTCTATACAATGGCATATAGTGTTTATTACTATTATTGTATCGTAGAGCTTTAAGTTATTTCTAATTATACCTCAAGAAATTCTTTTATTTTACAATATTTTTTAGCTAAAGTGGTTCTTTTTCCATATGAAGCTGACTATTGCCCTCTCAATTTCTGTAAAAATATTACATACAAATTTTTAAAATTATATTTAATCTGTGTTATTACATTCCAGATTTTATCCCCTTCCTAGTCCGCCCTCTAACTGTTCCCCATATTATACCTCCTTCCCACACCGTGTGTCTAAGAGGATGTCTCTACCTGCCCCCAACCACCAGACCTCTCAGCCCCCTGGGACTTCCATTCTCTTCAGGGTTAGGTGCATTGCACTCAGCCTGTATATTGCTTTCAGTAGGATGGATATTCTCACTATGTTAATGCTATGTATCCATGAGCAGGAAAGATCTTTCAATCTTTAGTTATCTTCTTTAATTTCTTTCTTCAGAGACTTGAAGTTCCTGTTATATTCGTCTTTCAATTGTGTGGTTAGAGATTCACCAAGAGGTTTTAAATTATTTGTGGCTATTTTGAATTGAATTATCTCCATAACTTTTTTCACACCTCATTTACTCTTTTTATAAAGGAGGTTTACTGACACCCTTTTAGTTAAATTTGTATCCAGTCACTTTTCTGAAGGTATTTATCAGCTATAGGAGTTCTGTGGTAAGATTTTTGAGGTCACTTATCAATACTATCATATCATCTTCAAGAATAGATACTTTGATTTTTTTCCTTTTCAATCCACTTGACCTCTTTTAGTTGTCCTTTGATCTAGCCAAGAATTCTAGTAATATATTGAAGAGATATAGAGAGAGTGGGCAGCCTTGTCTTGTATCTAATTTTAGTTGAATTGTTTTAAGTTTTCCTCCACTTAATTTGGTGTTGGCTACTGGCCTACTGTATATTGCCATTTTGTTTAAGATATAAGCCTTTTATCCCTGATCTCTCCAATACTTTTAACATGATGGAGTGTTGGATTTTGTCAAAGGCTTTTTCATCATCTATTGAGATAATCATGTGGGGTTTTCCTTTGATATAATTTATAAAGTCTATTATATTGAAAGATTTTTGTATATTGAATGAATTTGATATACCTGGCATGTAGCCTACTTGATCTCTGTGTGTTCTTGGATTCAGTTTGCTAGCATTTTTGCATCAATGTTCACAAGAGAGATTGATAATGTTCTCTTTCTTTGTTGATTCTTTCTTTGTGGTTCAGGATTCAGATTGACTGTTGCCTCCTAGAATGAGTGTGGCAGCATTCCTTCTGTTTCTATCTTGTGAAATAGTTTGAGGAGTAATGGCATTGATTCTTATTTGAAATTCTTCTAGACTTCTCTACTGAAACCATCTGGACATAGGGTTTTTATTATTTCTTTCTTTATTTATTATCATGAGATTTAATGGCTGCTTCTTTCTCTTTAGAAGGTATAGGATGATTTCAATAGCTTTCCTAATCTTGATTTAACTTTGGTAAGTAGTATCTGTTTAGAGAAATATCCACTTCATGTAGATTATCTAATTTTATATGGTCCAGCCTTTTGACGTAAGACCTTTGAATTTTCTCCATGTCAGATGTTATAACTTACTATTCATTTTTATAATATATTTTTATTTTCTATATTCTTGTTTATATTCCAAATGATTTTCCTTTTCCCGGTTCCACCCTCCCCATATGTCCTATAAACCTTCTTGTCTCCACCCATTCTCCAATCACCTCTCTCCTTTTCCTCTGTTCTGATACTCCCCTCCAATGCTAGATCAAGCCTTTCCAGGATCAGGGCCCTCTCCTTACTTCTTCATGGGAGTCATTTGTTATGCTAATTGTGCCTTCGGTATTCAGAGGTTCTGGGGTAATTAATGTTTACTTATCAGAGATTGCATTCCATGTGTATTCTTTTGTGATTGGGTTACCTCATTTAGGATGATATTTTCCAGATCTAAACATTTGCCTAAAAATTTCGTGAATTCGTTGTTGTTAATTGCTGAGTGGTATCCCATTGTGTAAAATATACCACATTTTCTGTATCCATTCTTCCATTGAGGGACATCTGGGTTCTTTCCAGCTTCTGGCTATTATAAATAAGTCTGCTATGAACATAATGGAGCATGTGTCTTTATTGCATGCCGGGGAATCTTTTGGGTATTTGCCCAGGAGAGGTATAGCAGGGTCCTCCAGAAGTGTCATGTCCATTTTTCTGAAGAACTGCCAGACTGATTTCCAAAGTGGTAGTACCATCTTACAACCCCACCAGCAGTGGAGGAGTGTTCCTCTTTCTTCACATCTTCACCAGCACCTGCTGTCTCCTGAGTTTTTAATCTTAGCCATTCTGACTGGTGTGAGGTGAAATCTCAGGGTTGTTTTGATTTGCATTTCTCTAATGACTAATAATGTTGAGCATTTCTTAAGGTCCTTCTCGGCCATCCGAATTTCTTCAGGTGTAAATTCTTTGTTTAGATCTGTACCCCATTTTTAATAGGGTTATTTGGTTCCCTGGGGTCTAACATCTTGAATTCTTTGTATATATTGGATATTAGCTCTCTATCAGATGTAGAGTTGGTGAAAATCTTTTCCCAATTTGTTGGTTGTCATTTTGCCCTTTTGACGGTGTCCTTTGCCTTACAGAAACTTTGTAATTTTATGAGGTACCATTTGTCAATCTTAGAGCATAAGCTATTGGTGTTCTGTTCAGGAATTTTTCCCCTGTGCCTATGTTCTCAAGGGTTTCCCCCAATTTCTTTTTTATTAGTTTCAGTGTGTCTGGTTTTACATGGAGGACCTTGATCCACTTGGAGTTGAACTTAGTACAAGGAGATAAGAATGGATCAATTAGCATTCTTCTGCATGCTGACCTGGAGTTGAACCAGCACCATTTGTTGAAAAGGCTATCTTTTTTTCCACTGAATGTTTTTCACTCCTTTGTCAAAGATCAAGTGACCATAGGTGTGTGGATTCATTTCTGGGTCTTCAATTCTATTCCATTGGTCCACTTGCCTGTCACTGTGCCAGTACCATGCAGTTTTTAACACTATTGCCCTGTAGTATTGTTTGAGGTCTGGGATACTGATTACACTAGAAGTTCTTTTAATGTTGAGAATAGTTTTAGCTATGCTGGGTTTTTTGTTATTCCAGATGAATTTGAGAATTGCTTTTTCTAACTCTGTGAAGAACTGAGTTGGGATTTTGATGGGGATTGCATTGAATCTGTAGATTGCTTTTAGCAAGATGGCCATTTTAACTATATCAATCCTGCCAATCCATGAGCATCGAAGATTTTTCCATTTTCTGAGGTCTTGTTCCATTGCCTTCTTCAGAGACCTGAAGTTCTTCTCGTATAGATCTTTCACTTGTTTGGTTAGAGTCACACCAAGATACTTTATATTGTTTGTGGCTATTGTGAAGGGTGTCATTTCCCTAACTTCCTTCTCAGCCTGCTTATCCTTTGAGTATAAGAAGGCAACTAATTTGCTTGAGTTGATTTTATAACTAGCCAATTTGCTGAAGTTGTTTATTAGCTGTAGGAGTTCTCTGGTGGAAGTTTTCGGGTCACTTAAGTAGACTATCATATCATCTGCAAATAGTGATAATTTGACTTCTTCCTTTTCAATTTGTATCCCTTTGACCTCCTTTTGTTGTCTAATTGCTCTAGCTAGAACTTCAAGTACTATATTGAAAAGATATGGAGAGAGAGGGCAGCCTTGCCTAATCCCTGATTTTAATGTGATTGCTTCAAGTTTCTTTCCTTTTAGTTTGATGCTGAAGGTCTCTGCAATTGCAGGTAGCAATGTAGACTACAAGATGAAGCACAGAAATGACAGGGCAGATCTCATAGCTTTTGGGTTTGCTGGGGCACCCAGGGGCAAGAGGCTAGGAGCTTGAGGATCTTACCTGCTGTCCTGCTGGTAGAAGGCATCCCTCGAGTGCAGAGGAGGCAGGGTAGAACTCAGAATTCACTGCTGCTTTGTTTGTAAAGATGGGGTAGCAGGTAGAAAATTCAGGTAGGTTGTCTCAACTCATTGGAGGTATGAAACAGAAGATGGCTGCTATGAACATAGTAGAGCATGTATCCTTATTACATGGTGGGGAATCCTCTGGGTATATGCCCAGGAGTGGTATAGCAGGATCTTCTGGAAGTGAGGTGCCCAGTTTTCGGAGGAACCGCCAGACTGATTTCCAGAGTGGTTGTACCAATTTGCAACCCCACCAGCAGTGGAGGAGTGTTCCTCTTTCTCCACATCCTCTCCAACACCTGCTGTCTCCTGAATTTTTAATCTTAGCCATTCTGACTGGTGTAAGGTGAAATCTCAGGGTTGTTTTGATTTGCATTTCCCTAATGGCTAATGAAGTTGAGCATTTTTTAAGATGCTTCTCCGCCATCCTAAGTTCTTCAGGTGAGAATTCCCTGTTTAACTCTGTACCCCATTTTTTAATAGGGTTGTTTGGTTTTCTGGAGTCTACCTGTTCATAGCAGCCCTATTTATAATTGCCAGATGCTGGAAAGAACCCAGGTATCCCTCAACAGAAGAATGCAAAAAATGTGGTATATCTACACAATGGAGTACTATTCAGCCATTAGAAACAATGAATTCATGAAATTCTTAGGCAAATGGGTGGAGCTAGAAAACATCATACTAAGTGAGGTAACCCAGACTCAAAAGGTGACTCTTGGTATGCACTCACTAATAAGTGGATATTAACCTAGAAAACTGGAATACCCCAAACATAATCCATACATCAAATGAGGTACAAGAAGAAAGGAGGAGTGGCCCCTTGTTCTAGAAAGACTCAGTGAAGAAGTATAGGGCAAAACCAGAACGGGGAAGTGGGAAGGGGTGGGTGGGAGGACAGGGGGAGAAAAGGGGGCTTATGGGACTTTCGGGGAGTGGGGGGCTAGAAAAGGGGAAATCATTTGAAATGTAAATAAAAAATATATCGAATAAAAAAAAAAAAGAAAGAAACAGAAGATGGAATCCAGAGGGGTCATGGAAGACATTCTGACTTCTGCGCTTGCAAGGGGACTCAACAGGCAGCTTCACTGTGGGTTGCTGTCTTTATTCAGGTGAGAGAAGGCACAAAATAAGATGAGAGGCTGTGACTGCACAGTGGAAAAGGAGGCTGTAACACATAATTCAGGCTAATGTCAAGAGATTCCATAATCTGAGCATCGAGCATGGTTCAGAAGCCATTGTTCTCATTCACAGCTCACCTTTAAGATCTGACCAGCAAGCTTGCCAAGCTGGAAGAAGAAAGTATGCCTAAGAGATCTTTTAAATTGCTCCTAGCTGTTAAAACAATACATACTGCTCTCAGTGACCATGACCTTCCAAACAACAAATGGTGTAAAGTCAAATAACTCAACCCAACTTTTGTGTGTTAGAGTTATAGAGACAGGTGAAACATCTTGGGGAAACAGAAGGGCCAATTTTTATAAAATAGTCTTTTATTATTTTTAAGTTTTCCAAGTACAAATGTTCGCACATGCCAGAAGCATGGGGATGATGATTCCCCTCCACTTTCATTTTCAGTGTCTATCAAATTAGGGTAAAATAAAGCCTTGCCTTTGTCTACAGGAACCACAATATCTGCTGGCTCAGCTGGTTCCTTATCTATAGAGACAGCTGCGCCCCCTGAGTTTGGGACAGGTGATAATGGGTAGTCCCCTCTGGAACTTGCTAACAATTCAAGTAAAGGCTATAGTTGTTGCACAGAACAGCAAAGCCAGCTCAGGATGGATACAACTGTTGGGAAGAACTGTGGAGGCAGCTCTTCTTCCAATTCCTTCTTCTATGACAGGATTCCTACTCATTCTTAGGTATGCTCATCCCAAACCTTGCCTGCTAAGATTTATTAAGATAAGTTCAGAACTTTCTTATGAAAGGTACTGAGTACTATTCAGAATATGTCAGCTGCCTATTCTCCAAGATCCCTTACAAAACCTTCAATTGACTTCACTTTTGCTACGTGCTAGTAGTACCCATTTTGTTTGGAGAAATTCACTCATTGACTCTTCGTGGCACAGAGCATTAGGGGTCCCTGTTCAGGTGACAGAGAAAGGAACAAGACGGAAGATGGGGGAGAGAGTGAGAGGTAACAGAGTCATATGGTGAATCCCAACAAATCAGACTCTGGAGACAAGTATTAGATTGCAGATCTGAGATTACTGGGCATTGGATAATTTTTAAGTCAACCCCAAGCTCCTAAATCCGCAGCCAATCATATCTTGCCACGCCATTCCCATGCCGCAATGACACCTCTGAAATGCGGGGGCATCATCATCTGTTAGTACTTCCATGAAGATGGGGAGAAGATGGGGGAAGCAGCCACCACCCTCTCCTCAGTTCCTTTTTGCTGTCTCACTGGTTTTCTGATAGCCATCATAGAACTAATGTTGTCTAGGACTTTTCGAGGAGCTGCAGGAGCTCTGGTAACCTACTCTCCACCCCATATTTTCTTGTACACTGCCCTCCACACTATAAGGTGTCTGAATGTGCTCTGATAAATCAAAGGTTCTGAAATGCAGCTGTTCATAAGTGATGCACATTTTGTAGAATCATACTTTATTTTAGTAAAAGCAACATTGTCAATAAGCAGAAAATTGTCTTTACTAGCCTAGCCCTCTGTGAGTCAGAATGTTCATGGGACACATCTTCCTATCAAATCTTCAAAATCGTTCCAAAATGCCAGGACTTCTATAGCTTCAAAACAATGAAATACTTGACAAAATGTTCATGAAGGAAGACTTGGACAGGATGTTGGAGTAGAAGAGAGAGGAAAAGAAAAGACAGAATTGTTATAAGACAATAGATTGAAGTGATATTAATGCAAAGTTATAGAATTTCAACTCTTGAAGATGGTTAAAAGTAAACATCCAATTTAATGTCTTCAGGATACATTCCAAAAGTCTTCAGTCTAGAAACTACAACCAAGTACTTATTCATCTCAGCATTTCTCTTAGGGGTTTTCACAATTGCCAACACTTTGCTATGGTAAGCAGCAATTTGCTAACTAACCACACATATCGGCACTATTTGATTTTTGAAAACTATGTGCATATTCATTGACCCATAAAACAGAAGTAGTATCAGTAAATGTTGCCTAAGATCATGGTAATATATTTAAAATACTGTGAGATTTGTAGCATGGTAAATAGTCAATATAAATTGCCCATTAGTCATATTGAGTGGTAGGATTGAACCTATGGCAGTGCCCACACCACTGAAACATACCTGCGGCCATTCATACAGAAGGAATAATTTACTTGAACAAATGTGTGTTTAGAAGGAAAGGGGACCTCAGAAAAGTTGGGAGTAGAAGTCAAATATTAGCATTTTCCTCTTATGTTGAAGGTAAAGTGTGATGGATTTTCTTCTGTAACATTTACACACCTCTTTAAAAGCTATCAAGTCACTGGAAGTTTAGTGAAATAGATCAGAATAGCAACCACTGTTTAATTCATGAAGCTGTATCTCAGAAGCAATTCCTTGTTGGCTGCTCAGGCTGTTAAGGAAAAGGTTGAAGTTATTCAGGCAGTCAGACACAAGGTTCTTTCGCTTTGAGATAAATGTTTGTTACTTAAGGGTATGTGGATATATACATTAGGTGGATGAAAGAAAAGCTTTCTCTTGCTAGTGAGGGTGCAGATGCTATGATCCAAATGCTACAATTTGTAGGTGAACATTTATCTCAACATTAATTCTGTAATCTCTTTTCCAGAAAAATTTCCCTGCTCTGTCTTTGAAAGAGTACTTTAATGAAATCTGTTCCAATTTGAATAGCTAACAACATTTCCTGTTCTGAAATGATTGTGTTGAATATGAAAATGCCCTTGCACATGCCCTGTAACTTATGAAAAACATGAGAACAACCATGTGATGGTGTTTCAGACCCAGGGACAGTTTTATTGTCCATCCAGCTTGGATCTACAAAACAACCTTTTCCCTTGCCTTTCTTCTTTATTATTCTGGATTCATAAGGTGTGTGTAATATCTTTTTTTTTATCTATAGGATAGACTTGAAAACCAAGACTATATATCCTGCCTACTTAAAAGTTTCAAGTTTCATCATTAATGTACCTACACTTTATTTTTTTAACTTCAGAAAACTTTGACTTGTATTTTTTTCTCCTGCGAATGTTTCCTGGCTCCGCCATTGATTCATTGATGGCTAGATCTCTCTCTCTCTCTCTCTCTCTCTCTCTCTCTCTCTCTCTCTCTCTCTCTCTCTCTCTCTCTCTCTCTTTCTCAGTGTGTGCATGTGTGTATGCATATTGCTGTGTACATGTGGGAGTATGTTTGTGTTTCTCATTAGCATAAAAAAGTTTAATGAATTCCTTCAAGTATAACTTAATGAGACAATTTCTTTCAAGTATGACTTAATGTGACAATTTCATCAACACACTCTGGTTAACATTCACATATTTATCCTCTGGCTGTTCTCAGTATTGATGAATGTTCTGCTCCAGGACTTCTGTGTGTGTGTGTGTGTCTGTGTGTGTCTGTGTGTGTGAGTGTCTGTGTGTGAGAGAGAGAGAGAGAGAGAGAAAGAGAGAGAGATTTCTCCTTATTGTGTTAACATGAAATCTATTTGTCTTTGAAAACCACACCCAAGCCTTGACCCTCACATCAAGAATCTATGCAGTCACCATAAACTGTTTTTTTGTACTATTATTTAGTTATTAAAATTTAACATCTAAAAATAACACAGTTTTACTATTATGGAGCACTATTATGTTTATAAGTTAGCTATTAGCAATAGAAATATCAGCTTTCCAAGGGAGACATTATATAGTATACTTTTGCATGATAGCTGGGAACTACCTTTATTGTCTGAGCTACTGGTCTCTGAAATTCAGTTGGTAAGATTTCAACTACCTTCCTTGTTGGAGCTGATTCTACAGATCAACATATATACTACATGAGAGAAGAACATTGTAAATTTCATATAAACGTTTAATGAAATTACTAATCTGTCACTGAGCAATAAGTGAATAATATACAGTAAAAAGAATGTAAGGAAAAGGTACACAGTAATCTTTCAACGTATTAATAAACAGAAGGGTATGAATTATTTTCACTCATAATTTTTTTTCAGAAATTTGAGACACTAAGATTTCCTTTCTTTAACTTGTACAGAGGCACTAATTAATTGTACTTAACTATATTTCATTTACAGAAGAAACCACTATGATTTGTGAAGCTGAGTGTGACACATTTTCATATCCAGAGAGTTTAATTCATCCAAATAATTCTTGTTCTTCGGAAAGATGCATTACGTAACTTTGCAAACAGGGTGACTTCACTATCTTTCCCCTCATATTCTCTTTATCAGAATGGATCACCCCTACCCAGCTGAGTCTTAAAATTCAGCTTAACAATTATCTGTGACTGTCCTTTTCAATGCTGGGTTATTTCCCCTGTATTGAGTTTCTGCACATTCTGGTGACTTGTGTTATTAAAGCAGTCACACTTTTACTGTACCTTCTATTCTTCACTCAACCATTTCCTTCATTGGCTTCCTAAGTTCCAAAAAATAGAAAGTCTGTGGGTTTTTGAATGAAAATATCCTTCATTGATACAGGTATTCAAATGACCCAGTCTATCATGGACTTTGGAAAGCTTTACATATTTCAGATTTTTTTGAATAAAGTTACGTGCTAGGAGCAGGCTTTAAGTGATGAAAATTTATGATACTTCCAGATTTATTGCTCTCTACCTTTGAAGATGTGCATTCTCAGTTTCCATTTTGCCACTATGTCTTCTGTTTGCCACCATGCCTCTCTAGTATATCGAACTCTTACTTTCTGAATTCATAAGTCAAGATTAAAACCATGTCCCATAAATAATCTTTGGTCATAGCAGTCTATCACACCAACAGAATATTTTTTCCATCACAGTCATATTTAGCAGAAGAAATATCTTTGAGTTCTAGCCAACACAGCATTATTGAAAGGTTGTATGGAGCATTGCCTTGCGCAACCATAGATTTCAATTTTATTTCTCCAGCATTGCAAATGTGGATATTGATTGGGTATCAGGTTCTCTGATGGAGATGGATGAAAAGAGACAGTAAGGGCCAAATGGGTTTCAAGTTTCCTAGAAAACAGCAAAGCAGAGTCTAAATATGCACCATTGATACTATTTGGAATGGACTTTGAAAAATGATTTCAGTAGTAGTTAAGGGAAAGTTTTACATGTTGGGTGCCTTGAGTATCTGACATATCAAATGCAGTTCTGCCCTTTGACAGCTCACAGAAAAACAATCTGCTTGGGAGTCGCCAAAACACTGTAAACAGGGAAATTTGACACTTAAACAAAAATAAATTAACAAAGATTAAAGACTGTCTCCACAACAAGATGTGACTTCCATAAAGGGAATAGATATCCTAGAGAGATTGTCTCCATTATAGTATTTCTGCTGCTTTTCTATGTGAAAGCACACTCTATAGCTATAACAGTATTAACATTAATTTGAGAGAGAAAATATACTCTCTCAAAGTTATAGAGACACAGTGCATGATACATGTGTCAGCAATGCAAGAGGATATAATGATTCTCACTGTGTATATACCAAGTAAAATAGCAGCAACATTCATGAATTAGACACTGCCATAACCACAGGGAAATGACTATATATGCACACTGCTGTTAATGTTGGAGACTTGACTACCTCTCTTATGAGGAGGACAAGACTTGCAGGTAGAAAACAGTGACATCTTGGTTGATCTCAAAAGTGCTGCCAGGCAGGCCCTGCATCCAAGCAGCCATGGTGGATAGTTTCTTCCAACTACAGCAGAATTCTCAGGTGGCAGTAACAGCAAGAGATATTACACTGTGTGCCAATTCACAGTTTTACAGATAACAATAGAAATCACAGAATATCTGCCTTAGTCTCTATGGACATTAACACAGAAATCAGTTCTAGAAAGATAAACAGAAAGTCTGAAATTGCTGGAGAGTCACCAAAACATTGTATATAACAAATTGGTCAAAGTAGACCCCTGGGAGAATTTTTAACCATTTTGATATAAATCTGGTAGGAGGAAACCAAAAATTGCCATCTTTTTGGATTTACTTTATAAATACATAGGTTAGGCTGGGAAAGGAGATTATAGTGCTTAGGATACAAAAGTACTGAATAAATTTATTTCATTGCTCCTCATTTATTTTCATCTTCAGCTATCCCATCAAATTTTATCTTTTAATTTTAGTGTTTCCCCAATACCTGGCAAGCATCTAACACTGCTCCAGTTCATTTAAATGTCATTAGAAAGAAATTGCCAGCCTGTCTACCCTCAGGGATATTTTTTGTAAACAATACAAAAATAAGGCAATTTATTCTTAGGGAAGAAGGATTAGTGATTCACAGTGTGAAGCTCCTTGAAAGGAGAAGAGACAGAGTTAAAGAATATCAATTCTTTCCTTTTCTTTTTATAAGTTACTTTATATCCCCATTGAAACTTTTCCATCCTCCTCTCCCCCAAGTCCTCTCTGTCATCTTCAGCTTCCATCCATCCTTCTTTATCTGTTCAGTATCTGTTGATTCTGTATGTTTTCTTGCAGTGGCCTTGACCTCTCTGGCTCTTTCAATACCATCCCTCATTCATAGGATACTCCAAGCTCTGCCTCATGTTTGGCTGTGGGTCTCTACATATGTTTACATCAGTTCCTGTGTAAAACCTCTAAATGACAGTCATGCTAAGTACCTATCTGCACATATAGCAGAATATCATTAATATTGACCATGGTGGACTCTCTTTTGTCCCATGGGTTTAATGCTAGACAAGTCATTGGTTGGTCATTCCTTATAACCATCTTTATACTGTCCTCTGAGATACTCTGGCAGAGCTGACCAATAAAGATGGTGATTGCCTCAGCCAATCATCAGACTGAACCCAGAAACCACAACGGAGGAGTTAGGGGAAGAACTGATGGAGCTGAAGGGGTTTGTAACTTCATAGGAAGAATAACAATATCAACCAACCAGAACACCCAGAGCTCCCAAGGACTAAATCATCAACCAAAGAGTAAACATGGAGGGATCCATGGCTCCAGCTGCATATGTAGCAGAGGATGGCCTTATCTGACATCAATAAGAGGAGGCCTTTTGTCCTGTGGAGGCTTCATGCCCCAGCATGGGGGAATGCTAGGACAGTGAGGGGGGAGTGGATGGGTTGGTGGGGGAGCTACCTCATAGAAGCAGGGGAAGGGCTAGGGGGTTTGTGAAGGGGAATCCAGGAGAGGGTTTAACATTTGGAATGTAAATAAATACAATAACCAATAAAAATAAAAAGAAGAGTGTTTCCCTTGCTCTACAGGCTCAACACCATGTGCTGTCACTTGAGTTCTTAATTTTGGTCATTCTGAAAGGTGTAAGATGGAATCTCAGGGTCATTTTGTTTTGCATTTCCCTGATGACCAAGGATTTTGAAGATCTTAAAAATTAATATTTAACTTATTCACATCCCAAATGTTGCTCCCCTCCTGGTCCCTACCTCCCAGAGTCCTTCATTCCATCAAGCCTCCCTTCACCTCTGAGAGCATGACCCCCCCCCCCCCAGGCATCCTTCTCTTCTCTGGGGCATCAAGTATCTACAGGATTAGGACCATTCTTTCCCACGGGGACAAGACAAAGCAGTCAGTCCTCTGTTACATATGTCCCAGGGGTTTCAGGTCAGCCCATGTGTGCTCTTTGGTTGGTGGATTAGTCTCTGGGAGTTCCCTGGGATCCAGGTTAGTAGATACTACTGGTCTTCCTACAGGGTTGACACCCCTTAGGTTTCTTCAATCCTTTTGATAACTCTTCCATAGGTGTTCTTGACTTCAGTCCAATGATTGGCTGTAAGTGTCTGCAGCTGCCTCAGTCAATGGCGGGTAAAGGTTCGCAAGAGGGCAGCCATGCTAGACTTCTGTCTGTAAATACATCAGTAATAGTGTCAGCATTTAATCCCCACTAATGGGATGGATCCCAAGCTTGGCCAATCATTGGTCAGCCATTACTTTTGTCTCTACTACATTTTTGTCCCTGAATTTATTTTAAACAGGAAAAATTCTGGGTCATAAATTTGAAGGTGGGTTGGTGTCTCCATTCCTCCATTGGGGGCCCAGTCTAGCTATTGGTAATGAGCTCTTCAGGTTCCATCTCCTCACTGTTTGGCATTTTAGATAGCATCACTCACACTGAATTCTGGGCAACTCTCAAAATGTTAGATCTCTGGGAATATCTCAAGACTCCCCCTAGTCCCTACACCAACCCCTGCCAGCAGCATATTTCCATTCATCTCTTGGCACCCTGGCCTTCTCTCCTGTCTCCTCCTATATCTGACCGTGTTCCCTCTTCTCTCTTCACCCCTAACTCAATTCCCTCCCTTCCATTTACTCCCATGATTAAGTGGGACTGAAGCATCCATTGAGCTGGGATTCTTTTCTTTCTTCAACTATTGTTTTAGGTTTGCTCTGTTGATAGTGTTTCAGATTTACTGGATGTTTCATGTCAGGAACATTTTAGATTTAAGATTTTTTTTTTACCTGTGTATTTATTTCTTCTATTGTATTATCTGTACCTTGGACTTTCTCTTCCATGTCCTGTATTCTGTTGGTGATGCTTCATCTGTAGTTTCTGTTCTTTTATCTAGCTTTTGCATCTCTAGAATTTGTATTTTCTCTATTACTTCTATTTCATTTCTTTATCCTATTTCACTCTATTTTCCTTAAGGAATTTCTTAATTTCCTCTTTAAAGACCTCTATCATCTTGATAAGATTAGATTGAAGTTCATTTACTTGTGCTTAGCCTGTGTTAGGACAACCAGGGCTTGCTGTACTACTATAGCTGGGTTTTGGGACTGCCTGTCACCCTTGCGGTCGTTGGTTATATTTTTATTGTTTGTTACTTTTTAAGTTTATTTGCTTTTCTATTTGCTTTTTATTGGATAAATTCTTATTTATATTTCAAATGTAAAATACCCGAAATCCCTCTATCCCATGCTCCCTCCCCTTGCTTCTATGAGGTTGCTTCTTCACCTACTCACCCACTTCCTCTCCCCTCCCTAGCATTCCACTACACTAGGGCATTGAGGCTTCTCAGGACCAAGAGCCACATCCTCCATTGATGCCAGACAAGGACATCCTTTGCTACATAAGCAGCTGGATCCATGGGTCCCTCCATGTGTTGGGTGTTAATAATGTCAGGAGTGGCCTTTTTCATGGCACAGGATTGCAGTTGGGCTAGTCATTGTTTGGACTCTGCACATCTTATAGGTAGTATAAAATGGGTCTAAGGTTTTGTGGCTGTGTTTGTGCCTCAGCCCCTCCTTTTCTTGGAAGTCTTTTCTAATTGGGAAGATGGCTGTTTCAGGTCCCATATCCCCCATTTCTGAGTCATAGCTAGAGTCAATATCATAGATTTCTTGGAGTTGCCATTGTGCAAGCTTTCTAGCTTGTCCCAGAGATATTCCTCTGAACCAATTGTCTCTCCTAATATTTTCTCTTGTCCTCCACTCAACTTGTACCTCCCGTTCCCATCCCCAACCTCTCCCACAAAGTTCCCTCCTGTCATTCAAATTTTTACATGAAGTAAAGACTCCAAGAAATTAGATTGAAAATTATAAATGACTTTTCAATTCACAGGAATCTATAGAAACAATCATAAGAAAATGTTCAATCATTTTTAATATTTAGAATACATTTTTGTCTAGTTTAATTTGATATAGAGCTGCCATGAGTATAAAATAATCCTGGCAAAGTGAATGTTGTAGAAGACTCTCATGTGGGAGAATGCATGACCACAGATGTGAGCACATTCTGGTAGGAACATTCCTGAAGGTTAGGTTATTCCTAATAAAACATATTATAGTAGAAGTTACCCTGAGGCTTGAGACTTGAAGCGAGTTGGCAAGGTTGAGAGTTGTGAAATGAGTAGATGGTAAACAGGGTCTATTTTCCCTAAGTACCAAGTCCCCCTTTACAGATTATCTCCCAAATTCAAAGCAGTAATATTTCTGCCCGTAACAGATATCCTTCTTTTGGTTAGACATAGTTTTCTTACTGTTTCAGTTAATATTAAATGTTTTCAGTGACTGTTGGTTTGCCTCCCTTACTACTTCCAGAAGTATGTGTTTATTCCAGAGGATACCTTTTTTACAGAAGGAATAAAATGTGTTTTCATATAGTGTAGCACAAGGGCAACTCATACCCCAGGAAATATATGACAACTGTGACTTTCATGTGTTTTCACTTGTACTTTACTCTCAGGGGAAGCACACTTTCAAAGATGCTCAAATAGAAAATGGAAGTACTCAGAATTGCCAAAAGTCACTTTTAATATATATTGTTTAACAAACGAAGGGAATATTCTAGAAATTAGATACAAATGTAAATAATAAATTGCAATATATTAATAAAGTATAATTCTTACCATATATGTGCTAGAAAATAAATTTGCTTCTAATATTTATTTATTTTAATATTTTATGAAATTGCTTTTAGCATTTCAATAATACAAATAATGCAAAGGTTCAAAGCAGATCAAATGGAATGAGATTCAGGCTTAAAGGAGCTTCACTTATTTATGCAGCACAAAAATAAATATTTTAATAGTGTTTCTCTAAAATGTTAAAAGAAAAATAAGACACAACTAATCATCTATTTCTATTAATATGTCTGACCATAAAAGACACAGACATCTTTGATGTGCAAAATTTACTCTTCACAAAAGGTATACTCAGACAGCAAGCAAAAACATTATATGGAGTCTGACTTTAAGTAATCATATTGAGAAAATTTTATATGAATATTACAAACAATAAAGTTTGTTTTGGGTCCTGGTTACATTTTCTTATGGTTCATTTGCAACTATTTACAGATAAAATGTGTTAAGTACACCTGTGAGAAGATTGTTTATCACTGGTTTTTTGTTGGAAACTAGCAAGAAAAATAAGTCATTAATGATAAGTGTAAAGTAAGAATTTTCAAACATTTAATGAATTTCCTAGCATGACTGCTTTCCTAGACTCACCATCAAAAGCACTATTTTCTCTTTACATTTTAAACATTTTGGAAAACAACAACAACAACAACAACAACAACAACAACAAAACCCCTAAAGCACTCCCTAATTCTTGCTCAACATCTGCTTGACTACCCTCCAGCATCCCACTAGCAAGCATACACAAGCAATCTGTGAATTTTAAGTCTTCACAAAAATCACATCAGGAAGGTTTCATTATGTTCACAGGTAAGAAGTTTACTAAGGAGGATTTTTAGTAGATCTAATCATCTTCACAGTATTGTCACTAACACTGACAAATACAATCATATTACTTTATTTCTTATATATTTTTAACTACTTAGAGATTATAGATTTCAAAATATTAAAAATGCATTAAGACCTTTATAGACTTTCATAGCTATCCATTAGCTGAGAGATAAATTTAGTTATTTTTTGTTTTAAATTTAAACCTCTCACATATATACTAAACAGTTTCCCCTTCTCTCCTCACCCCAATTTCTCCCTATACCTCCTCTCTTCCCTAGATCCATTCCTCTTCTATTTGCCTTCAGAAAAGGGCAGGGCAGGCCTCCCTAAGGTCAGCCAAACATGTCATGTTAAGTTGCAAGAAGACTAGTCACATTCTTTCCTATTAAAGCTGGTCAAGGCAACCCCATAGGAGAAATGTGGTCCACAAAGCAGACCAAAATGCCAGAGATAGGCCCTGCTTCCACTGTCAGGTGTCCAAAAGAACATCAAACCAAACAACCATAACACATATGCAGAAGACATAGGTCAGACTCAGACAGAATCATTGAGTCTGTCTGAGATTCTACGAACCCTGGTTAGTTGATTCTGTGGACCGTTTTCTTGTAGGGTCCTTGACTTCTCTGATTCCTACAGTCCTGCCTCATCTTCTTCCACTGTTTTCCCACAGCTCAGCCTAATATTTGGATGTTGGATGTTTATTTTTTTTCTTTTTATTTATTTTTCTGGTCATGTTTGATTGTATCCAATATCTCTGAGTGATCTACCTTCTCATTTCTGGTCTTTCAGGCAGTGTCAGGCATGGGCTTTCTCATATAGCACTTTTCTCTCATGCTAATTGGTTGGCAACTCCCACATATTCTGCCTTTATCCTAGCATATCTCACAAGGACAAATTACAGATGGAAAGTTTTGTGCCTAGGTTGGTATCCCAATCTCTCCACTAGAAGCCTGGCCTCAGTATAGATGACCAGTACAGGTTATGTGTCCCCCATAAATAGGAGTTTTTGCTGGAGTTACTCTCATGGCTTTCTGGGAGTTTCCACTAAACTAGGCTTCTAGCTCATCCTTGAAATGCTCCCGATTTCTAATTTTCTTTTCTTTCCCAGTACTCCTCCCTCGACCTTCCTTCACTTCATCCCTCCAGTTCCTATCTTTTCACATTTTCCCTTCACCAGTCATGTCTATTCTATTTCCCTTTCCATGAAGATTAATGCAAACCCTGAGCCATTCTTGTTATTTGGCTTCTCTGGGTCTTTGATATGTAGCAAAGTTATCCTTTACTTTATAATTAATAACTACTTACAAGTAAGTATATATCATGTTTATTTTTTCCAAGTCTGAGTTACTTCACTCCAGATGACTTTATTTTTGTTCTGATCATTTGCCTGAAAACTTCATGATGTCACTTTTTAAGAGTTAAGTTGTTAAAATTGTATTGTATAATAAATTGTAAAATAAAAATTAATTGTGTATATAAATGCACAACATTTTCTTTTCGACTCTTCAGTTGAGGGAGATCTAAATGGTTGCCAGTTTCAGCTGCTATGAATAAAGCTGTTGTCAACATAATTGAACAAGCGTTCTTAATCCAAATCATGGGTCTTCTAGGTATATGCCACACAGTGGTATAGCTGCAGCTTGAGCGAGATAGATTTCAAGTCTTCTGAGGAACCACCATAATGATTTCCAGTGTGGCTGTACAAGTTTATACTCCCAAAAGCAATGAAAGCATGGTCCCACTCTTCCATATCCTTGGCAGTGTTTCTTCTGTTTCTGTTTTATGTAATAGATTGAGGTGTATTGATGTTAGTTCTTTGAAAGTCTGGAAAATTCTGCAATAAAATAATCTGGCCCTGAACTTTTTTTTAATTGAATATATTTTATTTATTTACATTTCAAAAGTTATTTCCTTTCCCAGTTCCCCTCTGCAAACCCCCTATTCTATCCCCCTCCCCCTGCTGCTGTGAAGGTTCTCCCACACCTACCCACTCACTCCCACCTCACCACCCTGATATTCCCCTATACTGGAGCATTGAGTATTCACAGGACCAAGGGCTTTTCTTCCCATTGATGCCAAATAAGGCCATCCTCTGCTAAATATGCAGCTCAAGTTGTGGTTTCCTCCATGTGTACACTATGGTTGGTGGTTTAGTCCCTGGACTATTTTTTTTTTTTTGAGTTGGAAGCATTCTAATGACTGCATCTACAAACAATCTTTGTCTTATTTTCTTTGTTTCTAACGGATTGATTTCTGTCCTGGGTTTGCTTATTTGCTGCCTTCTGCTCCTGTTTGGTGTGCTTTCTTTTTCCTCCTCCTGTTCCTCTTCCTCCTCCTCCTCCTTTTCTTTAGTTGCTGTCGTAGAACTTTCAGGTGTACTTTTAAATTCCTGTTATGAGAAATCCTGTTACTAATATCTTTTTTAGTTTATTTGTTTTGTATTTTGTTTGCTTTTTAATTTTTTATTTTGTTTATATACATTTCAAATTTTATTCTCTTTTTAGTTTCCTTACTGACAACCCACCATCCTACTCCCTCCCCCTGCCTCCAAGATGGTACCCCCCCACATCCACATGTTCACATCTGCCCCACTGCTTAGCATTCCCCTATGCTGGGGGCATCAAACATACACAGGACCAAGGCCCTCCCCTCCTTTTGATGCCAGACAAGGCCATCTTCTGCTACATATGCAGCAAAAGCCATGGGTCCCTCCATTTGTATTCTTCGGTTGGTGGTTTAGTCCCTGAGATCTCTAGGGGTCTGGATGGTTGATATTGTTATTCTTCCTATGGGGTCTCACACCCCTTCAGCTCTTTCATTCCTTGCCTTACCTCCTCCATTGGGCTTCCTATGCTCAATCCTATGACTAATTGCAAGCATTTGCATGTGTATTGGTCAGGATTTGGCAGACCTTCTCAGGCTCCTGTCAGCAAGCACTTCTTGGCATTAGCCATAGTGTCTAGGTTTGGTGTCTGCAGATGGAATGGATTCCCAAGTGTGGCAATCTCTGTATGGCCTTTCCTTCTGTCTCTGTTCCACTCTTTGTCCCTGTATATCCTTAGACAGGAGCAATTGTGGATTAAAATTTTGAAAAGGGTGAGTGGCCCCATCCCTCAACTGAGTGCCATGCCTTTTCCCTGGATATGGTCTCTAGAGGTTCTCTTTCCCCTTTATTGGGCATTTCAGTTAATGTCATACCTGTTGGGTTCTGGGAACCTCTTGCTTTCTTTGCATATGTGACTCAGTATTAGCTAACCCCAGTTCCCCATCCCCCATTGCTACATACCTTTGTTCTTTTCTGACCCTCTGTACATCTCCTCTGTCTCCTCCCAAACCTGATCCTGCCCCTGTTTTCCTCTTCTCCTCCTTTCTTCCTCCCAAATCTCAGCCACCCTCTACCTCCCATGATTATTTTGTTTACCCTTCCAGGTAGGACTGAGGCATCCACACTTTAGCCTTCCTTCTTTTTGACCTTCATATGGTTTGTGAGTTGTATCAGTGAGTATATACCATGTGTATTCTTTTATGCTTGTGTTATCTTACCCAGGATGATATTTTTTAGCTCTTTCCATTTGCTGGCAAATTTTATGAAGTCATTGTTTTTAATGGCTGAGTAGTACGCTATTGTGTAAATGTACCACATTTTCTGTATTCATTCCTCTGTTGAGGGACATGTGGGTTGTTTCCAGCTTCTGGCTACTATAAATAAGGCTGCTATGAATATAGTGGAGTATATGTCCTTGTTATCAAAAGCACTTAGTACTATGAATTTTCCTCTTAGCACTGGCTTCATTGTTTCCCATAAATTTTGATATGTTGTACTCTAATTTTCATTGAATACTGGAAAGTCTTTCATTTTTTTTCTTTCTTTTTTTTTCCGCTGACCCAGAGATCATAGAGAGCTTTTCACTTTCCGTGATTTTATAGGGTTTCTGGTGTTCCTTCTGCTATTGCTGTTCATCCTTATTTCATGGTGGTCTGGTAAGATACAAGGAATATTTCAATTTTCTTGCATCTGTTGATGCTTGCTTTGCAACTAACTATATGTTAATTTTGGAAAAGGATCTTTGAGGTTCTCGAAAGAAGATTCATTCTTCTGTGTTTGGGTGCAATATTCTATTAATGTCTGCTAGGCCTACTTAATTTATTTTTGTTTTATTATTTCTCTGTTTAATTTTTGTCTGAATAACCTGGTGGTTAGTGAGAGTGGAATATTGAAGTCTCCCACTATTAATGGGTGGGATTTTTGTGTGATTCAAGTTCAACCAATGCTTCTTTTACAAATGTTGTACACTTGTGCATGGGGCATAGATGTTTATAATTGTAATATCATCATGACAGATTTTTCATCTGATGTGTATGAAGTGTCTTTCTGTGCCTTTTCTGACCAACTTTGGTTAAAAGTCTATTTTATTAGATATTAGAATGGCTACTCTAGCTTACTTCTTGGGTCTGTTTGCTTGGAAAACTTTTTTCTAGCCCTTTGCTCTAAAGTAATGTCTATATTTATAACTGAGCTATGTTTATTTATTGTATGCAGAAGATTAATGAAACCTGTTTTCACATACATTGTGTTAATCTGTGACCTTTTATTGGGGAATCTTGCCCACTGATTTGGAAAGATATTAATGAGCAGAGATTATTATTTAATGTTAATTTGTATTTGCATTGTTAGTGTTTTTGTCATTCCCTTGATTTTGCTCATATTGGATTACTTATTTCCTCTGTTTTCTTTGATGTACTTATTCTCCTTGAGTTGAGTTATTTTTTCTAGTATTCAATAGAGATGTATTTGTGGATAAATATTTGAATTTGGATTTGTCTTTAAACATCTTATTTTCTCCAACTATAGTGATTGAGAGTTTTGCTGAGTATCATAGTCTAGGTTGGCATTTGTGGATATTTGGAAGTTGCAAGATTTCTGTTCAGGCCTTTCTAGCTTTTAGAATCTCTGTTGAGAAGTCAGATCCAATTCTGGTAGGCCTTTTTCGGATGTGCCCTAATGTTTTCCTTGTTGCTTTTAATATTCTTTCTTTGTTCTGCAGATTTTGTTTTTTAATTATTATGTAGAGGGAGGATTTTCTTTTCTGGTTCAGTCTAATTGGTGTTCTATAAGTTTCTTGTATGTTTATAGGCATATCTTTCTTTAAGTTGGGAAAGTTTTCTTCTATGACTTTTTTGAGAATATATCCTGGGCCTTGGATTTGGGATGCTTCAGTTTCTTCTATTCCCATTTTTATTAGGTTAGGTCTTTTCATCTTATCACAGACTTACTGGATGTTTTATTTCAGGAAATTTTTATATTTACCATTTCTTTGACTTATGTATCAATTTCTTCCATTGTATCTTTTATATCTGAGATTATCTCTTCCATCTCATATAGTCTGTTGGTCATACTTGCATCTATTTTTCCTGTTCTTTTCCCTAGGTTATCAGTCTCCAGGATTCACAAAATTTGTTTCTTTTATTGCTTCTATTTCCATTTTCAAGCCTTACACAATTTTATTTATTTTCTTCTCCTGATAATTGTGTTTTCTTGTATATTTTTAAGGGATTTGTTTCCTCTTAAAAGAACTCTATCTCTTTGATTGTCCTTTCCTTCATTTATTTAAATAATTTTTAGGCCTCTATCATCTTTATAAGATTGTGTTTAAGATCATGTTCTCATGTTTCAATTGTGTTAGACTATCCAGGGCATGCTATAGAAGAGTTGCTATGCTCTTTTAAGATGTCACATTTCCCTGGTTTTTGTTGATTGTGTTCTTTTGAATACCTTTAGCTTTCCAGATGGCCTCCATCCCTGGAGTTTCCTGTTATAATTGGTATCAGGAGGGTGTTTAACATTGATTGTCCTGGTGTGGCATGGCTATGATTCTGATGTGTAGGTATCCTTGGGTTTTATGGTTCAAAGTCTGAAGGTCTGTATGGTTCAGGAGTCACAGATCTGATGTTAGTGACTAGAGAGGTGGAGAAGTATGGATTTCCACCTGCACTAACAGGCTGCTCAGGGCAGATTGGTATACCCAGAGGACTCAATGAGTAGGGTAGATGGATGGGGAAAGGTAAGCTTACCTGGACCAGCAGGTCGGATGAAGTCAGAAGGAGAGGTGGGGTAAGGGATAGAGATCCCTCTCAGATAGCAGGATGTTCAGGGCAGCTCTGCTTGCTTCAGAGGACTTAGCAAGCAGCAATTAATTACTTTTAGTTATATATTTTTGTATATCTGGGAATGTGAGTATAGGTACTCAAGGAGGCAAGAAGAGGCAATAGATTCCCTGGGGCTGGAGATAAAGACACCTTAGCTTCTGATGTGTGTACTAGGACCTAAAGTTCAATTCTCTGGAAGAACAGAAAAACCTATTAACCATGGATACACTAGTCCTGTTCTGAGTAAATACTTAAAAGTGGAAATTGTTGCCATTCCTTACTGCACCTGTTACTCCAGATCAAAATTGTCACAGATATTAATGCATAGCTGATATTAAATGAATACTTGTTGTTTTATAGGAGCATCATAATGCCCATTGCAGCTGATATGCTACAATTTTACTGAGTCATTTCTTTGAGTGAGGTTTATGTACTTTCTGAAGAATCTCTATTAGATTAACAAGTCCAGGTTAAAACATTCAAATGTGTGCAATGGGGAGTTAATAAGCCTACAATATTTTTCTTTGTTCCCTGAAATTTGATACTGAAATTATTATATTAATATCATCACCCCTCTACATATAACAGTAGTTGTCAAACTTCCTAATTCTGTGACCTTTAATACACTTCCTCATATTCTGATGATCCCCAACCATAAAATTATTTTTGTTGCTACTTTTTAACCACAAATTTTCTACTCTTATGAACCATAATGTAAATTTCTGATACGTAAGGTATCCGATATACCCAGAAAAGGTCACTTAACTCCCAAGAGGTTGCTGCCTACTGGATAAGAACTGTTGATCTATAAACTGCTTCTTTTTCCAAACTTGATGGGTAATTTCTGGTAAATTCTTTCTAAGATAAAGACTATGTTTTTGTTTGTTCTTTTGTTCCAGAAAAATTTATTTACCATTATTTTTTGCAGTCTTTCTCTAGTGTGCTCTATATCTAATATTTATGTATTTTTATATTTATATGTGCATGTCAGAGAATCATTTTGTAGAAAACAAGTAGGTTTTGCTTCTTGGTTATTATTCTTGTCCACCAAGCTCTGTTATCCTGTGAAGTGGGACGGATGAGTTTAAGGGAAGGTTCTATTCTCTTGTTACCTAAGAATCTCTTCTTCTATACCACCCTGAGACCGTGTTGCTATATGCTTGAGGAAATCTTGGTGTAAATGGAATCTGACTTCTGACCCTTGACCTCCCTATATTTTCGCTATCATTCTGTAGCTGTGGGATAACTTCCTATATGATGTTTCAATCTACTTTCTTTACCTTCCCCCTCCAAGTATCATTTTAAATTCAGAACATCAAGTTTTTGTTCTTTAATGCTGCCGCCAAAATCTCCCTTGGTCTCCCCTCTTATACAATTTTTCATTACATTTTCCCCAAGACTATATATTTTCAAACAACCTGTCTAAGTCCTTCACTTTTTTCTTGTGTTTTGTGTGTACCCCTGTGGATTTCTTCCTTTGTTATTCTGTCTTTCTATAAAACATTTTCGGTTCAAGATTCACTTTTGTTTATTTACAACATTTTGTGTTGCAATTATTTATTAAGATGCTGGATAATTTTTGTGTTCTATTTAATATAAATGATTTGCATTAAAGTCAGCTTTGGATTTTCTATTAAAATATATTCACAATAGTTAATTACCGGCCAATTTTGTACACGTAATTTTAATTATTATATGAGGCCAATGTTTCCTATAACATTTGTGGGTCGGTATTATTTTGGTTGCAAAGATCCACTGCTTTAATCTAACTAAATTTTTACTGGAGCCCAATTCTTCAGCATTCACATGCTTTTTAATCTCTCAAGTATTTTATAACTTAGAGAATATGATTATACTTTCATATTTTACTTCAGTATAGATTTCTGAATCTTATGCTCAGTTTGAGATATTTGCCCTTTCTCAAATTGGAATAATAAAACAATAAAGGCATAGGTCTACTTCAGAAATGATTTTTGGAAAAGAAAAAGTTAAAAAGGTATCATTTTAATTGCATGTAAAAATAATCTATGATCTGGAGAGTGCAGAGTAGACAAAAGAGAGTGTCCTAAGAAGTGTACTAAGACTGTTTTCCTAAAATGAAAAGAAGTACTCTGAGATGCAGATGAAGGTAGATATTTTGGAATTTAAGGCAAAAGTGGCCTACATAGGACTTTCAATTTTTCCAGGCTTCCATAGTAAGTCTTTGTTTCAAAAACAAACTAAAACAGAAGAAAAGGAGAAATTCAAGTATTATAGATGTTCAGAGTGTATTAACTATCTCATTTAGTAGTCACAGCTGTTTACACTGCAGCTAATATTACCACTACCAGTAATAAAGAAATGAGGCACAGGCTACACAAATAGGAAAGGTCAGAACTAAGGCTACACACACAAGATTCTTCATTCTAAAGCCATGACTTCACACATCTTCCCTATACTGATTCTTCATTCTGTTGTAAGATGAAGGGCACTGTAGGCAGATTTCACATCTTCAATACTCGATATGATTTGAGGAATTAAAAGTATGTCCCCAAAATGTTTGTATTTGGGATAGAGACAGAGTTCAAGGTTCAGATATTTCAGTATAGTCATGGAATAAAGACTAGCAGGAAATGAAAGGATCTGATGACATCCTCCCAAAAAGATGCTGGAGAGTATGGCTTCTGCTCACTGTAAATCAGGGTCTGAGGATTAAGGCAAGAACTGAATGGAAACATGGTAACAAAGAAGAGTGGGTACAATGTGAGGGCACAGTGTTTTCTATGGCTCAGGAAGCCTGATGAATCTCCTAGTGTGTAATAGAAGCATCCCAACAGTGTTAGACCCACAGGCAGAGCACATAGAAAGTGGCTTTCGAATCAGAGTTTCCATGGCTCTGAGGATTATGGATCAGTTTTTCACTCATAGCAAGTGTGTCAGAAATGAATCCATTCTCAGAGACCTCTCTGACAGAAGTGTACAGATATGTGAACTACATGATATTCAGATCTACTTTCTAGGTATGATCAAACACTAAATGCCTTTAGGTCAAGGTATAATGTGAAGATACCATTCACTGATGTGATATACAGGCAGAGTTATGCAGGGCCCTATGGGTTGGTAAAAAATAAACTTAGAGAGGAAATGGATAATTGATGAGGAAGGCCAGTTGAATAGTTTATTTTGTAAGCCACTCTCCTTTTTCACAATTCTCGGTCAGCATGACTATGAGAATTATATATTTTATACATCTATAGCCAGAGTATCTACTGTATAAATGTACATGGATGTTTCATGTTATCCAGTACTCTATATGATAACAAATAATCATAATGTTAAGTTGTGCTGAATTCCACCTTTGTTTGGAAGAGGGTCCTGAGGAAGGGGTATTGAGGAACAGTAGAAAAGCGACTCAGAATCTGTGGTGCATACAAGCTGACAGCTCTGTATTCTGTTCAAGGGAGTTCTCTACATGAAACAGTTCTCTGCTAGAGATAAAACTCTCTTGCTTACTAAAGCCCAGTATTTTATATTGTATAATCTACTTCCTTAGGAATTGTGTATTTGTTCAATTCTTTACCCCAGGGTCCCTTTTGATTATCCCAGGAATCAGCATTTTATGACCTTAGTCCCTAGACTCTAAAGACAGAGATATATTGCTGAAATTACTGAGGTCTGCTACTTATTGGGCTAGAGTATAGCTCCATTGCCCTATTACATTATTACCAGTTTTCGGTTTTCCACCTCCTTGACTGCCTAAGCTTGGCTGTCTTGGAACTTACTCTGTAGACAAATCTTGAACTCAGAGATCTTCATGGCTCTGTTTCCTGAATGCTGGGATTAAAGGTATGTACCACCAAGCCTGAGCCCATCTTCACCTATAGCCTATTCTCTTTCAGGGTGGCCCTGAACTCAAAAATCTGTTTACTTTTATCTTCTGGGATTAAAAGTGTGTACCATCATGCCTGGGCATAATATTTTCATGACTACTGTTCCTTAAAACCTGGTTCAAAACCTGTGTTTTTCAGGAACATGATTTGGATCACAAATGTACTGCATTTCTACAGCACAGTTAATTCCAGATTAAAAGTCCAAACTATTCCTTGTTTGACTACAAACACAAACAAACCAAACTGGGTAGTGTCTTACCCTAAGATCACCACTCTCTAATTCGCTTTATCCACTTCCTTAATATCTTTCTGATGAAACCAATTTATTTTTACAGCTACGTTTGTTCTTATAAATTCATAAAGCCCCTCATGCAGTTCATTTTACATCTTTGTATTTTGAATAGTTCAGAAATCCTGTAAAAAACAGTTCTCACAATAATTTATGTAGTCTTATATATATTACAATATATATAAAAGAATATATATATGTATATATATATATAAAATTTGAAAACTGATCTCAGTTAAGCAAGAATAGTTTATTGAATACATACCCCAAGACTTATCAAGACCACTAAAAGAATTCACAAGCACAATTTTGTGGTACCTCTCTGTTCTGAAAGCAGCCTTTTTATAGGGAAAAAAGGGTTCAAATGTTTAAAGAGTAAGGAAGGGAGCAGAACAACAATTTTTGCTAACTAGACATAGCATTATCAGTTTACCTTTAAGCTGACCAGTCCTAATTGAGGTAGCAGGGATAGTGGAGAGAATTAGCAGGGGAATTTCAGAGAATTGAGATAATGGTGCATGAGTATTACAACCATAGGGATATGACCTTTTCAGAGAATTTTTCAGTGTCAACTATGGATAATTACTTCTGGGAAGTGGAACTAGTGAACTTGGATTTAATTTCACCTTATGAGCAAAATGAAGACTAAATACAAATAGCTACAATTATTTTAAAGGGAGTGGGTCTCTACAGTAATACATTTCTCAAAATTAAACACTGAGCAATTGTTCTCTCTTATATTATTCTCCTACCACTGATTCCTCAATAGTCAGCTGAATCTCTGTTCCTCATTCTTAAAAATCTGTTTGCATTTCAGTTTCCCTTGTCAACACCTCTGGTTCCCTACTTCATGCTTGACTGATGAAATTATCAAAACTTTATAACTTACATCTTATCTGAATGTGCATCCACACTTTTTCTCAAGGAATTGCCATACTGACACTTCTCAAATATGAAAGGACACTGAACCTTTAAAGAAACACTCCAGTGCCTTTATCTTCCTTTCCAACCTGGGTCAGCATAACTATTAAAATGTTCAAGTTATGGTGGTTACTGTGCCTACTGAAATTTATTTTATGTTCCTCAAGTTAGTTCTATTTGTTTGTCTGGGTTGATCCCTTCACACAGGACTGAGATTTCCTTCTTTGGGAACTTTCATGGAGAGTTTATTCTGTCCAGAATAACACTTCCTCTCTCCATAGATGACTGTTCCCTCATATGCAGTGAGTTCATCCTGGCCTCAACTGAGGCACTCCAAATATCTGCTTCAGGATTAAACACTCTGTCTTCCTTTTTTGCTTTATCTTCTACCTTATCTTCTTTTACTTCTTGAGAAGTTTAAAGGGTCAGACAATGTAAAATGGCAGACATGCCCAGATATGTACCTTCAAGAAATCTCATCTTTGAAAGGACGTCATACAGTGTATGTATGCAGTTTAAGACGGTTGTAGTTCCATTTGGCTATGGGATTTGGCTACCAGAATCATAAGAGTGTTAGATCATAAAGTTAAATGGCATTATCAGCCCATGACCAGATTTTATTTGTTTTTATTATTTAATTCATGGGACACTAGAGTTTAAACTACATGAGACCAGGTTTATGGTCTGTTTTGATAATAAACAGAAATAAATTCATCGATTACTTTAAAACAGTTTTTTTTGCATAATGAAAGACTATCCATTTTATATTAAAAACTAAACTATAACTCTGAAATACATAATTCTGATTTTAAGAAACTGTGTTACTGAGTCATTTCTGTCATGATATTGGATTCAGAGGAAAAATTTAGGTATGTCATATAAGTAGCTTGAAAATTATAATAGTCAATATTGGTTTTCATTAATTTTAAATAATACAGATGACATTTCCTCACATTGCTGACTGGTTTTCCATATATATTTATAATAATTTATAAATATAATAAATCAAGCCTTTATAACTGAAAATAAATGATTAACAATTAGTATAGCTTTTTTTAAAGTTCTAAATTGGCCACATACGTGTTTTTGATTTGCTTCATTTTTTGAGTGTGAGCATCTATTATACTATACACAGCTTAGGGGAGAAAATCTCTGGACTTTGCTGCACCATTAAAGCATTATAAGAAGGGGCTAGTGGAAGATCTTTGTATAGAAAATCATATAGATTCCAAAAGGAAAAGTCCTTGGCATCTGAAACCAGTTTAAAAACATTGATATAACATCTTTGACCATCAGTTACTTTAAACCTTTTAAAAGTGAGTTTTCAACGAACAAAGAAAACTATTTGTTGAACAAAACTCTCCATTTTTTCTTCTCATGAAATTTTAAAACAGAAAAGAGGAGGGAAAAGATTGCAGTACTACCTTTGTTAATAGAAGAATAAGGGTGCCGTGCCCTTGAATGTTAGAAGAGGCACCAGATTCCCCTAGAGTAGAACTACCTGAGTAATGGAGACTGAACTCAGTTTTGTTACATCTATAAGCCTGTTTAGCCATTAAAGTTATCTACATAAGTTTACCCTCAAGGTATAAGCTGTGTGAAATTGTATGTAAGGTTCTCTTATGACATTTACAGTCCTTTTCCTTAGAACCTCATTATATTCCTACTCATGACTCCCACAGAATGTTCTGTCTACCTGACCCATAGAATACAACTACTCAGAACTGATACTATCAAACCTCCAAGTCCAATAGAAGCCAGCTCATGAACATTTGAGGTTCCTCACAATGTATAAAGCATGCAGCACTAATTTCTCAAGATCTCCTCAAGGAAGTCAGCCTCCCGTCACTCACAGTAGTGTGTGGGCTGAAAAGATAATCTTTTCTCTCAGTTTCAATCACTTCCTAAAGGCACTGCTTGCTTTTGAATCCTTGCCTCAGGGATACCTCTGGGGACAACAAGCTCAGACATCCACTATGAAAACTTCTGTGGTTCTTGCTCTGTTTTTCAATGACCCAGATGTCTCTCTCTCTAGTTACTTATGACAGCTGCAGTTTCCTCTACTTCAAGTTATTTCCACTGTGCTTCTGTCCTCCACACATACTGTTAACATAATAAAACTTGCTGATTTTCTTTCCTATCTTTTTATTCCTGGGTCCTTTTAAGTTCCGTAAAATTAAAAATTGTATTGGCTGAAGTTAAATAGAAATAGACCTATTTTATCCAGCAGTAATAGGAAGAAGTCTGGGTTCACCTCTGTAAAGTGTAGGGCAAGCTCGTGGTGAAGCATTGGATGCCCATGGGACCTGGAGAAGCACATTCAACTACTCATGAGTGGGGACATATTTTTATTTGTTAATATTTCTTCATATTATAATTAGTTCATACTTATATTCTTATTGTTGCCCACCAATTTATGCTCTTTCTCTCTTCAAAAACTTAAAGTTAAATCTCTATATTTTATGGATATACTTCACAGATAATTCTACAGAATATTCTTTACTTTGTAATGAACACAGTCAGTATAAGATTTGTATATGTTTCAAAGATGTAGAGAGAGAATTCTCAGCTGTAACTTTCCTAATGTTCTTTACTAGAGAAGCAGCATGCAATTTTGTTTAAGATGAATAGCATATTAAAGAAAACATTGTAGTTAATACATTTTGGCCAGCTGATGTGGTGAATACCTTTAACCTCAACAAATGGGAGGCATAGGCAGGCAAGGTTTTGGAGCAGTCTATAGAATGAGTTACAGAATATCCAAGGCTATATAAGGATAAGCATTCTTCAGGAAGATTGACAGAGACAACTAACAAGAACATTTGGGGGCTCACAGAGACCAAATAACTAACCAAAACATATACACCGGGAGACCTAGCCCTCCCCACATATGTAGCAGATGTGTAGCTTGGTCTTCATGAGCATCACCCAGCAAGAAAAACAGAGACTGTCCCTGAAACTGTTGCCTGCCTGTGAACTCTCTCTCTATATATATATTTTTGGTTTGGCTCATTATCTGGTATCATTTGACATGCCTAATTCTGAAGAGACTTGATGTAACAGGTTTGGAGGATACCCAGGTATGGCATCCATCTTCTAAGAGGAGAAGGGGATTGGGGGATAGGGAAGGAACTTGTGAGGGGGCAGACTGGAAGGGGCAACAAGGGGAATGTAAAGTGAATAAATAAATACAGTAATGGAAAAATAAAATATAACAAAGAATGAGGGAGGGAAGAAGAGAGAGAGACTGTATAAAATGGTTTTAGTCTACATATAAAAATAGTAAAAACAATTATGTGTGATCATATCTCTCTATATCACACACACAACACACACACATACACACGCGCGTGCACACACACACACACACACATACACACTCACACACACACATACAGTAGTGATGTTAAAATGGACTTACCACACCACACGGTATAAATTGAGGTCTCTGAAAAGTATCACTTTCCCTCTTAATCACTCCATGTTTACAGTATCACTGCTTAAGCTGTGGAATTTTCATGGTTCAGATGTTCCTGTCAGAATTCAAATATGCTATTGCCTAGGAATTATAAACTCACTAGTGAGTTTGTGATGCCCTGGCTTTGAGCCCAAAAACTTTCAAACAAAAAGATTTAAAAATCTGGATTTTTAACATGGAAACACAACTATTCATAAATTGTGGGAATTGTTCTTGTCTGTCTTCTGTCTACAGATTATTTGAGGGTGTTTAATCACAAGTCTATGCTTCTGGCTGTTTTCCAAATCTGATTTCTTCAGTCTAGGAAACATGCATTATAAAGAAAATTCCCATAGGTTGTTCTTAGACCACATTTCAAAACATTAGGGAAAGAGTTCAGTGTTTGAATATATGTTTAATATATGTGAAATCTTGTTTCCCAGCCTTGAGGTTCTCTCTCTCTCTCTCTCTCTCTCTCTCTCTCTCTCTCTCTCTCTCTCTCTCTCCCTCCCTCCCTCCTCTCTCTCTTTCACACACACACACACACACACACACACACACACACTACAAATCATGAACTCCCACAAAGTCTAGTTACACTTCAGGTGGGTTATAAACTTCTTAAAAGTAAGTAAAAAGTTGAAGGTATATTATCTATGAATCTATTTCAGAAGTTGTATATTACTTTTAATCACTGTAAATGATTCATTGACTTGAAAAAGGAACATAATCATTTGCCAAGTTATATTCCATCAAGGAATGCTATAATAGAATTGAAAGAATAAGGGATGGGAAAACAAGAATCTTCCCCCATTGTGCAGAGGCAGAAAGGATCTTTTAGTACCCATGTTTGTATGTGCCAGCTGAGAAATGAAGTACCACAATTAAGTACAAAACCTTCACACTAGGGAATTTGAAAAATAAATAAATAAAATAAACTTTGAAGAAAGTGTTTCCCATTTTCTTCTTCTGTTGTGGTACAAAATAGTGTCATAACTGAGAGATTGTTTTCTGCCATTTTGATCTTTTGACCTGTGACATCTGTCTGCCAGGTTGTTCAACATGGGTGGTTTTCCACACACCATTTTCCTGACTTGTAAATACTCATGGATTCTCTTCCAAGTACTATGAAAAATATGTTTAATGGATTGCATAATCATTATCCAACAGCATGTAATTTTAAGTTCTTTAGAGACCTATCCCCAAATAGAGTCACATGCATCTTTTGACATGAAACTTTGAGTTCACAGCTCATGTTTCTGATCTTAAATTGAAACTAACAGCATACTCTCAAGTGAAACTAACAACATATAACAAATACTACTAACAGTTATATAGGAGTGGAAGGTTTCGATAGGAATGAGTGAAATAGGGAAACATGTAGCCTTTGAGAACAGACAGTGACCTTGCTAATGTAGAGATTCAACTCATTGCTTAGTCATCTTTTACTAAGAAATCACAGTTATAAAATATGCCTGCCCATTTGCCTCCATATGGTAAGCTTAATTTGACTCTACAGGCATGTATCTGCTTTTGAGATGTGAACTAGAGAGAAGTACTTCGATAAAAATAACTGTGGCATATCAGTTAAGCATCTGACAAAACAAAATAAAACCTATCTAGCTTAGTAATCGTAAGAGTCTGGTCAGAAAATGTAATGTAGGAAGATCTACATAGCCTCGTATGTGAATAAATGCATGCCACAGAGTTGGTAATTATCTTTAGGATATATATTGAAAATATGACTATATTCACAGAGTAAATTCAATTAAAAATGCTAATGAGAGTACATATATTCATGACTGGTTCAAGGAAGAAATAAAATTTAGAATGGGAATATTATGGTAGGACAATAACACACAAATATAAACTTATATATGTATATATATACATATATATGCACATACATATATATATATACACCTATACATGCATATATATATATATATGTGTGTGTGTGTGTGTGTGTGTGTGTGTGTGTGTGTGTGTTTGAAACACACAGTATGTAAAGAGTTTATAAACTCTTTAAATCTAATGTGTATCATACCTTTCTATATACTGTGTAGTTCCACAGCAGGACCAAGTATTCTCTGAGTTTCTTGAAGTAAGAATAAGATTAAGAACCTGCACACTAATCTACCCAAAGCATGTGATATGTTTAATGGAAACAGAAGCTTGCTATACATACTTCTTCAGCATGTAAAAATTGGTGATCCAGAGCTTGCAGCATCCATCCTAACAGGAGCCACTCTGCCTTTCTCCTTGTCTGACAGTCGCTCTACAGCATTATCATCAAGGCCATCACTGTCAAGGTGATGAGAAGAGACCAAGACTTGGGTAAGGACAGTAGAAGATGTCCGGGGAAGCTTGACAGTAAATGTCCTAGGCAGAGAAAGTTTCAGAGGCCCTGCTATAAGGTCCCAGTGATTCTTGCAAGGAGGCCACTTTGCATTGTGTGAATGAAGAGGATCTCATATTATCCCATTAGAAATAATAAATAAACCATGTTGCAGGAATAAAATATAAGAAGTAAGACAAAGTAAGACATTATAAAACAAAAGAAACACAACAGCAGTATTTACAAAAATAGCAACAAAACACCAAAAGAAAATAAACAGAGAAGAAAACAGCCTCTGGGGTTGTGAGGTTTTGAACCATTTATCAAGTAGCCTGTTCAATTGGCTTCTTTATGTCTTCCACATTGGTTACCACATTAACTAAACTTTATTAAGCATGTCCAATGAAGCCTTGTCTACTGCTATTCAGCCAAAAATCTTTTCAAAGTGCCCATGTTCATCTATAAGGTAGTTTCAGACTTGGTTCATTTTGTTCTCTCTCCCATTCTCACATGATCTCGCCCACTAATTATTATAAAATCATTCCTCTATCTGGTATTTTCATATGAATTCTAACTCTCAGACATGATGTTCAGCCTTTCATGATGGTTTCTTCCTAAGTCTAATCTTTATAATACATTTATCAATGAGATTCAATTTTGTGGGTGAGGGACAGTTTTCTTAAGAATAAAAGATCTACTGATTTAATTTCCATCTGATTCTATAGTCACTGTGGGAAGGCAATCAAGATGAGGTATTTAAACTCTGTGAAGTGGCATAGTATTTGATTTTGCGAAAACTCATTGATTCTTATGTAAACATTTACAAGTGAGTTGCCATCATCATTTTACAGTCTCTCTGCAATTGTGTGAAACTAAAAACATTCATTTTATAAAAGCATTGTGACCAAGTGTGCTAATACACATGCAGCTCTCTGGCTAGTCTGATACATTGCCTATGAACAGTGAGAGGCATGAGATCTAAAGTTGACAGCAGTGATGTTATAGCTGAAGACTTGTTGTTTATTATAACACACTATTTGTAGAAATAGAACAGCCTTTTTTTTTCTTTGAGTAATGCTTCTATTCTTTATTGAAAGCATTTGTCTCAAACTCAAAGACCATAACCAATTCATACTAAGTAGTTGCCTTGGCACAAATGGATCTGCCTTTTTTGTCTATTCTGTCTGCCTGCTGTCCTTGTTTCTACCTCTCCAAATACAGCATTGTGTCATTCACTAAAGACAGAGATATATGTTTTTGTTGTTTCTTGGTTGTTGTTTGGTTTTTGTTTGTTTTGTTTGATTGCTTGGTTTTTAGCATAGTCACTAGTTTTGGAGGACACTGCTTCATTTGATGTCTCCTCTCAGGGATTTGTAAAGAGCGTAAAGGATGCATTTAGGCTCCCCCTGTTCACAAGAGTGATTTTAAACACAGAATGATCCCTTCTTATTACCTGAGGCCTCCACACTGTCTCCATATACTTTCTTCTTCTATGGTTGATCTCAGTATGGGTAATACATTGAGATATACTATGCCTACACTGTAGTTGTAACAGTACTTTCAAGCTTTCACAACCACAGTTATTCAGATATTGTAAGTGTGTGTGTGTGTGTGTGTGTGTGTGTATGTGTGTATGTGTGTGTGTGTGTGTGTGTTTCCATGGTAGAGAGTCCCAAGGACAGTGTTCTATATTTTATTTATTTACTTACTTACTTTTAGTACAGTCTTTTTATTACTGCAAAAAATTCTTCTCTCATACAATACTCCATAGAACAGTTTCCTCTTGTTTCATTCCTCTCCTATGTCTTCTTTCCTCCAGACCTACTCTCTATTTATTTCTCTTTTAAAAACGAATATGCCTCCAAGAGATAAAAGTCAAAGAGGAAAAACAAGATGCAGTAGGACAAAGAAAGTCTTCATTATGAGACTATACATGAACCTAATAAGAGTCAAAATAGAGTTCCCATAATAAACTTCAGTGTCAGAGATACATTGGCACCCACTGTTAGGAGTCCCACCAAAACATAAAGCTAACAGACATTGCACATACAGTAAAGACCTTTTCCAGACCCATGTAGGCCTGAGCTTGTGACCTTAGCCTCTGTGAGGCCATGTCAGGCCTGCTTAATTGTTTCAGTGGGCCACAGTGTGTGGTGTCCACTCTGACTCCTACCATCTTTTCTTGCCCTCTTCCACAGTGTTCCCAGATCTCCTAGATGAATAACCAAGTGAAGAACCCCAATTCACACTGACTTTCCTGTTGTCTGGCTGTGGGCCTCAGCACCTGCTCTTACCTGCTGCTGGAGGAAGCTTTTCTGTAAACTACTAGACTTATTCAAATAAACAATATACCAACATTGGAGAGATTCACCCTTCTTTCAGATAACACATATAGTTGATATCAAACTAGAGATAAGGTTTTTACCTTACCTGATATTAATATTTAAAAAAAATTAAATTAAAAATACTGTTATGTAATTCTTTTTAATTCTACATTTTTCCAAAGAACTTTTTTTGCATTTTACCAGATATTTTATTTATTTACATTTCAAACATTATCCCCTTTCCCCTCCTAAAAGTGTTTCTACCCCAAACCCCCCCAATCCTATTGCACTTCCATCTGCTCATTAACCCACACACTTCCACTTCCCTCTCCTGGCATTGCCCTACACTGGGGCAATGAGCCTTCACAAGGCTAAGGGCCTCTCCTCTCATTGATGTCTGTCTGACAAAGGCCATCCTTGGCTACACATGTGGCTGGAGCCATGGGTCCTACCATGTGTACTCTTTCATTGGTGATTAAGTCCCTGGGAACTCTAGGGGTACTGGTTGGTTCATATTGCTGTCACTCCTATGGGGCTACAAACCCCTTAGGCTCCTTGGGTCCTTTCTCGAGCCCCTTCATTGGGGACTCTGTGCTCAGTTCAATGGTTGGATGAGCACACCCCCCTCTTTATTTGTCAGGCACTGGCTGGGCCTCTCAGGAGACAGCTATATCAGGTTCCTGTCAGCAAGCACTTGTTGGAATCCATAATAGCATCAGGGTTTGGTGACTGTTTATGGAATGGATCCCCATGGGGCAGTTTCTGGATGGCCTTTCCTTCAGTCTCTGCTCCATGCTTTGTCTCTGTATTTTCTCCCATGGGTATTTTGCTGCTCCTTCTTCAAAAGAACATTATTAACAGCTTGCTAGCAGAAAAGCATTGGTCAGTAGAATTGGCTATTTCTATCATGATATGAACTTTGTGGTATGAATGAAAAGATCATTGATTTTTTGTATTAGCAACATGAAAATAAAGTTGTCATATATAAGATGCTATATAATTAAATCTGAATAGCTGTGGATAGGCATATGGTTTTGTATATAAAAGTAAGTAAAGGACTGTGTCTATGGATGGGGAGAAAGGAAGATATAATTTTAAATTTAATTATAACTTGTAGGAAAAGTTGACTACTATCAAAACTCAAAAATTCCTTGCAATACCATCTTTGTTTCTGGAAAAATTGCCATGATCCAAAAAATGAAGAAAGGCCACAAATACTTGTAAGTATAAATAACACGATAATATATGTGATGCTGGAGGTGGTAGGAGCTGGGTAGGGGAAGTTATAAACTTGCTGAGCCATTATGGAAACCCATGTAGGAATCCCTTGATGTCTAAATACAATTACCATACAGCCCAGCTATACCAATTTTGGTAACCAATGAGAGAATAAAAAGCAATATCCTCTACGGTTTTATATTTTTGCTCCAGCCCATTCCACAATAATGAATTTGTAGAATCAGTCTTGATGCCACATAAAGAAAATGAGGGCTACATATATGATTGAATGTTATTCTTCTAAAAATAACAAGAGAATTCTCTCATACACACAAAAATCAATAGGAATGCAGATAATCACGTTAGATAAAATAAACCAAACACATCAAGACAAATATATTTTTCCTTATATATAGGATTTCTTTGTTTTCTTAATACACAAAAATAGTAAGAAACAATACTGGACAAAAAAGTGGACCATTATAGGCACCACAAAACAAGCAATAAGCATTAATATGATTATGATAATCCTTCCTGCATGATAGATAGCAATATTAAGAATGTTATTTTAAACAATGAACATAAGCTAGAAGCTAATAAAAATGAAGTGCACTGTAAGAATTGTTATAGAGGATTGGTTTTGGTTGATGCTCCTCCACAGGACCCATGTTTCCTTCTCCACACGCATGGTAGGGACACATTCCCACCTGTGGCTCCAGCACCAGTGTGGCCTGTGCTCACGTGGAGACATTCTTACACATAAATAAAAATAACTCTTTGAAAAAAAGATTTGTTCCAGGAAATTAACTCTTCATTAGTTGCTCACTCAGTGAAGTCAATCTATTTCACAGTATTTCTAAATTTAAATCATAATTGGCTATCGAATCCCCTGGAGCTAGAATTATAGGAGATTTTGAGCTGCCTTGTGAGTGCCAAGAACTAGGTTTACCAGAGCACTTAATGCTTTTAACCTAACAGCTGAGTCTACAGCCCTCTATCTCCAATCTTTAAATTTGTTTGTGTGTTTGTTTGTTTAGGTTCTATGTTTCTCCCTCAATTATTTGCATTTTGTTTTTTATTTCTATTTGTTTTGCCACTTATTGAGGAAAATCTTTTGAATACTCAACGAAGTAATATTCACATTTATGACTACATTTTCAACAGCTAGTTGACATCAGCAGCATACATCAGTAGTCCTGATCTATACATTTATACATCTATAATGTCAACTTTAAATTGTACATATGCAAAAGAGTTTTTAAATGTTTTGGCATCCTACTCTTATTACAGCTGTGTGAGATGGAACTGGCTGCTAAACAGAAAAATTAAACTTGGAGAACCTATAATCTGACAGATCTCACTCCTGGCTGTAGCTAGACACAATTCACATATCAAATCATTCCCAAGAAGGAAGGGGAGGGCCCTGCTCCTGGAAAGGCTTGATGCAGCATTGTAGGGTATTACCAGGACAGAGAAGTGGGAGGGGTAAATTGGGGAACAGATAGAGGGAAGAGGGCTTATGGAACTTATGGGGGGGGTAACTGGGAAAGGGAAAATCATTTGGAATGTAAACAAAGAATATAGAATGTAATAATAATAATAATAATAATGAGAAGAAGAAGAAGAAGAAGAAGAAGAAGAAGAAGAAGAAGAAGAAGAAGAAGAAGAAGAAGAAGAAGAAGAAGAAGAAGAAGAAGAAGAAGAAGAAGAAAACCATGTGGAAACTTGCATCTGTTCATTAGCTGCCACTCTTTTTTTTTCTATATTCTTTTTTTACATTACAAATACTTTCCCCTTTCCCAGGTCCCCCCTCACCATAAGTCTCATAAGCCCTCTTCCCTCTGCCCATTCTGCAATCACCACACTCCCATTTCTCTGTCCTGGTACTCCCCTACAATTCTGGATCAAGCCTTTCCAGGACCAGGGACTTCTCCTTCTTTCTTGGGAATCATTTGATATGTTAATTGGGTCTTGAGAATTCAGAGCTTCTAGGCTAAGTAATATCCACTTATCAGTGACTTCATTCCATGTGTATTCTTTTGTGATTGGTTCGCCTCACTTAGGATGTTATTTTCCAGTTCCAACAATTTGCCTAAAAATTTCATGAATTCATTGTTTTTAATTGCTGAGCAGTATTTCATTGTGTAAATATACCACATTTTCTGTATTCATTCCTCCATTGAGGGACACCTAGGTTCTTTCCAGCTTCTGGCTATTATAAATAGTACTGCTATGAACATAGTGGAGCATGTGTCCTTATTGCATGCTGGGGAATCCTCTGGGTATATGCCCAGGAGTGGTATATCAGGGTCCTCTGGAAATGTCATGCCCAGTTTTCTGAGGAACCACCAGAATTATTTCCAGAGTGATTGTACCATCTTGCAATCCCACCAGCAGTGAAAGAGTGTTCCTCTTTCTCCACATCCTCACCAACACCTGCTGTCTCCTGAGTTTTTAATCTTAGCCATTCTGACTGGTGTGAGGTGAAACCTCAGGGTTGTTTTGATTTGCCTTTCCCTAATGATTAATGATGTTGAACATTTCTTAAGGTGCTTCTCATCCACTTGAAATTCTTCAGGTGAAAATTCTTTGTTTAGCTCTGTACTCCATTCTTTAATAGGGTTATTTTGCTCTCTGAAAGTGCCAGAAATGAACCCACACACCTATGGTTACTTGATGTTTGACAAAGGAGCTAAAACCATCCAGTGGAAAAAAGATAGCCTTTTCAACAAATAGTGCTGGTTCAACTGGAGGTCAGCATGCAGAAGAATGCGAATTGATCCATCCTTGTCTCCTTGTACTAAGCTCAACTCCAATGGATCAAGGACCTCCACACAAAACCAGACACACTGAAACTAATAGAAAAGTAACTGGGGAAGACCCTTGAGGACATGGGCACAGGGGAAAAGTTCCTGAACAGAACACCAATAGCTTTTGCTCTAAGATCAAGAATTGACAAATGGAACCTCATAAAATTACAAAGCTTCTGTAAGGTAAAAGACACTGTCAAAAGGACAAAACAGCAACCAACAAATTGGGAAAAGATCTTCACCAACCCTACATCCAGCAGAGGGCTAATAATAGCTGCCACTCTTTTAGCATCAAATTATCTGGACATATCCTCTCCTTAAACAAAATTGTGTGGTAATTTTCAAACTTTAGTTTCCTCAGTAAAACTGATATGAGTGAAGAATAATAAACTACATTGGAACAATATAGCCTGATCTTCATGACTCTTGACTGTGCAGTTCCAATATTAAATATTACAGACATTTGTCCCCATTAATCTCATAGGATGTGGTTCCTTGGACAGCTTTGACACAGTGACTATAACCTTTCCTGTTATCTAAAAATAGTTAATGACCTGAATTCCAATTATGCTGATGCAATGGGCACCTGGAGACCCATTCCTTCCAGGAGTCCTGGCCTTGACTTCAGAAGCTAAACCAGAATGTTCTGTCATTTTTCTAATGTGGCTGACTTTGTCACCTGAATATAAGTTTTAATTTTTGAAACAGAAAAATTCATTCTGTGTTTGGCCTGCTGAAGAAAGTGATGAGCAATACGAACTAAGTGTTTTGATAATAAAGCATCTCTGTTTCTAGTAGAATTTCAAGGAAATGCCAACTATGAAGCAGTTTGTATCCATGCTGTGAGTATCTACTTTCATACTTTTGTAATTAATTTTTTCACTTGTTAGAGGTTTTTTTTTATAAAATGTTACATCTTGTATAATCAGAGACTAATTTTGGAGAGAGAGAGACAGAGACAGAGAGACAGACAGAGACAGAGAGACAGAGAGAGACAGAGTAATGAGGGAGGGAGGAAAAGGAACAGAAAGAAGGAAGAAGAGAAGTTGACTGTGATTTGGTCCCCTGACCCTCTCTCTCTGAGAGGAAGCCACTGGTAACCCAAAGGCTTCCTAACACGTTGTACCTTGTGAAAGTTCTACCATTTTCCAAAATCACTAGCCTGTAAGAAGCTTCTAACACACAGGTTTCTATTCTATCCAGGGTACAAAGGTGTGAAACTGAAACACTCAACAGGCTCAATTTTGGAATCTTTGCATTATGCTCATGGAAACACCTTCTAAGGCACACACATGTTGTGAATATCCTGTTAAAGGCTCGCAGCATGTTGAATGCACTTTGTCCCATTAGTGCTTGGTAGTCACACTATCATTAGAATGGTGTGGCACATGTAGTGATTATGTCTGTTAGAAAAAATGAAGAATGTTTTCAATATCAAATTCATGTTAAAGTTCACTTAGTGGCTTTAAAATTATTTTTATTAAATATTACAGAATTTAATATAATCTATTTGACTGTATTTACTGTCCTCATCTATCAAACTCAGTACCCATTTCACATCCACATAACTTTGTGTCTTTGTTTGTTCTTGCTGTTTTTGTTTTTGTTGTTGTTGTTGTTTATTTTTCCATAGCAGAAAGATTCTAAGACCCTGATTTGAAGCCTGCAAAGAAATGCTATATTCCTGACATGGTAATGTAGTTAACCATATGAACTCACATTTGTTGTGACAGCATATGTAAGACTCGCACACACTCAAATCAGAAAATAAAAATTCCCAGAGTAGTTATAGAAGAAGGATAGAAGTCTACTCTTTTTGAAAAGCTATTGGAAATTGATAAACATCTATTTGGGAAATGGAGTTTTCTTTAAGAAAAACTGGTAGTCCAACCACACTCAAAAGGAAGGCAATACACACCTAGGTATACAGGTAGCACTTAGTGATGATGTATTGCTAAAATTTCATACTGTGACTATTGTTTGTGTGAGTCACACACTGTGTATATTAGAGAATCACTCATATTCAAAAGCCCCATTCACTGGTAGCTCTTTCCCTTTGATCTTATCAATACTCTGCAAAATGGCTTTCTTAAATCACAACTATGATTAAAAATTTCATGGACAGTATTTTATTGTCAGAGTTATGATCATTTACATGTTTATAAAGAATAGTAACACAGTTCTTGTAAATCTCAAAAGTGAATATGTTTAGGCCTTCCAAAGTTTTTCACTGGGTTGAAAAGCATCTGTGTTTTAGTTCAGAGTTTCTACAAAAAATATTAAAATACTAAAATTAATAGGAAAATAGTAAAACTATGTTTTTCCCAAGTTTTTATTACATTTTCTGTGAATGATCTGTCATATTATATTAGCATTTTTAATAAATCACCAGGTAATTTCAATATATGCTTTCATTTAGCCACATTATTAATAAAAGTGTTAAATAACAACTCTGTGAATGACTTTTAATAGAGGAAGGGCAATAACACTGAGCCTGCCCTCATATATAATTCCAGTTACATCAGACTCCCCTTGGTCTCCAAGTTTCAGAAGGCATAAAGCTATCACATGATCTTCTTTGCTTTTACTTGTGCTTGAGTTCTTTCTTGGAATTTCTTCTAAGCAGATGTCTATGCAAAAGATATTTTGTTAGTATTTAGTTTCAGTGTAAACTATCTTAAAAGTGAGTACTTCAGATATTTATGAAATCCTTCCCCTAAACAGCCACATATTTTTATGTGTAAATAAAAAGCAAAAAATAAATAGCTATAATACATTCTTCATGCAAAATAAAGCTTAAACCCAACTTTTACCTCAGGTTAACTAAATATCAGGTTTGACAAACAAGTCTTCAAGAATGAGCAACAATGTTGAAATGCCCACATCAACAGCTGAATTATTCTACACACTTGAGAAGTGACATTCTTTGGCAGTCTGTTGGGAGTTTTTCTTTATAATAAAGATGTTCAAGTATTTTTCCATTGGTTATTTATAGAAGAAGAAAGAGGAAGAAGAGGAGGAGGGGGAAGAGGAGGAGGATCAGGAGGAGGAGGAAGAGGAGGAAGAGGAGGAGGAGAAGGAGGAAGAAGAAGAAGAAGAAGAAGAAGAAGAAGAAGAAGAAGAAGAAGAAGAAGAAGAAGAAGAAGAAGAAGAAGAAGAAGAAGAAATTGTTCCTGAAAAGTTTGAAGAAAATTTTCAAAAAAAATTACTTAATAAAATATAGGTCTCAGCATTGTTCTTGAGGTTTAATTGAGTTTACTTTCAAGCTGCCTGGACACATAGTGAATAAAGCATGGAAAGATGTTATAATTATTTTGATGCAGATAAAAATAATTAAAATTATTATCATACTTAATTATAAAGTACTGCAATTAAACTACTTAAGAATTAGATAATCAGTAAAATATTTAGTTCTTGTTATGTTTTTTGCTTTGGAACAGGCTCTCCTATTTCCCAAGCTGGCTTCAAACTGTGATAAACCCCAAAGCATCTTGAATTCCTGGTCCTTCTGCCTTTATCTTCTAAGGGCTGAAAGCAGAGCTTTAGTAGAGTTTATGTCAAACCCAGATTCATGAACTAACGTGAAAGGGAACTATCCAACTACGTGGGAGTTAGAATGAAACAGCCTATTCCCCTAATAGTGATTGTTAGTTTTCCTATTTAGAAACTTAACTGATTGCTCAGGAGTCAGTTGATCAAAGCAGGTCACAGAAAGTAAGGTAAGATGGAGGGAGAGAGAGAGTGGGAGAAAGAGAGAGGGGCGAGGGAAAGAGAGAGAAGGAGGGAGGGAGGGAGAGAGTGAAAGAGAGGGAGGGAGCGAAGGAGGGAGAGAGAGAGAGAGAGAGAGAGAGAGAGAGAGAGAGAGAGAGAGAGATGGTAAACAGAGAGAGAAAAAGAAAGAGTAATTGCCATATGGACAAAAGTGAATTTTGTATTCAAGTCAATTTGTTCACTGTAAACAAAGATCCAAATTCCCTTTCCTATGCTACTGGAAGCCTGCAACTTACTGCAGACAGAGAACCTATCAGGGCATCAGGATAGACCATCACAGCTATCATTTGCTGCATGGAAAGTTCAAGACCAGTCTCTGTTGAAAGAGATTCTTTCTCAGAAACAAAACAAGCACATCCCAATAAAAGAACCAGAAGCAACAACCATATTACTTTGTGTACTATTTGTATAACATTAAAACTTAAAACATAGATGTTTTAAGATGTGCAGCCAATTTTGCTGCAGAACTAACTTTAAATAGTTACTTCTGCATTTAATAGGAAAATTGACTGAGAAAATGATTGAGGTAGAAAAGATCCCAGTATCACATATTTGTTTTAATTATTGGCAATCCAGGGATACTCCCAGTATACATTAAATTAAAACATTTCACATGGCAATGCAATGGAGCAAGATGAGTCTAGATGAGTGTTCACATCTATTTCTTCTCAGTCCTTTGGCTAAGATCAAATGGAGTGTTCACATCTCAGGAGAAAGAAATTAGTTCTAATATATGTCTTTTATTGCTCTGCATCTAAATAAATAATATAATTTAAATTGGAGTTCAAATGTTTATTGTATAGCGATGTTCCATTTCTTGAAGTAAATGCAAATAATTCTGTTTAAATCTCCTATCCTCAATATGTTTTGTGTTTATCAATAATAATCAGAAGAGTCATGTATCCAACTCTCTAGCAAGATGAGTATCTTCAGGTCACATAGATGGGGGAGATCAGGTACAACTCCCAATGTGTGATTGGTTTATTTCACATAATGGAATCTAGGTTCACTCATGTCAGTAACACATGACCTTCCATGGTTTATTATGATAGTCTGTGTACCATTTCTGTATTTATTCACCAGATCATGGATGCTTAGACTTCTTCCATTTTTTTGTGTTTTATGAACTATAATGAAATCGTCATCCTTTTTTCTTAGATATATTGATTTTATTTTCTGTGAAAAAGATCCAATTTTTTCCCATTTGAAACATATTGTCATTCTCTTTTCAATTTTGTGAGGAATCTCCATGTTGTTCTTTACACTGGCTAAACTAAATTTCATTCCCATGAGCAGAATGAGGGAGGTTTCCCTTTAATTCATACTATTATGATTTTATATTTTTGTCATTAGATAATAGCCATTCTAATTATTATTTTATGGGAAATTGTTTTAAACACAAGTATTTTAAAAGATTGTATCTTGTGGTTTTGCTCTATATTTAATTTTGTTAATATACCAGCTTTCCTGTCATGACTTAATTTGAAAAATGTCTCCATAGGTTCATTGATTATTTTTTAATCATTTTGTGCTATGTGATAATTTGCTATTGAACATTTTTTTTTGTTCCTAATACATTTTGGATAGTAATTCTCATCTGTAGTCTAACTTTGCATTTCGTGGATTCTTTCCTTTGCCTTATAGAAAGATTGAGGCTAATGTGCTGTCTTATCCTTTGCTTATATTACCTACATATTTAAATTCTTGTATAGAACGAATTACCTTTCTTTTGTTTTAATATGCTGTTTTAATCATTTGAGATTGTCAAGGATTTGTCAATCCTGAGGTTACTTTGTATATGGTTAGATATAATACTTTAGCCTTATTTTTATATATGTAATGCTACCACTGAATCCAGGCACCATTTCTATTTATTTTATACAATTTTATAAACTTTGCCAGAGGGTTTAGATTCAATGTTACTAGCTTTTACAGGTTCCTGCTCCTTTTACTTTTCTATTACCTTGGACTGTAACTTGAAATCATGGACCAATCTAAACCATTTCTCCCTAGGTTTTTTTTTTTTTGGTTTTTTTTTTTTTTTTTTTTTTTTTTTTTTTTTTTTTTTTTTTTGGTTACAATGATGTCCATGTAGTATTTTATCATAGAAATGGGAAAAGAAAGCATGGTACTTAGGACTTTAACTTACATAAATGTTCTTTATATTGATTATTTTTGGAATTTTTCTTTTTCAAATAACATAGTGCAACATTCTCTCTTAATTGTTTTCTTGTTCCTTAATTTTCATGGGAGAGTTTTGTTTTGTTTTATTTTTGCTGTTATTAAAAACAAAAGCTAAGTTTAATGGTAAGATTAATATAAAACTCGCATTATTAACATCTGTGTAGAAATAGTTTTGGAGCATTTTCTATCTCCATTTTATATCTTTCTCGACGAAAAAGAGTCAATTTATATATCATGAGCTTCAGAGATAGTAGTTTTTCATCTCAGGAGCCCGTGAATCCTCTCCCTGCATCCAAATCTCAGTCAAATTACTAAAAATTCACCACCAGGCGGTGGTGGTGCATGCCTTTAATCCCAGCACTTGGGAGGCAGAGGTAGGCAGATTTCTGAGTTCGAGGCCAGCCTAGTCTACAGAGTGAGCTCCAGGACAGCCAGGGCTACACAGAGAAACACTGTATCGAAAAAAAAAAGAAGAAGAAGAAGAAGAAGAAGAAGAAGAAGAAGAAGAAGAAGAAGAAGAAGAAGAAGAAGAAGAAGAAGAAGAACTCAGAAAACCTGAAAACCATACAGGCCAGAGTACCAGGAAGGCTAACTACAGATCTTTACCTCTACCTCTGCTCTTCTAAGACTAATTCCCCAATCTCATTCTCAACTCTGTAATATACCAACTGCATTCTTACTATCCTCTCTGCCCCATCTAGAGTGAATCTCACATATCCTCCCCTTCTAACATTCCTCCAAAGATTCCTTGCTTTATCCCAGACCCCAAGTACAGTAGGCATTCCTTGTTTTCCTGTGTTACCCTTATACAAGGAAATAGGTAGGCTAATTGCAGATTTTCACCTATTTCTCCATTCTTCCAATTCTAATTGCCTATTCCCATTCCCAGCTCTGGAGCAGGCCACCTGCTGTGGCACTTTCATGGTTCTGCAAGGAGAGTAAGCAGATTCTGAAAGAACACCCTGCATTAAGTTCAGAAGACTACTTTAGATACCTCAATTCCTAGTTCAACCCAATTAGTAAGTGTTATCTCTAAATCTGCAAACATATTTTACCTGGAAACCCTACCCAACACTTTACTGTATTATAGAAAAATAGCCTAATAAACAAGACACAGCTAACATACTCTCCTAAGAAACAGAGATGAAACAGAAATCAAGGGACAAAACATCTACCCAACAAAAACAAAACAGATATCAGCATTTAGAATTGTTCCCCAAATTCAGATGTGTGGATGTATTTTAATCCGGCAATATGGCTTCTCCTATAAGGGATAATATCCAAAGTCCCAGATCTGTGCTATACTGCTGGAATGCAGACACACCATATACCTTTAGTCCCTATGGCTGCAAACCAGACACATCCTTAGTTCATACATTTAAGATAATGATATGTAGAAGAAAGCAACCATGTGTGAAAGTGGTATCTAACTGAGGGTCAAACAATTTGACAAATCAGGGAAAGATTTGACAGAATGAGTCAGAGATAGACTATAGCAAACTTTCAGAAGATCATCACAGGAATGTAAAATTATTTAAGAGTAGGAAGAAGAGAGAATCTATCAATTGGGGATCAGAGCAGTGAGTATAGTACAGTGGAGTTGAGTTTCTCCATGAATTCATGAAATTCTTGTAGGTCAGTAGAAGCAGTAGAACAAAGAAATTAAGGAGCCAGAATTAGTTTGAGACCAAGTAAAGCAATTCCACGAGAAGCTGAGAGAAGCCAATGTGAATTAGTCAGCCTGGAGGGTTGTTTGAGACAGAACAACTGAGATGAACCAAATAATCAGAGTTTGGAATCATCTAGAAAAGGAGAGGATATTCAGCAGTAAGCCTCTGAAATAATAATTACATCTGGTAAATAAAAGCTACATTTACACAAATTCATCAATGTCAGCATAAAAACACAAACAATAACAGCCTCCTTATGTGGAGGCTATGTCTCCACAAAAGCCTACAAAGTAAACTATTGTAGATGTTAATAATTGCAACACTCAAGAAATCAATCTTGATGTTCCTCAGAAAATAGGAAATACATCTACCCAAAGACCCAGCTATGCCACTCTTGAAAATATACCCAAAAGGTATCCCATCATGCCACAGGGGCATGTGTTCCACTATGTTCATAGCAGCCTGTTTGTGATAGCCAGAAGCTAGAAATAACATATATGTCACACAATAGAAAACGGGATACAGAAAATGTGATTCATTTATACAATGAATTACTACTACTCCGTTATCAAGAACAAGGACATCCTAAGTTTGCAAATGGGTGAAACTAGAAAAAATCATCCTGAGTGAGGTAATTCAGACCAAAAAGAACATGAACGGTATGTACTCACTAATAAGTGGATATTGGCCAAAAAAATGTACAGAATACACAAGATACAGTCTACAGAACTCAAAAATGTTAAAAGCTGAAGGGCCCAAGTGAGGATGCCTCAAGCCCAGTTGAGGATGCCTCAATCCTTCTCCCTCTCAATCCCAGTTGAGAGGGAGAAGAAAGCAATCACAGGAGGCAGGAGGGAAAAAAGGACATGGATGGGAAAGCAGACAGGAAAAAGAGAAAAACAATATTAGGTATAGGTTGGGGGAAAATGACTAAAGCCCTGAAGGCCATCAGAAATAATGGAAATAGGCAACCTCAGGAGGTAGGAGGTGGGGTGGGGGAACCTCCAGAATATACTAGAGACCAGGAAGGTGAGAGACTCTCAGGACACAAAGGGAGGTACCTTAGATGAAATGCCCTACAGTGAGGAGAGGGAACTTGCAGAGTCCAGCAGAAAGACAGGACATTAAATGAGGAATAGGGTTTCCAACCTATAGTCAAAACTCTGACACATAATTCTTCCTGTCCGAACGAACTACAGAGACAAAAATGGAGAAAAGTCGGAGGAAAAGGAAGTCCTGCAACAGGCTCAAAGTAGGATTCAGGTCAAGGGGATGCCCCAAGGCCTGACACTATTACTGAGGCTATGGAGTGCTCACAAAAAGGCACCTCAAGACTGCCCTTTGAAATATCCAACAAGAAGCTGAAAGAGTCAGAGGCATATATTTTCCTCCAACCAATGGACAGAAGCTGCTGACCCCTCTGGTTGAAATAGGTTAAAGAAAGTACTGAAGGAGCTGTAGGGGTTTACAGGCCCATAGGAAGAACAATATCAACCAACCAGACCCACCAGAGCTCCCATGAACTAAATCCCCAACCAAAGCATACACATGAAGGGACCCATGGCTCCAGGGGCACATGTAGCAGAGGATAACCTTATCTGGCATTAGTAGAAGGAGAGACCCTTGGTCCTGTGAAGACTCAATGCCCCAGGGTAGGGGAAAGCTATATAATGAAGTAGTAGTGGGTGGGTAGGGGAGTACCCTCATATCTTTCTTCCTCAGGGGGAAGAAAGATAGGATAGGGGGTTTCCAGAGGGGAACACAGGAAAAGGGATAATGTCTGAAAAGTAAATAAATGATATATCCAATAAAAATAATAAAAAAAATAGGGAGAAGCTGGAAGACCCTGACGAGGGAGGTGACCCTGTAGGAGGACCAGAAGTCTTAATTAACCTAGACCCCAGAGAGGTTTCAGACACTGGAACATTAACCACGCAGCATAAACCAGCTGATATAAGGCCCCCAACACATATACAGCAGAGGACTGCTGGGTCTGGGTTCAGTCAGAGAAGGTACACCTAACCCTCAAGAGACTGGAGACCCTAGGTAGTGGAGAGGTCTGGTGGGGTTGGTAGGGTGAGGATATCCTCATGGAGAAGGTGGAAAGAGGTATGGGATGTGAAACAGTCAGAAGGTGGACCAGGAAGGGGATACAATCTGGAATGTAAAAAGAAAAAGATTGCCAGGCAGTGGTGGCGAATGCCTTTAATCCCAGTACTTGAGAGGCAGAGACAGGTGAGTTTGATGCCAGCCTGGTCTACAGAGTCAGTTCCAGGAGAGCCAGGGCTACACAGAGAAACCCTGCCTCGATAAACAAACAAAAAACAAACAAACAAAACAAAAAAGAAAAAAATTAAATAAAATTAAAAATATATTTATTTTGAAATATCTTCTTTCTCCTATTTGAAGTAAGCAGATACACATCATGCCTCTCCAGTAAAAGTAAAATACTGATCAGGTCTGTTTTTCTTTTTATATTTTGTTAGCTCTCTAGTTAAATGTTCAGTACAACATGAGCATGTAAGTCCCTGCTTTTGAAGGCTTGCCTTTTTATTCTGTATAACTTTCTGATATCCTGTTTCAGGGGTGAGTACAATCATTTTGCTAAACATGTTTCCTATTTACTCTTAGTATTTTGTAAAGTGAATGTAATGTAGTGGAATATAATTATTAAAAGAAATAGATTATCATATATATTAAGTAGCTGTGTTTAACTAGTGTGCTAATATGTTTTTCAAATCCTTAAGATCAAAATAAAAAAATATAATTATATGGTCCCCCAGAAGACACATATTGGAATCAAACATCATAACCAGTGTACACTTATTTCAATGTTAAAGGAATGCTTGTTTTGTAAAATTAATTTTTAAAATAGCATTGAATTTAACACTTAAATTTGATGTTCTTGCTGTCCACATGTGAAATCATAATGGAAGAAGAGATGAATAGCATCACGTGGTATTTCTAATCCTATAGTGTAGTATCCACAGTTAACAGACTTGATATGAGTCATGCATTGTGCATTTTCTGTTCATTGGTCATTAATTTTATTCACAAAGAATTCATCATGCTCTCATTAATGAGTTCATAGAATATCCCTCAAGCACCTGAAAAGGCCAGCCTCTACTTAAAGTATTAAATATATAGATGAGTCTAAGAGAGAATTTCAATCTAGAGGCTCTAAGTATGGAAGTAAGTACACATAGTATACTTTTAGGTTCACTAGAGAGAAATGTCAAGAGATATAAAGAGAAAGTAGCTGTAATAGTTACTTTTCTATTGCTGTGACAAAAGACCATGACAAAGCAACTTATATGGAAAAAAAATACTTATTTGGAAACAATGGTTCCAAGGGGTTAGAGCAAATGATACCAGAACAGTGTTACAGCAGGTAGCAGGCAGCTGGGGAAGCAGGTGAGAACTCACACCTTGAGCCAAAAATAGGAAGTGGAGACAAATAACTGAAAATGGAGTAAATATTTTGAAACTTCAAATTCGACCCCAGTGATATACTTTCTCCAGCAAGACCACATCTAATCCTTCCCAAACAGCTACTGTGTGGAAAAAAAAAACATGCTAGATACTGGGGCAACTTTTATTATGTAAAGACCACAGTAGCTATTTGAGTGAGGATGCTACTTTATATAATAATCGAATTCAGAGGAAATATTCCTAAGAATTTAAAACGTGTATGCAAGCTGAAATAAATTAAATATGCATCTCATATAATTGATAAGTTTATTTAAATGTTCACATTGTGTGGAAGCTATTCATGTTTTCTGGGTTAGAATGCTCTAACCCAGATAAATTTATAAATTATGAGAGATGAATATATATGTATATATAAACAATTGTATAAAGCTCTAAACCATATATAGTATTTACATACATTTTATATGTGATACCTGTATAGATACATAAATACATATCTAAATATTTCTGTTTTGCATTTAGATGTTAATATAGTTAAAAAATCATAAAAAATAAATTTGTATTTCAACAATGATGTTAAAACAGTAAGAAGTGCTAAGAAACCCGGCTGACAACAACACCATTATCAGATGCATTTGCACTTGTGGGATATCATATGATGGCAATTAGTGCCTAAGATAATGTCCAAATTGAACTGAGTCGTGAAATGGAATAGCTCACAAAATGTGAGCTAATGCTCATCAAAGGATTGTACCCCACTTACTTTATCAGGTCTATGCCTTTTGACTATAAAATCTATTCTCTGCATTTACACAGCCTTAAACAAAGAGACAACTGTAATGTGGGTACCTTGAGGTTTCTGCCATCATCAGGACATTGAAACTCTGCCATAATGGTGAATGGGGATTTCCCACTCAAGAACAGCATTTGGCAGCTGGAGAGGCTGTGTGCAAATGTTTTCACAGCTTCCTGTTTTCAAAACAAACAGAATCACCATGTGTTCATTAAATTTAATTAGTAGATTGTCCTTTAATTTGGTCTCTTAACAATCTGTCAATGTTTTTCTTAAAATAGCATTCTAAAAGAATGAAAATTGTATCACTTAGGCTTGTGCATTCCAGTGATGCCAGGGGAACTATTTTGTCAATATTATTCTTATATTTCTCAACAACCTGTAAGTCAGTATTGACTATTAATACAAAAGATAATAATAACATGGATGAAAATTGAATTGGAACATATAAAATAAGCATATAATAATATAAACATGTAGTCATATATATAAATATTTTTTACATTAATTATATATAGATATAGCTATATATATATATATATATATATATATATAATATACAGACTTGAGGTACATAACTCTACATTAGCTAATTAATTTCACTGACTAACAGTTAATAGTTAATAGATAAAATTTTTGGTTTTGTGTTAAATCCTCAAGAAGCTCATTAGATCTAGGACACAGACCATGGGGTCAATACATGCAGTATCTGCAGCCAGGTCAAAGCCTGCCTTACTTATTAGGAATCACATGTCCTTGGATTCCATTTTGCATCCTCCTATACCCAGACACCTCTCATATACAATGAGACTGGGAATGACATTTTCTTCAGCACATTGGAACTGTGATTACCAGTGCTTTTGCCTGGTCCCATAAAAGACCTATATAAGCATCACTTTTTTCTGTGCCTATTCATTGAGCCCATAACAATTAGGAGCAGAACAACATTCATCAGAATATGCTTTAAAAGATGTATATGAAGCCACAGTAGACATTTAACTTACCTAATACAATTAGTTGCAGCAATTAAGGCTGTATTTATGAGCATCAGAAAGCCCTGTTAATCTTGAAACCAGAGAACTGCTTTTCTCTACAGCTGAATTAGGGGGAGGGGTGATTTGCAGTTTTTAGCTTGTGTTTTACTGCATGCCGGTGTCAGCAGGGAAGATGGCTTGAACTCTAGAAATTTCAGCACAGCTTGTGCTCAGTTACATATCAAAAAAGCGTTCAAATGTGGCATGGAGCTTGTATGGGGCAATATCTCATCTATTTGCCTTTCCCTAAAAAACAAAACAAAACAAAACAAAACAAAACAACAACAACAACAACAACATTTCCCCAACTTCCTACTGGAATATTCCTGATGTCTCAGTAGTGTTGGCTATGTCAGGGGGTTACTCCTGGCAGCAAGATGTTCTAAAATAGCCAATTGCGACTTTCCTCTCTCCGACAATTTCAAAGTTATATTCACCAGAAAGAATACAGGAAAAGGATACAAGGCAATATTTTATTCTCTTTTCTAATAGTCATCATGGGAAACATTATAATTTGTTTAGACTTTCTTATAGTCATTTTACAGCTTAGTATTTATTGTTTTAATATTGAATTGCCTATGGGAATGTGCTGCTATAAACTTTTCATTGCTGAGTTCCTTGGAAGCTTAACAAGGAGCTGATGTAAGGTTATTTTATTTTATACCTGAAATTTTTATGACTTTTTATGTATCTTCTTTCCATTTTTCTCCCATTTGAAGCAGACATAGTAGTAGAAGAACACAGGAAGTTGGCCATCACTGCTCACCTCACTCAGTGTGCTAACTGAACAGGTTTTCCTTATGTTTCTCCAGTATACAAACCTTCTATCTACCTCACAGCCTTTCCATTGTTCTTTCTTTAGTTTGGGAAGTCCCTGTAGGCCAAGATCCCCACTGTCACTGTCACTCTTTCAAGTCTGGTCCTCCATTTCTCTGGCACAAACTTAGTAGGCCCAATGCCTTTTCAAATATACCTCTATATCTTTAATTATATTTTTGTTGATTTTCCATTTTATACTTTGATCTTGTGAACTTATGCCTTTGTTAGTACATATTCAGACATGCCCAACATTAAAGTAGCTCCTCCTAATATTTGTCTGATTAATTCTACAGTTTTCTGAACCTGAAACAGAGACAGCCACAATTATTAAATACATGTTAAACAAATGAAGGAATCACTCCATCCTCTTCTCCCTTTCTGCTCTCTACAATGGTAAAATGATTTTTAACAGAGTTCTTAGAACAGATGTATTTTCTTAGAACAAGATGAATTGTATATTTATTAAGTGAAAATTTCTTGTATATAGATAAAGTGAGTTGACTATTAATTAAGATCAAATGGAAAATTATTTAGAGAATCAACTGTGATACTATGTGTTTCTTTAATGGGCATTACAACTCAGGATATTTATAGTTGACTGCAAACCATGAATGAGAAATATTTTATTTCACATATTTCTAATGTTTTTTTGTCAGACTCATGATCAGATCATAGTGTCTGTGGTTTATGAGATAAGCTTTTGTCTTCTGTAAGACTTAAATATTAATTTTAAAGATTTCTTTAGAGAGTTTAATTATATGCAGTCTGTATATCTCCCTGTGGATATATGTATTTCCTTGCATGTACCTGCAAAAAGTACAATAGTGTCTGAACCCCTGGAGCTGAACTTTCAAGTGGTTGGGAGCCGTTTGATGTGGTAGCTGGAAAATTAACTCCGTGTCTCTTCAGGAATAGTATACACACTTAAACATTGACTCATCTTTCTAGATTATAAGAATTAACTCTGTGGTATATTTTTCCTCACTTTTAAAACATCGGTAAAAGACTAGAAGAGTCACCTCATGAAAAAGGACACACAGATGAAAAATCAGTGTATAGAAGGATGTTCAGTACTGTGTCTTCTTGGAAAAACAACAGGAGTCCATTTGTCTCTTCTCACGAGCATCCTTTCCAGAAGATAAATGCACATTCCCCAGGACACCAAATACTGCTGAGGAAGTAGGATAAAGAGACATAATGAAAGGTTGATAGGACTACAAGATGGTGCAGCTATTTTGATAGGGTTTGGCTACTCTAAACATTGTTTTTATCATATCTGCTAGAATTGATGCCCAGTGGTATTTACCTAGATCTGTTGAAACTGTATGTGTTTAATGAACTGTACATAGTAGTTTATTCATACTTGTCAAAAACTGGGAGCAAATAAAATGACCTTCAGTAAGTATTTAGATATAGAGACTGTTTATGTGCAATGTGTGTGAGTTTAATAAGCACTCTCCTTACTCTGGGATGGAGACTCTAAACCACTTCCATTTCTGACAGCAAAGAGATCAGATGTCAGTTCCAATGTAAGATATTAGTTCACTGCCAGTTCAGAACACAATGTGTCTAGCCTAAACTGTCTGAAGTTTCTGCTGCCATCTTACTTAAGGAAGCCTCAACTTTGTACAGGATGCTTTCCTTCTGTTCCGGGAATGCAATTTGACATGAGCATTTTAAGACAAAGATAAAACATGACAGGTAAATTTAATCAATTAGACAATATTTTTTTAATCAGTAAAGATTCTTCCAGTATGTATTCAAGACATATTTAATAGACATTAACTACAATATATTGCAACATTAGGAAAATAACATAAAATATCATGACCAATAGATAGCAAACAGTCTACATGTATGAATTGAATACAAATTAGAGAAAGTGATAAAACTATGCATGAAGAGTGAAGAAAAAACAAAGTAAAAATGTATTATTTTTTAATGCCCGAAGAGGTGGGGCAATGCTAAAATAAGGTTTGGGTGCATACAAATGGAAAACGGTGAATTGATGCCAATACAGTGTATCATCAAGCCTGGAGCAATGAGTCGGTAGTTAAAAGCACTTGCTGCTCCTATACAGGACCAGGATTTGAATCCCATCCTCCACCTGCTGGCTCACCATTTTCTGTAACTCTACGTCCAGTAGCTCTCATCTCCTCATCTGGTCTATGTGGCCATACTCAGGACATAGACACACATTCAGAGAAAACAGTAACACACAAAGTATTACATCTTGACGAAACAATAAAAGATATAGTTAAAGGATATACTTGAGAAAATATACTTAAGAAAGTATAAGGAAAACGTACCCAATTATTTTGGAGTTATGTTCATTTCAGAAAAGCAGGACAAATCTGCTGACTTGTTGGGGGCAGCTCAGGAGGGCTACAGAGACACTTACTAGACTACAGGCAAGCAAAAATGATCTCAGGAGTTCTTTGAAGATTGGATGAAAAGATGAGCCCCAAGAAAACAATGGCTGCAAGAGAAGGCCATTGTCACATCTAAGCTAGAAGTCATTGGGATAGAATGCCACCATCCCCAAAGTTTGCTTTCCGAAATTTAAACTCAATATGCATGAAAGGAGAATTATATATTCTGAGTGTTATGCCAACTTTCTTACAGAAATATTTATAATATTGTCCATGCAAGACACTAAAACTTATAAACAAAGATTGTGTTGGAAATCAGTATCAAAAATGGCCTTGTAAGGTCATTAAACCTTCAAAATTGGTAGAGTTGGACTTTCAATATATGTTTCTTATCCTTGAATTTATGTTACCAAGGATCTCCTGAAGGGAGCTAGCCACTCATGTGATTTTTTTGATCACACTTGTACTGAGACTTCATTTTCCCAGCTCTATTATGCAGTTTTAACTTTTTGAAAGATTATTTTATTACCTATGCTCCTAGTAGCCAACCTTCGAGACAAGTATATTTAAAGCAGTTAGAAGCTCATTCTCTTCATGCTTTCCTTCAGGAAGTGAGGTGCACAGGCACAAAAGTCCTCCCATAGCATGCTAATCTTGCTTCTGGTAGAATGCTTAAGCTATTGAATCAAAGTGTTCTCTGGAAGATGTTTGCTACCATAACAACTTGTCAGTGGTTGAAAGCAGGCAAGAAGAGAGGATGGTGGAGCAATTAAAGATAGATACATTGAATAAAGCAGATGAGGAACTTTTAGAAGTCAAGAAACATAAAGCCCGTTACTGTCTTTAAAACATATTACTCACGCTTTTGGTTAACTATTTACAATAAAGCATTTCATTTAAAGACTTTCTATTCCACACAACAATTTTCTGTGGACCGTTAAAAACTGAATGTCTCAAACCAAGTGTGAGATATTGCATAATTTCTAACCTCTGATCCCATGATAAAAAAAATACATAATCTAAAACCAAAGCACTTGAACATGCTTTATTAGTTATAACTGTTGTCAGGTAGGCTAACACTGAAGCACTATGCAAAAATCACATTCCATATTGAATAGATTAAAGACTGTGTAAAACAAATTCAATAAAACTCAACAAGAAGCTGGTGCAGCTGAATGATAGTTGCATCTCAGATCCAGCTTTGTGAATATGATCTTGGATTGCTCTGTTCTTTTGGATCTTCCTCTTCCCACTGGCACACTTACCACACAGTGAACTTTATCAGGAGGCTTGTTAAATCTGAGCAGAATGCAGCAACCATGTTATATGAAATCATCTCTTGCAGACTGGGGAATACAGCTTAGCCTGTCTGCTGTGCTGGTTTTACAGTCATAGAAAGAGCACACAAACCAATGTGGATGCTGAGCTAGTGATGGTGTGCAGTGACGACAGTGTTCAATATCATCTCATCTCATAGATATTAGTAAGTTCAATGCTCTGGCAAGAGTTGACTTTAACGAAGAGGACATGCTTTGTTTGTTTGTTTGTTTTTGTTTATTTTTTAAAGACAGGGTTTCTCTGTGTAGCCCTTGCTGTCCTGGAACACACTCTGCAGACCAGACTGGCCTAGAACTCAGAAATGCGCCTGCCTCTGCCTCCCAAGTGCTGGGATTAAAGGTGTGCGCCACCACTGTCTGGCTAGAACATGCCTTTAAAAGGTGGAATTTCTACTCTTTACACTAGAGGTTTTGAGGCACTTAGAGCAATTCTAAAAACAAACTCCATTGGACAAAAAATTCTTTACCATGACTGACCCTATTGTAGTTTGCTAATGTTCATTAAATCACTTTAAATTTAATGACAAAAGTATATTATGTAAAATAGATATAGCATATTTTGTAACAAAAAACCAAAATAAGGCATAAAATCATAAAAGAATAAACATATTAGGAAAATACACCCTAAGTGTTCATTGAACTTTAACATAGAAGCAAAAACTTATAAAGATGAATGAAAAATAAAAAGAGTTAATACTTATAATTGAATATTTCAGCAACTCCAATGTGTGTGTATATATGTGTGTGTGTTTGTTTATTCATGCCCATGTATTTTGTGAAGACTCTTTGAAAGACGTATTCAAAAACTTTTCTACCTTAGATTGACTTGTTGATTTCATTCATATGTTATAGCCATTATTTTAATATACAAGACACATAGCATATATCTAACTTATTTCCAGTACCTTTCATGGAAAAGAGTTAATCTTTATAATATACCTCATTTCAGGATCTTGTTATTGATGTTTTAAGCTCTGAACATATGTCTGAATGATGGTTTTCCTGTGAGCCTTTCTTTTCAGGTTATTGGGTTGATAAACTAAGATTCTCTAAAGGAACAAATCTAAGAGAATATGTATGAGGAAGAGAATTTTCTAGACTATCGCAGATGATGTACACTGTGTTATACAAAAATCACTGTCCAGCTATAGGGGAGACCAAAGCACAATATATGATCAGTTCACTAGACTTGGGTGTCTTCTAGTTCAGTAGTAGGAGGGAGGATTATTGGCGAGTCACCATTCTTCAGTCCATGTTGAAAGCTCAGTGAAATGGGTTCTCATGCCAGAAAGAATGGAAGACACAGGAACAGTAACTGAGTAGGTAGGTTTACTAAGAATAAAAGGGGGCTTGGGCAAAAGGAAAATGCTTTCCCTTCAGAGTTTTTTACATCTGGGCATCTTTTGGAAACTGATGCCTGCTCTTGGTGAAGATCTTCCTTCTCTATTAATCCTTCCTGGAAATGCCTTAATAGACCCATCTGGGGACACGGCATAAGGGATCCAAGATACAGTAAAATTGACAATGATGGTAATCATTATAATTGGACTCTCATTTACAAACTGAGACTTTCATGCAAACAAAGCTGAGTAGAAAAACAAAAGTAATGGCATTTGTTTGAGTTTGCATTGCAGAAAACCTTACGAGTGCTTCCAAATACCAAGACTCTAGATTATTTTGACTCATTTGTTTATTTGACTCATTGATCAAATGAGAGATTAAGACAAAATTTGACAATGTCTTGGAAAACTGTCTCTGTTACCTTGTCCCAGTCTAATCCCATTCTTTTTGCTGAAGTTAATAGTATTTCAAAATTACATTTGGTTTGAATGAAATACACTTTCAAAACTTGTAAAACATGTCCTATAACAATATCAGTATAGAGTTCACACATGTATTTTTGAAGTTCATATGCAATGTTTATCATGTTTGTAGTGCTATGTACATCAATTTTAATCAACACACATGAAGTAGAAACCCTGTTTCTGTTGCCATGATCATGCCTAGATCCTTGCCTCCTATTTGGAAAAGGGACTTGGGTTCATTTGTTAAAGTTACTCATCAGGTCACATCGATCGTTTCATAGACAATTACAGTAGGTTAAGAGCTCATAAATAGAACCCATAATCTGTATTTCTCAAGAGGTATGTCTTTTGAAAGGAACAGACTACAAATGTTTCCAACAATTTTGGTATGAATTGGAACTAAAATGGATGGTAATTTTAATATATTTGTGTAAACTTAAAATGTGTTGAATTCATGTTCTATATCAATTTGATCATCTCTTCTATAACAGAAAAATAGGCCTAAGTAGATTTATTTTTCTAAATTACTAACTTAGTATGCAAAATTAATCATTTCTTTTTTCTGTATTTAGGTAAACATGACACATAATAAGACATGCTGTGTCATTAGTAGGCATGAATGATAAGTATGATAAGAGGACTTCTGTGATAAAGACCTTTTAACAGAAATACAGAAAGTAATTAGAAAATTCCTAAATGCAGTGAGTGACTCATACTACTTTCTCTGTGACATAGTGTCTCCATTCCTGGTTAAAAGGTGAGAAAGCCATAACCTGATTGTATTAAGTGACTTGTCCTACAACAGAAAGGATCCACAATGAAGACTCTCCATAAATTAGTGAATTGTGTGGCCTCTCTTGAAATAAAAAAATTCTAAATCTGAAGGTACAAAATCTGAGAGGGTGAAGAAGTTGTAAATAGATATTTTTGACCCTAAAATATATTAAGGGGTCATCTTTCTTTTGAATCTTTTAACTATAGAATGTGTCAGTGACAAACCTATGTTGTGGTTTACTCTAATATTCCTAGCTTCTTAGAAGAAGACAATCTCAAGCCTTGATCATTGATATGTTAGACACAGAAGAAAAGAAAATGACATTGAATGGCCAAGTATTAGCTCCAGAAAGAGTCCATAGAATTGGAATTAATCTTCTTCTTTATTTGTCCTCTTCCTTACCCTGCTGGACAACATATGAAAGGATACCCCCCATAGACTTCATTGTCACAAATGCTGTTCCTTTTACTCCCACATTCTGTGGAACAGCATGGTAAGATACAACTCAGCCTAACCATATGTGTCTACTGACTTGGAACCAAAGAAATTCCCTAGTTTAATTTTAGCTTAGAAAGAACTGCCCATAGGAGATGAGGTGATTAAGAGATCCATTTACATTTTACTCAGAATTAACATTTGTTACAGCTCACCTTTTTGCTAACAATCAGGATTTGAAAAGCATAGGTCAAAATATAATTGTTGGGAAATCAAATGAGGGGATCTCATTATAAATTCTTGATCTGCCAGCACAGGCAAATATTGAATAATTGACAAGTTTATCACATTTACCAGCCCATGGTACTATTGTCATTTTGATTGTTTATTCCTTTTTAATTTTGCTATAGAGTTATATATTTTAATGAGATTCACTAGCTGTTTGATTGCATCTTTATTAATGTCAAACATTGATTATCCAAATTTGTAAAATGCACCTTAGCTGTCAGTATACCTTGTGTTAACTTAAAGATTATCAGAGTATCATTTGGAAAAAATAAATAGGAAATGTCTATGGGATGCTCAATGTTAGGCTGCTTGCTTGATAGAGAAGTCGATGAAGAAGAAAACCCATCTCACAGCCTCACAGGCAATGCATTCTGCTTTGGATTTTTAGATTTAAATTTGGAAGCAATGCTGCCTTAAACTACATCAGTCTCAATAAATGGATTGTTCTTTCCTAAATGTAATGCTGAGAATGTGCTAAAAAATTGCACTATAGACATGGTCTTAGAACTCTTTTGGACAATCAAGTTTTAGGGTTGCTTCATGGAGACATTTCTTAAGATGAAGAAAATTGCACAGTCAACTGGGATATTTCCATACTTGTAACCCTGTATCTCTTGTTGATGGATAGCTAGATAATGGAGCTAGACCAATTGTCTTCCCACAGATACTCAAACAGATAATGTAAATAAGAGGCCATGTGAGCACACAGTGCAGGATTTCCACAGCAAGATCTTGTCCTACATTATTTGTGAGAAAATATAATCCCTGATTTCTTCAAGATATCATTTCCATTAAAGAAGAGAACAGCAGTTAACAGAGGCTCTGCTAATTATGTTGTTATTGATAGCTATTATACTCAGAGTGAACAGTCCTGTCTGAGGTTTTCCTTTAGATGTAATTACCTTTAAAAATGGGTAATGAAAGTCTTAGGTAAGAAAATGTATGAAGTTTACAAATCAAGGCATATCTGAGGACTAATGCTTTTTAGAATATAATCATTGAGCTTACTGTGCCTCAGTGTTATTCAAATAAATACAGAGAGCTGAGAAATGCAGAGAATTTGAGAATTAGTCTGGTACCCTCAAGTTAGTGACTCCTAATTGGTTCAACTCAGAGCTCGTGTATATGCATGCCACACTGTCAGGACTCAAGAGGCTGGGATTATATACCTAAAAATACATACCAATAATAGAGGGAAAATTTTCCATGGCATAGAGATTGAACAAGCTGGTAGGTTCATAAAAGTGATTGGGGTGAGGAAAACATGAGTGGGAACAATGCAATTATAGTTTAAAAATTTAAATATTACAAATATACATTTTTAATTGTGAGGCTTTTTATAGCCACTTTTACTGCTATACCTGAGGGAATATGAGGAACCAAGGAATTGACATTATTTCAAGATACAGATAAACCTGATTCTTCCTTTGACCTTGTAATTGCAAGCATCTGAAATCACTAAACTATAACTGACTTTTTTTCTGAACACACTGATCTCAGAAAATCTCCGTAGGACATTCTTATCTACACTGGAATGAGGAATATTTACTGCAGGCCTCAGTGTGTCTAAGCTAAGCAAAAGCAAAACAGAGAAAAAGAATAAAGAGGTTCTTTGACCAGAAACAAGTGACGGCACCTTGGGAAGTTTCCACAAGGCTCTCAGAAAGGAGACTCTATTTGAAATAGAAGAACTGTTTGAGATAAATGATGAATTTAAAACTGTCAGAAGAGCCTAGAGGATTTAAAACTAACTCTTTGAAGTAAAACCCAGCCAAGAGAGAAAAAAATTGATAGCACGCAAATCATTAACTTTTCAAAATTGTGTATCATTTGTTCATATTAGACGACCAATCATCAAAAGAAATATTAATTCTCTTGATTTAATGCATAATTACACTTCTTTTGCATAATTGCTTCACATTCATTTTTATTTTTAAGAAATATTAGAACATCAAAATAGAAATCCTATTGTACTGCTAGTATTTGATATATCACAGATCCCTTTGCAAATAACCAGATTAACTACTTGATTAGTTAATTTCACAGCATTCCTCCTCAATTTTAATCATAATACTTAATTTTTCATAGATTCATTTGGGAAATTAATTCTCCATTATTCATTGTAAAAGTAAATATTCTGCAAGTTTGTGTAGTTAATCTGATACCATGTATTAATTTCACAGTTTTTAATTTATCTGATGTGAATTATTTTTTAAAAAGCATTGTTTAACAAACAGAAACTTCAAATGTGCATTAGAAATCCTCCATTTTTCACTCACCAGTTAAATGGTCTTCAACATGTAGATGTCATACCAACTTTTCATAACATACACTGACTTCTGAGTTTTTGAAGATAAACGGGTGTTCTGAAAAGTACACTAGTTATTTCTTATAGTTAGAATAGTTTGGTTGAGACACCAATTATTTTTATGTTAAGTAGAAATCTGTATAGTTCATTTATTTTGTAATTGAAAATATTTAATGAATGCCAGATATTTACATAGCACTGTGATTAGTAACAGCCTGTGAATTATTTGAAACCCAAGTCTTTGCTGTACTTTCTTTTGTCCCCTAGCCTCCAACCAACACAGAAAAAAACAAAAACAAAAGAGAATAAACAATGTGCAAAATATATGTGCAGAGAAAACAGATGGGAGAAGAGTAGGAAGAGCAAGTCCAAGGTGCTTGCATGTATGGCTCAAGCCCGAAAACTGGCTTATCTCCAAATCAGCTTCTGTATTTAAGAACTGGGCATGACACTCCAGGAGGACCCGGCTATACCACTCCTGGGCATATATCCAGAGGATTCCCCTGCATGCAACAAGCACACATGCTCCACTATGTACATTGTAGCCCTATTTATAATAGCCAGAAGCTGGAAAGAACCCAGATGTCCCTCAGTGCAAGAATGGATACAGAAAATGTGGTATATTTGTACAACGGAATACTACTCAGCAATTAAAAACAATGAATTCATGAAATTTTTAAGCAAATGGTTGTAACTGGAAAATATCATCCTAAGTGAAATAACCCAATCACAAAAGAATACATGGAATGCATTCAGTGATAAGTGGATATCAATTAGCCCAGAAGCCCTGAATACCCAAGACACAATTAGCATATGAAATGACTCTCATGAAGAAGTAAGGAGAGGGCCCTGATCCTGGAAAGGCTTGATCCAACATTGGAGGATAGTACCAGGACAGAGAAAAAGGAGGGAGGTGATTAGAGAATGGGTGGAGAGAACAGGGCTTATGGGACATATGGTGAGGGGGGAACCAGGAAAGGGGAAAGCATTTGGAATATAAACAAAGAATTTAGAAAATAAAAAGAAAAAAAAAGAAATGCAAGTTCTTGGATCTCATATTCATTAGTAACATAACTTTGTTAATACTATTCTGTGGTATGGTCCTTTGTGGAACTGCTCTACATAGGGTGTGGCATGGAGCAAACACTCAAGGTTTTGTAGTTGCTGAATCCTTCAAAATATAGTATATAAATCTCAGTCTGAAAGGATGCCACTTTCTGAATTCTAGTTGGCAGATTCAATAAAGCAGGCAGCATTGTTATCCTTAGATAACAGAGTGGAAGATTCAGTGAACTCACAATTTAAAATTCAAAATGTGGCCTCCATTTAGTAGAGATAACAAGCTCAAAAATAGCAAGCAAAGAATGCCAATACAGATTAAATAAGAGTTGGCTGAATAAACAAAAATATTAGAAATAGGGAAGAGAGAAAAAGAGGTATGAGGAGAGGAAGGAAGGGAAGGGAGATGGAAGAAAAGGGAGTTAATTCAACTACAGTAGACAAAGCTAAATATGATTAAAAATAAGCACAAGATTTATATGTATAGCAACTTTGAAAGCTAGTTTTCTTTCTAAAATTCACTGGATAGTCCCTCATTTGAATTCTGGGACTACACCAGTCAACTAATTTGTAAAAGATAAAGCAGGAAAATATAAGGGAAAAGTAAACAATTGTATCAAAACACGTGAGGAACTTATGTTATGTTGAGCTTATAGATTTAACAAAAGCACTTAGCAGTATGATTTCAGTGATACTTTGGTTTTTGGTGTTTGTTTGTTTTTTGTTTTGTTTGTTTTTTAAAGCTTTTTAAAGCAATATTTGAATTATCCAGGAAATATTCTTTTAAGTAATAGCCTTAGTATTTTCTGAATCATTTTTCGTGCCAAGTAAAAAAACACAGAAATGTCATTTCTGGTTATGAATACCTCAAGTCTGAGGATATTTGAAACAAAGCAACAAAGTTTTTAAAAGAATGTGTTAATAAATAAGGTATGATAAAGAAATTTATTGCTAATATTGGACCAATAAAACAAATATCAATGAAAAGACAAAGATAAGTCTAGAACTTGCCTCTATTACAGAACCTGCTAAGCAGCCATTTCAATCTCAACAAAAATATAAATACACATTTATTTATAATAATAAATATTATAATATGAAAAGATGAAATTTCTCGACTTTGTAAGGCAACGACATCCAAATGAATGTACAAGTTGCTAAACCCAAGTTAAGAAGGGAAAATATATCTGTTAATCTGCCATACTTATCACTGTAACTCTAAAGATATATTGCATGGTGAATACTTAATTACATTATGGAAGAAATAATATTTAGAGAGAAAATAAATAACAGGCTAAATCATGGGGAGGGAGAAGATGAGGATATTAAAAGGAGGAAGGGAAGCAGAGGAGGGAGAGGATGAGAGAGAGAGAGAGAGAGAGAGAGAGAGAGAGAGAGAGAGCGAGAGAGACAAGCAGAGAGGAGAGATAATGAAGAGAGAAGAGAGGAGAGAAGATAGATGAGAGAGAGAGAGAGAGAGAGAGAGAGAGAGAGAAGCAGAGAGGAGAGATAATGAAGAGGGAAGAGAGGAGAGAAGATAGATGAGAGAGAGAGAGAGAGAGAGTGAGAGAGAGAGAGAGAGTTCTGCCAAAGACAAATTGGCATCTTATTCTGTATAAGTGATTTAAGACACTGTTCTGTCTAATCCAAGTAAACATAGATTCAAATTAATCTCCTGACAATTCTTAATTACATGAATGTTTTGTCAAAATTGGAAAGCACCCAATGTTAGCACTGTGTCTGCTATAAACAATGATCTATACAAATAACACATTTTATCACCTAAGCTTTTTGGAAAAATATTTGCATTAAAATAAAATGTAAAAAAATACTGTAACTTCATTCTAGAGCATATAGATGTCCATCTATTTTCTGTGTATACATTATACCTATTTTTATTGAAAGGTAGTTCCTAGTTAGAGAGTTTACACTGCTGTATTTATAGCAAAATAAGTATTAAGCTGTAACATCTGATTGCTTTTCTCATTGATGAAAAGAGTTGGTACAGCAGCCCAGCGTTAGTTAGAGCTTAGAGAGTCCTGCAGAAGGATTATAGGCAGAGAGGTCAAGGACAACACACACACACACATACACACACACACACACACACAACCACACACACACACACACACACCACAAAATCAACAAACCTAGGCTCATAGGCCCTCATAGGGACTGAACAACAAATCAGGAAGCTTGAATGGAACTAGCTAGACCCTCTGCATATATGTTACAGTTGTATAGCTTTGTCCTATTATGGGACAACTAAAACATGACAAAGGGCTGTCTCTGACTCTGTTGACTGACTTTGATACCCACTCCCTCTACTAGACTGCATCATCGATCCCTAATAGGAGAGGATTCTCCTCAACCTACTGCAACTTGCTTTGGCAGGGCTGGTTGGTATCCATGAGAGACTGCCTCTTTTTTGAAGAGAAATGGAGAAGTAAGTGGGGCTGTAGTGGAGTTATGGGAAAGGACTTGGGGGGGGGAGGATGAAGGAGAAACTATGTTCAAGATGTAAACTAAGTAAAATATATTCGTTCAATAAAAGAGTGTGTGTAGTTATCTCAGTGTTTCTGTTTATCTTCTGCAAAATACAGAAGTAAAAGAATGTCATACTTGGAGTCAATGTGTCCTGGCTACAGTAGCATCTCAGAAAAAATACTTAAACATTAGAAAGAAGCATCCATAGCCTGGTGTTTTTTTCAAGTGATATTTGATATTTGATCTAGAAATCTAAGCTGGGATCTCAGGGTGAAACCTAAAATCACCCACCAAATAAAGTTGTTACACATGCAAATCTTGTATTCATAAATAACATAAAACATGCTCAGATTATCTCTCACTTGTGAATAAAAACATTGTTGGGACTAATATAATCTCTTGTGTAAGACGCATATCTAATACAAAACAAGCACCATCTTAAAGCAAGCTCCATTTAAATGTAGGAGTTATCTAGAGCAAAGATGACTGCATGGCAGGCTGCATATGGACAGTTTGGGTGACTAGGCCAGAAATGATATCTCAGATCCAGGAACCTGTTGTCAGTAACAACCATGGACAGCCAATAAGAAGACACCTTGCAATCTGGACTAAAATAAAAACAGGTAGCTGAAATGAATAGACAATCAGCCCTTGGAGGGAAGGATATGACACCTAATGTTTTAGAGTTCATAGATAAATTGCTAAAGCTAACTTAACACACTGCTAGTTAATGATTATGTGACATGCTTATAGCTTCACATGACAACCAATCATGTAACTGCCAACTTGGAAACTCCTAATCCTGCTACAACCAAAATAAAAAGGCTAAATCTTAGGTGCTCAGGGCCTTCAATGCTACTGTGCTGCTTCGGAGGAGCCTGATAGTCCTATCTTCAGTTTGAATAAAGACTCCGTTTCTGTATGCATGTTCTACCCCTAGTGATCTTTGAGAACTTCAGATCTGGGCATTTCATAAATTATTTAATGCTCATGTGTAAACACACACACATACATAGGGATTTAAAAACCTCATTATTTAAGGTTATATACATTACATAGAAATACACATGTATAAGTAGGCTTTATGTGTATAGTAATCATGAATATGCACATATGCATATTTCAACAACCTGTGCTTATTGTTCAGTTTTATAGTGTACCTGTCAGTTTTTACATTTATTTACATCTAGAGATTATAATTTGGTGGCCTATAGTTATTAAAGATACCCACTAATTGAGTAGATTTATTTTATTGTCAACATGACCCAACCTAGAATGATTGAGAAGAATCATCTTTAACTAAATCACCTAGATTAGATTGGCCTATAGCCTTGCTGCTGATATAGGGAAGACCCAGACCACTGTGAGTGGTTCTGTCCCTATGAAGGTGATCTGGACTATTCAAGAAAGGTGGCTGATCATACGCCTGGGTGAAAGTTAGAGAGGCAGTGTTCATACATGTTCCCAAATCCAAGTTCTCACCTCCAGGCTTCTGCCTTGAGTTCTTGCCCTGTCTTTCCACAGTGATAGACTGTGATCTACAAGTGTAAGGTGATTTTTGCTCCCTTTCTCACAACTTCTTTTTGGTCAAAGTCATTTTTTCACTACAACTATTTTAGTAACAAGCACACTAATAACATTATGTTTCTGTGGCTTTTAAGTCTTCTTTTCCTTTTCTGACTATTTCTGACTTGTCTAGATATAATATTGTTAGTAACCTTGTATTGCTCCCATGTCTCTTTTCATTTGTTTCTGCTTTGACCTTTGTTATATCTTTCCTGGTGATATTTTGGCCTTGCCTTAACCTTTCTGTTTTAAGGCCATTACATGCATTGTTAGACCGAGTATCTGAAATTGCTCCAGTATTGATACAGGTGCTTATCAGATAAATTCTTCTTTGCTGTACTCATGATAAATCCCAAGGAATTTTTTATATTGTGTTTGCCTGTTAGTTTTTGAAAAACAATATTTTATTCTTACTTTTGGTTTGTATAATTACGATTTAGTAGCATGATTTTGACTCTCCAAGTATTTTTTTTCACCAAAAATGTACAATCATATATTGATTCATTTAACTCACTGTGTGCATTATCTTGAATCTCAGTAGTGTTTCTCCATCATTCTCTTGAGGTTTTTTGTGGACTCCTGCTAATTCCCTCAGTGATCTTTCATAGAAAATAACTGGGTATGGCAGTATTCCTTTGCTAGTTTCTCTTGCTTAATCAACAGTGATGGTTAGATGTGCCTGGTGAAGTTTGGGTATTATGGGAAATCCACACCTCTAGTGGTGCAGCTAGAATAGAACATAGCTAATGGAGTAGAAGAGCTGCTTTCTCACCTAAGACAATGAAAGAAGCAGGAAGATGGAGGACAGTGGGCACTCTCTACACCCTGGCTTCAGGAAGAAGTGTAATTATCTTTTGCTATGTTCCAAGGCTTTGAGTTTGCCAACCACAACCCATGAGAGTGGGAGGCTTCAGGAGTGTGTTTTTCCTGAAGCCTCATATATTTTAGTATACAGAAATCTGTGAATTCATTCTCATTAGACAAGCAGAGTTCAGCTCCACACACAGGAGTAAACATTTATAATTACAGTTACAAGAATGGCTGAGGTAGGAGGAACACAAGTTTGAAGCTAGCCTCAGGAGTATAGTGAGACCATATTTGTGAGAAAAAGACTCAAACTTTCCAATTTTTAGTAGTTTGATCTTGGATATTCTACTTAAGTTATTTCAGTGGAAGTCATGCATCTGAAATTCAAGTTATGTTAAGTATTGGTCACATAAAGGTGTTTTCCTGAGCAATAGCTATGACATAGTAAGTGATCAGCAAAGACTCAGTATTTTCTAAATTACAGTTGATATTTGGATCAACCTTATCTCTCTTACTTTCAAAGATATGATTGAAATATTGATTTGAAATCACACAAAATGCACCAAACACTAATCACATAAAAATCACACAAAATTTACCAAACTGAAAAATGTCATAAAAAATTATAATTTGCTGAGAGAGGGCAGGTCATGCATCACACAAGATCTCAGTGACATTAAAAGCCCCCATGGAAGGATTTTGACATCTTCAGCAACTGCAGTACAGACATGGAAATTCAATAATCATTGTTTTGTCTCCATAGTCTTCATAGTTTACTTGTAACATGACCTTAGATAAGTCATCTAAGTTATTAGCATTAATTGTCTGCCAATCAGAGAGATAGTAAAAATGAAAAAGAAATGATAGGATGGGCCAGTTAATAAGAACATATTTACTAGAATCTTTGAACTCTTAAAAAATGGTTCATGGATCATATAGTATACATGAAACATATATATATATATATATATATATATATATATATATATATATGTGTGTGTGTGTGTGTGTGTGTGTGTATGTATGTATATATAATATATGTTTGTGTATGTGTGTGTGCATATACATGCACATAAGCATATGCCTATACATCATATATATGCAAACATATACATATATAATGAATGAGAGATGAAGTAATTTTGTTGGGTTAACAAATGCAGGGAGGAACAAAAAAGGGATTTTTTCGCAAAACTAGACTCTTTCATAGCAAGAAAATATTTTTAATTTTTAAGTTCTATAGAGAGCATTGGTCAAGCTCTATTACAAGCAATCATACAGAGAAAAATTCTACCACATATACAGAAGGGAGTGCTGGATCATTTGGAACCGGATTTAAAGATGGTTTTGAATATTCCATGTGAGTACTAGAAACTAAACCCAGATCTTATAAAACATAAATAAGTATTCTTAAATGCTGGACTTTCTTTTCAACTCCTTAATAATCATTTTTATAAATAAATTGCCACTATGAAAATACAAGTAGTAGTATTTATATACTGCAGAAATTTGTTTCTAAAGCTCCAAGAAATAATCAGGGTAAGCTTTACCTTTTGAATATGTGGCTAGGATATTTGACTCTCTCTCGCTTTCTCTATCTCTATTTATCTCTCTCTATCTCTCCATTTCTATCTCTCTATCAAACTGTGTGTCTGTATATGTATGTATGTATGTATGTATGTATGTATGTATGTATGTATGTATTATGTATGTATTTATGTATGTCTCCATATCTATTTCTGTCTTTGTCTTTGTTTTCTGTGTCTTCATCTCTGTTTCTGTCTCTGTCAGTGAGAAAAGAGTGAGTGTTTGTGTGTGTGTGTGTGAGAGAGAGAGAGAGAGAGCAAGAGAGAGAAAGCAAGAGAGAGAATGAGCAAGAGACTTTCTATGTGTCTAGGATGTGTAGTAGACCCATGAGTGAGTGTGTGTGTGTATGTGTGTGTGTGTGTGTGTGTGTGTGAGAGAGAGAGAGAGAGAGAGAGAGAGAGAGAGAGAGAGAGAGAGCAAGAGAGAGAAAGCAAGAGAGAGAATGAGCAAGAGACTTTCTATGTGTCTAGGATGTAGTAGACCCATGACAACCTTAAGTTTATTTCTCAAGTGTTTTTCTGAATGAGTGTCACTCTGAGTCTTTTAACATTAATTTTGCTAGACTTGGTGGACATCAAGCCTCTGGAAACCTCCTGTCTCTGCCTCACAAACTCTGGAACTACAAATGTGTGTCCACATGCCCAGCTTCTTACACTATATATGGATATAGAAATCAAACAATACTCTTCGTATTTTTTTAAGACCTGCCCTTTTTTTCAAGTCTTCCCTGCCTTTGTATAAGTGACATTTGTAGGAAAATGGTGTTTGACCATGGCTGAAAGTAACCTTACCCATGGACTAATCTTTGGAGCTTACTCACTAATGAAATAAGTCATAAAATCTGGAAGTCTCTATGGGACACTAGGCTTGGCAATTGAGTTCTGAAAATCACAGGTAAGAAGAACATTAGTATGGTATCAAATAATAAAATAATATAATTATGCACTGTGAAAATAAGTAAAAGTCTTCATTTCCTCTTAGGCTATTGGCACTAACCTTTGAGGATGGTGGAGTCTTACTCAAAATATCATGTAAGACTTTATTTGACTTCTGGTAAAATCGAGTCTTCTATCTCCATAGAGGTCCATAGAACTTTCTACTTTGTTCTAAAATATACGGATATATTTCATTATAGGTCATTAGAAAGTGATTCTCATGGCCACACCTCCTTTCTAATGTTTCATTTTCATCCAAAAGTCTTCACTTGTTTTTGTTGTTGTCAGCTTGTCAGTACTGTCTGATTGATATCCATACAGTTCTTTCATTGGTGTCCTAATTTTCAGGGTCTTTGGTTATGTTCTTAATGTTGATATCTACAATTGTCAAAATTGACACTTAAAATTATCACCATAAAATTAGGTTTCCTTAATTCTCTGTGGAGCTTTATGTATTGTTATTACCCAATGACATGTACACATGTACATTTTAAATGGTTTTGAAGGAACACAGTTTAAATTTGTTCTGCATTTTCATTGTCAACCATTTTATTCTTGATTTTCTTTGTATGGAGACTATTTTCCAATTCCATTTTATTGTGTATTAGCTTATTCACTACCTTCTTGGTTACACTTTTAGAATATAAAAATATAGTCTAGTTCAGGTTCAATGAGGCAAGATATGTTTGTTTTGTAATTTGTCACACTCTCTCTTCAGACAGTATTAGCGATTTTTGTAGTTTAGAAAACACAACTATAGCCTTCTCCTACCTCGGATTTTACTGTTATTATCTCATACATTTACCACAACCTATGCTGAAGTTCCTAGAATACATTTTGTTTCAAAGGACACTATAGTTTTCATTTTTCTGTACCTTACATTACTATTAACTTATGGAGTATTTGTCTTACCCTGAATTCACTTTTCTAAGGGTGTGCTGTCAGGATTCCTACACAACAGCCTGTTAAAAATGCTCTGTATATTTTTCATCTCTTTTTACTTGTTAAAAAACCCAACTTTATAAATATATTCTCAGTGCTCTGTCCCGGGCACAGTCATTCCACTCTCACAGAAATCTTCCCAGTAAAGTTACATTGGCATTTGTGAAGATTCTGGTTCTTTCACATCCTTGCATTCTAAACACTGTTTATTCAAAGTCACTCACAGTGTTTCCTGAGGAATCCTTTTTCCAGTGCTTAGACTGTCTATTACAGCCTGCTTGAGAATCTCTTACAAGGCACAAGAGATGGCTCAGTGGTTAGCAGTGGCTACAGCCCTTTTATAGAACCAGATTCCCAAAAACTAATTTGAGAGAATCACAACTCTCTGTGTGATTCTGAGAGAATTCCTGCACCAGGGAATCCAGTGTCTCAATTCTCCTCCACATTCATTCACAGTCAAAAACCCCAAAACAGACCAACACACATACATGTCTAACTAAACATTAGTTATGAAGTAGCAATGAAAATAGTTTAATGATGAGAGATTGCGACATGAGTCCTGTATTAAAGGATCACAACACTAGGAAAATTGATAACCAATGCCTAAGCAAAAATAGTGAGCACTCTTTTATTACTATTGATATAATTTTCTTTTTTGTAACATTTTTATTAGATATTGTATTTATTTACATTTCAAATGTTATCCTCTTTCCTGGTTTCCTCTCTGGGAGCCCCTTATCTCATCCTCATTCCCCCTGTTTCCTTAAGCGTGCTCTCCTACCCATCCACCCACTCCTGCCTCCCTGTCCACCTATTCCCCTACACTGGGACATCAAGCCTTCACAGGACCAAGGGCTTCTCGTCCCATTGATGTCTGACAAGGCCATCTTCTACTACATTTGCTGCTGGAGTCATGGGTCCCTCCATGTGTACTCTTTGGTTGGTAATTTAATTCCTGGGAGTTCTGGGGTATCTGGTTGGTTGATATTGTTGTTCTTCCTATGAGTTACAAACCCCTTTGGCTCCTTCATTCCTTTCTCTAACTCCTCCATGGGGGACACCTAGCTCAGTCCAGTGATTGGCTGTGAGCATCCACCTCTTTATTTGTCAGGCTCTGGCAGAGCATCTCAGGAAACAGCTCTATCAGACTCCTGTCAACAAGCACTTCTTGACCTCCACAATAGTGTCTGGGGTCACTCTTAAATACTGGGCCAATGCTCTTGGAATTTACATATTTCAAATACTATAATATAGCATCCATTCTTGTAGCTCAATTATGTTTCATAAGAATAAAATCCCTGAATATTTACTTATGAAGCTGACCATAAGAAAACTGTTTACTCTACTAACTAGAGAGTATTATCTAAAAGCATTGGCATGATGCTGTTGAGTGCAGACTTCTTGAGTTCTCATGAACCTAACATCAATCAAAGATTTACTTGTGAATATTTCACTCCAGGTTATAGTTTGAAAAATGCAGAAGTGAAGAAAAAGAAAACTGATGCAGTGGGTGATGGTGTTCTGGATGCCACATGGACCACTGGTTACTCCAACTGTGGAATTTACTTATGAGAAAGTAGGAAACTTTAGAATTAAGTACTATAATTCCTGAACAAAAAACATCCAATTAGTGGCTTTTTATGAAGAGTATTCCCTTCTTTTTGGATGACTGTTAATTTTCTTGTTTAACAACTTCATATAAAACTCAATAAACAAATTCAAGAATCCAGGGATTTAGGCAGCATTACACAGAAATTAAATAAACCCAGAAATTTACTTGATATTACTTTTTTGAGTAAAGATGCTAACAGATAACAAATATGCATTCTGTAGCACATTTTAATAGGCATATAAGGTTGAAGGGTAATTGTCTTACAAAGTAGTGTCTCTGAGAAATGCAATGACTAAGGATTTGGACAAGTTTATTTAGGAAAAACACACACTGAAGGTCATAGAATGCACACCTAGGCTAAGGTAAAATGTAACTGAACATTTTCATAAATAATCTACAGAAAGTTTTCTCCTGGATATATTTGTTTATGTCACCATTTTAAGATGGAATTGTAATTTTGTCCTAGTGTCAAACACATGAGCTAAGGCATGTTTTGAAAGCTTGCACTACTGAAATTTGTTTATGGTTCAGAGATGCATTTCAAGCTGAAGATGTGTGCACTAATGACAATTTACAAGGAAAATGGTGCACAGTACACATGGGAGTTTGTTTTCTAATTGAAACAATCATCAGCTTCTCCAATATGCAAGTTATCTGGGCAATGAAGAACTTTTTTGTGTTTCTAGGGAACTAGAAGGAATAGAAGATAGATTACCATAAAGGCTATAAATTTCAGTCTGCTAGCAAACTGACTTACTATTTATTTATTTATTTATTTATTCATTCATTTACATCCTAAATTTTGTCCTCCCTGTCAGTAACCCCTCTCAGAGTACTTTCTTCCATTCCCCCACCTCTCTTCCTCTAAGAGGGGTGGGTCCCCCTAGGTAACCCCTAACCCAGGAGATTCAAAACTTTCCAATAAAAGATGCATCCTCTCTCACTTTGGTCAGACAAGGCAGTATTATGGGCCCTGGGTCTGTGTTCAGCCATAATATGCGCTTTGGTTGGTGGTTCGGTCTCTCATAGCTGCCCAGGGTTCAGGTTACTTGACTCTGTTGATTTTCTTATAAAAGTTTTATCACCTTCTTGGCCTTCAACTCTTTTCCCAAATTTTCCATAAGAGTTTCCAACCTCTGTCTAATATTTGACTGTCTGAAATTGCACCTGTTTCTTTCAGCTGCTGAGTAGAGCTTTTGAGAGGACAGTTACGTAGGTTCCTGTTTGCAAGCATAACATAGAATCACTAATAGTGCAATGATTGGTGCTTGCCCATGAGATGAGTCTCAAGTTGTGCTGTTTTTTTGCTGGTCGTTCCTTTAATCTCTGTTCCATCTTTGTCCCTGAATTTGTTTTAGACAGGACAAATTTTGAGTGGAAAGTTTTGTGAATGGGTTGGTGTCTTTATCATTTTACTGGTGGTCTTGCCTGCCTACAGGAGGAGCCCCTGAAGGTTACATGTCTCCACTGTTAGGCATCTTGGCTAAGGCCATGTACATTGACTCTATGAAGTATGATTTAGAAATGTTATTTTTTTTTCTGGCAATATTTTATTTATGGACAAAGCCAAGCTGAAACTGTGAAATTTTATATTGCTTTGTACTAATTTATTTTTTATTAATCATTTCATTTGATTATATCTCAAGTGATATCTCATTTCCTGGTTATCCCTCCACCAATCCCCCATTGCACATCTGCCCCCTCCATTTTGTCTGTATGAGAATGCTTCCCCACCCACCTATACTCTCCCACCATACTGCTCCTACTCTGAGGAATCCATCCTCCTTGGGACCAAGGGCCTTCCCTCCCATTGCTGTCAGGCAAGGCTATCCTCTGCTACATATATATCTGGAGCCATGGATCCCTTCAGATATATTCCTTAGTTGGTGATCAAGACTTTGGGAGAACTGAGTAGTCAGGCTAGCCTATGTTGTTCTTCTAATGGGGTTGCAATACCCCTCCACTACACAAGTCCTTCTTCCAGAACTCTCAACAGTTTCCCTGAGCTCAGTCTGGTGGTTGGCTCTAAGCATCCATATCTGCGCTGGTCAGTTAATGGCCAGACCTCCCAAGGAACTGCCACAGTAGGTTCCTGTTAGCAAGCGCCTCTTGACCACAACAACAGTGTTAAATTTGGTGCCTGCCAACATGATATATCCCCTGTTGGGGCCATTTCTGGTTGACCCTTACTTCAGTTTTTGTTCTGTTTTTTTGTCCCTGTTCTTCCTTTGTACAGGAACATTTCAGGATTATAAAACTTTGAGATGAGTGGTTGGCCCCATCCCTCAGCTGGAGGTCATGCCTGTGGTTTTTTTTTTTTTTTTTTTTGTCTTTTTTTTTATTCGATATATTTTTTATTTACATTTCAAATGATTTCCCCTTTTCTAGCCCCCCACTCCCTGAAAGTCCCATAAGCCCCCTTTCCTCCCCCTGTACTCCCACCCACCCCTTCCCACTTCCCCGTTCTGGTTTTGCCCTATACTTCTTCACTGAGTCTTTCTAGAACAAGGGGCCACTCCTCCTTTCTTCTTGTACCTCATTTGATGTATGGATTATGTTTGGGTATTCCAGTTTTCTAGGTTAATATCCACTTATTAGTGAGTGCATACCATGAGTCACCTTTTGAGTCTGGGTTACCTCACTTAGTATGATGTTTTCTAGCTCCATCCATTTGCCTAAGAATTTCATGAATTCATTGTTTCTAATGGCTGAATAGTACTCCATTGTGTAGATATACCACATTTTTTGCATCCACTCTTCTGTTGAGGGATACCTGGGTTCTTTCCAGCATCTGGCAATTATAAATAGGGCTGCTATGAACATAGTAGAGCATAGGAAGTTGCAGTGCTATGTAATTTTGCATCACAACTCTCACAGATTTAAAATAGGATTATTCTCAATGCTTTTGTGAACTTTGATTAGAGCTTGTTATTCATTTTATGCTGATTCTTCCATTTTGGATGACTGTCTCATTTTCTTAGATTAGTCTGAGATAGGAGTCTAAGTGTCTCATTTATTGTGATTAAAGTTTTACAAGTGCTAGCTCACCACTAGTTCTCACCAAACTCAGATAAAGCCGTTCTAACTTCCAGACATGCCCCAGATCTCTCATTGCTGTCTGAAGTTGATGTTCATCACTGATAGGTATGAGGGCTCTGATCAAGAAGAGTCAAGAACGTGACTTGCTGGAACTGACAGTGTCCAAGAGGAAAGTTGAGACTACATGTAAGATTCTGATAATTTTAAGGAGAGCTGTCTTAACGCAAACAAGAACCATATATGGCTGAAACTATAAAACTTTCAATAACCTCAGAATATTACATCCAAATAGCTTAAAAAGCTGACTGCAATTGACTTATTGGGTCCAAACATAAAGGCATCAAGTTCAAACCGCAGCCTGCATTTAAAATGAGATAAATACATGTAATCTAAATCTAGGTCACAGGAGAATTGGACAAGTAAGGCTTAGGAAGGTAATGCAGAGAGGTAGCTATGTGAAGTGTGTAATGCTGATATTGCTCCCTTGCTAATTATTGATTTTATACCAGGGACATTTGGGTTATGTAAGATTACTTACTTAACTTTAATTAAGTTCAGTTTCATTGTATTCTTTCTTTAGAAATAATTTGTCTCAGTTCTCATTTTCTGTGACTTTTTTCTACCAGTATTAGCATGTTAGCAAGAGCAGATCCCAGTCTCAGATGTCACAGAGTCTTGTTGGTGTTACAAACATAGTAATTAACCAACTTTCTTTCGTATTAGTCTTGTTCAGTGTTAAGTGTTGTATTCATTAGCTTCATTAACCTTCCCAGAAAAGTAAGACTAGAGTCAACACATTGACAGCCTCTAGGAGACTTGGCCCATTAGATATTCCTTTATCCAAGGAAAGGGTTGTTTCTGGGAAGTTTTATTCATTCATTCCTACTTGCCTCTGTGGTGGAGCTGACAGAAGCTAATTCTGTCATCTTCATCCTAATTGGACTCCAGGGTAATAACAGTCATTGGGCAGTTAACACTCTAAGGCAGCCTAGACAAAACCCATCTTTGTGACAGCCTTAGATATATTTGTCATTTTATGTGTTCAAATTTTCTTCACTCAGAAGGAACTGTGAGCTAAGGTTATTCCACTTGGGAGGATTTTTGCCTTTTACTTGGGAGTAATTTTGAGCTGAGCCAGGGCTCTGCAAACTGACAGCCCAAACCAGTCTGATCATAACAACAACATCATGTTCTTTAGAAACTGTTTTATAATTTAGTATCACATTTTTAACACTTTAAGCAAATCGGTGTCCCTTCTCTGTTCTTTGGTATGTTCTAAGATTGTTTTTCTTCCTGTTAATGTTATATTTCAAATCTAATAATATAGGACCTTTGCTACACAGCCCTATTACGTTTATATTTCATGAATTATACTCCTAACACCATTAGAAGCTTAAAACCACATTTTTTTAAATTCCTGCAGCTGAGACTTTGGTTGAGTGTTATTAGGACTTAAATTATTCATTTTAAAGAACAGATCAGCACATTTTGAACCACAATTATAAACCAACATGATTTTGTTGATTAAATTACAGTCTTAAGAACACAATTAAAACAAATTTCTTCAGTATGATCTTGCAATTGTTCTATAAGAGCCTTGTAGAATGACTGAAATGGGCTAATTGAGTTTAATTTAATTTAATTATATGAAGAACAGAGTCTCTTTGTTTCTCAGTTCCAGAATCAATGTTGTTACAATCGGTTTGCACCTCAGATTCTCTAGTTGTGGCTGTGAAGTGCCCTTGCCACTGCTGAGCTTATTCTAATATTTTAATGAAGAAACAAAGCAGGCAGGAGGCAGGCGTGCTACACAGAACAGCGTCATTAGAAGGATGCTGCAATGCATTAAAATATTTACTTTCAGGGGAATTGTGAAAATTGACAACTGAATCAATTCTTTCTTTACAAGAATACTGGGATATGTATTTCTTGTATTAGGACAATAGGAAACCTAAGCAAGTAAGGAATATTGAGACTTGGTAACATTGAGGAATTTGAGTGGAATATTATCCAACCAAGACAAGATGAAAATGTTGATTCTAAATAGAAAAAAAAAGGACAGAATATATTGGAAATAAATGGTTTTGATACCTAAGACATTACACAAACATATAATTAAGGTCCCAGGCAATGTATTTTATTTAAGTACTACTTATTAAATTGATATACTTGAGACTTTAAACAAATTTCCTGTAATAATATAGTAAATTACTGTCAAAATTATTGTTCAGATTTTTAATTCCAGGAGCAGATAAATTTCCATAAACAAATAAGTTTATGTGTGTTTAAAATTTTGTCTGTAAATTCATTGTTATATAATGATTAATAATTGGTGTTTTATAGTATCTTATTAAATAAAGTAACTCTCAGAACATCAACCATCATGATTTTATGAAAGAGAGCTTGGCACTGAGCTTAGTATAATTTTTAAGTACCTTCCATATCAAGATAAATCGGATAAAAGTCAGTTATACTAGGTTACTCAGTCAAAGAAACCATAGCTGTTTTGGTGTCTTATATTTTGTCCCCACTAAACAAAGTTCTCAGGAAAGCTCATGCATTACAATGAGTTTGAAGTTGTTTCACAACTTTCTCAATGCTTTCATGTCCTGGTTGCATTTAACAAAATGGTAGTAATCACAGTTAAACTTCCCATATCAATTCAAAATAATTTTGGTTAAATTCATGTCTTAACTATAAGAACTATGAGTTTAAGAAACTAAATTTATTATTTTATAAGGCTTCCTCTTCAGACATTCTTCCTGAATCATGGTAAAAAATATTTTCCCAACACTACTAATATATCACCTTAGGTTGCAATTTAAATGGAATTTATTAATGCTGTCATTATTAAGACTCAGAGAAAACCCGTCAGTTCTTGTCTATGCAGCTGTGTTTTACAAATTAGTGCACTAATACATGGCATGTTTAAATCAAAGTTTCAAGTTAGAACGTGAAAAAGCTGGATTTGTTTTATTCATTTTTATTAATTCTTAATATATTATTTTGTCATGCACATTATTGGTCTGAAATCCTTCTAGAACAGAAAATTTTGTCATTAAGTGCAGACTTCAGATTCAGGTTTGAGAATTCATATTATTTAGAATCAATGTCATCTCAAATGATTGCCAATCCATGTTTTATTTAAGATATACAAAGCTCTCTGAAGAGTACTCAGCTCTTCTCATGCATATCTTCCAATCTGAAGAATGCAGGAGCAACTTGATTGGAATCAATTTCAGAGCAGTTGGGAATCTACATTTTTAGGAGGACTGACATGGGAAAAAAGAGACCATTTTTGAACAAAAAGACCTCATTGATTTTATTCTGTCCTTCCAAGTATCCATTAAGAACAGGATGTCAAGTGATCCTGAATGACTAAAAGTAATTAAAACAGATAAGCCTTCTGTCATTTTCTTTTATGATGCTTGACTGTATTAGATGCACAATGGATGTATGTTTTTCCCCTGTTTTAGACATCACATCACTTTACAAGCTATGCACATCTCATTACAAATATCACTATGAGTAACATAAACTATGGCTTCTGCCAATATACCATCTCTACCTTCTGTTGATGTCCTCCATTTCTTAGTAGCCTAGGAAGGACCTTTCTCTACTTCACAACTTTTTTCAGTGCTGTCCTGTTTTGATGATCAGTCCATAAAAATCTCACATGGCTATTTGACTCCAAATGCCAATTTTGCATTAGAATTTATCACATGCTTTGGATTCATCACTATGGTCTTCTTTAAACACCTTAAAATTAAAGCTCTGTGATGGTTTGGAATGGTGTCAATTACTTAATGACAATTTCTAGTTTGTAATACATTCACAGAGTTGTAATCCTACAGGTGTGCTTGTAGACATCTGTAAATATACATGCTTATATATGCATCATCTATAATATATCAAAGATATTAAAAGTTATGAAAGCTATTAGCATTAGTGAAATCTTTGTTAATTCCATGTTTTAATATTCAGCTATTATATTAAACTTTGTGAGTCAGGGATCAATTTTACAGATTTTATAGATAAAACTGGTCAGAAAAGTTATATTCCAAAACTTAATTCATGCAGTTTCTAAAGAGCAGAGATCGTGTTGAAATCCACACTGTCTTATTCTAGTCTCCGAAGCTCTTCCCTGGTCCTTGCTCTGGGCAAACATGGAAATGGTGGAAAATGGAAAAAAAATTCACCCATAAAATTTTTATATAGAGATTCATTTTTGTATTCTCAGTTTATAAGAGTAAAAAGTAAATGAATCTATGTTTTCATTTCAGAGCAATATAAAATATAAAGTTCATATTGTCAGAAATAACACAGGTCCAAAGAAAACTAGCAACTGTTCTACTATCATTGAGACCACTCTATTTTCAAACATTATGTTAATCATCCTCAATGTACATCCATTAATTATCTCAATGGATTTTCACAACTGCTAGAGAATTGTGCACTGTCATCATATCTTTCTGACATTTGAGACAGATTAAAAAAAGAGAGAGAGAGTTTATGTGATATCTAGTCACAGAGCAGAACTGTTGTGGAAATGTATTCAGACAGTGCCTAACAATCCTTAGACCACATTCTATGCTACTCACATAATGATAGACTTTTACCCTGGTCTCACCTGCAACTACAAAAATGAAATGAGCTTTGGCTATGGTAATTGCTGACAATGATTTCTGCACACTGAAGTGGAAGCCATTGTAGAAAGTCAAGCACTTTTGTCTTTTGACTTTTGACCAGGAACCTCCCTGAGGATGTTGCATAATGCTGTTTTCTTCATCTATTTAGTTAATCACATTAAAGTAATCAATATCAATTTACTGTGTTTTATGTGTACAAGTACTCTAAAGCCTTGAATTTGTAAACTCACCTTCATTTTTCCATTTATTAGAGGATTATACATTGAATTTTGATGCATATATCACAAAGTCACTCTGTTGGATGGTGCTCCAATAATGAAAAGTTGAACTATAACTTTTTTGAACTATTAAAACTATGCATCTAATAAGGAACTAATACCCAGATTATATGAGTAATTTTGATTCAGTTGTCATGTTCTTTTTTTCTTTTGCTTTCTTTTATTAATCATTCCATATCTTTACATCTCAAATGATGTCTCACTTCCCAGTTACCTCTCTACCAAACCCCCAAGCATATCTGCCCTCCCCCTCCTTTTTTCCTGTATGAGAGTACTACCCTACCCACCTATATTCTCCCACCCTACTGCTCCAGCATTCCCCTAATCTGGGGAATCCACCCTCCCCAGGACCAAGGACCTCTCCTCCCATTACTGTCAGGCAAGGCCACCCTCTGCTACATATATATCTGGAGCCATGGATCCCTCCAGGTACACTCCTTGGTAGTGGTTTAGACTTTGGAAGAACTGGGTAGTTAGATCATCCTGTTGCTCTTCTAATGGGGTTGTTTTACCAGTCCTTCTGTCAGCACCGTCATCAGGTTCCCTGAGTTCAGTTGGATGGTTGCCTCCAAGGATCCACATCTGCAATGGTCAGTTAATGGCCAGACCTCCCAAGGAACTGCCACAGTAGGTTACTGTTAGCAAGTGCCTCTTGACCGCAGCAACAGTATTGGGTTTGGTGTCTTCAAACATAATGTGTCCCCAGGTGGGGTCATTCCTGGTTTATCCTTCCTTCAGTTTATATTCCAAATTTGTCCTTGTTCTTCCTTTGGGCAGGAACATTTCTGGATTATAAAACTTTGACATGGGTGGATGTCCCCATCCCTAAACTGGAGGTAGTGCCTATTTTATTTTATTTTTTTGTTGTTGTTGTTTTTAATGAGAAAATTGAAGTGCTATATAATTTTGCATCACAATGCTCAGATTAAAAATGGGACTGTCTAATGGAGGTGGTCTCCATACATTCTATCCCCCCCTTCTCTGCACATTAGGGCTAAGGTCTAGCTGAAAAGCTCACAATGCCTGTGATACAAATTACAGACCATATGGAGGGTAGAAAGAAGGAAAACCAGGGGATGGATGCTTCAGTCCTGCATTGAGGTGGGGATTGGACGATTGTGGAAGGTGATAGGAAGGGAAGACAAGGGAGGGAGAAAGGAGGAGGAGGAAATAAGAGTGGTAGTGTCAGAAAATGGAGGAGATATGAGAGGGGTACAGAGGATCAGGAAATTGAATAAAATTTCAGGGAGTATGAGGAACTGGGGAACCATGGGAAGGTCCCAGACACTAGAGAAATGTGAGTCTCCCAGGACTCAATGAGATTTACTTTAGCTATTATATTAATAATTTCAAAAGGAATACAATTGATACATAAATAATGTTTTAAATTTACAGTTGAGCTTCATGGGCATTTAACTAAAACATGGAATATGACAGAGTGACATGGAAAATGTGGTAAATGTATGTAAGGTACATGTGCAAGGTTTAATAATTTAACTGTGTTTTGTTCTATAATATATACTAGTAAAAGAAAGGAAGAAGGATAGATGACACGAGGCATTCAAAAATATTAATATACATAAAAACTACAATGAACCTTCCTCCAGCAAGACTGACTATGATTAAAAAAAATACCACTTATAATAACAAGTGATGAAATAATGGATGTAGATTCACGGCCTCTCTTGTACTCCTGTGCTGGAAATACATACTAAGACACTCATGAGTGGGGTTTTATCATCCTACATTTTTTTTGAGATTTTCTTAGTTTTATTACTATTGCTGTGAAGAAACATGCTGACTAGAAGCCACTAAGGGAGAAAGACTTTATTTGTTTTATAATTCCAGGTTACACTCCAGCATTTCCGTGATGTCAAGGCAGGATCTTGAGTTTCTTGTCACATGACATCTACAGTCAAGAGAGAAAGGAATTGATCCTTGATGACTGATTTTTTATTATGCTTAGCCAGCTGTCTTTTCAATTATTCAATTCAAAGCAATCTATAAGGAAGGATCTCTTGTATTCAGGCAGAGTGAGTCAGTGAACAGTCAAGACAATCTCCCACAGACCTGGGCACACTCCAACCTGATCTAAGTACTTCCTTACTGAGGCTTAATCCAAAGTGATTATTGATTGTATCATACTAACATTTGAAATCAACTCAGAAACAAAAGCTTCAGGAAACAACTCAGGGTTGGTGACTCCTGAAAGTTTGAGCGTCAATGAAAGGTTCTAGGTAGCATTGTAAGATGAAAGAGAAGACACACCCACAAATATTCTGCTGTGTGTTATTTGCCATATTCAATTTGAACCCATTAAGCTTGTTCCAAAACTGAGCAATAATAAGCTCATGTTCTTTATAACTTAATGCGGTATTCTGTTATTATGTAATACAATCGACTATAGCATGGTTTTTATCCTATTTAAACATGTTTTTCTTTACTTAATATTTTTTAAGAAAATAAACATAAGGCTGGTTCAAAAATTTATTACTGAAAATTTTCATTATCTGTAATGCACAGGAATGAGGAGTAGAAAAAATAGGGTAGGAGAAATAATTCATTAAGTAAATATTTAAATTTATTGAAAGGATTTCTATTTATTGCAAACAATTTCACTATTAAAGGATTTCCAGATGATATCACACATTACAAGATAAACCAGTGGAACCTCATAAGAATAGGCTTATACCTCTCAGCATGGACACAAACAGAAATAAGGGCCATGACCTTAATGTATACATTACTCTCCTAAGATGTGTTCCCCTCAAATAATTTTGGTCTTGAAAGGCATATTTCCAATTATCAATTCATTGTGATGAAAAATTTCAATAAAACTTTATTGTCATTTTCTGTGAAACTGTGCTACAGCCCTCTGCATCCCAATCCTTCCCAAAGAAAGTTTGTAAGCAATGAGTATTGATATACCCAAGCTCACATCTGAGACCAACACTACTGCTCCAATACATGGCCAAAGGGGGACCCACCCAGGACCCTGTGGATTCAGGAACCTTATCTCAGCATGTGACACAATCCTTCTGGTTTACATCTGTGTTCTAGAGCTAACTATGTATTACAGACTTCTGCACTGCAATAACACCCTGAGAAAGCTTGACCTCCCAAGAGTACTGTCATACCCAAGCTCAAAGGCACATAAGAGTGACAAGCTATAGTGAGAGCAAAGCCAACTAAATAAAACCAGAGATAACCAGATGTCAAGATGCAAGCACAAGAGCACAACCAACAGAAACCAATACTACTTGGCATCGTCAAAACATAGCTCTTCTACCACAGCAAGCCATGGTTAACCCAACACACCTGAAAAGCAAGACTTAGATCTACATTCTCATCTCATGAAGGTGATAGCAGACTTTAAAGGTATAAATAACTCCCATAAAAAATATAGGAGAATACAGATAAATACGTAAATGCCTTTAAGAGACTAAGTAAGTCTCTTAAAGAAATACAGCAAATGAGCAGGTGAAGGAATTGAACAAATCTATCCAGCATCTAAAAATAGAAATACACATATTAATGAAAATACAAAGAGAGACAACCCTGCAGATAGAAAAGCTAAGAAACAAATCAGGAGGGGGTTGGAGAGATGGCTCAGAGGTCAAGAGCACTGACTACTCTTCCTAAGGTCCTGAGTTCAAATCCCAGCAACCACATGGTGGCTCACAACCATCCATAATGAGATCTGATGCCCTCTTCTGGTGTATGTGAAGACAGCTACAGTGTACTTACATATAATAAATAAATCAAAATTTAAAAAAAAAAAAAGGAAACAAATCAGGAGTCACAGATGCAATCCTAAGGATAACAGGTATAGAAGAGAGCAAAGATTCCCAAATTAATGGGACAGTAAATATCTTCAACAAAATTATGGAAGAAAACGTTCCTAACATAAAAAAGAGATACCCATAAACCTACAAGAAGCCTACAAAACTCCAGATAGATCGGCCCAGAAAAGAAATCCTTCCTGTCACATAATAGTTGAAACACCAAGTGCACAAAACAAAGAAAGACTATTAAAAACAGTAAGGTAAAAAGGTCAAGTAACATACAAAGTTAGACCTATCATAACTTTATGAGATTTCTCACCAGAGACTATAAAAGCCAGAAAACTCTGGGCAGATGGTATACAGACCCTATAAGAACACAAATGTCAACCCAGGTAACTATACCTAGCAAATCTCTCAATTACTGTAGATGGAGAAACCAATATAGTCTAAGAAAAAAAAAAACAATTTTACACAATGTTTTCACAAACCCAGCCCTAAAAAGGATAATAGATGGAAACTCCAACACAAAGAGGGAAACTACACCCTTGCAAAAAGCAAGAAAGTAATCTTCTTTTAACAAATTCAAAAGAAGATAGCCACACAAACATAATTCAATCTCTAACAACAAAAATGATAAGAAACAACAATCATTATTGCTTAGTGTATATTAACATCAGTGGACTCAATTCCACAATAAAAAGACATAGACTAAGAGACTGTATATGTAAGCAGGACCTAGCATTTTGCTGCATATAGGAAAGGTACCTCAGTGACAAAGACAGACACTACCTTAGAGTAAAAAGCTGGAAAACAATTTTCCAAACAAATGGTCCACAGAAACAAGCTGCAGTAGCCATTGTAATATCTACTTTCAACCAAAAGTTATCAAAAAAAGATAAAGAAGGACACTTCATACTCATCAAAGGAAAAAAAATCTACCAAGATGAACTCTCATTCTGAACACCTATGCTCCAAATGCAAGGGCACCCACATTTATAAGAGAAGGTTTTACCAAAGATCAAAACCCACATTACACCTCACACAATAATAGTGGGAGAATTCAAAACCCACATCTCATCAATGGGTGATCATAGAAACAGAAACCAAAGAGAGAGAGTGTGAAACTCACAGAAGTCATGAACCAAATGGATTTATCAAATATATATAGAACATTTCATACTAAAATAAAAGAAGATATGTTCTTTTCAGCATCTCATGTTACCTTCTCCAATATTGACCATATATTTGACCACAAGAAAAGGCTTCATCAGATACAAGATGATTGAAATAATCCCATACATCCTCTCAGGTCATCGTGGACTAAGTCTGATCTTCAATAACAACAAAAACAACAAAAAGCGCACAAACAGATGGAAGCTTAAGAACTATATTCAGTGAAAAGATGTTCAGGGAAGAAATAAAGTATTAGAGATCAAACTCTGGAAAACCAGACCCTCAACAGCTCTCACCTTGAGATTCCACTGACCTTTAGGTTTACAGTTGAACCACTCCTGGGCATATACTCAAAAGATGCTCCAACATATAACAAGAACACATGCTCCACTATGTTAATAGCAGGTTTATTAATAACCATAAGGTGGATACAACCCTGATGTTCCTCAATAGAGGAATGGATATAGAAATTTTGGTATATTTACACAATTAAGTTCTACTCAGCTATTAAAATCAATGACTCCATGGACTTCACAGGTAAATGGTACTAGAAAAAAATCATCCTGAGTGAGGTAACCCTGTCATAAAAGAACACACATTATATGAACTCACTGATAAGTGACTATTAGGCAAAAAGCTGAAACACTCACAAACCATATGAAGCTCAAGAACAAGGAAGAACTATGTGTTACGTCAATCCTACTTAAAAGGGGGAACAGAATAATCACTGGAGGTAAAGAGAAGGAGAGACCTGGGAGGGAGAGAAGGGAAAGGGGGGGTAGTATCAGGTTTGGGTTGTGACTGGGGAGAAATACAAAGGGTCAGAAAATTGAAAAGAGGTGAATAATAGTGGGGGAAGGGTACTAGGGGTAGCAACTAGAAAGTCCCAGATGCCAGGAGAGCAAGTGTGCCCCAGGACCCAAAGAAGATGGAATTAGCTGAAATACACAACAAAGGGAAAAGAGACCCTTGAGAGAACATATCCAGAGGTTAAGCACAGCTCTCCAGTAGAGGGATGGAGCCACCCAACCATCTAAAAAATAATTACCCAGAATTGTTCCTGTGTAGAGAAAATACAGTGACAAAGAGTAGAGCAGAGACTGAAGGAAAGGCCACCCAGAGACTGCCCCACCTGGGGATTCATCCCATATACAAACATCAAACCCAGATATTATTGATGATGCCAAGAAGCACATGTTGACAGGAGCCTGGTAAAGCTGTCCCCTGATAGTCTCTACCAGAGCCTGACCAATACAGATGTGGATGCTTGCAGCCAGCCATTGGACTGAGCAGAAGAACTCCAATGGAAGAGTTAGGCGAAGGATTGGAGGAGTCGAAAGGGTATACAACCTCATAGGAAGAAAAATGATGTCAACCAACCAGACCCCCTCAAAGCTTCTAGGAACTAAATCACCAACAAATGAATACACACTGAGGGACCCATGCTTATGTAACATAGGATTTCCTTATCTGGCATCAATGGGAGGGGAGTCCCTTGGTCCTGTGGAGTCCCAATGACCCTGCATGGGGGAATGCTAGTGAGATAAGGTGGGATTGGGTGGGGCAGTGGGTGATCACCATCATAGTAGCTGGCAGAGGGAATAGTATAGTGAGTTTGAGGAGGAAAAACTGGAAAAGTATATAACTTTTGAAATGTAAATAAATAAAGTAACCAATAAAAACATTTAAAAACTGGGAAAAAACACTTTAATGTCTAGAGCTGAATACATAGTTTACTGGTTAAGGACTCCTGCTGTTCTGGCAGAGGCCAGGGTTTAGTGCCTAATACCCAAAATGGCACCTCACAACCACTCTCAATTCAAACTCAAGGAGATAGAGCACCCTCTTCTGGCTTCCTAGGACACTCAAACTTGCCTAGATACACACACACACACACACACACACACACACACACACACACACACACACACAAACACACACCAAAAATAAGTAAAATTTAATGTCTAACAATATTGAGAAGAATTCCAAATTCCTACAGTGCTGTTTAGAAATGTAGTAAATTATTTAGAAAGCAGATTTTAAATTGGTTTGGTACATATACATGTTAATTTACAAGATCTGTTTGGACAACGTTGTTAATGAACATGCAGTGCTATGATTAACATGAGATGTCACTTACATAATTTTAAATAGCAGAAAGTAAAAACTTTCTAAGACTGCTCATATCAAATAAGACTGTACTAAGAAATTACTTGAAAAAATCTTGATAACATGTTTAACTGTTTACTTCTATAGTAGTAACAGAATAAAAAAGATTTAAGTGCAACCAAGGCATGAGAAGACAATACAAGATAAACGCATAGAAGCACAAAGGAATAGGCTCATATCCCTCAGCATGGACACAAACAGAAATAATGTTCCTGACCTTAATATATATGTTAATCTCCCAAGATATACTGCCCCCCCAAATATTGTTTTGCTTAGAAAGACACATTTCTTGTTGAAGACAGCTTGGTCTACATAGTGAGTCTGAGAATAGCCAGGCTTTTGTCGAGAAAGCCTCTCTGAATACATAAAGTGGTGAAGGTTTTAAAGATATTTAAATATAAAGATATTTAAAAACACATAATGATTTAATAGTCTAAATTTCAATGGAGAGTTGTATTTTTAATGGCTGAATTACAGATATATATGTATATAATGTACATGTATATATAATATATGTAAATTAGCTTTTATGTAGGATAAATATTGGAAGCAGACAGATCTAAATATTAGCTGCATTTCCTCAGTTCCTGGAATATACAAAGCTGCTGGCATTTTATAGTTTTCTCCTCATTTCCTTCATGTCCTTCAATAATGTAAATAAACAAGTAAAACCTTCCAATAAACAGCTTACTCTTGCATAAAGTTTAGCAGAACATTAGTCATCTTAATGACGTAATCGGTGAGGAAGTTTCCTCACTTATGTAGAATACCTTGCATCCCTCACAGCTTCCAGTCTCAAAACTTCACTTATCTTCTCTATATTACCTGGCCTCCAGTGGCTCTCCATTTCTGTCAGTTCCACATACTATTTTAATCTTCTCATCTTACTCCACTTATTAAAGCTATCTCCTGTGATTCATGTCATTTCTTTAAAATATACAAAGTGTACATGGGTTTTCTACATTCTGGTTAGCTTGGGAAAGCTATCAAACTGTAAATAGTAAAATAAGCCTGGTTCTGGATGAGAAACTTAAGATATAGCTCTGTAACCTCTTTCTCTTCACACAGATTTGAACATTTGGTCTCAGGCACCCTGAAATTCTCACTGTGTTTCAAATGCCTTGTGATGCTTGTTCCTGTCACCTGCATAACATATTCTCTGTGCCCCTGTGACACATAGAATATTTGTGTGCTTTGGGGGAACCCTCTTTGTCCCTACAGTACAAGTTTAGTCACCCTAAATCTAGGGTTTCATAGCATTTGGAGTAATCTATTTATAGTCATTAATGTTATCACCTGTTCATCCCTATTGCTCAATATTATTCCTCTCTGTTCCATAAGCCAGATAACTTTGTTTTCTGTAAGCCTGGTACCCTAATATTGTCAAGCAGTGTTTCCAGGTAATTACCTGCATAATGACAAGGTCAAGTAAAGGATCTGTGTTAAAAGTAAGCATTTGTTCACTCACTCCCCCATCTCAGTGGTAACATCTGATACTTTTTCATTTTCAATTTTCCCTTCTAACAATACATTTCAGCGTAAACCAGAGCATTTTTGACTATGATGAGACAAGATTGCTTGCATTATTCATGCCTCTCTCTTCTAGGACATCATCACAGAAGAGCTGGGGAGAGAACTGTCCTGGCAGTACAGATGATTGGCTTCTTCATATGTACAGTTGTGGTCTGAGGCATTATTTGCTGCTATGGAGTGGCAATGAGATTCTGGCTTCCCTGATCTTCTTGGCTAGGCAGAGGGTGAATGCCAGCTCAGTTGTGGCAGAACATTTTCAAGAATAAACAAAATAATAAGCTACATAAAACCACAATGGATATCCCTGCCAATAGTCCTCTTATTACACATATCTCCATTTGAGTTTTCTTTTTTCAGAAGTTCTCTTTTCTGAATTTAAAAGGTCTCTCCTATCTCTTTAATATTCTTTTCTAAAAACACCTGTCTCTTTCAATGTCACATTTTTTTTTACATTTTCCTAATATCCATCAGAAGTGAATTTACAGAGATTTCTTATTTCCAACATTCATCCAATAAATCTAGTGTCGGATGTAGAACTGACATACATCTGAGATCTGAAAGAGGAGATGAAATAAAATATACTTAGTAAATACTTTTGCCTCCATTCTCAGAACAAATTTCATTTTGGCCCTAATTACAAATATTTAGCAATGTGCTTGCAATTTTGTTTGTATCTCTCCATTTTCCTCATCATCTTTTCCCCCTTTTCAAAGTAGAAGGTAATCTCTATAAGATATATGTAATTATACAGAGGCAGGTGTTTTCAGTGAGTTTTGTAAAAGCTGACATCCCGTATACCCAACTCAAAGAGAGTGCAAGGACACTTCTGAATATTGGTATGATAAATTCAGTCATTGCTGGGTGTCCCTGCTTTGTGCTTCATTCCGGGATACCTTCTGCAGAATCTCAGTTGAAGGACATACTTGAGGCCCTGTCACATGTATCTCAGCTCATTCAGTCTGCTGAATCTTGCAAAACCACTGTATATTATGAATGTCTTAGTTCATACATACATGATAAGGAATCAAGATTCATCCTTTTGATGGAAACTATGTTGAATAAAAGGGAGAAATGGGTGAGTCTCTATAGGACTTTATAGCTAAGTATCAAAAAAAAAGCAGAATGTTGGGCAGACAGTGGATAAGTAACAGAAAGAGCACAACAGAGGGCAGACACTAGATAAACAGAGGGAATGAATCCCCTAAGTATCCCAAAGAAATTTGTTTTGATCATAATATCCAGGCCCTCTGGTTTGTGAACAAAATTTGTTCCTATATGCAGGCTGCATTCCAATAATATTTGTCAACTTCATTTCTTAGATTTGATTTATAATTCATCCTATTCTTTTTCTTTAATATGTGTTCATTAGACAATTGTGGAAATGCCAACTTGAAAAAATTCTATTTGTTCTCAAGATGATGATATATTTTTAAAATCTGTATTCTATCATGGATTTTGCTAATTTTTATATGAGTTTACCAAATACCAATAGGTAGGGAGTGATAAAACCAAATGAATAACTGAAGTATCCAGTCTCCAGAGTCTATGATCAGAGAGGCTGTGAGGTTTTATGAGTTTAATCAGAAACAGATAAATATCTAAAACACATTCATGTGTTTCTGCTTGTTAAATCACCAAACTATTGAAAAATGTGCTCTTGCCCACTGTGTAAAATGATTATCTTTAAAGAAATAGGTCATTGTCTCTTGTTCGAGTGCTCCAAAGAAAGTATTAGAGAACAGAAGTTATTGATACTTTTACAGAGATTCTGAAATAAGCAAACAACAGGCTCTTTACTTTCATGATGTCAAACAGCTAAGATTCTCCATGACTCTCTAGAATAGACTTGCTAAGACACTAAAGCCCTTCAGTTTGACACTAGCTACCAGCAGAGCCATCATTTCCTATACCTTCACCAAACTCAAAATTAGATACTTTCCAGTAGTAATGACACAAACAGATTAATAGGGAAGAGTATAGTTTAGCTCACTATTGCAGGGTACTGAGATCCATCATGGCAGGGAACTCCTGGTAGTAGGTACTGGGGGGAGCTGTGACATTGCATCTAATGTCAATGACAAAAGAAAGAGGAAAGCTAGAGTCCTTTCACTTTGAGTTAACTCAGGCCTCAAGGGAAGGCTGTACCCACTTTGTGTGCACTGTTTTCTCACTTCAAGCATGATAATCTAAATAATCCTTCCAGGCCATGTTTCTGTGATTCTGTCTCTTGCCAAGTTGACATTATTAACAGAAGCAATCTCTTCAGGATATCTCATTACAATCAGCCAGTCAATGGCAGAGGCTGACAACAGTGAAGAACTTTCATGTAGATAGTTACAAGAACTATTCTTGTTTACTGAGATGAGCACTGGCCCATAAATTAATGCCTACAGTTTTCAACTATAGTGAATTAAGTAAAAACATAAAAGAAATGACAAGCATATTTACCCTATATCCTTACTGGGACCACAGATAAAGTTATATTAAATGGATAATGTATTTCTGTAAGTAAAGCAGGCAATATATTGTTTCCAATATACTTTTGAAGAATTATAGATTATCATTTATGATATTGTTAAGTACAACATAAATAGACATGCTATCACAGAAAGGATAAATCACATGACTGCCCCCACCCTGGGAATTAATTAAAGCAACTGAGGACTGCTATAAGAGAGAGAATTAGTTTCTTCAAGAGACAAGTTTTCTAATTGATTATGCAATTTCAAGTTGTTATCTCTGAAATCATAAACTTACAAGAACACTAAACAAACTCAATGAATTGAAGTTATATGTCTATACATATATGAATGAATAACAACTAAAGAAAATGGAGTTATGAATTTGAGAGAAAGCAAGGATGGCAAAGATGGAAAGTGTGAGGAGGATGAATGCTAAGAGGGAAAATGAATCAATTGTATTTAATAAAAAAATCAGAAAAAATGAACTTTAGATTACCAAAGGACTTACAATTCTAGCTTTTAAATATTTATCTTATAATAAACTAATGAATTCATAAACATGTAAGGAAGTTTAGCAGCTAATCACTCAAATTTAGAAATAATACTTTAAAATCTATAAATAAGAATGTTATATTTACTTTGTTTTTAAATATATTATATTACTAAAAAGAATAATTTTATGTAAAATATATCTTATGGATAAGATAAGCTTTAAAAAACTCTAATATACAAAAATAATAAATACTCTAAATGCAAGGGACCTATATCTTCAAATGTGTGGCCTATTTCCTCCTAAGATTCATCCCAACTGTCACACATATAAAATTTTGTCATTGAAGGTTTCGTAGTTGTGCCCTCATGAAAAACTGGTTTTATGGCACTTATAGCACAATCTAAGAAGGAGTTTTATAAGTCTTATTTCTTATATCAATAAAGTAAGTTCTGTATTAAAAATGGATTCACATAGGAAAATTTCAGAATGCCAATACACCAGCCTTTTGACATTGAGAACTTCATAGTACAATGAGTTCTCTGACTCAGATTTGGTAAATTTTGTCTTATTTAGTCAATCTTCTCTAGACATTCTTATTTAGTCTCTGTGAGTTTTGTTTTGCTTTGGTTGTGGTTATATCTTTCAATTGTTTGGAAAGAGGACATCGGGCGCTCCTGTCTGTTCCCCGTTTCCTTATATAGAGAGGGATGTCCTTGATATTCTAAAGCCCCATCTCTGCAATCAAACTTGTAAGATTGCTGGAGTGCGCCACCATACTAGAAAGGAACAACTTCACAGTGTAACACAACATTGTCACTGGCTGAATGATTTCATGTCTTTTTGCTTTAAATATTATATAATACTATTGCTTTTAAGGTTATATAAAATCTTAACTTTTTGATTTTGTGTAGTGTGTGCCTGTGTGTGTGTGTGTGTGTGCGCGCGCGCGCATGTGCGTGTGCGTGTGCATGTGCGTGTGTGTGTGTGTGTGTGTGTGCGTGTGTGTGTTTGTGTGTGTGTGTGTCTATGTTCTGCGAATTGACTGCACTGGGGAATGTAGTTGGATAGTTGGATGTTGCATTGCTAAGCATTCATAAAGCCTTGTGGTCAATACACAGCACTGAAAAAGCATAGAAATATAATATATAATCCTTGAATTTCCAGCTCTGCAGAAAACAGAATTGCAGTAGACGACCCAAATGAACAGTTTAAAACAAATAAAATCTCTTTGAGATGACACTTATCTATTAATCTCCATCTAAAACAATGTTCCAAGAATGACAGAAACAATGGTAGGAAATTATATTAAATTACTAGAAGTCACAGCATCACATATTATATAATACTTTTACTTTTAAGGTTATATAAAATCTTAACTTTTTGATTTTGTGTAGTGTGTGCCTGTGTGTGTTCCTGTGTGCGTGTGCGTGTGCACGTGCGCATGCGCATGTGCGTGTGTGTGTGTGTCTATGTTCTGCGAATTGACTGCACTGGGGAATGTAGTTGGATAGTTGGATGCTGCATTGCTAAGCATTCATAAAGCCTTGTGGTCAATACACAGCACTGAAAAAGCATAGAAATATAATATATAATCCTTGAACACCAGCTCTGCAGAAAACAGAATTGCAGTAGACAACCCAAATGAACAGTTTAAAACAAATAAAATCTCTTTGAGATGACACTTATCTATTAATCTCCATCTAAAACAATGTTCCAAGAATGACAGAAACAATGGTAGGAAATTATATTAAATTACTAGAAGTCACAGCATCACATATTATATAATACTCTTACTTTTAAGGTTATATAAAATCTTAACTTTTTGATTTTGTGTAGTGTGTGCCTGTGTGTGTGTGTGTGCATGTGTGTGTGTGTGTATGTGTGAAGACATATGTGAGAGCTGGATTTCTTGAACATACACAGATTTTGCTGGCTGATTGTTCTGATAGAATTAAAGGGACTATTTCCACAGAGAGTATGAACATATGAGACAATGGAGAAATGAACATATTTGTGAGGTCACATTATATGGAGGCATTGTAATTTTCCACTGTAGAAAATGTTCTACAATGATCTACATATCTCCACCCCCTTGATCCATGGTATAAGTTTTACACAATTGAAATTTCACTTGCCCCATACTTTGACACTGTGCTACTGAGCAGATGCTCAATTTGGTTACCTTGCCAACTGCAGACATAACTATTGAACCTTGAAGACAGTCTTATTACAAAAGGAAACTGTTTTCTTTTTACTTAAGAGTTCATGTCTTACTAATTATTTATAGTAAATATGATACAGCTTGAAAGTTTGGAGAAGTTGAAGCTAATAATTTAAATGTGATTTTGTTGGTTTGCATACCTGGTGGCAATTTCTTTAATTAGAGTAAAGAGTGCCACTGAGGCATCTGATACTGAACATAAATCATGACAAATATTTAAAATATGTTTACAGCTCTTATTAAAGCCTGACCTAGAAGTGCTGAGCATCTGACTTTTCAAAATATTTAATTGAACAGAAACTTATGAATTAGAGGTCACATACCAGAAAACTAATATTGAAAGCACTTTTCCAAGCAATGGACTGAGCATAGGATCCCCAATGGAGGAGCTAGAGAAAGGACCCAAGGAGCTGAAATGGTTTGTAGTCCTATAGGAGAGATAATAATATGTACCAAGCAGTACACCCCAAAGCTCCCAGGGACTAAACTACCAACCAAAGATAACATAGGGAGAGACCCATGGCTCCAGATTCACATGTAGCTGAGGATGGCATTGTTGGACATCAATGAGAGTAGAGGCCATTGGTCAGGTGAAGGCTCAATGCCCCAGTGTAGGGGAATACCAGGTGAGGAAAGTGGGAGTGGGTGGGTAAGCAGGGATGGGGGGATGGGATAGGGTATTCGGAGGGGCAAGGAGGATAGGGGATAGCATTTGAAATGTAAATAAAGCCAATATCTAATAAAAAAGAAAGCACTTTCACTGATTTTGAATCAAGAAATTTGAAGCTGGTGAAAATAATTAGAGTTGACATTTCAAACACCATTTAATACCAAGATGCTATTAGAAATTTAAGTTGTATGAATTGTGTATATTTCATACTGTCTAATGTGCATTTTACAACCAAGGGCATTTCATTTCATAACTCCAAAAATGCTACAAAGAAAAAGATAATGCTTAAATTTATATTATTGTCTCAACTCAAGGATCTTTACAGAAGAAAAATATTATATTTAAAGCATTTAGCACAAAAGAGATTCAATTCAGTTGCCCTGAACTTAATTTAATAAAAGACAAAACATACTGATAGAAAATCATAATTGAAATAAAATACTTTCATAATCTAAATGTCTTTCTCTGATGGAAGGTTTTGTTAATAAGTCCAATCTTGGATTATAGAATACTGGATACTGTATTTTCTTTTTAAGCATATATTTAACAAAAGTAAGTTGGTATGACCTTATGCAAATTAAATTCACTTTCATGTGGCTTTCTCTCTACCCTCAGAAGCCTAGCACTATGTGGTATTATTTGCCTTCTTTAGAGGGCACTTTTCTATTAAATTAAAATAGCTCAATGAAATAAACTGTTCAGCAGTGAAAATATCTAGGATTTAGAATATGTGGAAAGTCCTTGACACTCAAAAAATATTAAGAAACAGAATTTAAAGGTAACAGAGGCACTGGTTTTTACCAAAATGTGTTATATTCTTCAAAATGAAAAATCTTCTTGTGCTGATTTGTGGTATAAATTATTTTCATATGTATCACTAAGTTTTCATTTATATCGCCAGAGGTAATTTTGGAAACCCATAATCAACTAAATTAAAATATCTGGATTATAATTCTCACTAGTATTTGACTGTAGGCAGTTCATAGCAGCAATCCTCTTTAAAATGAGTATATTCATCAAACATACCATTATGGTTTTAACTTGAGAGATAACATGAAAATCATTAAGTTTCAGCTAATATTTTTTTCTTTTTTTATTTACATTTCAAATGTTATCACCTTTTTGGATTCCACCCCCTCCAAGAAACTTCCTATCCCCTCCCTCCTCCTCCTGCTTCTATGAGGGTGTACACACACCTACTCACCCACTTCTGCTTCCCTACCCTCACATTCCCCTATACTGGGGCAACAAGCCTTCATAGGACCAAGGGCCTCTTTTCCCATTGATGCCCAACAAAGTTATCTTCTGCTGCATATATGGCTGAAGCCATGGGTCCTGCCCTGTGTACTCCTTGGTTGGTGATTTAGACCCTGGGAGACGCTGATTGGTTTATATTGTTGCTTTTCCTATGGGGTTGCAAACTCCTTCAGCTCCTTTAGTCTTTTGTCTAACTCTTCCATTGGGGACTGCATGGTCAGTTCAATAGTTGACTGTGAGCATCTGCTTCTGGATTTGTCAGAAGCCTCTTGCAGAGCCTCTCAGAAGACAGCTATATCAGGCTTCTATCAACATGTACTTCTTATCATGCACAATAGTGTGAGCATTTGGTGACTGTATATGGGATGGATCCCCAGGTGGGGCAGTGTCTGTATGACTTCTCCTACAGTTAATGCTCCACACTTTTTCTCTGTATTTGCTTCCATGACTATTTTTTTAGCTTTCTCAGAAGGAGTGAAGGACCCACACTTTAGCCTTCTTTCTTCTTGAGCTTCATGTGGTCTGTGAATTGTATCTTGGGTATTCCAGGATTTCGGGCTAATATTCATGTATCAATGAGTGTAGACCATGTGTATTCTTTTGTGATTGAGTTACCTCACTCAGGATGATATTTTCTAATTCCATCCTATTGTCTCAGAATTACATGAATTCATTGATTTTAATAGCCGAGCAGTATTCCATTGTGTAAATTAACCACAGTTTCTGTAACCATTCCACTGATGAAGGACATCTGGGTACTTTCCAGCTTCTGAATATTATAAATAATGCTGCTATGAACATAGTGGAGCCTATGTTCTCTACTATGTCCTAGTTATATGTTGGAGCATCTTTAGCATATATGCCCATAAGTGGTATAGCTAATTCCTCAGGTCATATTATGTCCAATTTTCTGAGGAACTTCTAGTCTGATTTCCAGAGTAATTGTACCAGCTTGCAATCCCACCAAAAATGGAGGAGTATTCTTCTTTCTCCTCATCCTCACCAGCATCTACTGTCACCTAAATTTTTTATCTTAGCCATTCTAACTAGTGTGAGATGGAATCTCAGGGTTTTTTTTTTTTTGATTTGCATTTCCCTGATGCCTAAGGATGTTGAACATTTCTTTAGGTGCTTCTAGACCATTCATGTTTCCTCAGTTGAGAATTTTTTGGTTAGCACTGTACTCCATTTTTAATAGTGTTATTTGTTTGTCTGGAGTCTAATTTCTTGAGTTCTTTGTATAGATTTGATATTCCCCCCTATTGGATGTGGGATTTGTAAAGATCTTTGCCAAATCTGTTTATTGCTGTTTTTTTTCCTATTGATAATGTCCTTTGCTTTATAGAATCATGTCATCCCATTTTGTTTGTAAGAGGAAAAATTGTTAGCAATAAAGAGCAAAATTAGCAAATAATGCATTTCCTTCTAAATTTGTATTTTGCTGTTCATTAACACCAAATTGGGTAGTGTTGCAAAACAGGGGAAGGAGGAATTTAATGGGTTTGAGAGCATCTAGTAATGCACAAGCACACAAAGATAGACCAGAATCTCCTAGTCCAAAAACATTAAAATGTATCACAGAGAAGGTAATCATGACATAAGGATTTTAATCTGTTCAGTTGAGTATCAAAGTAATGAAAGTGATGAAATATTCCCTCCTTCTCCTTCTCACCTGTTATCTTTGTCTCCTGTGTTTCTTCAATTAAGAAACTTAAGTGTTATTAAATGTTTGTAGATTTGAGGACATATAATGTATAATATCAAGTAAATATTAAGTCAGGTCACAATCCCAGAAGGAAAAGAGGGAAAGAAAGACAGACATATAGAGAAACAAATAAAGAGAGAGAGAGAGAGAGAGAGAGAGAGAGAGAGAGAGAGAGAGAGAGAGAGAGAGAGAAGAGAAGAGAGAAGAGAAAGAAAGAAGTTTTTCCACATTTGTGGATCCTAGTCTAATATACAAACACATACATTTATGTGTGCGATATATGCATAATATATACGTAACTGTATATGTGAAAAATGGCAAATATTAGATCATGAGAAAAGACTAAATGTCAGTAATGAAGATGAGATATGCAAGAATATGTAAAGATAAATATTTTTCTATCTCCAAATCCTTGTTGAATTTTCATTTGTCTTGGTGGAGAGGTGCATAAAAATATATTTGATAATGAATGTGTAAGGTCCATTATGAAATTGTAGAGCTCCAAATTGGCTACCTTAATTCTATAGACATTGCCTGAGATGAAAAGATATTATGTCTAGCTAATGTTGGCACATTTTATATCTTGAATTTCTCTTTTTCCTTTTTTTCCTTTTTTATTTGATATATTTTTATTTACATTTCAAATGATTTCCCCTTTTCTAGACCCCCACTCCTCAAAAGTCCCATAAGCCCCCTTCCATACCCCTGTTCTCCCACTCACCACTTCCCATTTCCCTGTTCTGGTTTTGCCCTATACTGCTTCACTGAGTCTTTCCAGAACAAGGGACCACTCACTCCGCTGTTCTTCTTATACCTCATTTGATGTGTGGATTATGTTTTGGGTATTCCAGTTTTCTAGGCTAATATCCACTTTTTAGTGAGTGCATAACATGATTGATCTTTGGAGACTGGGTTGCCTCACTTAGTATGTTCTTCTCCAGCTCCATTCATTTGCCTAAGAATTTCATGAATTGTTTCTAATGGCTCCATTGTATATATATACCACATTTTTTGCATCCACTCTTCTGTTGAGGGATACCTGGGTTCTTTCCTGCTTCTGGCTCTTATAAATAGGGCTGCTATGAACATAGTGGAGCATGTATCCTTATTACTTGCTGGAGAATCCTCTGAATATATGCCCAGGAGTGGTATAGCACAATCTTCGAAAGTGAGGTGCCCAGTTTTCTGAGGAACCGCCAGAATGATTTCCAGAGTGGTTGTACCAATTTGCAACCCCACCAGCAGTGGAGGAGTGTTCCTCTTTCTTCACATCCTCGCCAACACCTGCTGTCTCCTGAATTTTTAATCTTAGCCATTCTGTCTGGTGTAAGGTGAAATCACAGGGTTATTTTGATTGGCATTTCCCTAATGACTAATGAAGTTGAGCATTTTTAAAGATGCTTTTCTGCCATCTGAAGTTCTTCAGGTGAAAATTCTTTGTTTAACTCTGTACTCCCTTTTTTAATAGGGTTATTTGGTTTTCCGGAGTCTAACTTCTTGAGTTCTTTATATATATTGGATATTAGCCCTCTATCTGATGTAGGGTTGGTGAAAATCTTTTCCCAATTTGTTGGTTGCCAATTTGTCCTTTTGATGGTGTCCTTTGCCTTACAGAAACTGTAATTTTATGAGGTCCCATTTGTCAATTCTTGATCTTAGAGCATACGCTATTGGTGATCTGTTCAGAAACTTTCCCCCTGTACTGATGTCCTCAATGGTCTTCCCCAGTTTCTTTTCTATTAGCTTCAGAGTGTCTGACTTTATGTGGAGGTCCTTGATCCATTTGGATTTGAGCTTAGTACAAGGATACAAGGATGGATCAATTCCCATTCTTCTGCATGCTGTCCGCCAGTTGAGCCAGCACCATTTGTTGAAAAGGCTTTTTTCCATTGGATGTTTTCAGCCCCTTTGTCGAAGATCAAGTGGCCATATGTGTGTGGGTTCATTTCTGGATCTTCAATCCTGTTCCATTGATCTGCCTGCCTGTCTCTGTACCAATACCATGTAGTTTTTAACACTATTGCTCTGTAGTATTGCTTGAGGTCAAGGATACTGATTCCCCCAGAATTTCTTTTGTTGTTGAGAATAGTTTTAGCTATCCTGTTTTTTTTTTTTTTTTTGTTATTCCAGATGAATTTGATAATTGCTTTTTCTAACTCTATGAAGAATTGAGTTGGGATTTGATGGATATTGCATTGAATCTGTATATTGCTTTTGGCAAAATGGCCATTTTAACTATATTAATCCTGCTAATCCGTGAGCATGGGAGGTTTTTCCATTTTTCAAGGTATTCTTCAATTTCCTTCTTCAGAGTCTTGACGTTCTTATCATACAAATCTTCCACATGTTTGGTAAGAGTGACCACAAGGAACTTTATACTGTTTGTGGCTATTGTGAAGGGTGTCATTTCCCTAATTTCTTTCTCGGCCTGCTTATCCTTTGAGTATAGGAAGGCTACTGATTTACTTGAATTGATTTTATAACCTGCCACTTTGCTGAAGTTATCAGCTGTAGGTGTTCTCTAGTGGAATTTTTTGGGTCACTTAGGTAGACTATCATATCATCTGCAAATAATGATAATTTGACTTTTTCCTTTGCAATTTGTACCCCTTTGACCTCCTTGTGTTGTCTAATTGCTAGAGCTAGTACCTCAAGTACAATATTGAAAAGATAAGGAGAAAGAGGCAGCCCTGTCTAATCCCTGATTTTAGTGGGATTGATTCAAGTTTCTCTCCATTTAGTTGGATGCTGGCCAATGGTTTGCTGTATATTGCTTTTAATATATTTAGGTATGGGCCTTGAATTCGTGTTCTTTCCAAGACTTTAAGCATGAAAGGATGCTGAATTTTGTCAAATGCTTTTTCCGCATCCAATGAAATGACCATGTGGTTTTTTCTTTGTTTATGTAGTGGATTGCATTGATGGATTTCCTTATATTGAACCAACTCTGCATCCCTGGGATGAATCCTACTTGATCATGGTGGATGATCATTTTTATGTGTTCTTGGATTCAGTTGGCAAGAATTTTATTGAGTATTTTTGCATCGATATTCATAAGGGAAATTGGTCTGAAGTCCTCTTTCTGTGTTGGATCTTTGTGTGGTTTTGGTATCAGCATAATTGTGGCTTCATAGAAGGAATTGGGTACTGTTCCTTCTGTTTCTATTTTGTGGAATAGTCTGAAGAGTATTGGAGTTAGGTCTTCTTTGAAAGTCTGATAGAATTCTGCACTGAAACTATCTGGTTATGTGCTTTTTTTGGTTGGAAGACTTTCTATGACCCTTCTATTTCTTTAGGGTTTATGGGACTGTTTAGATGATCTATTTGGTCCTGATTTAATTTTGGTATTTGCTATCTGTCTAGGAAATTGTCCATTTCCTCCAGACTCTCCAGTTGTGTTGAGTATAGGCTTTTGTAGGAGAATCTGATGATTTTTTGGATATCCTCATTTTCTGTTGTTATATCCCCCTTTTCATTTCTAAGTTTGTTAATCTGTATACTGTCTCTGTGCCCTTTGTTTAGTCTGGCTAAGGGTTTATCTATCTTGTTGATTTTCTCAAAGAACCAGCTCCTGGATTCGTTGCTTCTTTGTATGGTTCTCTTTGTTTCCACTTGATTGATTTCAGCCCTGAGTTTGATGATTTCCTGCCTTCTACTCCTCCTGTGTGAATTGGCTTCTTTTTGTTCCTAGGCTTTCAGGCATGTCGTTAAGCTGCTAGTGTTCGGAATTGAAAGTTCTTCTTGGTGGATTTTTATTTTGACCAGCAAGAAGTGTCCTTCTGTGTCTCTTTTGATGACTTTGGGTTGAACGTCAATTTTATCTGATATTAGAATCGCTACTCCGACTCGTTTCCCAAGACCATTGTCTTATAAAATTGTCTTCCAGCCTTTTACTCTAAGGTAGTTTTTGTCTTTGACACTGAGGTGTGTCTCCTGCATGCACCAAAATGTAGGGTCCTGTTTCCTTATACAGTCTTTTAGTCTATGTCTTTTTATTGGGGAATTGAGTCCATTGATATTAAGAGATATTAAGGAATAGTGATTATTACTTCATGTTATTTTTGATGTTAATTTTTATTTGAGTGGTTACCTTCTTTTGGGTTTGATGAAGGAAGGTAATTATCTTGCTTTTTTCCAGGGAGTAGTTTCCCTTTTTTTATTGGAGTTTTCCTCCTATTATTCTTTGCAGAGCTGGGTTTGTGGAAAGATATTGTGTAAATGTGGTTTTGTCATGGAATATCTTGCTTTCTCCATATATGGTGAATGAGAGTTTTGCTGGGTGTAGTAGTCTTTGCTGACATTTGTGTTCTTTTAGAGTCTGCATGATATCTGCCCAGGATCTTCTAGCTTTCATGGTCTCTGCTGAGAAGTCTGGTTTGATTCTGATAGGTCTTCTTTTATATGTTACTTGGCCTTTTTCTCTTACTGCCTTTAATATTCTTTCTTTGTTTAGTGTATTTGGGGTTTTGATTATTATGTGACGGGAGGTATTTATGCTCATGTCCAGTCTGTTTGGAGTTCTGTAGGCTTCTTGTATATTCATGGGCATCTCTCTCTTTAAGTTGGGAAAGTTTTCTTCCATAATTTTGTTAAAGATATTTGCTGGCCTTTTCAGTCGTAAATCTTCACTCTCATCTATACCTATAATCCTTAGGTTTGGTCTTCTCATTGTATGCTGGATTTCCTGGATGTTCTGGGATATAAGCTTTTTGCATTTTGCATTTTCTTTGACTGTTGAGTCAATGGTTTCTATGGTATCTTCAGCATCTTAGATTCTTTCTTCCATCTCTTGTATTCTGTTGTTGATATTTGCATCTATGGCCTCTGATTTCTTCTCAAGGTTTTCTATCTCCAAAGTTGTCTCCCTTTTTGATTTCTTAGTTGTTTCTACTTCTGTTTTTAGATCCAGGATGGTTTTGCTCAGTTCCATCATTTGTTTGTTTGTGTTTTCCTTTAATTCTTCAAGAGATTTTTGTGTTTCCTCTTTCATGACTTCTGCCTGTTGACTCAAGTTCTCCTGCATTTCTTTAAGTTTTGTGTGTGTGTGTGTGTGTGTGTTTCTTCTTTATTTGCTTCTATCTCTTGAGCCTTACTCTCCTGAATTTCTTTAAGTGATTTTTGTGTTTCCATTATATGGGTTTCTAGCTTATTCATGTTCCCCTGTATTTCTTTAAGAGATTCATTTGTGTCCTTTTTGTGTTCTTCTAGCAGCATCATGACCATTGATTTTAAATCCAAATCTTCTTTCTCTGGTGTATTGGCATAACCAAGACTTGCTAATGTTGGAGAGTTTGGTTCAGATGCTGCCATATTGCCTAGATTTCTGTTAGTAGCATTCCTGCATTTGCCCTTTGCCATCTTGTTCTCTGGTGTTAGTTGGTCCTGTCTCTGGCTGGTGTTTGAGCCTCCTGAGAGGTTCTAGGGCTATTTCCACAACAGTGGATGGCTGGGTTTCCCCTGTTGCAGGTTGCTGATGTGCTGTCCTCCTCTTAGGTGCCCTTGCAGCTCTAGTGTGCTATGCCCCAGATTGTGTCCATGAACCAGATGGTGCCTGTTTGCTCCTGCAGGGAGTGCTGAGGGTGTATGCTGCGGGACCTTTTCTGAGTGCTGATCACTCTGCTAGGCTGCTGAACTCCCAACCGGGTTGGTGCACACAAGGCTAGCCTAGCTGTTCAGGACCTGAATCTAAGCAAAAGCCTGGCTCTCCTAGTTCCAAGCAAAGTTCCCCTTGGGCTATGAGTGTTAATTGTGTCTGTCAGGTGGCCAGGATGTCAGAGTGAATGCTCTCCCTGACAGTGCCAGAAGAGTCTGCTGGGCTGACAACCTCCTGGCTGGGTTGGTACACAGATAGCCTACCTAGAAACCCAGGGTCTGGGGTCAGTCCAGGGCCGATCGGGGCCTAGACCCATTCTATGTTAGCTTAGTGCTATGCCTGTTAGCTGACTTTGCCTGCTAGAGCTCCCTGGCGTCCTGTAGGCAAAATGGCGGCACGCAGGAAAATAACCTACTGACCAGGTTTGCACACAGATGTGCCTCCCCCACGCCCCCACCCCCGAACAGCCCAGGGCCTGGGTGCAGGCCAACGCCTGTCGGGCTTATACCCCTGAGATGTTGGTCTCCGGTTATGTTTGCATACCTCAGGCTGTCTGATCTCTCTGGCTTACAAGAACCAAGATGGAGGTGAGTCTTGTGTAACTGACTGGCGGGAGGCAGAGTTCTGAAGTTGCTTCTGTGCAGTGAAAGGCGCAGTAAATCCACTGCTGCTTGCAGCCCGGCTGGCCAGCGATGGTCAGTGGTTTAGGCACAGGGCCTGTCTGGACTCTGCCACCTTGGTTCCACTGCTGATGGCCCTTCCTCTGGACCAGCCGCTGCTGCTGTTGCACCTGCTGCTGCTGTCCCACACCTATCTTGAATTTCTTAATAATAACGTTTTAGGTATAAAGTGTTCTGTACATACATTTTTATCAATTCCCATAGAATGTATATCTAACACATTTATCTTATTGTTAAATAATGACTTAAAAATAATTTACAATACACATGGATTAAGTTAATCTGGTAGAATGATAGAGATATTTCAGTTGTTAAAGTCTCAAACCAGAACTTGCAAATTTGTCTAGTAAAATGAATTTTGCTACATAATTTCATATAAGAGAATTTATATTTCTAGAAATTATTCCAGAATATAGAGGATGGAATTACCATCAACTAAGCTGAGGTGAGGTTTTGTCTTTAGACATAATAATAATTACTGTCAGCTAGAGTTTCTCATCATATCTGCTTCTCTAGAAGTCTGTTAACTGCCCCCAAACACAGATATACTCAGAAAAGAAACATTTTTATGGGTAATTTTAAACTTTACAAAGGAAATATATGTAAATATAAAAGTCACCCACTCTGCTGTATATTTCTATATAATCTTCCCAAGTTGGACTAAGGAATTCTGGTGTACTTGTATGTGCATGTGCATGTAGAGTAACCTTTAAATTAGTAGTCCTTTGAGATTGATGTGTCTCATTGTTTGACTATTAGAGTTCAGGAGAAAAAGTAAAAACACATTTTATAAACCATCAAACTTTTAATAGCCTTCAGGTGGACAATTAGATCATATTGACCCATGTTTCCTTCTTACAACTGAGTAGTCATGTTTCGTTAGTTTCTTACAATTATCTTTCTTCATTTTCATTTACCAGGCTTTTCCATGACAATAAAATAACTCTCCTTCTCTCTCTCTCTCTCTCTCTCTCTCTCTCTGTCTCTCTCTCTCTCTCTCTCAATTTATTATAGCTATGTGCACTTTGTTGACTCAAGATAAAACATTGAAGTTTTCAATGTATTGCAATTATTCTTTGTTGTCTCCTTGTTATTGTCAGCCGTCTGTATGTGTATATACATGTATAAATTCATGTGTGCTTTAGTACGTGTGTGTGTGTGTGTGCATGTGTGTGTGCATGTGTGTGTGTATTTTATAGTCTTGTATTGATTTAGACTTAAAGCATTTTGCAGATTCTCCATTTCATTTTGGCTGTGTGAGCTACAATTAAGGCGTCCTACACTAAAATTTTACAGCATTTTCAGTTTGTCAAATATCATATTTTAAATGATAACTATATTTTTCCTTTGTTGTTTCATTTTTCAGAATCAAGAAATATATTTTAAATCATTGACTTTGTCTTGTCTGGTGATAGAAAAGAAGGAAATCAAACTCTATTGTCTTATTTAATGTTGAAGGATGTAGAGGAAAATCAGTGTGTGCATTTCAGGATAGGCATTTTCCTGTATAGATTGCAACAATATTGCTCCTCTGGATATGCTTTCCTAGATATTAGGTGTCAGGAAAGTTCATGTTAGAAACTGGCTAGCCTCCTTTATGAGACAATCTTTCTTCCTCCTTTGATGGAACTACTATGTCCCTTCTGCACAGTATTTTTAAGGAGTGACAGAAGATGTGTTTTCAAGGCAAAAACACTTTCATTGTTATAAAATGGTTATATTTCCATTGCTTTAACAATCTCTAATAACATCCTCATCCTAAACCATTAATTGGCCTTGAAACTCAGGACACTTAACTATGAAATGTAATTTGCTCACAGTTTCTGGAGACCAGAAATGAAATCACTAGGATATTGTAATTCTGAAAGAATTCAAGTGTATCCTCAAAAAATGATTAAAATATAGAAAAAGCTGTGAGATAATGATGGTATTTACCATAGTGCTGTCTTTGCCTAATTTGTTAGATGAAAACTTCATCCACAAGCTAATCCAGCAATTCCCTTATCTCTGAAAGAATGATTGCGGCCAAATGCAGTCATATTGGTGGCAATCTCTTCCATTGAGATAATTTCCTGGAAAAGCAGAGAAATGGAGAAAAGGAAGGGAAAGAGCATGAAAGACAGAAGGTTTGTAGTCAGGAAGGCCTTTCATCTCAATTTTTTAAGCACAGACGAATGACTACTTTATTTTGTTTTATTAATATGCTTCTTTCCTAAGATGCTTCATTTGTTCATTTCAATTTGTTTGAGATTCTTAAATTTTTTTAATGTTAAGTACTGGGTATTGAAATAAAGAATAGAAATAATCTGTTTTCAATGAAACAAATAAACAATATCTTATTGGCATTGTTTTGACCCTCTGCTTCCCCACCACAATATTGTTCTTGGAGAAGTACTTAAAGAGATAGTAAATGAAGATATTTGTTCATAATATTCCCAAGCGGAAGGATTTCTCCCTTTTGTATGTGGTACAGGAAATCTGAGTGTGATACTCACAAGAGAAGTTAGACCACTTCATTATTTATATATTTATTTATTTATTTATTTATTTAATTATTTATTTAATTATTTGGTTTTGTCTTGGCAGTTCCACCGAACACCTAAGTAGGGAAAATATCTGTAGAAATCCTGGCCAATTCTTTCTCCTTGGTTATTCATAGATTTGCTAAATTCACATAAGAGTATATCTTTAAGAAAATAAAAGAAATTATTAAAATACTCTTAGTAAGACAGCTTAGATTCATGGATGGAAACAGCAAATTTTTAGAGTTTGTGTTTCTGAAAAAGGTAGAATTTACAGGGCTAATCCAAGGAATTTCCTGACTTTTTCAAGCCCTACATTTATGGGATTACAACCTCAAACACATCTACTGCATGTGGAAATGGACATATGCCAACAGTGGTTAGGAGGCTGGCAAAACATCTACATTTGGGTAATAGTGTTTAATAATACATTTAAAACCATGAGAAATTAGGAGAATCTTTGGTAGATTATATTCAATGTATACCATCAAGTAACATAGCTTAATAACTGGTGGACTTGAATTATACTTGGTACCTCATCAATATTCTATGAAGCATACCTTGAGGAAACTGATTATATGGATCTAGATCTTGCTTTTCTGACTATTAAATGCATGAGTTATTAATATTTACAGAAGGTGGGTCTGAAATAGATAAGATTCACATAATCTTAAAGGCGAATTAATATCTCTGACTACTAATTTTAAAACTTGGATATTTTTAAATGACATGGCACCAGTGTTCTCAGAAGCTAAAACAGTGATATTGTATGATTTGGTAAAGATATTGATAATGTCTATAAAAACATATTCAATTCATAATAATAGCACTCTAAACTCAAGACATTTTATGAATATTTTACCAGATTCATTTAGCTAATATTTTCAATAATTTTCTTCCTATGAGTAACATATACAAAAGTACAGGCTAAAGATATACTTTATATGGATAGATATCTATCTATTCATGTATCTATCATCTATCTGTTACATGTCATTTTTTATCTATCATATCTATTATTATCTATCTAACTACCATTTATCAATCATCTAGATACTGTACAATATAATGAATCTAAATGAAAATGGCATATTACAAAAGTAACCCTTTCTATTTCTTATGTGATTTAAAGGGCTGATCTCAAATTGATTCTGTCTTAGATTTTAAAATGTATCAATTTACCATTACAAACATGATGCTTTATTCTTAGACCATTTCCGAAGAAGCTACCTTTTTATAAATTACAACATCTGAAGTACCTTGAGAAATCAAATAAGAGAAAACACTTGCCAACCATATGTTAGATTAGGTTCAATATTCAAAATGTGAAGGGCTCTTTAGGCTCCTTAGCCAACACAGCATTTAACTAAAATTTAAGAAAAAAGAAAGTGAAAAGGGGCTGAGTAGTATCTTCCCAAATGTGCCAATGAGTATTATAAAACAGTTGAACATTTTTAATCATAAAGGAGATGCAAATACAACTTTATATATCCCTTCACAGCTATTAGCATGGAATTTACTAAAATAAAAACTAAAAGAAAATTTTGGAGAGCTGTAAATGGAGTCTGTGTTGTTTGGAAACAGAAATTGGCAATACTGTAATTCAAAATGTCTGCACGTTCCACACAGAACTGAAATACCATGAATAGTTGTCATCCCTTTTGGGACCTGCTTTTGTGTTTACATCGCAAGCACTGAAATGAGGACCTTTAGCAGCTAGTTGCACAAGGAGTCCCATGATATTCATAAACCTATGTATGATTGAAGACAACAAAATTCACGTACAAAGAGCAATAACAGCATATTAATGGAAAAACAAAAAATGAAGACCATGGATTAAAATTCACTCATGTTTCTCCACTCTATTATTAAAATGGCTATGTACACACTGGGATATTATGGAACCATAAAGAAAAATATAACCCCAAATTTCCATGAAAATGGATGGAATTAGAATATATAATAAGTGATATTACACAATCCCAGAAAAAAGAAAAAAAAGAATCACATAATCTCTCTCATGTGCAGAACCCAGCCAATAATATACATGTATATGTGAACAAATGCATGTGTAGGTAAATAACATATAGGCAAATACGAAGAAAGTCTAAATTTTAAATGATAAGGAAGGACAGAAGGCAGACAATGGACATAGGTTATGAAAGAATATGTAAAAAGTTAGTTGTTTTGCTAGTTCTAACTCTACATGGATTTTTCACTTATAGTGGTTCATCAGTGCAGAAAAACATATTCAATAGTGAAAGTGTAAGATCAAGTGCAAAGGTCCATGGCTTCCATTCCAGACCAGACCAGTGACCTTGGAACTGGTCTTAATGTTTCTCTCTCTCTCTCTCTCTCTCTCTCTCTCTCTCTCTCCACTTTCCTCACACACTCACTCATTCTATTTTCCTCCTTTCTTCCTCTCTCCCTTGCTTTCTCCTTCCCTCCCTTCCACACTGATTGCTATAACTTTTACTCTGCTCTTAGACTATATGTAATCATAGGCACAAACTGTCTCTTTACGGAGACAGAATTCCTTTGTCATACGTATTTCAACATTAAAATGCATAACTATTAAATAAGTTACAACATATACATTGTTTTTCATTTGAGTCAGGAAAGTATTTCTCTGTGTTTTAGAAATGTCATGATGTTTTCCAAGCAAATGCTAAGTTTTCTGTGAAGGAACCCTTTCTACTCTAGTATAAACAACATGGGCAGAAGGTTGTGTATTCTGCTTGCAACACTGAGTTAAGTCCTCCAGCTGCTTCTTCGCTCAAGTCTCCTGTTCAGGCAGATGGAGCTCAGACCCTCACAATCATCTCTCTGTGCCTTTTCAGAGACTTGTGACTCCCATCTGCTTAATAGATTTTGGTGATGCATGATTTGTGAATTAAAGTGCAGACAAAAACGCTTTTATTATGTCAGAGTTCGTGTTATGATTTAACAAGCCACTAAAATTCATTGCCAAATCGAAAGTGCCAGAACAGAATGAGGGATTGCCCATTAGATAGTGGATACATCCCGTGCAGAAGCAAAAGAACATGTAATGATTCCTGAAGAGAATGTTTGTCTTCATTTAAGTCAATGGACCAGAAATGCTCTGTTTTCCAAAACCTTTTACTCTTGCTCATAGAATTAAAAATATATGACCATCATCAGAGTATCTACATTAAGGAGAGATTACCTAATTTAATAACATTTTTTCTGAATAGCCAACTTTAAGGCTTTGTCTGCTCAAAGAAAACTAAACAAAATATTTTTTGATTCTTTGAATTGCTTTGAAATATCCCCTAAATTGACTGCATTTTTCTAATTCAATATCTGAAATTTTTTAGCCTGGTCACTATTTTTGACGGCAAATATTGACTATCAACTTGAAAGAATCTAGAATAAAATAGAAGACAAGCCACTGGGCAAGTTTATAAGTGAAATTCTAGGTTCATTTGATCGAGGTGAGACAATCAATCAACCCTAAATGTGCATGATGTCATTTAATGCTGAGCACCAGAATTCTTCTCTTTCTGCTTCTTGATCACAGTTGACAAGTGACTAGCTGCCTCACAGTCCTGCTAGCCATGGTAACTTCTTTCCTCCATGCTGGATTATACCTTCAACCTGTGAGAAAACAAACAATGTTCCTTCCTTAAGGTTCTATTTTTGTATACCTTTTCATAGCAGTGATGAAGTTATTCTGTCTTTCATTCTTAACAAATAATGAACATCCATAGAAAATATAAGAGAAATTCTATTAATGACTTCACTGTTCCCATAAAAATGGAAAAAAATGAAAAATTCTAATACACTTGGCTCTTCAAGTATGTGTATAACAACTTGCTGTGATGAATCTGTCCCTGAAACCCTCTGACCATTAATTCAACTTGGGAAAGGAAAAACCTAAACTATGCTGACATTGCCCTAACAAGACAGGCTTTTCATACATAGATTAATTTTCATAGCAGCTATGAAGAGCAGACCTCTTCTGAAAAGCATAGAGCAGCAAGATTATTTTGAACTCAGGGGTAATGCTACAAGTAGCAATATACACTTTAGATCATGGAAATATCAACAAGCAATGAAGTTTTCATATGTGTGTGTGATTAGAAAGGCAGTTGGCCCACAATGCCAACTGGTTTGTGAATGAGATTGAAAAATGGACTTCCTGCTGGGATCCAAGGCTGAATCTCAGGTCATTGATGGTGCAAAGTTCAAAGTGCTGTGATGTGGGAGGATAGAGGCCTTTCCAGGAGCCATTGTTTGAACATATGGTGATAGATGGATGGAGATTGAGAAAATAAAATAAGAAATAGCAAACATGTGAGAGAGGAACCACCAATCATGTTGGTAAAAACCTGATGATGCAAAAATGTCTGAAGATGAAGAAAGCTAGAGGGTGCTGACTGAGAGCAGTGTCGGAAGGCATTTTGTGTAGCTTTAATATCCTATTCCACTTCTATGATCACATCATGTCCATCTACAAGGGAATGCAGTCACTGATGCCAACCTCTAAGACATCAAGACCTTTCCACAGACACATATCTTCAATATTTAATCATGGTTTTCACTTTTTAATCACTTTGCTTAGCATTGCTAGCATTAGATTCCAGACCCTGTCTCACTGTCCACCAGGATACTCTCAAACTTGTGCTGATCCACATGGTTCAGCCTTTTGAGGTTCAGGGTAAATGTTAGGTCCCACCATACAAGATTTCTTTTCTTAATATCTTTTATCCCTTGATTATCACTTGCAACAACATGAAATCTGATTTCTAGCAAACTTCTAAATTATATATAGTAGAAATTTCTCTTTTTAAAAAAATGGCTCAAACTTTATATGGATATTTTCCAATAATATCTTGTCCAAAGTATCAAACATAGACTATATGACTTATCAATTAGTGTATCTAGTCTCATAATTGGTAGCACAATCATGAAGTAAAATTATTTTCCTATAATTCTGACAACAAAAATGTTTATTCATATGATTTTAGCATCTTTTCTTATGCTGTTAGAAACTTTTAAAGTAGGCCATCATAGTACTCTGCAGGCATGCCTATGGCCTTAGCAAATAAAAAATTAAAAGTGTATCTTCAGCCTATCCCAAGTAGTTAATTATCACTAAATAAAATTTCGGAATTGTTACTAAATATAATTTCAGAACTGTCACAGACCAGTAAATACTCACCATCTTCTAAAATAATTGGATTTAAAATAACCCTGGAAACATGCCTGTTGGTATATCTTTCTTTCAATATATTTCCAGAATAGTTTAATTGATGAGAGAAAATGTACCCTAAATGTGGGTCCATTCTCTCAAGGGCAATAGTAAGTACTAGATATAATTAGAAGAAAAAATAAGCTGAGGCCTGCCTTTCATCTTTTTCTACTTCATGATTAGATGGTATGTGGCTGGCTGACTCACATCTCTAAAACCAAGATGTACTGCATCTACTCAAACTCTAAGCAAAACAAAATCTTCTTTCCATGGTGTAAGACACACTTAGTGACAGACTCCTAGGCACGGACATAGAATGAGCTTATGTTGTATATGATAGGGACACTTGCCATCATGTACCAGAGTCCACCTGGTGAGAGCAGATTCCAGGATGTTGATTATTCTTTATGTAGTCCCTTCCTATAATGTACTGATGTTGTGTATATCCAATAACATATGACAAAAGTGTTGACTTTTTAAAAGGCACTCTTCCTTGATCTCCTCCCACTAGGAATAGAAAAAGTAAGAAAAAGTAAGGTTGGAAAAGCCAGAGAAAGAGATCTGCACGGTAAATCATTGAGGAAAACACCTGCAAGTCATAAAGCAATCAAGTTCTGCCAAGGTGCATAGTAGAAAGCTTGGATTCTCCAGCTGTAATCAAACCTCAGCACAATGACAGACTTGCAAATAGACTGCCATCACTGCCATCTTCTCATTGTCTCTGGGCCTCTAAACTAAAGATCTGGTCCTGGATTCTAACCCAGTAGAGAATGTCAAGTTACTGTCTTTCGGTGCTAAGGCTCTCACTAATTTGATACACTGCATGTTTAACAGAAATTCCAGGTAGGCATAATCATACCCACTTGTAATGCCAATACTTGGGCAGCTAGAACAAGATCTGGAATTCAAGATGAATTTGTAAAACATAGCTCAAAATAACCAAAACCAAAATTGGAAAGATAATTATGTTCATCTAAAAGGAAAATTTTATTGCATTGCATAATAGCAGCTTATATTTAAATAACCAGTATGTGAAGGAAGGTGTATTTATCTCCATAATGATCTTTAAATCATTCCCATGTTATGGTAAATAATGAATGTTTTCAGAACAGTGGAGGGTAAGGCAAGTAATATTTGTTTCTAATGTTCTCATAAATTGTACAGATAAAAATTAAAGTCAAAAAATAAGCTAATTAAACTCATCATGCCACATCAAGTAGACACTGCCAAAGAAAGTGGAGTCTCCAGTAGGTGTAACACTGCAGAATCAAAACCACTGGGGCAGAAAATAGAGGCCATGTTCTATAAGACCTTGGCTGCTGCAAGCTTGTTTTCCAAATCTGGAATTCTTCTTATACCATGAATTTCTGACGCAGGTGAACAACCCTGGAAATGTCAAATGAAACATATGGGTGAAACTTTTCAGATAAGCTTGAGGTCTTAATATCCTGTCACCAGCACAAATTTTTCCTAAGTTATCTTTGTTCAAGTGAGCCCTACACCTGCACATACCTATGTGTTAGCTTACTGCTAGAATCCATGTTTTCTTTGCCTATATTTAATTACCAAATATTATTGAATCCTTCAACTTTAAATACCACATTTTTTATTAACAAATAGTTGTAAGTATGGTGATATATGCCTAAATGCCCAGCAATTTGAAGGCAGAACAGGAGGATTAGGAGTTCAAGACCAGATTCTACATAGTAAATTGTGAGTCCTCCCGACCTGTAAGAGACCCTATATCAGAACACAAAAACAACTGAAGAGTTCTTCATAGCTGCAGAAGTTTGCTGTGTTCAACTTTTCCAATAATTCAAAATGCATAGTATATTTATGCACATTTGCTTGTTTGTTAGTTTGGGAACTCCTCCACAATCATATGAATCATTGGAAAACATATACCAAACTAAGAAAACAAAAACTGACAAGCGTTGTAGAAACTTTTAATCCCAACATGGGGTTTCTACTTTGCCTTTATATTCAATTCCCAGATTAAAAAAAAATACATGGCTTTTATTGTTTATAATAAGCCTCAAACAGTACAAGAACTGGGAAGATATCTACCTTCCATCCTCTTATAATATACCTTCCTATTGAAAACCTGGAGTTATTACTTAATATCTTTCACCTCAGTTGGCTAGCCCTTGGGGACAGGTTTTCATGGCTTACCTAACCCATTGAACTTTCTCCTCCACTCATCTTCTACCCGCTTCATGGTTCTCAACTGACCTCCAGCCCAGGAATCCTCAACCTCATCTATGTCTCTTCTATCCAGCTATTGTCTATCAGCATCTTTGTTTGCCTATCAGAAATAATTTCAGGACAAGGTATCACTTGGGTCTTTGTGCTGAGTCTTGTCTTTGCTGCAACCAGGTCTTGAGTAACCAGTATTAGCATTAAAATACAGGCAGCATCAGGTCAGTCCACTACAGACAAGAATATATGAGAAGAAATAATTGAATAAATTATTTGAAGGTTGTCTATTTTCTTCTATTTTTAACTTTGGAATTTCAAGTTGCAAACCTCGACTCCAAGAAAAGTCCAAATGAGCAATGTAGTTACTGCATGCTATTGTAAAAGAAACTAAGTGCTTATTGATCAGAATTTTTTCCTGACACAGTATGTGCAGAGATAAATCTGAAGAGTACACTGTGATGGAAAGTGAATAAGAAGACAGAAATAATTAATCTTTTCTTGTAAATTAAGAACAATGCCTTAGGCATGGCAGCTGGCCTGTAATCCTCTGCCAGAAGCAAAGATAAAATTTAGGGGCAACAAGCTAGCTTACCTGGACAATCAGTGACCTGAAATTATAAGACAAATCCCAGTCAAGGAAGATAACCCATGTTAATCTCAGGTCTCCCTACATATTTGCTTAAGTGTGCTAACACATGGCACATACATATGGGCATGCATACTATACACCTATGTATATGCAAAACCTTGCTAACTCAAGTTGGGGTAAGTATCCTTAATACCAGAAATCAGAATGACTAACTGTTAACAATTTCAATAACCAGGAAAGAATTATGGACAAATCATTAAACTTTATGTTATGGCTTTTCTCGAGCACAAAGGTGGATTTTCAGAAAAGTCTGTAATTCTGTTTTGTGTATGGGTTGGTTTCATGTACCTAACACTTATTATATTGTAATTGAACATTGACTTTGATTTGTGATATACATGGGCAGGTTTGCTAGGCAGCAGCATCACTGATATTTACCCTTTCTTAAACACAACTTTACTGATTACCTTAGAAGTTGACCTGTCTCAAACACAGCTACTTTCTCTGCTGCAGGCAAAGCTGTCTGGATCAAAGCCTCAGCCTCTTGCCTTTTATCATATTATAGATCTCAGGAAAGGAGCTCAAAGTATAAACAGAAGGGTCATTGAAAGGTTGCTCAGTTTGAAACTCAAAAGGCTTCTTGGTAATTCATTTCTTTTTCATGATTTTAAAAGATGGTTCTTTCCATTTGTAAGGCCATATTATAGTTTCTGAGAAGGTTTTCACAAAAATCCCAAGCCTAATCATTTTACTATATTAACCACAATTTCTCCCTTCACTTTAGAGATTGTACATCATCATCCCTGAACATTTAGGTCCAGAGGGTTAAAGACCATATGCTTGAGGTCATAATTTTATTATGAGAGTTTAAGCAGGTGTAAAGTCACACCCTGCTTGACTGTATTAGATAGCCCATTAACCAATGCATAATCCCAGATCCACTTGATGTGCAAATTTATTTTAATCTCTGAAATAAAACGTGACCTATTCCTTCATTCTTGGTGCCTTCACCTTTCTGCTTCTCTCTTATTCATGAACACAGGGCCTTACTAGAAGAGTTAAGTATAACTTTGTATCCATTATGTCCCAATTTTCTTAGTCTAAGCATATTGCTCTTTTAAATGTAGCATTGGTGCTGCAGCTCAGTTGGCAGATGACTTGCTTAACATACACAAAGCTGTGAACTCTAGCCCTCAATCTTAGCATGCAGATGTGGAGACAAGAGTAGCAGAAATCCTGTAGCATCCTGAAATGCACATTATGCCACCCTATACTACAGGGGAACCCCATTATACCACTCCTGGGCATATACCCAGAGGATTCCCCACATGTAATAAAGAGACATGCTCCATGTTCATAGCAGCCCTATTTATAATAGCCAGAAGCTGAAAAGAACCCATATGTCCCTCAGTGGAGGAATGGATACAGAAAATATGGTATATTTACAATATGGAATACTATTCAGCTATTACAAAACAATGAATTCATGAAATTTTCAGGCAAATGGGTGGAACTGGAAAATATCATCCTAAGTGAGGTAATGCAATCACAAAAGAACACACATGGCATGCACTCACTGATAAGTGGATATTAGCCCAGAAGCTTATAATACCCAAGAAACAATTTGCATATCAAATGATGCCCAAGAAGAAGGAAGGAATGGCCGCTGGTCCTGGAAAGGATCAATGCAGCAGTATAGGGAAAAACCAGGACAGGAAATTGGGAAGGGGTTGATTGGGGAACAGGGGGAGGGAAGAGGGCTTATGGGACTTTCGGGGATGGAGGTGATCCAGGAAAGGGGAAATCATTTGAAATGTAAATAAAAATATATCTAATAAAAATTATACAGTAAAACTTGTCTCTTACCATTAAAATTCAAAATATCCCATGTCCATATGGTTGATTTTACCTCTATTAACCCAAGGACTGATAAACTTTCTCCTCTTCTGCACTGTGCATGTGCCTTAATGACTGTTGTCAGAACTACATGCATTCCATTTCCAGCTCATAACTGTCAGCATGCTTCAATCATTTATTTTTTTGACTTTTGACAGGTAATATCTGGTTCTATCACTTCTCTTCCTCAAGTGCTACTGTAAATTATTCATAAATCTGTTCATATTTGAAATAAGTACACTTCTTCATAGTCCTCTTAAATCTTAGATGCTTTTTTCTAGTTGTTCATCATATCTATAGCAACCTTCATGGAAACCTCCTCACATGTCCTTTGTAAATAATAGTCAGTAGTTCTCAGAGCACCTCTGTCAGAGCCCCGTACTCCTCACAGCTGCTAAGAGCCAGCATGATCTTCTCTATTGTCAGTTATGTGGTCAGCACTGTGGAACTTCACACAACAATTCTGATCTCTTCTTGCATATCTACATTCTGTGTTTCCCCTTTAAAATTTAGCTTTACTTTAACAAAAGCCTTAAAAAAATAAATAAAAACATTACACACTACAGTTGACCATACTGAAAATCTACAAAATTAAAAGTATGAATTATTATCCAAACAGAAGCTATGGAGTTTTCCATTGAATTTTTTCTTCTAGTGTTGAATACATTTGTACACATACACACCACAAGTAAGAAAAAAATTAGCAGAATGGAAACTAGAGAAGCAATTAGCTTCATATGTTCTTTCTAAAGTCATATCAATTATTTGCATTCAGTCCTTTCTCATCCCTTAACATTTAGCTTTTCTTAATTACTTTTCTGCATGTGCATCTGTATACATTTATACTATATTCTCCATTTATCTAGTCAAAGACAGATGAAAAATTCTCATCAAGAATGTGTGACTTCTATTTCTTAATATTAAGAACAAATTAAAATACCTACAAGCATAAATAATCATAATGGATAACCAACTGAGCTAGGGCTGCGTTGATTACATTATTTTCTATTGTTAATAAAGCATAGGAAAAAAACAAAAAATGGCTTTCTTGCTTCTAAATTATTCTACTGAAAACAAACTTTATATATCTTTGTTCCTATTTTAATATCAATTTTTATCACTTGCTTTTTAATATGATACTGGTTGTATAAAAGACAATAAGATATTGCCTAAATGGCCTATATGCTCAATCAACGTCACAGTGTCTGGTGGCCACTGAATCAGTTTTAAATCTGTTTCTGTTCCATAACAATGAGAGAAAAAGCAGAATACCAACTTTAATTTTAAGATCATCTGAAACTTTCCACTAGATAAATCTTCTGGCTTGTGTTTATTTGCTTATTCATTATGATGTTATACTTGTAAGTATTTTAATTTGTACTTCATATTAAGAAAGAGAAGTCATACATTTTTATAAGTTTTTTATGTGTCTTTGTACTAAACTACAATAAAGTATTCATAGTCTTATTTCTCATACTTTATTTTATTGACTATGACAGTATTAATTGAAATCTATAAAATAACTTTTCCATTTATCAGAATTTGTATTCATAATTTCAAACATTGTGTGGGGGAATATGATAAAATCTTGTTAATTGGATAACATCTTGCACTTCTTTAATTTGGTACAGTGTAGAATTAGGAGACTCTATCATCACCCTCATTGAATATCTTCTAAAAAGAATATGATGGACTGACAGACAAAGAAAATATCTTCTGTCATCTCAGCATCATGGCCATGTAAATCTTGGTCTCTTTCTATGAGATGCATAGAACTTGAGGTGGAACTATGGGATTTATTATGAGCTTACAAACTGGTCCTCTGAGTAATAAATGAATCTATAAAATAGATTTCCACACTGCTGCATTCTTGATACATATATTTAGTCATAAATATACAGGGTGTGATGTTTAGTCAATTCTGCAGCAAATCCAGCCCTCTTTGCTGTGGCTTTTCCCCTTCACAGATGACCTTAAGTATAAACCAGTGTGGTATGTGTGAGATAGATAGATAGATAGATAGATAGATAGATAGATAGATAGACAGATGATAGGTAAAGGAAAGATCATACTTATTAAATTAATTATTGATAAGAGTTTGATAGAAAAAATAGAGTATAGACAAATGCATGGTAGATAATAGACATCAAAGTAGAAGTAACATGAATTGGCATTGTGACCCATGTTGCTTTTTTCTGCAGTGATATTATTCATTTCTTTTTGTTCATTATTCTTTTTTATTGAATATATTCCTCATTCACATTTCAAATGTTATACCCCTTCCCAGTTTCTACCTTCCCTGAAACCATGAACCTGTCCTCCCTTCCCTTGCCCCCAAGAATATGCCCCTCCATCCAACCCACTCCCACCCACCCACCCTCGATTTCCCCACACTGGGGCATCTATTGAGCCTTCACAGGACCAAGGACCTCTCCTCCCACTGATGCCTGACAAGGCATTTCTCTGTCACTCTTTGGGCTGGAACCATGTGTATACCTTGGTTGATGGCTTTGTCCCTGTGAGCCCTGGGGCATCATCGTTCTTCCCATAGGGCTACAACCCCATCCCAGATCCTCCAGTCTGCCCTCCAACTTCTCCACTGGGAGCCCTGTGATCAATCCCATGATTGGCTGCTAGCATCCACCTCTATATCTGTAATGCTCTGGCAGGGCTCTCCAGAGATGACCATAACAGGCTCCTTTATGTATGCACTTCTTGCCATCCATAGTGGGTTTGGGGTTTGGTGACTGTTTATAGGATGAATCCCCAGGTAGGACAGTCTCTGGGTGGCCTTTCCTTAAGTCTCTGCTCCACACTTTATCTCCATAATTGCTCCTGTGAGTATTTTGTTCCCTTTCTCAGAGGAACCAAAGCACCACCACCTTAGTCTTCTTTTTCTTGAGCTTCGTGTGGCCTGTTAATTGTAACTTTATTAGCAATGTATTTCTTCACAAAACAAAATTCATTTTATAAACTATTTTATATTACCCAGTTATTAACAAAAGGAAACTCTGAAGTTGTATTTGCTATTAACTTGAGTCTACTTATATAAACAGATCTCTTGCTAAGCCATGAGGAGTAAACAGGAGTCAAATATTCATCTCAGACACCCTGCAAGACAGCCTTGCCTCTGTGAGAATGCTCTGTCATCTGGTGCTTTTTACCTTTAATCAGGAAGTAGACATGAAGGCAGCTTCAGACATGAGTTTGAGTTTCATTTTAGCTCCTATTGACATTTGAATTTCAACAAGTTTCTTAACTTTCTGAACTCTACTCTCCATTTCCAGCAAGACAGAACTGTCTTCTAGTTGTCCTTACAAAGAGCAATGGCTGAGCTGAAATTATTACAACACTGAGAAGCAACTCCCTAAAGGTGGGTGCTATTGTGCTTCAGGCTTACTCTCAGGACCTATGCAGGCAGTGCCATCAATCAGGAATGCTGGGAAAAACATGAGTGAATGAAGAAATTAATCAAATTATCATGATGATAACATATGTTAAGAAAATACAGTGACTAGAAGTAGATATTGAATAACATAATGGGCACTATGGGGGTTCTGTGGACGAAAACTGAGCTTATGAACAGACAAGCTACATATGTATCCTTTCAAAATGGCATTCAGCCAAAGAAACTTAATGAGGTAAGAAATATAGTTATAAATCTAATAACAGTGAGTAAATATGAGATTTTAAATTCTATACAGCATTTACACAAGTAAACTGCTTATATATCACTTATACATATAGATACTTTATATCTAGCATACACATGATAGATATATGTATGCATACATTTATGTTATATACAATGTTCTCTATTATACATATATTTGTATATATAATATATACTATATAAAAGGTGAATAGGTATTTGGAAAGGCTGTGTCATATTAATTTATTTTATTACTTGTATAATGCATTTAAATGTTTTTTACTCTTGTTATCACATATCTTTAATAATTATATATAGATTATAGATAGATAGATGATAGATAGATAGATAGATAGATAGATAGATAGATAGATAGATGATAGAATTTTGGAGTGCTATATGAACACAGAATAGAAGAAGTGCCAACAATTTCCAAGGAGTCCAAGCCCAGTGAGTCTGGCCTCAATACTGTACATGAGAAGCTGCTTGTCTCCCTGCTAAATATGTTAATCTAATCTCTGTAGTAACGCTTGTTTCTCTACTTTTTGTCCTGTGATTTCATCATAGAGGGTGTTTTTCAGTGTATGTTTTAGCATTCTGGATAAGTATAACCCTTCTTTGTGAATGGCTTTGTTATCTGCTTATTACTTTAGAAAAATTACTTGAACTGAATATTTTACAGGCATCTATACATCACAGACATAGTGCGACAAATTCATTGTAGCCTCTGATGTTATAAGGTGTGCTGACTTGAGACAGATGCCCTGTCCATCATCCTGTGGTGATGTTGGACAGCATTCTCCTTATCAATTCTGGTCTCTCTTAAGATAGGCACATTTGTGTTGTTGCTCCCAGTCATCAATATTTTTTAGCCATAAGTGCCTGCCTCTCCTTTGTTGTCACAATTCTTCCATATCTGGTCTGATTTCATGTGAGCCGTTTCAATGAACTAAATTGGGAGGGGGAAGTTTTCACTTTAATCATTTGTTTGTTTGCTTTGCTTTATGTCCATATATAATAATTTCAAACTTATGTTTTACTTTTCTTTTCCAAGTCTAGGATTTAGCTATGTCTTTCACTAGTTCTCTTGGTCAGTCAGCTTATAGTTATCAGGAGCAACAAGTCTTCTCTTTTTACCACTTCAATATCTCTTTCTCTGAAAGTTTCTTCATAGGAACCAGACTATTCATAGGAACACAACTTGCAGACATCTACACTAAAGAGTTTCCTCTTCCACAGCAACTGTTTCCTGATAATATAACTTCCAGGAGCAGCTCCTGCTTTACATTAATTCCTTGTGAGTTTGTGCAACTTTTAACTTCCTTATTTCAGGAGGGGATGCTTCAGTAATGAGAGACATAGATACATAGCATTATTAAATGGTGGTATAAAACTCCATGACAAATATATGTGAATGATTATCTCAATGGTGTGTTAAAAACTGTGACATATGACATGAAAATATATAGATAAGTAAATATGTCAAATGGTATGATAAATTTGCTAAAAAATTGTGGATGGCTCTGGGGACATTAGGGAAAGTTATTTCTCACTATGTACATAAAAGAAATGCATATTCAAGTTACAAGTATGATGCTAAGAAATGTAAGGCACAATTAAAATTTAAAATTATTATGCTTTTATCGTTAAATATTATTGGTGGGATGTGTTGTTTGTTGAGAGAGAGAGAGAGAGAGAGAGAGAGAGAGAGAGAGAGAGAGAGAGAATATAAAAGAGAAACAAGAGCAAATAAAGACAAACTTTAAACTTTCCATAAGGGATATGTTCACTCATGAGTTGGGAGTAAGTGATATTTCAGTTTGTTTAGATACTGACGTCAGGAGTAAATGAGATATCAGTAGCAGGGTTTCTCAATCAGTGGTTTGTGATCTCCATTACAAGGGTCATCTAAGGCCACTGGAAAGCACAGATGTTTGCATTGTAATTTATAACAGTAGCAAAAATACAATTATAAAGAAGCAATAACAGTAATTTTCCTTTTGTGGGTCCTCATAAGAGGGAGAGAATCTTAAAGTATCACAGCATTAGGAAGGTTAAGAAGTACTGCACTGTGGGATTGATAAGTCCATCAAACCTCACAGTGCGTGTTGTTTGTAATTAATTTCACTGGATCACAAAGTGTGCTGCTTTAATTACCTGTGTTATGTCTTCCAGTCTTCCTTTTTTAATGTTTTTTTTTAGTCTCTAGAAAGACAGTTCTACTTTTGCTGCTTTCTTTGCAGTTTTCTTTCTTGGTTTCCTTGTTTCTTTCTCTCTTTCTCTCTTTTTCTTTCTTTCCCTCCTTGCTTCCTTCTTTCTCTTTCTTTGTTTTTTTTCTTTCTTTCTTTTTCTTCTTTCTTTCTCTTTCTTTCTTTTGTTTTATTCTATCATACATTATAGCTTATAGTTTTCCCTCCCTGCACTCAACTAAGGCCTACTTCTCCCCTAAACTTCCCCCTCCCGAGGATCTATTTCTTTATTCCTCTTGGGAAAAGAGCAGGCCTCCTGGAGACAGCAGAGCAGAGCTCCCAGGAATATCTGTAAAACATTGCATAACAAGATACATTAAGACTGGGCACCAATTCTCTTATCAAGGTTAGATGAGGCAACCCAGCAAGGAAAAAAGAGATTCTCAGAGAAGGCTAAAGAGTCAGATACACCCCATACTCCCACAAAAACACCAAGCTACACAGCGGAAGCATGAGCAAGGGCCTAGCTCACACTCTGCGGGTTCCATGATAGTCACTTCTGCTTCTGTAAGGCCATACAAACCCTGCTTAGTTGATTCTATTCTCACATTAGTTTATCCCTTCTACAATTCTTCCTCCCATCTTCCAGGGAGTTCCTTGGCTTCCACCTAATGTTTGGCTGAGGGCTCTTTATTTGCTTCCATCATTTGGTTTGTGAAGCCTTTCCCATGATGATTAGGCTAGAAAATGATCTCCTATAGGAATAATTTCACAATCATAATCATCATCATCATCAGCAGCAGCAGCAGTAGCAGAAGCAGCAGCCAGGACAGTCACTGGTTGGCCAGTTCTATTAGGGTGACCCTAGTGAAGACTCCTAAATTGCACTTGAGGGTGGGAGAAGGGCAATTGAGCCTGAACCCAGCATCTCATGATATGAGACGGGCTTTGAGTGATGGGACTGGAAGATCAAACACAACCACAAAACCTGAGACCTACAGTTTTTCCTGCCTGTAAAACATGCTGGGATAAATGTTGTACAGGTTTCCTTGCTAGTCTCATTGTCAATTATCCCTTAAAAGACAGTGTTTTACCCCAGGCTGGGGTGAAAGGAACCTATGCTTTAGATTACCTGAAAAGGGGTTTGCAAACATTTCCTTTTTCTATTTTTTCCATAGATTTCTGTGGGAAATTATTTGGAACCAACAGTTTTGAAAAACTAAATACAGGATTTCGCACTAGAAGAATGAAAAGTTACTTTAAAATCCAAGCAAGATGACATGTAGTGCATTGGTTAGAAGGGGGACCCACTCATCTCTGATGAGCTTTATTGTCCCTAAGTGCCCGGAAATCAAAGTCATAACTTTGTGATGAGTGATCTCTGGGTTTCCTCTGATTAGTTTTGGGACGTGAAACTTTCCAGAGTCCTGCAGAAATCCCGAATGAGACTGAGTGAAAACCGAGTGGCGTTCAATTAAGCAGTCTTAGTAGCTGGTGGAAATGAGTGACAGTCAGAGCAACCTTTCAGACCCAAGAAGGAATAGTGTAAATAATTTCAGTATTTTACTGAAGCCTAAAGCTACATCTGAGCTTCTTTTATTGTTGGACATTTTGTTCTGTGATGTGTAGACTCTGTCTTCTAAACCTTACTGATCTAGAGAATTCAACAGTGCATCTAGTTTATGCATATCAAGCACCATAAGTGTCAGAAAAAGAGTACCAATGTCAACTGCTAAGTTAAAGTTAAAATAATGGCTAATTATGAAATAATCCAAGGATTTTAATTCTTTCTATATTATTTTGAAATATAATCTCTAAATTTCTTGGAAGAAAAAAATCTGTGAAAATATTCTAGCACAATTTAAATTTAACAAGGTTTATTGGAACTTACATAAAAATATAGACAATATGTAGATTTGAAGAATGCTAATACAGCCAATACTGTGAAGAAATTCCCCATGCATTTCTATGGGGTAGTGTGCACAGCGGCCAGGAGATAGCATTGGTTATCCTGGAGCTGGAATCATAGGTGTAAGCAACCCAACTAAGCATGTAGATCAGATCTCCTGCCCTCTGCAAGAACAGCAAATGCCCATAACAGATGAGCCATCTCTCCAAGCATCAGTACTTTACTGTGTACTCTAAAAAGAATTAATATTTAAGATAAATGTAGCATTTGCTTTTAAAAAAAAAGTTCTCACAGTATTATATGCCTTAGTATGAGTTGGAGTCAGTTAAGTTTCAAACTTTTAGTAGCATTGTTACAAAGAATTTCTAATGAAAACCAGTAGGTTATCATTTCATTGACTTGAAGCTGAAAATATAATTCAATACATTATAAATTCTTTTCCAATTAAGAGATATGGAATGAATAATTCCAATTTATTACTGAGACTCATGGCCAGAACATGAGTATATTAAACATTTGAAGAGAATAAGAATCAATTTACAGACATGCTGGAGAAGATTAGTTCAACTGCATCATGGCGAAAAAAAATCTACTTACTACCTACTGAGCAATATATTTTCTGTGCTGCCCTTAAAATACAACTAACAGATGCAATTAACTGTGAATATGCTGAAGGAGAGGAAGAAACTCCAGCCCATAAAGTCCTACTCTGGGATCTGCTGTCAGTTGTTCAAAGCCAAAGTTCTTACAAGTGTTGCAGCTAGCATGCATTCATTGAGAAGATGTCTTCAGTATTGCAAATACATTTTCTTTTTTTCTTTGATATATTCTTTATTTACATTTCAAATGATTTTCCCTTTCTTAGATCTGCCCTCCCATAAGTCCTCTTCCCTCCCGCTGTTCCCCAATGCACCACTTCCCACTTCCCTGTTCTGGTATTCCCCTACACTGCTGCACTGAGCCTTTCCAGGATGAGGGACTACTCCTTCCTTGTTCTTGGGCATCATTTGATATATGAATTGTGTCTTGGGTATTCTAAGCTTCTAGGCTAATATCTATTTATCCGTGAGTGCATACCATGAGTGTTCTTTTGAGACGGAGTTACCTCACTTAGGATGATGTTCTCCAGTTTTAGTCATCATGGAAATGCAAATCAAAACAACCCTGAGATTTCACCTCACACCAGTCAGAATGGCTAAGACCAAAAACTCAGGAGAAAACAGGTGTTGGCGAGGATATGGAGAAAGAGGAACACTCCTCCACTGCTTGTGGGGTAGTAAGCTCGTACTACCACTCTGCAAATCAGTCTGGCGGTTCCTCAGAAAACTGGGAATGATACTTCCAGAAGACTCCGCTATACTACTCCTGGGCATATACCCAGAGGATACCCCAGCAGGTAATAAGGATACATGCTCCACTATATTCATAGCAGCCCTATTTATAATATCCAGAAGCTGGAAAGAACCCAGATGTCCCTCAACATAGGAATGGATAGAGAAAATGTGGTTTATATAGACAATGGAGTACTATTCAGCAATTAGAAATAATGAATTCCTGAAACTCTTAGACAAATGGATGGAACTGGAGAGCAAATACATTTTCTTAACACAGAATGTTGCTCTGTGTCTGGAGTTAGAAGTCATGAACTGATACACAGACCCAGGCCATGATATTAAGCTAGCTGTTTTCTTTGCACTAGAGTATTCTAAGTGATTTACTTTCTGTTACTTTCATCTATTGTGGCATGTGCCACCATGCCTGGCTAGTTCTTGTGTTTTAATCTTTGATTTTTAAATCAATATTTTGTTAATAATTTATAATGTATTGACTACATTCTTGACCCTATTCATTGTGTTTGTATATAACCATACTTTTCTAGGTGTAAAAGTATAAAGTCTTGCATATAAACATTCTGAAATGTTAATATACTTGATATCAAGAAATATTTTGATTATGTGACTTAAATTTGCACAATATTCCCTTGCTATTATGAGTATTATGAGTATTATGAGAGTATTATGGCCCCTTAATTTTCAGAATAGAAAACAACTCCTGAAGTTTAGCTCGGTTTCAAAAAGATAGAGAGGGAGAGCTAAGTATTTTAAGGTGTCTTGCTGTTGCTATTGTGTTTTTTGAGATGATGATGATGTTGGTGATGATGATGATTATGCATGTGTATGTGAGTGTCTGTGTTTGTGTGTATGTCTTTTGTGTCTCTGTGTATGTCTCTCTGTGTGTATTATAGGTAGAGTAAGGTACAGACTAATCACATATTTTAAATGTTTGTAAAATTGCTTTGTATTGCTGTGTTTGTTGCCTATACAGAACATTCCAGATTGTCTTTTCACTCAAGTGGATCTATAGCTGACTGGTCAGGAACATTCCAATGGTCAACCCTAGTCTTGTCATCTGCTTTTACATGTAAATTATATAAATACATTTATACTTTTGGTTACTTTTTATCAAGAAAATGCTCAAATTGCACTGTGAATTTACCTATTTACTTGCTAGCTTACTGTCTAACTAAAATATCAATTCTATAACCAGATACTATCTTCCCTACCTGTGCAGTGTCTAAACTAGAATGATGATTGACAATATAGTATAGTCATATGTATCACATTTGATGGAAAGGTATAGAATAGGACATTTTAACCTCATGTCTTTTAAAATTATGCACTCTGCTTATTTTATTTATGTTGCTTCATGCATTGGTAATAAGAAGGTAGTCAGTAATTCCTTGCAACTGATTTAATTTTATTATAGACTTATATCGATTAGTATTGTGTAAACAAATGCTTGCAGAATTGTGAACAATAATGAGTTAAAACCTTTAAGTTTTGTTTATATAATGTGATATCATTAGACTTTAAATTTTGATAAGTGAATAACTTTGATTAAATTAAGTGAACTCGTGGTCTTTAGTGTCTCTGAGCACATTTCTGAACCACTTCCATCAGATTTCCCTACAAGGGTAAAGGAGACCCACTGATCATTGAAGTGGATGGAAAGACATGGAAGGAATGTACTTGAATTTAGGACACCACTTAAGAAGTACATTTCTAAAACAACATTCAGAAATAAGAATACTGGATTCTAAAGACACCATCATGCAGGAATCATGTGTGAATTTCATCCAATTATGAGGAATCTCAGGAGCCAATTTTGTTTATGCCTTTAACCGTGAGATGGCCTGTCACTGGCTATCTGAAGACAGTTGGTCCTTCTATAAGAAAGAGTATAAAACTCTCAATATACTAAATCAACAACTTAAGGCATATATACAAACAAATACAAATATCCAGAAAGAAGCATAACAGCATGAAAGTTAGTGGAAAATAATTCTGAAGGGGCTCCCTGACATGGCACCCAACACTCAGATGGCCTATGAGCAAAGAGAATCATTGAAAAAAACCTATGAAAAGAAAATACTTCAAGCCATCTGTGCCAATGATTAATGGCTCATTTACACTGGTGATAAAAGAAACACATTGCGTTCCACTCTGCCAGCACTTATTAATATAATTTTTAACTTTTCTTTTCTTTTTTAATACCATTAAGGGGTTTTATAGGAATCAGGGAAGACTTGTCACATAATGCTCATCTTCTGACTCTACAGTACTGCATGTCTCTTGAGCCATTTTCAGGAGACACATGCTATGTATGTATACATATTTTCACAGAGACTGGTATGTGTGGTGCTTTGGAACTGAGGCTTGGCTGTATTAGCAATACCATTCTATCCACAGTAACTTGAAGAGACCGATGTTCTTTCCTCTATATTTGCTGAATAGTCTAAGTGTTCTCATGTGTTCCTAGCTGCAATGCTGGAATGAATCATCTTTAGAATATAGGCTTATATGACTTTCATATACTGCAGGGGGTTGTAAAGCTTAGTAGGCACTATTTGGATTTGAGAAGTACATGAAATTTATGTAGTTAGACAGATAAATAATATAAGAGATATAATAAACATGAGGATGCTATTAGACATCCCTCCGGAGGTGATAATAAAATTGTCATTCACTTTCATCTTACCCATGTGGTTCTGAACTGAATGACAAAGACTAAACAAAACTAGATTTTAAACAACTAGAACTAATTTACTTTAGAATGTATGTCAGAGCATTTTTAGTTTCTTCACATTGCTCCATTTCTCTCTTAGGATGGTTTCTAAATCCTGAACTGCTGCCTTCCTCATAAGAATACAGTAATAAGGATACATGCTCTACTATGTTCATAGCAGCCCTATTTATAATTGCCAGATGCTGGAAAGAACCCAGGTATCCCTCAACAGAAGAGTGGATACAAAAAATGTGGTATATCTACACAATGGAGTACTATTCAGCCATTAGAAACAATGAATTCATGAAATTCTTAGGCAAATGGATGGAGCTAGAGAACATCATACTAAGCGAGGTAACCCAGACTCAAAAGGTGAATCATGGTATGCACTCACTAATAAGTGGTTATTAACCTAGAAAACTGGAATACCCAAAACATAATCCACACATCAAATGAGGTACAAGGAGAAAGGAGGACTGGCCCCTGGTTCTGGAGAGACTCAGTGAAACAGTATTCAGCAAAACCAGAACAGGGAAGTGGGAAGGGGTGGGTGGGAGGACAGGGAAAGAAAAGGGGACTTAAGGGACTTTCGGGGAGTGGGGGGCTAGAAAAGGGGAAATCATTTGAAATGTAAATAAATTATATCGAATAAAAAAAAATCATTCCAAGTTTCAAAAAAAAAAAAAAAGAATACAGCATGGGTGTGTTGTGTCACACAAAAGAGCATGGCAAAATTTTCACTTGTGGAGTGGATACTTTTGAAAATAAATGATGTTTCTTTTAAGAGTGTCATATGTCTTGTGTCCTCTGCTGAAAAAATGTAATTGAGTTATTTACCAGTTTATTCATTTAAGATGACACCGTGTGACGAGAGGGAAAGAAATGTCATTCACACCATATAGGAAGGTGAGTGACACATCCATTAAAACACTTCCCTCCTCCAGCTTTCAGAAAAGTGAATACTTAGCTCGAATTATGTACGGGGCCATGGGTGTGACTGAAAGAACACAGAAGCTCCAGAAATTCCTGGATAAGAAATGGGCAGCTACATTATGGAAGAGTCTCAGGTTCACTGTTTCCTGTTTATACAGCCTTACAAGTAGAGAAAGGGGGTGCCTGGTGATCTCAGGAAGGTTTCTGCACACCATCACCCTTGCCCTTCCTAGGAGAATGAATGCTTATGATCAGGACCCCAGGAGACTGGAATTTGATTGAAGGCACAGTGACCACATTCAAGCCGAGTGACACAGATGTGTAATGCACTTTATGTCACATTTGAGTTTATTCCAGGTTGTGGCCTTCATGACTATTGTCTTCTTTTCCTTTGGAGTGGGGAGACCTAACAGTAACTGCATGCATGAAAATGGGAAATACCCTCCAAATTTTGCATTTAACATATTAATTCATCATGAAGTTCACTTTGAAGCACAGTAAATGCAAACTGCCTATTTCTCAGCTGAATTATCTTTCTTACTATGAAAACATGAGAATCAATGTCAGGGTCCATTCAGGTAACTAGTATTATAGAGTTCCATACATACCACTTTCTCATATTTAAATTAGCACAATCTGTTATTGTGATCAAAACAGAGAGGGATTGAGAGCCTGTTCTATTGTGGGTGTGGTCCATTACATCTTCAAAATAAAAATGAAAAAGCTATCATGAATCACTGCATAAAAGATAAAGAGGTCTGAAATTAGATTGGAATTGTAAAACAGAACACATTTAAAGTAGTAAGATGATTTACAATCCCTCTTAAAGTTTTGATGTCATTGTTTTGAATCTGAGTTTAGCCATGTAGTTCAGGCTGGGGTAGATCTCATGAATGTCTCATCTTAGCTGTCAGTTCCAGAAGGATAGGCTGGTGCAACCACACTTAACTTTCTTATTTTCTCACTTGATAGGTAATAATCGTATGGTCTTCTGGAGTACAATGAGATGCTTGGATACATCCACCCAGGGACTCAATCTGTCAATATGGTTAGCACATCTCTCATCTCCAGGTTTTGCTGTGAGAGCTTTCAATACCTAACACGTCAACGATCAACCAAACTAATAATAGAAAATGTCAGAGGAAGTATTGTACAGACTACAGTGATATATTATTTACCAAAATTTAGTCAGAATGTGGTCCTTACAAGGAATTAGTGTGAAGCTCTTGTAAATAAATTTATATAAATTAAAATAATTAATAGTTACAAACTGTGAGAGAACAGAATATGGTGTTTAGAAAAATAAAGCCAGTCAGAGACAGAGATCATTCCTGTTTCTGTGAATTCAGAGGCTGGGAACAGATCATTGGGATTCCTGCATCTAGTCTATATCTGCTGGACTTTCAATGATCCCTGCCACAGCTGATAACACTTGAAGTGTAATCTCTGCACCTGTAAAGGACATTAACCTGAATTCCCACAGAGTAACAAAACTCTATGTATTTTACTTCCTTTATTCTCAACTTCTGAAGTGCTTTATCTTATTTTTCCTTTTTTCTCTCTCTCTGCTTTCTAATTAGGCTTTTTTAAAATGTTTTGTTTTGTTTGCTGTGTGTGAGTGTTTGTTTGATTTTATATGTGAGTAGAGTATGAGAAAAAGTATATGTGTGTATGTGTATGTGTATATGTGTGTTAAATATGTGTATATATACACACATATAAGTAAATGGGAGTGTATTTATCATAATATATAAATGTATTATGTGAGTATCACTTGTGTGTGTGTGCATGCAAGTTTGTATATGTGTGAATGTGTTTGTGAATTCCAAAAATCTTGGGAAAAAATTTCAGTTCCCCAAGAAACATACTAAGCTCCCCAGAAGGAGCCATTGACAAGGGGCCTTTAGTCAGTGATGGCCTTGACTTAGGGGAGAAAGGTCTGGGGCTGAGTCAGCTCCTGGTACACCTAGCTGGAGGAGATAACAATGCCAGAACTGAGCTGGTTTCCAAAATTCTTCAAGGTCTCACCAAATATAGTAGAACTAAAATAGCATCAAAACAAAACTGTAATTCATTATTTGCCTCTACCAATCATACTAAAATTTACCTGCCCCTTCTGAAAAATTCTACTAGACCTGCCTAAAAGGGGACCCTTATTGCCCCTCATTGTTGACATTTTGATGAATAGTTGACCTCTGTATATTGATAATTTTGCACAATATTTGGGTCAGGGGTTTTCTTTTCACTTTTCTTGGACCCTGACATGTGTCTGTGTGTGTTCATGTGTGTGTGTGTGTGTGTGTGTGTGTGTGTGTTTGTTTGTATGTGTGTGTGTGTGCATGCATGCATGAACATGTGTATTATCATGTGTTGGAGTTCCTTCAAGCATCGTGATCAAAACACTTCAAGAATCTGACTGAGTGTGTAGCATGAATGGCAGAGCTCCCCCTATGTAAAATCTGGAAGCTACACAGCTCCAAATGCATCTCCTGCTAGTGGACTTAATTGAGGACTCCCTGAGAGACCAAGGATTGCTGTTGCAAATAATGCCAGCCAATCAGGTACTGCTATTTAGAAGAGATGCTTTCTTGGGACCAGTGGGGGCACGGGTGGAGAGTATTAAAGGAGCTTGCAGTAGTGTTCAGAGAGCTTGCTCTGGTGTTTTTCACCTGCTCTCTGAGTCTGTGTCGTTGACTGTGCCACATCATCTCCAAGCCCCAAGGGCAGGGAGGGTCAGGTAGCGAGTATTATTGGGCACAGGCAACAGGAGTGTTTTAGCTTTCTTATACATCTAAACCCAGTAAAATTTTAGAAAAAGGTTTCCATATGACAATTATCACAACAAAGCTTTAGACATGGCTACAGAAAAACTCTGTTGCAAATTATATCTCTTTGAGCACTTGTGACCTTTACCATAGTGATGGGTTGTTACTAACGGAGAACATTTGGTTTGATGACTTATTTCATATTTTCCTTTAAAGTACTTTTTATTTTTCATTTAGACACCTTTGTGTTATTATGACCAAATATCTCATAGAAATATTTATACTGACACATTGCCTCAGAGGTTTAAATATCTCATGGAATGCAGACTGTGACAGAACAGACAGGACGCCCACATACACATGGAGGCTGAACAATACTACACTCAATGATAGCTTGACCAAAGAGGAAATAAAGAAAGAAATAAAAGACATTTTATAATTTAATGAAAATGAAAGCACAACATACCCAAATCTATGGGACACAATGAAAGCAGTGCTAAGAGGAAAACTCATAGCCCTAAATACTTCTAAAAAAAAAAAAAAAAAAAAACGAGAGAGAAAACACTAGCAACTTAATGGCACACCTGAAACCTCTGGAATAAAAAGAAGCTAATGGAGAGGCAGTCTGGGAGCACACAGCACAGCTTACTCCAGTGACACGGAGCTTAGGTTCCAGTCTTGAGGCCTCTGGCGGGAGTCCTAAGAACTCTCCACTTCCGGATCCAGATCAGCCTGGGCAGCAACACCACATCTTCAGGTCCTGCCAGAGGCAAGAGGGGCTTCCAGTCGGCCAGCGGGGAGAAGTCAGTGTGCTCTGGTGAATCCAGCAGGCCCTGGCAGGAGCCTCCAGGTGTCTGCTTTGGGATCTGAACAGTCTGGGCCACAGCACTCAGTCTCCAAGAAGTGCAGGAGACATGGTGTGCACCCAGAGGCAGTCTGGGAGCACACAACTTAGGTTCCAGTCCTGAGGCCTCTGATGGGAGCCTTCAGATCTCTCCTCTTCCGGAGGATCCAGATCAGCCTGGGCGACAACGCCACATCTCCAGGTCATGCAAGAGGCAAGAGGGGCTTCCGGGCTGCCAGCAGGGAGAAGTCAGTGTGTTCTGGTAAATGCAGCAGGGTCCAGCAGGAGCCTTCAGGTGTCTGCTTCAGGATCTGAACAGCCTGGGCAAGAGCACCCTGTCTCCAGGCAGTGCAGGACGTAAGCTGTGCACCAGAGGCCACCTGGGAAGTGGCAGCTTGCACTGGTGAGTCCAGCATTGACAAGACCAACTAACACCAGTTAGAACTAGATGGCAAAAGGCAAATGCAGGAACTTCACTAACAAAAACCAAGGCAATATGGCAACATCTGAACCCAATTCTCCTTTACCAGCATGTCCTGGATACCCCATCACACTAGTAAAACAATATTTGGATTTAAAATCACTGGTCATGATGCTGGTACAGGAACACATGAAGGACATACTTAAAGAAATTCAGGAGAAAATGGATCAAAAGTTAGAAGCCCTTGCAAGGGAAACACAAAAATCATTGAAAGAAATCCAGGAGAATACAAAAGCCAATAATGAGGAAATGCAAAAAACACTTAAAGAAATACAGGAGAAGTTTGGTCAACAGACTGAGGTCATGAAAGAAGAAACACAAAAATCTCTTAAAGAATTATAGGAAATCATAAACAAGCAAGTGAAGGAGCTAAGCAAAACCATCCAGGATCTAAAATCAGAAGTAGAAACAACTAAAAAAACTCAAAGGGAGACAACTTTGGAGATAGAAAGCCTTGGGAAGAAATCAGGGGACAGAGAGGCAAATAACAACAACAGAATACAAGAGATAGAAGAAAGAATCTCAGATGCTGAAGATACCATAGAAACCATGGACTCAACAGTTAAAGAAAATGAAAAATGCAAAAAGCTTATAACACAAAATATCCAGGAAATCCAGGACACAATGAGAAGACCAAACCTAAGGATTATAGGCATAGATGAGAGTGAAGATTTACAACTTAAAAGGCCAGCAAATGTCTTCAATAAAATTATGGAAGAAAACTTCCCTAACCTAAAGAGAGAGATGCCCATGAATATACAAGAAGCCTACAGAACTCCAAACAGACTGGACAAGAACAGAAATACTTCCTGTCACATAATAATCAAAACAACAAATGTACTAAACAAAGAAAGAATATTAAAGGCAGTAAGAGAAAAAGGCCAAGTAACATATAAAGGAAGACATATCAGAATCACAGCAGACTTTTCAACAAGACTATGAAGGCTAGAAGATCCTGGGCAGATCTCATGCAGACTCTAAGAGAACACAAATTCCAGCCAAAACTACTATATCCAGCAAAACTCTCAATCACCATAGATGGAGAAACTAAGATATTTCACGACAAAACCAAGTTCACCCAATATCTATCCTCAAACCCAGCCTTACAAAGGATAATAGGAGGAAAACACCAATACAAGGAGGGAAACTTCACCCTGGAAAAAGCAAGATAGTAACCTTTCATCAAACCCAAAAGAAGTTAACCAATCAAATTTAAAAAATAACGTCAAAAATGACAGGAAGTAACAATCACTATTCTTTAATATCTCTTAATATCAATGGACTCAATGCCCCAATAAAAAGACATAGACTAACCAACTGGATATGTAAACAGGACCCTACATTTTGCTGCTTACAGGAAACACACCTCAGGGTGAAAGACAAACACTACCTTAGAGTAAAAGGCTGGAAGACAATTTTACAAGCAAATGGTCTCAGGAAAGAAGCTGGAGTAGCCATTTTAATATCAGATAAAATTGACTTTCAACCCAAAGTCATCAAAAGAGACTCTGAGGGACACTTCTTGCTGGTCAAAGGAAAAATACAACAAGAAGAACTCTCAATCCTGAACATCTATGCTCCAAATGCAAGGGCACCCTCTTTCGTAAAAGAAACTTTATTAAAGCTCAAAGCACACATTGCACCTAACACAATAATTGTGGGTGACTTCAACACTGCACTTTCCTCAATGGACCGATCAGGAAAACAGAAACTAAACAGGGACACAATGAAACTAATTGGAGCTTTGGACCAATTAGATTTAACAGATATATATAGAACATTCTATCCTAAAGCAAAAGAATATACCTTTTTCTCAGCACCTCATGGTACCTTCCCCAAAATCGACCATACACTTGGTCACAAGACAGAATTCAACAAATATAAGAAGATCAAACTAATCCCATGCCTCCTATCAGATCACTATGGAGTAAAAGTGGTCTTCAATAGCAACAAAAACAACAAAAAACCCACATACACTTGGAAAATGAACAATATTCTACTCAATGATACCTTGGTCAAGGAAGAAATAAAGAAAGAAATTAAAGACTTTTTAGAACATAATGAAAATGAAAACACAACATACCCAAATCTATGGGACACAATGAAAGCAGTGCTAAGAGGGAAACTCATAGCCCTGAGTGCCTCCGAAAAGAAAATGGAGAGAGCATACATTACCAGCTTAATGACACACCTGAAAGCCCTGGAACAAAAAGAAGCTATTTCACCCAGGAGGAGTAGAAGGCAGGAAATCATCAAACTCAGGGCTGAAATCAATCAAGTAGAAACAAAGAGAACCATACAAAGAATCAACAAAACCAGGAGCTGGTTCTTTGAGAAAATCAACAAGGTAGATAAACCCTTAGCCAGACTAACCAAAGGGCACAGAGAGAGTATCGAGATTAACAAACTTAGAAATGAAAAGGGAGATATAACAACAGAAACTGAGGAAATACAAAAAATCATTAGATCCTACTACAAAAGCCTATACTCAACACAACTGGAGAATCTGGAGGAAATGGACAGTTTCCTAGACAGATATCCCACACCAAAACTAAATCAGGATCAAATAAATCAACTAAACAGTAACGTAACACCTGAAGAAATAAAAAAGGTCAAAGAAAGTCTCCCAACCAAAAAAAGCACCAGACCAGATGGCTTCTATCAGAAGTTCTATCAGACCTTCATAGAAGACCTAACACCAATACTCTTCAAACTATTCCACAAAATAGAGACAGAAGGAACTCTACCCAATTCATTCTATGAAGGCACAATTATGCTGACACCAAAACCACACAAAGATCCAACAAAGAAAGAGAACTTCAGGCCAATTTCTCTTATGAATATGGATGCGAAAATACTTAATAAAATTCTTGCCAACCGAATCCAAGAACACATCAAAACCATCATCCACCATGATCAAGTAGGCTTCATCCCAGGGATGCAGGGATAGTTCAATATAAGGAAATCCATAAATGCTATCCACTACATAAACAAACTCAAAGAAAAAAAACATATGATCATCTCATTAGATGCAGAAAAAGCATTTGACAAAATCTAGCATCCTTTCATGCTAAAAGTATTGGAAAGAAAAGGAATACAAGGCCCATACCTAAACATCATTAAAGCAATATACAGCAAACCGGTAGCCAACATCAAACTAAATGGAGAGAAAATTGAACCAATCCCACTGAAATCAGGGACTAGACAAGGCTGTCCTGTCTCTCCATATCTTTTCAATATAGTACTTGAAGTTCTAGCTAGAGCAATTAGACAACATAAGGAGGTCAAGTGGATACAAATTGGAAAGGAAGAAGTCAAATTATCACTATTTGCAGATGACATGATAGTCTACTTAAGTGACCCGAAAACCTCCACCAGAGAACTCCTACAGCTGATAACCAACTTTAGCAATGTGGCTGGTTATAAAATCAACTCAAGCAAATCAGTTGCCTTCCTATACTGAAAGGATAAGCAGGCTGAGAAAGAAGTTAGGGAAATGACACCCTTCAAAATAGCCACAAACAATATAAAGTATCTTGGTGTGACTCTAACCAAACAAGTCTAAGATCTATATGACAAGAACTTCAGGTCTCTGAAGAAGGAAATCGAAGAAGACCTCAGAAAATGGAAAAATCTGCGATGCTCATGGATTGGCAGGATTAATATAGTTAAAATGGCCATCTTGCCAAAAGCGATCTACGGATTCAATGCAATCCCCATCAAAATCCCAACTCAGTTCTTCACAGAGTTAGAAAAAGTAATTATCAAATTCATCTGGAATAACAAGAAACCCAGGATAGGTAAAACTATTCTCAACAACAAAAGAAATTCTGGGGGAATCAGTATCCCTGACTTTAAGCAATACTACAGAGCAATAGTGTTAAAAACTGCATGGTATTGGCACAGTGACAGACAAGTGGACCAATAGAATAGAATTGAAGATCCAGAAATGAATCCACACACCTATGGTCACTTGATCTTCGACAAAGGAGCCAAAAACATCCAGTGGAAAAAAGATAGCCTTTTCAACAAATGGTGCTAGATCAATTGGAGGTCAGCATGCAGAAGAATGCGCATTGATCCATTCTTATGTCCATGTACTAAACTTCACTCCAAGTGGATCAAGGACCTCCATGTAAAACCATACACACTGCAACTAATAGAAAAGAAACTGGGGAAGACCCTTGAGGACATGGGCACAGGGGAAAAGTTCCTGAACTGATCACCAATAGCTTATGCATTAAGGTCAAGAATTGACAAATGGGACCTCATAAAATTACAAAGTTTCTGTAAGGCAAAGGACACTGTTAAAAGGACAAAACGGCAACCATCAAATTGGGAAAGGATATTGGCCAACCTTTCATCTGATAGAAGGCTAATATCAAATATATACAAAGAACTCAAGAAGTTAGACCCCAGGGAAACAAATAACCCTATTAAAAAATGGGGTACAGATCTTAACAAAGAATTTTCACCTGAAGAAATTCGGATGGCTGAGAGGCACCTTAAGAAGTGCTCATCATCATTAGTCATTAGGGAAATGCAGATCAAAACAACCCCGAATTTTCACCTTACATCAATCAGAATGGCTAAGGTCAAAAACTCAGGAGACAGCAGATGTTGGCGAGGATTTGGAGAAAGAGGAACACTCCTCCACTGCTGGTGGGGCTGTAAGATGGTACAACCACTGTGGAAATCAGTCCTGAGGTTCCTCAGAAAACTGGACATGAGACTTCCAGATGACCCTGCTATACCTCTCCTGGGCATATACCCAAAGGATTCCCCGGCATGCAATAAAGACACATGCTCCATTATATTCATAGCAGCCTTATTTATAATAGCCAGAAGCTGGAAAGAACCCAGATGCCCCTCAAAGGAGGAATGGATACAGAAAATGTGATATATTTACACAATGGAATACTACTCAGCAACTAGAAACAATGAATTCACAAAATTTTTAGGCAAATGGTTTGATCTGGAAACTATCATCCTAAGTGAGGTAACCCAATCACAAAAGAATACACATGGAATGCAATCTCTGATAAGTGGATATTAATTAGCCCAGAAGCTCTGAATACCCAAGGCACAAATTGCATAACAAATGACTCCCATGAAGAAGTATTGAGAGGGTCCTGATTCTGGAAAGTATTGATCTAGCATGGGAAGGGAATATAAGGACAGAGAAAAAGGCAGGAGGTGATTGGAGAAGGGATGGAGAGAAGAAGGTTTATGGGACATATGGGGAGGGGGGATCTGGGAAAGGGGAAATCATTTGGAATGTAAACAAAGAATATAGAAAATAAAAATAAAAAAAGAAATGTTCAACATCATTAGTCATTAAAGAAGTGCAAATCAAAACAAGAGATTTCCCCTCATACCAGTCAGAATGGCTAAGTTTACAAACTCAGGAGACAGCAGGTATTGTCGTGGATGTGGAGAAAGAGCAACACTCCTCCACTGCTGGTGGGTTTGCAAGCTGGTACAACCACCTTGATAATCAGTCTGGTGGTTCCTCAGAAAACTGGACATGCCACTTCTGGGGGACCCTGCTATATCACTCCTGGGTATATACCCAGAGGATTCCCCAGCATGTAATAAGGATACATGCTCCACTATGTTTATAGAAGCCCTATTTACAATAGCCAGAAGCTGGAAAGAACCTAGATGTCCCTCAATGGAGGAATGGATACAACAATTGTGGTATATATACATAATGGAGTACTATTCAGCCATTAGTAGCAATGAATTCATGAAATTCTTAGACAAATGGGTGGAGCTGGAGAACATCATCCTAAGTGAGGTAACCCAGTCTCAAAAGAACACTCATGGCATGCACTCACTGACAAGTGGATATTAGCCTAGAAGCTTGGAATACCCAAAACATAATCCACATATCAAATGATGTCCAAGAAGAAGGAAGGAGTGGCCCCTGGTTCTGGAAATGCTCAGTGCAGCAGTGTAGGGGAATATCAGGACAGGGAAGTGGGAAGGGTTGGATGGGGGAACAGGGACAGGGATGAGGACTTATGGGATTTTTGGGGAGGGGGTATCCAGGAAATGGGAAATAATTTGAAGTATACAGAGTATATGGTTAAAAAGGACAAAAACAAACAAAGAAACAACAGCAGCAGCAACAACAACAACAACAACAACAACAACAACAACAACAACAAAACCCGTTTCCTATCAAAGCTGTCTAAAGGGAAAAGCAGAAAGATCCTGAAAGGGAAAAATTCTTCTAGGTGGGGAAAGGGGAGCGAGAGAGAAAGAGAGAGAGAGAGAGAGAGAGAGAGAGAGAGAGAGAGAGAGAGAGAGAGAGAGAGAGAGAGAGAGAGAGAGAGAGACAGAGAGAGAGACAGAGAGAGAGACAGAGAGAGAGACAGAGAGACAGAGACAGAGAGACAGAGAGAGGGAGTGAGGGAAAGAGAGAGGGAGGGAAGCAGGGAGGGAAGGAGGGATGGAGGGACAGGGAGGGAGGGAGAGGGAGATTTCTTGTTTTCAGTATTTATACATCTTTCAGAGTACATGATTACATGTTACAAAGTTCATCAGAAGTTCACAAAAAATTCAAATCATAAATAGAGATAGAAGTTTACAAGAGAGAATGTTTATATGCATATCTATTAGGAGTAATTATCTAGCTAAACATCTATCACCTGTCTCTGCTTTACAGGTTTCTTGAAGGTTTAAATCCATAACTAAGTTATTAGTGAATTTTTTATAGATAAACCCAGTCATTATTTTTTCTTATGTCCTAGAACCTATAATAAATCGTTAGCTCTCTTTTTTATGACCTTTGGCTAGGAAAAAACATAAAAAAATTAAAAGCAACAAATTTACCATTGTTTTTCTTTTTAAATAAATTTGTTACATTTAATGTTAATCATATATATATATATATATATATATATATATAGAGAGAGAGAGAGAGAGAGAGAGAGAGAGAGAGAGAGAAAGAGAGAGAAACTTCAAAAATAAAACTAACCCTGTTCAGTCTGTCCAGAAAACCACACCCAATCCTAATTCAGAGCTACGGAGCTTACTCTCAGTGAATACGTCTGCAATCCAAACTCCCACATCTACTACTTGGTTCAGAAAAGGACATAGAAAAATTATATGAGGCAGAGGAATAAGGAGTTTGGTGTAAGATTGTGTCTCTTAAAAATATAAGAAGTTACATCCATAAAGTTTCACCAACAAAACTGCCTAAACATGAGATGAACAACCCCAACAACAAGAAACATGCCAAGATAGACAGAGGAGAACCCAGCACGTCCCAATCCTACACCTAAACCATGGACTACAGGCAAATAAGGAATGCTGGGAGTGGATGAAACATTCTTTAAAGAGGAGCATGCCAATTGGTTATCCACTGTCAAATGGTCAGCCCCCCAAACATGCATATGAATAACATTACACAGGTTCAGTTTTGTCAGTCACTGTGCTTGGGCTATTTCCTCTGGTTTAGACTATTGTCTGATACGGAGAACAGGTCTCTTAATTCCCAATTTATCGATACTTGGCCAGGCATCCTAATACCATTGCAAGAAACTGCTTTATTCTTCCCTACTAATTCCATGTTTTTCTTTTTGGTAGTAAGTTTTGTAATATACACAGAAGGCCAAATAATGGTAATAGAAATGTGTGTTGTAGATATGTTGCTAATAAGCTGAGAAACAAACTAGAACACACTGTTCTTGTGTAATCAATCTTAGCAAATACTTTCTTCTCAATTTTCTTTTCAAGAAACTCAAAGTTAATTTGCATTCATTTTGATAATTTTCAATACATTCATTATGTCTCCTTAGAGATATGCAAATTATCCCACTGTTTAAACAAAAAAACAACTGTGGCTGAGCTGAAAAGAATGCTAACTTATCAGTATCAAAACAAGGTAGAATTTTTACATTGCTATTTACTCTTACAAGACACAGAAGGCAATTTTTTTATTTCAACCAGTATATAGTTCTCATATTAATAGTAGATACATGAGCCAAGATATCTAGAGATATTCTTAAGCTTTGTTACCATATCAGAATCAAAGGTGAGAGGGGTGGAGACAAGTTGGCTATTTATTTCTAGAAATACAGTTTTCATATGACAAAGGCTTCTAGTACTGTAAGATTTTCAAGAGTATCTGCATCTATGCCGCCCCTCGCTTTTTTCTAGAACTATGCTGCTGAACAAATGACTTTCTCACATGTGCAGACCTGCTTCTAATATGCCCTGTGTTTGAAAGCTCTCTGCTCAGGAGTACCAATAGTCACTACAGGTAGTCATAGTTTTATTTACAGAGCGAATGACCTCCATCCAGTTGGGAACATTGTCCTTTTTGTGTTTTTCAAGGTGACAGGAGCAAGAATAATATTCATTTTTGTTATGAAGCTTTTATCATTTATTAATAGCCCAGGACTGGCCTTAAGTCAATATAAAAACAAAGGCCCCGAGTGCATTCCATGCCTAAAGAACACTATGGTCATAGAGAAAGACCTCAAGTAGAGGGATGTCAACTCCTATTAAAAACCCACTTTTAAGTAAGGACAAAAGGTGGAAACAAGAAGCAGACTTTCTTTTTGGTTTTAAAAGTGATCTGTGGGGTTCATGAGATGCGCAGTGAGGAAGAAGGATGGTATTTAAAAAGATGGTATCAGAAAAAAGATGCATATTCCACTCAGCTATTTCCAAGTCTAAAATTCTACTAATTCTTCAGTTTGTCATATAAGCCTCAGAGAATAAGAGCATATATTAAATGCATAGTGAGAGGTTGTGTTTGTCTCATGCATAATAAGTGGATTAGACTGGGATGCTTTCACACTCAGTAAATTATCTATGAGCTTCGACTAAAGCCAGTGCTTATTCTTAATTTTAAATTATGTGCTTATTAACTAAGGCACAGAAGAAATAGGTTTTTTTTTGTTGGTGGTGTTGTTGTTGTGTTTTGTTCTAATGCTTCTGTATCATAGAATAACCAAAACCATTTAGCTAGAAAAATGCAAAAATGGATTCAGAAGCTGGAGTTGCAATGAACAAAAGAGTTTGTGAATCAAAAATTGAAATGAGCAAGTGAAACATTTGAATATTAAATTCTATAGTGATCAAAGACTTCCCAGATAACTCTTATGAGTCATTCTTATAGATTCAAATGTCATATAGATGTACAATGAGCAGGCTGGGGTTGCACAGAGAACTAATATGATTTTTACAAAAAACACTTCTTTCCTGCATAAAATGAATTAGGAAGCTGGGATTACTAAAGATAGTATGCAAAGGGTAAATCTACATCTAGGTCCTTGATTTACTAGATGTTGGTGCTATGTCTTGGAACTTCTCTTTAACAATAAATACAACAAGATCTTTATCCTCCACAGAATTGAATGCAAGCATCCTATGAATCTGTAACTGCTTGACCAGGTTGCAATGAAAAATGTGAAGTCAGTGAATTTACATTGTTTCTGGCTTTTTGTGCCAGTCCGGTCATAGGGGAGAAGTGAAGAGAATTTGCCTGAGTGTCAGTAAGTGTGACAATGGGTAAAGACATTTAATAGACAGGAATAAAATTATGACTGGGAAGGGAGAGTAATTTGACATTGTATTTTGAAAGGAAGGTTAAAGATTGTGTTCCTTCTCTCTGTTTACAGATGGCCATGTATTGTTTTGTAACTTTCATTCCTGTTTAGATGTGATTGTTCCAGTCTGGAGTCATCTGTGTTTTATGTTTTCGTCACACTTAAGTGCTTTCTGAAAAAAAAAATAAAAAGAGCAGTTATCCCATTGCAGTTTTGCATTTTGTACCAAGTTTGCAAGCTTTTTCTGCTGAAAAAATACTGTCAGAAATGGAGCAAATGGAGACTGCAATCTCCACATGAACACAATTGACAGCTCAGCAGTCACACGTCACTATTTAGAAATAAACATTATTTCTGTGGATGGAAAGCATGCAAAAAAAGTTTTTATTTTTATTTTAGAAATTTCTTATAAGATATTTTCTTTATTTACATTTCAAATGTTATCCCCTTTCCTGGTTCCCCCTCTGGAAACCCCCCTTCCATCTCCCTGTCCCTGCTTCTATGATGGGAACCTATCCAATCACTCCTTCTTTCCCCTCCTGGCATTCCCCTACACTGGGGCATTGAGTCTTCACAGAATCAAGGGCCTGTCCTGCCATTGATGCCAGACAAGGTGATCCTCTGCTACAAATGCAGCTGGAGCCTTGGGTCCCTCCATGTGTACTCTTCGGTTGGGGATTTAGTTCCTGGGAGCTCTGGGGGTGTCTGGTGGTTTGATAATGTTCTTCCTGTGGGGTTGCAAACCATACCAGCTCATTTAGCCTGTTCTCTAGCTCCTCCATTAGGGACCCCAAGTGCTTAGTTCAATGGTTGACTAAGAGCATCCACCTCTGTATTTGTCAGGCTCTGGCAGAGACTCTCAGGAAACAGCCATATCAAGCTCCTGTCAGCAACCACTTCTTGGCAACAATACTGTCTGGGTTTGGTAACTATATATTGAATGAATCCCCAGAAGGAACAGTCTCTGGATGGCCTTTCCTTCATTCTGCTCCACACATTGTATTTCCTCCGTTGGGTATTCTGTAACCAAGGAATACCTTCTAAGAAAGGTAAGAAGGTTAGGTACCTTCTAAGAAGAACTTAAATATCCATACTTTGGTCTACCTTTTTCTTGAGCTTCATGTGGTCTGTGATTGTATCTTGGGTATTCTGAACTTTTGGGCTAATATCCATTTATCAGTGAGTGCATGCCATGTTTGTTCTTTTGAGATTTGGATACCTAACTCAGGATGATATTTTCTAGTTCCCCTCATTTGCCTAATAATTTCATGAAGTCATTGTTTTTAAAAGCTGAATAGTGTAAATGTACCACATTATGTAAAGGTGTAAATGTACTCCATTGTGTAAATGTACTCCGTTATGTAAATGTACCACATTTTCTGTGTTCATTTCATTGTTAAAGGCCATCTGGGCTCTTTCCAGCTTCTGGCTGTTATAAATAAGGCTGCGATGAATATAGTGGAGCGTGTGTTCTTATTACATATTGGAGCATCTTTTGGAGATAGCCCAGGAGTGGTGTAGCTGGGTCCTTAGGTAGGACTATGTCCAATTTTCTGTGGACCTAGGAGACTGATTTCTAGAGTGGTTGTACTAGCTTGCAATCCCATCAGCAATGGAGGAATGTTACTCTTTCTTCATGTCCTCCTCAGCATCTGCTGTTACCTGAGTTTTTATCTTAGCCATTCTTACTGGTGTGAGGTGCTGCAAGCAATGTTAATTTATGAGCTATGCTCACATATCTCTTACTTAACTTCTTATTTACAGAGCACCCGAGGAATCTGTCTTGTACAATTACAGTGCATACAGTTACAGATTATGCATTTATCAATTCGCAGACAACTCAGCATTTTAAGATTCAAATTATAGTTAATAAATTATCTCTTAAAGCAGTCAAAAGTGTACTAGATAGTCAATTTTAAGAACAGCCAGAAACCTTTTAATGTTAACTAGGTTAAATTGGGATAACACAGGAATCACAGCAGGCTAAAACTGACTTCTCAAAGTCCATACTGAGGAAGAAGAAATACTGGGTCACATCTTTGCTTTGAAGAGTCTATATTGTTTTAGAAAAAAAAATATATATATATACATATATATATATATACATACACACACACATATACATACATACACACACATATCAAGTGTTCGAAAGAAAGAAAAGAAATAGAGAGAAAATAAATGAAACAAGTTCAAGGGACAATGTAAATGAGAACAATGTAGAAAATTCATAGAAGCTATTGTCTGCCAGCCTGCCGGGCTCAGGGCCTTGTCCTGCCCAGGGAGCTGTGGAAGGAGAGAAGCTCCTTGGCCATACTCGCTGCCTGCTGGGAAACAAAAGGATCACTAGGTACTGTATCACCCTGAGCTTTATATTTCTGGTGGTGCAAACTGCCAGGGGTCTGCCTGCACTGAGGAACTGAGCACATAGGGGGTTCATCTGCAAGCCAGTCCATCGTAGGACCTGTGTCCTATGTGAGAATCAACAGAGGGAGTGACCCCCACCACAACTTCTTCCCTCCATAATAGAGTAGACAGAGAACACCTGGTTGACCTTGACAACCTAAGTATATCATTGCTAGAGGCAAGACTGAGAAGGGCTCCAAAGGCACAAAAGAGGAAGCCAGCATATCAGTAATCTGTGCCAGAAGAAACCCAGTCATCCAGTGTTGCAGAGATAACCTTAAATATCCACAGTAGGTTGAAGCACCAGCCAGTGACAATAAGACCATCTAACTCCTGGGAGAACCAGATGGCTAAAGGCAAACATAGGAACGTTACTAACAGAAACCAAGGAATTATGGCAGCATCTGAACCCAATTCTCCAACATGAGCAAGTCCTGGATACCCCGACACACCAGAAAAACATGATTTGGATTTAAAATCACTGGTCATGATGCTAGTAGAAGAACACATGAAGGACATACTTAAATAAATTCAGGAGAAAATGGATCAAAAATTAGAAGCACTTACAAGGGAAACACAAAAATCATTGAAAGACATTCAGGAGAATACAAAAGCCAATAAGGAGGAAACACAAAATCACTTAAAGAAATACAGGAGAACTTTGGTCAACAGGCTGAGGTCATGAAAGAGGAAACACAAAAAGCTCTTAAAGAATTACATGAAAGCACAAACAAACAAGTGAAGGAGCTAAGCAAAACCATCCAGGATCTAAAATCAGAAGTAGAAACAACTAAGAAAACTCAAAGGGAGACAACTTTGGAGATAGAAAACCTTGGGAAGAAATCAGGGGACATAGATGCAAATATCAACAACAGAATACAAGAGATAGAGGAAAGAATCTCAGATGCTGAAGATACCATAGAAACCATGGACTCAGAGGTTAAAGAAAATGCAAAATGCAAAAAGCTTGTAACCCAAAATATCCAGGAAATCCAGGACACAATGAGAAGACCAAACCTAAGGGGGGCTTATGGGACTTTCGGGGAGTGGGGGGCTAGAAAAGGGGAAAGCATTTGAAATGTAATAAAAAATATATCGAATAAAAAATTAAAAAAAAAAGAAATACAGGAGAACCTTGATCAACAGGCAAAAGTCATGAAAGAGGAAACACAAAAATTGCTTAAAGAATTAGAGGAAAACACAAACAAACAAATGCCAGAACTGAGCAAAAATTTCGAGGATCTATAAACAGAAGTAGAAACAACTAAGAAAGCACAAAGGGAGACAACTTTGGAGATAGAAAACCTTGGGAAGAAATCAGGGTCCATAGACGCAAATATCAACAACAGAATACAAGAGATAGAAGAAGCAATCTCAGATGGCGAAGATACCATAGAAACCATGGACTCAACAATTAAAGAAAATGCAAAATGCAAAAAGCTTGTAACCCAAAATATCCAGGAAATCCAGGACACAATGAGAAAGCCAAATCTAAGGATTATAGGCATTGACGAGAGTGAAGATTTACAACTTAAAGGGCCAGCAAATATCTTCAACAAAATTATGGAAGAAAACTTCCTTAACCTAAAGAGAGAGATGCCCATGAATATACAAGAAGCCTACAGAACTCCAAACAGACTGGACCAGAACAGAAATACCTCCCATCACATAATAATCAAAACCCCAAATATACTAAACAAAGAAAGAATACTTAGGGCAGTAAGAGAAAAAGGGCAAGTAACATATAAAGGAAGACCTATCAGAATTACACCAGATTTCTCACCAGAGACCATGAAAGCTAGAAGATCCTGGGCGGAGCTCATGCAGACTCTAAGAGAACACAAATGCCAGCTGAGACTACTCTACCCAGTGAAACTCTCAATTACCATAGATGGAGAAACCAAGATATTCCATGACAAAACCAAATTTACACAATATCTTTCTACAAACTCAGCCCTACAAAGGATATTAGGGGGAAAGCACCATTACAACGAGGGAAACCATACCCTAGAAAGAGCAGGATATTAAGCTTCTTTCATCAAACTCAAAGAAGATAACCATACATGTATAAAATTATAATCAAAAATGATAGGAAGCAATAACCACTATTCCTTGATATCTCTTAACATCAATGGACTCAATTCCCCAATAAAAAGACATAGACTAACAGACTGGTTAGGTAAACAGGACCCTACATTTTGCTGCATACAGGAAACACACCTCAATGTCAAAGACAAAAACTACCTTAGAGTAAAAGGCTGGAAGACAATTCTACAAGCAAATGGTCCCAGGAAACAAGCCGGAGTTGCCATTCTAATTTAAGATAAAATTGACTTTCGACCTAATGTTATCAAAAGAGACATGGAAGGTCACTATTTGCTGGTCAAGGGAAAAATCCAACAAGAGGAACTCTCAATCCTGAACATCTATGCCTCAAATACAAGGGCACCCTCATTCATAAAAGAAACTTTACTAAAGCTCAAAGTACACAGTGCACCTAACACAATAATTGTGGGTGACTTCAACACTCCACTTTCACCAATGGACCGATCAGGAAAACAGAAACTAAATAGGGAGACAATGAAACTAATTGAAGCTTTGAACCAATTGGAGTTAACAGATATATATAGAACTTTTTATTCCAAAACAAAAGAATATACCTTTTTCTCAGCACCTCATGGTACCTTCTCCAAAATAGATCATATAGTTGGTCACAAGACAGACCTCAACAAATATAAGAAGATTGAAATAATCCCATGCCTCCTATCAGATCACTATGGAGTAAGCCCTTAGCCAGACTATCCAAAGGGCACAGAGAAAGTATCCAAATTAACAAAATAAGAAATGAAAATGGAAATATTACAACAGAAACAGAGGAAATTCAAAAAATCATCAGATCCTACTACAAAAACCTGTACTCAAAACAACTGGAGAATCTGGAGGAAATGGACATTTTCTTACACAGATACCAACTTCCAAAATTAAACCGGGATCAAATAGACCATCTAAAGAGACGCATAACCCCTAAAGAAATAGAAGGGGTCATAGATAGGCTTCCAACCAAAAAAAGCACAGGACCAGATGGTTTCAGTGCAGAATTCTATCAGACCTTCCAAGAAGACTTAACACCAATACTGTTCAAACTTTTCCACCAAATAGAAACAGAAGGAACACTACCCAACTCCTTCTTCGAATCCACTATTATGCTGATACCAAAATCACACAAAGATCCAACTAAGAAAGAGAATTTCAGGCCAATTTCTCTTATGAATATCAATGCAAAAATACTAAATAAAATTCTTGCCCACCGAATCCAAGAACACATCAAAATGATCACCCACCATGATCAAGTAGGTTTCATCCCAGGGATGCAGGGATGGTTCAATATATGGAAATCCATAAATGCTATCCACTATATAAACAAACTCAAAGAAAAAAACAACATGATCATTTCATTAGGTGCTGAAAAAGCATTTGACAAAATTCAGCATCCTTTCATGCTAAAAGTCTTGGAAAGGACAGGAATTCAAGGCCCATATCTAAACATAGTAAAAGCAATATCTAGCAAACCGGTAGCCAACATCAAACTAAATGGAGAGAAACTTGAAGCAATCCCACTAAAATCAGGGGCTAGACAAGGCTGCCCCCTCGCTCCATATCTTTTCAATATAGTTCTTGAAGTCCTAGCTAGAGCAATTAGACAACAGAAGAAAGTTAAAGGGATACAAATTGGAAAGGAAGAAGTCAAACTATCACTATTTGCAGATGATATGATCGTATACTTAAGTGAACCTAAAAACTCTACTAGAGAACTCCTATAACTGATAAACAACTTCAGCAAAGTGGCTGGCTACAAAATCAACACAAGCAAATCAGTAGCCTTTATATATTCAAAGGATAAGCAGACTGAGAAAGAAATTAGGGAAATGACCACCTTCCAAATGGCTACAAACAGCATGAAGTATCTTGGGGTGACTCTAACCAAACAAGTAAAAGACCTATATGACAAGAACTTCAGATCTCTGAAGAAGGAAATCGAAGATCTCAGAAAATGGAAAAACCTTCCATGCTCGTGGATTGGCAGGATAGATATAGTTAAAATGGCCATCTTGCCAAAGGCAATCTACAGATTCAATGCTATTCCCATAAAAATCCCAAACCAGTTCTTCATAGAGCTAGAAAGAGCAATTCTCAAATTAATCTAGAATAACAAAAAACCCAGGATAGTTAAAACTATTCTCAACAGTAAAAGAACTTCAGGGGGATTCAATATCTCAGACTTTAAACTCTACTACAGAGCAATAGTGATAAAAACCGCATGGTATTGGTACAATATCAGGCAAGTGGATCAATGGAATAGGCTGAAGACCCAGAAATGAACCAACACACCTATGGTCACTTGGTCTTTGACAAAGGAGCTGAAAGCATCCAGTGGAAAAAAAGATAGTCTTTTCAACAAATGGTGCTGGTTCAATTGGAGGTCAGCATGCAGAAGAATGTGCATCGATCCACTCTTATCTCCTTGTACCAAGCTCAACTCCAAATGGCTCAAGGACCTCCACATAAAACCTGACACACTGAAACTAATCGAAATGAACTGGGGAAGACCCTGGAGGACATGGGCACAGGGGAAAAGTTCCTGCATAGAACACCAATAGCTTACGCTCTAAGATCAAGAATTAACAAATGGGACCTCATAAAACTACAAAGTTTCTGTAAGGCAAAGGACACCGTCAAAAGGACAAACGTCAACCAACCAACTGGGAAAGGATCTTCACCAACCCTTAATCCGATAGAGGGCTAATATCTAATATATACAAAGAACTCAAGAAATTAGAACCCAGAGACCCAAATAACCCCATTAAAAAGTGGGGTACATTCCCGGGATAAAGCCTACTTGATCATGGTGGATGATCGTTTTGATGTGTTCTTGGATTCGGTTGGCAAGAATTTTATTGAGTATTTTTGCATCGATGTTCATAAGGGAAATTGATCTGAAGTTCTCTTTCTTTGTTGGATCTTTTTGTGGCTTTGGTATCAGCGTAATTGTGGCTTCGTAGAAGGAATTGGGTAGTGTTCCTTCTGTTTCTATTTTGTGGAATAGTTTGAAGAGTATTGGTGTTAACTCTTCTTTGAAGGTCTGGTAGAATTCTGCACTGAAGCCATCTGGTCCTGTGCTTTTTTTGGTTGAAAGAATTTCTATGACTCCTTCTATTTCTTCAGGCATTATGGGACTGTTTAGATGGTGTAGTTGGTCCTGATTTAATTTTGGTATTTGGTATCTGTCAAGGAAATTGTCCATTTCCTCCAGATTCTCCAGGTGTGTTGAGTACAGGCTCTTGTAGTAGGATCTGATGATTTTTTGGATTTCCTCAGTTTCCGTTGTTATATCTCCCTTTTCCTTTCTAAGTTTGTTAATTTGGATACTTTCTCTGTGCCCTTTGGTCAGTCTGGCTAAGGGTTTATCTATCTTGTTGATTTTCTCAAAGAACCAGCTCCTGGTTTTGTTGATTTTTTGTATGGTTCTCTTTGTTTCTACTTGATTGATTTCAGCACTGAGTTTGATGATTTCCTGCCTTCTACTCCTCCTGGGCGAAATAGCTTCTTTTTGTTTTGGGGCTTTCAGGTGTGTCATTAAGCTGGTAATGTATGCTCTCTCCATTTTCTATTTGGAGGCACTCAGGGCTATGAGTTTTCCTCTTAGCACTGCTTTCATTGTGTCCCATAGATTTGGGTATGTTGTGTTTTCATTTTCATTGTGTTCAAAAAAGTCTTTAATTTCTTTCTTTATTTCTTCCTTGACCAAGGTATCATTGAGTAGTGTATTGTTCAGTTTCCACGTGTATGTGGGTTTTCTGTTGTTTCTGTTGCTATTGATCCCGGGAATGCAGGGTTGGTTCAATATATGGAAATCCATCAATACAATCCACTACATAAACAAACTCAAAGAAAAAAACCACATGGTCATTTCATTGGATGCTGAAAAAGCATTTGACAAAATTCAGCATCCTTTCAGGCTTAAAGTCTTGGAGAGAACAGGAATTCAAGGCCCATACCTAAACATAGTAAAAGCAATATACAGCAAACCAGTAGCCAGCATCAAACTAAATGGAGAGAAACTTGAAGCAATCCCACTGAAATCAGGGGCCAGACAAGGCTGCCCCCTTTCTCCTTATCTTTTCAATATTGTACTTGAGGTACTAGCTCAGGCAATTCGACAACATTAGGAGGTCAAAGGGATACAAATTGGAAAGGAAGAAGTCAAACTATCATTATTTGCAGATGACATGATCGTCTACCTAAGTGACCCAAAGAACTCCACTAGAGAGTTCCTACAGCTGATAAACAACTTCAGCAAAGTGGCAGGTTATAAAATCAACTCAAGCAAATCAGTGGCCTTCCTATACTCAAAGGATAAGCAGGCTGAGAAAGAAATTTGGGAAATGACCCCCTTCACAATAGCCACAAACAGTATAAAGTATCTTGGGGTGACTCTTACCAAACATGTGAAAGATCTGTATGACAAGAACTTCAAGACTCTGAAGAAGGAAATGGAAGAAGACCTCAAAAAATGGGAAAACCTCCCATGCTCATGGATCGGTAGAATCAATATAGTTAAAATGATCATTTTGCCTAAAGCACTATACAGATTCAATGCAATATCCATCAAAATATCAACTCAATTCTTCACAGAGTTAGAAGGAGCAATTATCAAATTCATCTGGAACAACAAAAAACCCAGGATAGCTAAAACTATTCTCAGCAGCAAAAGAAAATCTGGGGGAATCAGTATCCCTGACCTCAAGCAATACTACAGAGCAATAGTGTTAAAAACTTCATGGTATTGGTACAGTGACAGGCAGGAGGATCAATGGAACAGGATTGAAGATCCAGAAATGAACCCACACACCTATGGCCACTTGATCCTCGACAAAGAGGCTGAAAACATCCAATGGAAAAAAGATAGCCTTTTCAACAAATGGTGCTGGTTCAACTGGAGGTCAGCATGCAGAAGAATGCAAATTGATCCATCCTTGTCTCCTTGTACTAAGCTCAAATCCAAATGGATCAAGGACCTCCACATAAAGCCAGACACTCTGAAGCTAATAGAAAAGAAACTGGGGAAGACCCTTGAGAACATCGGTACAGGGAGAAAGTTTCTGAACAGAACACCAATAGCGTATGCTCTAAGAGCAAGAATTGACAAATGGGACCTCATAAAATTACAAAGTTTCTGTAAAGCAAAGGACACCATCAAGAGGACAAATCGGCAACCAACAAATTGGGAAAAGATCTTCACCAATCCTACGTCAGATAGAGGGCTAATATTCAATATATATAAAGAACTCAAGAAGTTAGACTCCAGAAAGCCGAACAACCCTATTAAAAATGGGGTACAGAGTTAAGCAAAGAATTCTCACCTGAAGAACTTCGGATGGTGGAGAAGCATCTTAAAAAATGCTCAACTTCATTAGTCATTAGGGAAATGCAAATCAAAACAACCCTAAGATTTCATCTTACACCAGTCAGAATGGATAAGATTAAAAATTCAGGAGACAGCAGGTGTTGGAGAGGATGTGGAGAAAGAGGAACACTCCTCCACTGCTGGTGGGGTTGCAAATTGGTACAACCACTCTGGAAAGCAGTCTGGCGGTTCCTCCAAAAACTGGGAACCTCACGTCCAGAAGATCCTGCTATACCACTCCTGGGCATATACCCAGAAGACTCCCCACCATGTAATAAGGATACATGCTCTACTATGTTCATAGCAGCCCTATTTATAATTGCCAGATGCTCGAAAGAACCCAGGTATCCCTCAACAGAAGAGTGGATGCAAAAAATGTGGTATAGCTACACAATGGAGTACTATTCAGCCACTAGAAACAAAGAATTCATGAAATTCTTAGGCAAATGGATGGAGCTAGAGAATATCATACTAAGTGAGGTAACCCAGACTCAAAAGGTGAATCATGGTATGCACTCACTAATAAGTGGATATTAACCTAGAAAACTGGAATACCCAAAACATAATCCACACATCAAATGAGGTACAAGAAGAAAGGAGGAGTGGCCCCTGGTTCTGGAAAGACTCAGTGAAACAGTATTCGGCAAAACCAGAACGGGGAAGTGGGAAGGGGTGGGTGGGAGGACAGGGGAAGAGAAGGGGGCTTACGGGACTTTCGGGGAGTGGGGGGGCTAGAAAAGGGAAATCATTTGAAATGTAAATAAATTATATCGAATAATAAAAAAAATCAGAGCTAAACAAAAAATTTTCACATGAAGAACTTCGGAGGGCTGAGAAACACCTTAAGAAATGTTCAACATCATTAATCATTAGGGAAATGCAAATCAAAACAACCCTGAGATTTCACCTCACACCAGTCAGAATGGCTAAGGTCAAAAACTCAGGAGACAGCAGGTTTTGGCGAGGATATCGAGAAAGAGGAACACTCCTCCACTGCTGGTGGGATTGCAAGATGGTGCAACCACTTTGGAAATCAGTCTGGCGGTTTATCAGAAAACTGTGCATGTCACTTCCTGAGGACCCTGTTATACCACTACTGGGCATATATCCAGAGGATTCTTCAGCATGCAATAAGGACACATGCTCCACTATGTTCATAGCAGCCCTATTTGTAGTAGCCAGAAGCTGGAAAGAACCTAGGTGTCCTTCAACAGAGGAATGGATACAAAAAATGTGGTATATTTACACAATGGAGTACTATTCAGCCATTAGAAACAATGAGTTCATGAAATTCTTAGACAAATGGATGGAGCTGGAGAACATCATACTAAGTGAGGTAACCCAGTCTCAAAAGATCAATCATGGTATGCACTCACTGATAAGTGGATATTAACCTAGAAACTTTGAATACCCAGGACATAATCCACAAATGAAATGATGTCCAAAAAGAATGGAGGAGTGGCCCCTGGTTCTGGAAAGACTCAGTGCAAGAGTATAGGGGAATTCCAGAACAGGGAAGTGGGAAGGGGTGGATGGAAGAATATGGGGACGGAAGAGGGCTTATGGGCCTTGTGGGGAGTGGGGACCCAGAAAAGGGGAAATCATTTGCAATGTAAATTAAAAATTTATCAATAAAAAAAAAGACAAACAAAAAAACAAAAAAAAAAGGAAACAAAAAAAAAAAACCCAAAAATTCATAGAAAAGGCACAGTTACATACTAGCACTCACAAGGTGGGAAGAACAGCAAAAAGCAATGGACAAGGGCTTATCATTAATTACTAAATATACAACAGTGGAGAATATAACTTAATCTGATTCTGTGAAAATTCCATTGTCTTGTATGAAAAAATTGGGAGAATTTTCTGTTTGTGACACTTTGCATATGATCAGCACAAAGAGTGGCACTATTGTAAGGTGTGGCCCTATTGAAGTAGGTGTGTCACTCTGTGGGTGGGCTATAAAGACCCTCATCCTAGCTGCCTAGAAGTCACTATTCTGCTAGCAGCCTTCAGATGAAGATGTAGAACTATCATCTCCTCCTACACCATGCCTGCCTGGATGCTGCCATGTTCCTGCCTTGATGATACTGGACTGAACCTCTGAACTTGTAAGCAAACCCCAATTAAATGCTCCTTTATAAGACTTTCCTTGGTCATGGTGTCTGTTCACAGCAGTAAAACCCTAAATAAGACACTGAAGTACAGTTAGTCTGAGACTGTAAAAGAGTCTGATGTTTAACTGGCTTCAGAATTCTTCCCTTTTCTGTTTTCAGATTTTTTTTCCTGTTTCTATAATTCATCTGCTATTACTTTTATACTCAGGATTGTTTTAGTTTTCTGTGTATTTTGGAATTCAAAAGACAATGTAGATTTTATTGCCTAGATCTGTGAAAAAGTAAGTGGAGAGTTGATGATCAGTGGGAATGTAAACTGATCCATGGAGTTCAGTATGGCAGTGATTGAAGAACTAAGAATAAAGATGAAACCTGGTCCAGCTATATCACTTTTCCATTTGTACTCAGAGGACTAAGTTAGCCTTCCACAGAGAGAGTTGCCATCTGTATTTAGTGCTACATTGTTTCAAAGAGCCTGGAAATAGATGAGCCTGGTTGCTTATTACTGGAGAACAGAAAGAAAATGTGCTCATATTAAAATGTCTTAGATTTGAATTATATCTTGACACAGCCTAGAGTCATCTGAAAAGAGTGTATCAACTCTGGGATTGCTCATCCCAGAAACACATTTTGGCATGTGTTTGAGGAATTGTCAATTGATCTGGAAGGGCACAGCATACTGTGCACAATTCCTTGGGAAGGAGGTTCTGGGCTTTATATTAGAGGTAAGTAAGCACGAGCATGGAAGAAAACCAGAAAACCTGTGAACTTTCTTGGACTCAACTCTAAGCTCCTGCCCTCCTTTCTGTCAATGGTAGAATGTTATTTGTAAGTCTAAATAAACTATCTCATTCCCACCTTGCTTTCAGTCTAAGTAATTTATTCTAGCCACAGAAAGCAAACTAGAATACAGTGAGTAATAAAAACACCTTCAATCCAAGTATTTGGGAGGCAAAGGTAGGAGAATCTCTTTAAGTTGGAAGCCATCATGGTCTACATTTCAAGTTTCAGGAGTGCCAGGGGCCAGGGCTACAACAGAAACTCTGTCTCAAACACACACGCACACGCACATGCACACACACATGCACTTGCACACGCATACACACACACATGCACACACACACAGAGACAGAAAGAGAAAGACAGACAGAGAGAGACAGAGACAGAGACAAAGACAGAGACAGACAGTGAACAAAATATCCTTGACATTTATATGGATGGAACTAAAAATCATTATGTTAAGTCAGGTAAGCTAGACTCAGGGACAAATTCCATGTGCATGCTCTCATATGAAATTTATGTGTGTGTATGGTGTGTTGGGAGTATGGTGGGTTGTAGTGTTTGTGTGTGTGTATGTTTGTGTCTGTGTGTGTGTGCATGTGTGTGTGTGTGTGTGTGTGTGTGTGTGTGTGTGAGCAGAAAGGAATCTCAAAGAGGGAGGAAAGGGCAGAGTAGAAGGTAAGGGTGACCCAATATACTTGACACAAAAGAAGCAGGGGACTATTTATGGAGAGAAACCAGGCAAGCAAGCAGGTTGTGGCTTCCAATAGATACTGAGGGAGTGAGAAATAAATAAAAGCAAGTGCATTGATACATAAGAAAGAAATCACCATCATGAAGCTGTTACTTTGTATTTCGTTTAGAAAATGAATGAAGAGTCATTCAAAGGTGGTTCAGCACAGGAGCATTGCCATATTTGTACAACAAAGCATGGTTAGATTCTCAGAGTCTTGTAGGGAGAGGGACAGGTGGAGAGTGCTGGGCAGGAAGCACTAAGTTTCAGTTCAACAGCAGGGCACCCTGTCACTATTGTAACATAGGGCAGAGTTCAGGCAAGGAAAACAATGTGGCCAAAACATTTCATTTTTAAAAAAAAAATCTTGATAACAATGTGTTTGATATCCCTCAAGCTGTTACTGAGCTTTAGCTTTATAAGCAACCAGGTAATTATTTAAGAAGACATATATAAAATCAAAACGTTAACAGGTATAGAATTTTCCATTTATATTTGGTTGTGATTAAGTTTTATGTTTATTCTCAACAACAGACAAGACATGGAAGTTACTGCAGCTATTTGACCTTTTAATGAAGATGGATTTACTCCCCATCTATAGACCTGCCAATCTCCAGCTTTCCTGACTTTATGTATGAACTGATCACAAATGAACAGGAGCTGCAATTTCAAGATCATCTTCCCTTTCCATAATTTTATCTAATATAATATAGTATCACTAAAAAGTAAGATTACATCTGGGCCAGCATAGTTTATTCAGAAGAATAAAATTGAGCCAAATAAATGGATTTGAAATTTTTTACAGCTTGTCATAGAGGTGAGAAAAATGACCACTTCTTGGTAATCCAATTTAACAGCAAACAGAATTTGTTGTGACGTCATCTTCCTTTGCTTAGTTTTGTTTGGATTATCCAGGAACTGGAACAAACATCAGAACAGTACAGTACCAGGCAACACTCCTCCCCCTGAGCCATCACTCATCTAAAGTAACTGAGTCATCCCTACAACTTAATTTTGAAGGAATAAGGTTACAGATGGAGAATGTAACGAAGGAAGACCAGAAAGCATTTATCCCACTTCAATGATTCCAAATAAAATGGCAAAGAGGAGCCAAATATCTTTCCATGGTAGATAATCATATGCTGCTTCATATTTATTTTCCATAGAATCAGAAAAAGTCTTCAGGTTTCTGAAATGTGTTGTTCAACCATGAAGACAAATATTAATAATAAGATATCTACTGGAGTTAAAAAAATTTCAGTAACCATGTGGGCTGTTGAAAGATTATGATATATTCACATTAAAGTTACAATTTTCTTTTTGCTTCAAATGGGAAATCACTTAAGAGAGCCTCCTGGATCATGACACCCATGAAAAAGGTATGTGTAGATGTAGATAGTAAGTGATAATAACCTTTCCTCCAGAAATTAGGTTGTATGACCTTGAAAACAGGCCAAAGATATTATTATCTTTCTGTGGAAAGATAGTGTCTATGAGACACTAAATGCATCTTTAAGGGACTAGGTAAAGGAGTTAAATTTCATTCTCTAAAAGTATTGCTTGTCTCAAGAAACTGAACACTCAAATTTTAGTATTTCTGCTTTATTAACTGTAGTAGTTTCTTTATAGGAGTATAGATTATCCACCACACACATCCACTGATGGTTTATTTTATTGCTTACACAGTCAAGTTCCTGGCAGGTACCATTAGCACAGATTCCAGAATCAGAATGACATTGGAGAAGTCAATTTTTTATTCCATTTAATATATGTTCACTAAAGGAACTCTTAATTAGTAGGCATACATTAGAGCTGAAACTTACACATCAGTTTCAAGTCTGAGCTCACATTACTTTTTACATGGTGAATGGTCTTATTATTGATTTAACCATGAACTCAGTTAGTCATGAGGTTGTCAGTATAAGTGAACAATGTTCAATGGATTCATCTTTTCATCATTCCTAGGTTTTTATAAGAATATGTGTGTGCATGTGCATGTGTGTATGTGTGTGTGTGTGCATGTGTGTGTGCATGTGTGTGTGCATGTGTGTGTGTACGTGTGTGCAAGTGTGTGTATGTGTGTATGTGTGTGTGCATGTGTGTGTCTGAGTGTGTGTGCGTGTGTTTATCCATGTGTAGGCACACTTACCTCTGTACCCACATGTGGAGGGCAGAGATTAAATTTAAGAATCTTCCTTTGTCTTTCTTCTCTTTGTCTTTGAGGTAGGGTCTCTACATTGAGCCAAAAGCTCGAGGTTTCTGTTCCTCCTGTTTAGTGCTGGAATTACAGGCTTGCATTGACATATTCAATTTTTATGTGGAAGCTGGGATTCAAACACTGATTCTCAGGCATGTGCATTATATCCTCTCTACAATGTGCCATCTCATTAACCCCATATCTGAATGCTGTACTAAAAATATGGATTATATATGTCTATATGTATATGTGTATCTGAAGGTTTGTAAGCCCCATATGAGCAGGTACTAGCAGAGGTCAGAAATAGTGTGAAATAGAAAGCTGAAATTACAGTTTTAAGTTCCACAAAGTAAGCTCTGGGAGCTAGACTTGAGTCACTTTGAAGTACACTAAGTGTTCTTAATTGCTGAGCCACCTCTCACTCTGATACCCATAGCTGAGGTATCAGTTAGTTATACCTGCCTTTCAGCAGAATTGTAATGCAATTGGTTCCATTATTGACACAAAGATAAGAACATCAGCATCCCGAGGATGTGCCAAGCATTCACTGTGGTATTCTCTTTATTTTCTTTGGCTTTTCTTTAACTGAATAGCTGAAGGAAATTTCAATACATATTCTATAAAACACGAGGTTTCACATTTTTCCATTTGGTGAAATAAATACAATAAATATGCATATTTATAAGGGTTGCTTTCTTTCAGTTAACAAATTAAAATTCTGTGCTGTATAATTATTTTCATTCAATGCAGGCCAGAAAATCCCCAATTCCAGAGGCATTTATTATGTTTAACAACCTCACATGTCTATTTGTGTAAATAAAACTTTCCTATTAGCAGAGCATTTGAATTCTCATCAAATGAAAACAAGGGATTAATTATCCTTAATAACAAATATTAGCTCAGTTCCATGGCAAAATTATAGGTGCAATATTCTGGAATGACTTTACCTTCTTACAATAGACTAAATTTCATTACAAACTTTGATGTATGTAGTGCCAATTAAAATGAAAACTTTCTATAATTGCAAGTGAAGTTGCAGGATAAAAAGGTTTTAATATATCCAGTGGAAGAAAAAGTTAAAATGTGTTAATGCAGAAAGTAGGATTGTAACGTCAAAAGGAATAAAAAGTTTTCTGGGGCTAGATATGAGTGTCCAGGGACTAGAAACATAGTTTGCTCCAAATTCCAAGTTCTACCATGTAGCAATTTCATGAAGCTTTTATAGTACCAGAACAAAATAAAGCTGTCGATCAACATGATTTTCAACTGCACGGTCGTGGAATTGTCAGGAGACAGGACAGCTAGTAAATCTCCGTTACAGGCATCAGACTCCTTCTGAGGATATTCTTAGCTTATGTTTTAGTGACAATTAGGGGACTGTTACACATTCTGAAGGATTTACCTAATAGTCATAAGGATGTTATGTCACACACAAAGGTGGGCATTAAGTTGCCATTGAAGAGGATAAAGTTAGACAAAGATAATTAGACTTTGGACCTGTAACCTTCCAGGTTTTACATCCTTTGCCTGCCTGCCTGCCTGCCAGCCTGCCAGCCAGCCTGTCTGTCTGTCTGTCTGTCTGTTCTGTCTCCCACTTCAGGGATACTTCACTGACCACTGGCCATCTTTTGTGATGTAAGTGAACTCACCACTTTGCCAATGGAGAGTTTTATTTTGATTTGTAAATTTAATTAGTCATAGAATTTCAGTCATATGTTTATTATTCATGCTTCAATAATTGCCATACACTGAAAAATTCAAAATTTCTTCCTTAACATATTCACACAGTGGATAATTGTGACCTATTAATCATTAGCAGTCAGTGACTTAACATTCACCTCTAAAATAACCACTGAAAAGGAAAAGGAAAATTAGATCAATTTGGAAAGTACATTAGGGATGAATCAATATATGCGTTGTCCATCATGAACATATGTTTTTTTTTTAATTAAGTTTAAAATACTCATATATTCTGCATTCAAATTGAGAAACTTGACTATGCAAAGCATTCAGGGGAGAACAGAACCCTAATGAGCTTGAGATAAGGAAGCTACTGAATACATCAATTAAATATTTGCAAGAAGTATAATATATAACTTTAGTTTTTAGGTACTTACAGATAACATAAGATTGTTGCTAAAACTGTGATTCTAAGTGGCAGTACCCTGTGTCAATCTTATGTAACATTATTTACTTCCAAACCTGAAATTTAGTAATTTAAGCTTACTTTGCAAAGCAAAGTTTTATAATTTTGTTCAGTATGCATCTAGCTATTTTTCTTCATATAAAAAATAATAAATTAACTAAAAAATGTATGAATATTTCCTCTTGTTAGATGGATACATCTATACATAGATTATGTATATTGATAGTACAAATATGCAGATATAATATATACACAGAGATATATGGAGAAAAAATGGGCATGTGACAGATTAGTGATGGATAATTTCTTAGATCATATATACATACAAACAAACAAATAAATCAAAAGAAAAAACAACTTATTTACCCCAATTGCCAGCAATATAGAGAAGCTAAGCAATGAACTGATTCATTATTTCATGAATATGCATATAATAGTGGTGCTATTTTAACAAGGTGTATAAAATCACAATCTTACATGAACTGAGTTACTATTTTCTATTCAAAGATTTTGGTCCTCTAGATAAAGGTTAAGTCACTTGTACTAAATAGGCCTGTGTGTAGAGAATATGAGTTAAATGTGAGAAACCCTTTCAAATCTACTGTTCTTTTCCACCTTGTCAAGAGGAGGATTGGATGTTTGGAGAAATAACAGTAATTAAGATAGCTTGCCAAGTTCAAGATGAAAATATCTAGAGCAGAAGGTAGCTGAACAAGGATCTCAGATCAGAATTGCTGGTAGGTCCATTTTCTGTCTGCTTTTGAAGAGGGTCAAGGTAGAGACTGCTCAGAACACTAGGTTGCTCTGAGTGTGATAGCTCCTTGCAACAGTGACCTGATACTTCTGAGGGAAATTTATCAGTATATGGATGAGTCCTGCTACCTTCCAAATCATCTGGCTAAATCTGTATCATGGAAGAAGGAATACACCATTGATGTGAAACTAAATCTGAAATGTTCTACTATGAAGGGAATAAGTTACCTGATTTACCTGACTGTTACAGATCTCACAAAGTTCAGAAATTTTACCGTTGCTTGGCATCCAAACAAAGCTCTGTGAGAAAATGCTTAGAGATTCAGGTTTTAGAAGAAAGAAAGAAAGAATGAAAGAAAGAAAGAAAGAAAGAAAGAAAGAAAGAAAGAAAGAAAGAGATAGAAAGAAAAGAAAAGAAGAGAAGAGAAGAGAAGAGAAGAGAAGAGAAAAGAAAAGAAAAGAAAAGAAAAGAAAAGAAAAGAAAAGAGAGAAAAACTTGTGAGGTAATTCAGACCTTTAATCTTAGCAACTGTGAAGATGTGAGTTGAAGGCCACACTGAGTTGTTTAATGAGTTATACACTACATTGAGCTATGGAGTAAGATGATGTTTCAGAAAACACCAACATACTACAATCATGAAAAACCAGACATCAAAGACAAAAGATTTATGCTGAGTAAATATTCCTGTAATATGTATAAAGAAATTACAAAGTGACTATAAAATGCACTGTCCTGTACAATAACTTCTATATCTTTACATGAATACTATTATGATAGAATCATGTCTTGTCTGGACAGATTATGCTAGACCAGTACAGTTCCATAGGAGAGAAGTTTATTGTGGGGGAAAAGGACAAATGAGGGCAATGAAGACACAGAGGATAAAGAGAGCAAAGGTCAGGAGGGGTCGGCCTTTTATTTGGGCTGTGACCTAACCACTTGCACCACTGGTGCAGGTAAAGGTGGATGCTGGGAATATATTGTGATTGCCATGGCAACAGATATGTGAATCTCTGTCACAAATAGATGATGTCACTATTATTGCTGGATTTAGATATGACATGGAAGACCTTAAAGGGAGTTCCTGGTTGTAAAGCCAGTTCCTGATGCCAACAGATACTTTGATCACTTGTTACATTTATGAAAATATGATAAAATACATATGAGGATGACTTACTAGGTAGATAGATTTATTATGTTCATGGTTGCAGAAGTTTCAGTCCATGTAGTTGCAGGAATGGTGCAGTAGAGTGTTCTATACCATGCAGCATATAAGGGATGCAATACTCCAGTGACCATCTCCTTTGCTGCAGTTTATTCCAGTCCCAGATCCCATGTCAAGAGACATGTTAATGCTTTCTGTAATGTCTCTCACAGATTTAACCAAAGGTATGCCCCTTGAATTTTCTAGGATATGCTAAAATAAGTGAATTGGACAAAAACCAAACCCTATTAAACAATCTCTACTGCTTTACCATTCTATGCCTTTCTGAAACATTTGCTTGAGAGAGCATTTTCTAGGCAATTGGTTCAGGGAGCCATTTTCAATAGCATCAATGCCTACCTTGATGAGTAAGAGTACTACTGTCATAATGAAGACAAATGGCATAGAAAATAATGTAATGTGCCATTAATGACTATAGTTACTTCATGATGCAATGTAAACCAGAATGTGCATTTTCTTTCTTTCTTTTTTTTAAATTAATCATACCATTCATTTACATCTCAGATAACATCCCTGTTACCCCTCCACATACTACCATCCCACATTCCACATCTCCTTCCCCCCTCCCCTTTGCCTGTATAAGGGTGCTCCCTTACACTCCCTCCTCTGCCCCAATGCTCCAGTATCCCCTTATGCTGGGACATCAAACTTACTGGGACCAAGGGCCTCCCTTCCCATTGCTGTCAGGCAAGGCAATCCTCCATTACATATGTATCTGAAGATATGGATCCCTCCCTGTACACTCCTTGGCTGGTGGTTTAGTCTCTGGGAGCACTGGATAGTCAGGCCAGTTGATGTTCTTCCAATGGGTTTACAATTCCCTTCTACTCTTCCAGTCCTTCTAACACCTCCCCCACCAGGTTCCTTGAACTCAGTCTGATGGTTGGCTCCAAGTATCCACAACTAAATTTGTCAGTTGCTGGCCATACCTCCCAAGGAATCGACACACCAGGTTTCTATCAGCAAGTGCCTCTTTACCACAGCAACAGTGTTGGGTTTGTTGTCTGCAGACATGATGGATCCCAGATGGAACAGTCCATGGATATTTATTCAATATAGTACTTGTAGTTCTAACCAGAGCAATTAGATAACACAAGGAGGTCAAAGGGATACAAATTGGAAAGGAAGAAGTCAAATTATCACTATTTGCAGATGATATGATAGTATACTTAAGCAACCCATAAAACTCCACAAGAGAACTTCTACAGCTGATAAAAAATACTTCATCAAAGTGGCTGGTTATAAAATCAACTCAAGCAAATTAATAGCCTTCCTATACTCAAAGGATAAAAAGGCTGAGAAGGAAATTATGGAAATGACATCCTTCACAATAGTTACCAGCAATATAAAGTATCTTGATGTGACTCTAATCAAACCAGTGAGAGATCTGTATGACAAGAACTTCAAGTCTCTGAAGAAAGAAATTAAAGAGGACCTCAGAAGATGGAAAGGTTGCCCATGCTTGTGTCTTGGCAGGATTAATATAGTAAGCATGGTCATCTTGCCAAAAGCAATATACAGATTCAGTGCAATCCCATCAAAATTCCAACTCAATTTTTCATAGAGTTAGGAAGAGCAATTCTCAAATTCATCTGGGATAACAAGAAACCCAAGAGAGCTAAAACTATTCTCAACAATAAAAGAACTTCTGGGCAAATCAGTATCCCTGACCTCAAGCAGTACTACAGAGCAATAGTGATGAAAACTGGTATTTGTAAAGTGAGAGGCTGGTAGATCAATGGAATAGAATTGAAGACTCAGAAATGAACCCACACACCTATGGTCACTTTATCTTTGACAAAATAGCTAAAACCATCCAGTGGGGGTGGGGGCCAATAATCTTTTCAACAAATGGAACTGGTTCAACTTGCCATTAACAAGCAGAGGAATGCAAATCAATCCATTCCTATCTCCTTGTACAAAGCCAAGTCCAAGTGGATCAAGGACCTCCACATAAAACCAGACACACTGAAATTAATATAAAAGAAAGTGGGGAAGAGCCTCGAGCACATAGGCACAGGGGGAAATTTCCTGAACATAACATCATTAGCTTATGCTCTAAGATCAAGAATTGATAAATGGGACCTCATAAAAATACAAAGTTTCTGTAAGGCAAAGGAGAGTGTCAATAGGACAAAATGACAACCAACAAATTGGGAAAAGATCTTTATCTACATCCAACAGAGGGTTAATAACCAATATATTCAAAGAACTCACGAAATTAGACTCCAGAGAACCAAATAACCCTATTAAAAATGGGGTACAGAGCTAAGCAAAGAATTTTCACCTGAGGAATATCAAATGGCTAAGAAGCACCTAAAAATATTTTTAACGTCTGAAGGACCCTGCTATACCACTCCTGGGCATATACCCAGAGGATTCTCCAGCATGTAATAAGGATACATACTCCATTATGTTCATACCAGCTTTATTTATAATATCATAAAGCTGGAATGAATGCAGATGGACCTCAATAGAGGAATGGATAGAGAAAATATGGTACATATACACAATCAAATACTACTCAGATATTAAAAAGCAATGTATTCATGAAATTTTTAAGCAAATGGATGGAAGTAGAAAATATCATCCTGAATGAGGTAACCCAATCACAAAGGAATACACACATGGTATGCACTCACTGATAAGTGGATATTAACTCAGAAGCTTGGAATACACATGACACAATTTACAGACCAAATGAAGCTCTAGAAGGAAGAAAAACAAAGAAGGGATACTCTGCTTCTTCTTAAAAGGGGAACAAATAGGTATAGGAGGAGATACAGAGACAAGGTGTGGAGCAGAGTCTGAGGAAAAGACCATCCAGATACTGCCCCTCCTAGGAATCCATCCCATATACAGTTACAAAATCATGGATGCCCACAAGTGCTGATGACAGGAGCCTGTTATAGCTATCACCTGGGAGGGTTTGCCAGTGCATGACAAATACAAAAGGGTTCACTCTCAGCCAAGCAGTGAACTGAGCACAGTGTTCCCAATGGAGGACCCAAGGAGCTGGAGAGGTTTGCAGTGTGCAAGGAGGAATGATAATTTGAACCACCCAGTACCCCTGAACTCCCAGAGACTAAACCATGAACCAAAGAGTACCCATGGCTCCAGATGCATATGCAGCAGAGGATGGCCTTGTTGGGCAACAAAGGGAGGAGAGGCCTTTGGTCCTGAAAAAGCAAACTCCCCCAGTATAGGTGAATGCCAAGATAGGGAAGTGGGTGTGGGTGGATTGGTGAGCAGAGGGAGGGGGAATGGGTTAGAGGATTTGGCGGGGGAGGGTGGCAGGAAAGATGATAACATTTGAAATGTAAATAAAGAATATATCTAATAAAAAATAAATACCAAAAAATCTTAATACCTTTAAAAAAAATAAAAATTTGCAAACATAAAATTTGGAGGTGCACATTGGAAAAGCTTACAATGCAATAAGCATAGCTAATGGGAGCACAGAAAACAAGAATGCCAACAGCAGTGTGGACAGTGATGGCTAGAAACTTTCTCAACAATTTAGCTAAAGGTCTTTCATGTCTAGTCCTGCAGAAAAATTTTTCTGCATCTTATTTATGTTTCGAGCATTTGAATGAAGTGAAATAAAAAATGACTGGCTAATTAATCTGGTGGAGGAAACTTCACAGGCACACACATGGTGGGTGGCACTGTCACAAGTAGCTGCCATTTGCCTAGTTTAGAATGAGAATCAGGAGCAATGGCCACAGCAGTAATGTTTGAAGGACCTGCTTTTTGGTCAAGGCCTGAGTTAATATGACCAAAGCAATTATGATTTCTAAAAATATTAAAAATATTAAGTAATCAACTACTTTGCCTGGGAATAATAGGAAAGAGGTCTTGAGTATGCATTAAGAATGTATCAAATCTTACCTATCAAAGGTGTGAAGGCTATAAAAATATTAAAGTTATTTGAAAAAAATTTCCTTGGAGAAAAGAACACATTTGACATACTGCTAAGAGCTGCCGGCCTCTAAGTGGATAATGCATACCTCTTTTCTGAGTGCAGAATAGCCTTAGCACATGAAGGCTGGTGTGCACATGATCCATGGTATGCTTTTGAAATTCAGAGTTCATAGGCGTGAGTACAAATGTCCACAGCATCTCATATAGCAGCATTCTAACTTCCAAAGGCTAATAAAGTGTCTGACAATGTCACATTCAAAGAGATTAGTACAAACTTTCTATACTTTGAGAATGACACATTTAGCTGAGGCAGCTGCATGCTTCCTAGATGCCTAGAATTGTCTTTCCCTGTAGAAATAAAAGCAATTTACTTTGATCATTGTGAGTCAAAGCTACTTCCCGGGAGGCTGAACCTTTATCTACATTATTTCTGTGTATGAAATAACATACTGCTCTTAGAAAAGATATCATTAACCTACAAAATTTGGATCACCCAGGGAACTGCTAGAAGGGGTAAATATGAAACCCATCAGAGTAAAATTATGACCTGCTTATGGATTGTTGACCTTTATCAAGTGATGAAAATAAAGAGTGGCTCAAGCCTGCTGACCTGGGCAGTGCTCTTCCAAACTATCCACTTATGTAAACGAAGTCGCTGTCTAGAGAGTTTCACCACAAAGTGGAAAATGTATGCAAGGAAAATATCTTACAATACAGCTTACTCTTTCTGATTAGTATGATAATATCTCCTAACAGTTTTTCTTTCTAACCTTAACATATAATTGTCTTAGTATAAGCAAAGATTTGATTTTTAATGCAACTTTTAAAAACATAAGAGCATAACTGTTTCAGAAGTAACCTAATATGAAGACAAAAACAATTGAGGGCCTAATATGAACTTTGATATTTGCCTAATTCTCCTTGTAAATACTCTGGAGAATGCTTTAGAAGAATAGCTTCAGTAGCAGTTCTGGCTATGTGGTGTGTGTGTGTGTGTGTGTGTGCGTGTGTGTGTGTGTGTGTGTGTATGTGTGTGTGTGTGTGTGTATGTGTGTGTGTGTTTGTATTTCTTCAATTATTTCTTTATCAGCTCCCAAATTCTAATGCAATTTTAACACACAATCAGGAATGAATGCTCTGACAATATTCTCAGTACATTGTGTCTAACAAAGTACTTCAAATTTTTGAGTCTGACATTTTAGATGATGTTGTAGAGAAGTGAAATTTACAATACTCTGTTGTGAATATAGTGATTCCCAGGGTATGAGGTAGAAACTTTTATCTTGTTTGATGGTATGTGGATTTGGCAATTGTGATTCTCACACTGGATACCATGTTGAACTTGGCAGTTTGGAAATACTTAGATTTAGAGAATTTGTGATTATATAAGTTAAACATCACCAACAATTTGACTGGTTTTAGAATCATATCGAAATATACCTATAGGAATATAACTTGACATTTTAAGAGAGGTTGACCTGAGGACAGAAATTCATTGTGAACATGGACACATCTCATGGACTGTGACACTAAAATGAATCAAGTCTGAAAAGGAGCAATCCAACTGAGCAGTGGTCTCAGCTGCATCTGCTTCCCTCACTGCGGACACCATGTACCCAAGCTGGAGCAACCACAACTAGACAATTCCCACTCCCACTACTGTGCTTTCCTGCCACATGACTGCATTTATCTTAAAATATGAGCCAAAATATATGTTCCTCTTAAGTTATGGTTCCAAGATATTTTGTGATGGCAACAATAAGATTATATAACCCAGAAGCTTATATAGTAAGACTATTCATCTTAAAGGAGAAAAATCAAACATTCTTCACTTCTTAACATGTGAAGATACAGAAGGAAACTGGCTGTCTGTAAACATTTTCTTATACCTAGATCATTGGACTCCCTGCATATAGAACTCTTGGGAATATTTCAATGTATTAAAATAATTCTTCATCTTTGGTTAAATAAATGGAAAATTCTTTTATTATGAACTGATTTAGATAAATGCTACTTTCTTATCTCATACAAGCTAATAAAATTTAATCTGATACATAAATTGTGAAAAGTAAGTTTTGGTAACACTAATCTATAATCGCAGAATTGACAATGATTAATGTAATCTTATATATGAACACATGAATATTAATGAAAACATTAAAAAAGTAAAAATTTATCATTGATTTCTCAAGTCATATACAGAGCAAGAAAGAAGATGAAAAGAAAAAGGTGGAGAAAAAGAAGGAGAAATCAGTGGTGCCCTTACATATTAACTTGACAAAATCTAACATGATAAAGTAAAAATGTAATGTAACATTTCACTGCTCAAAGACATTTTAGGAAAATTGCTACGCACCCTTGTAGCAATGTATTATTTAAAAAGTTCTTATGTCTCCAGGAAGATTTTGGTCACCATTTGAATTATTCAATAATTAATTTCTTTTGAATATTTGACACTTAACATTATCAAGTCCCTTTGCAAAGGGAAATTGTCATGGTAAGGCTTCAGTGAATTTCAAAACAATCACAGTTAATGTGCTATATCTAAATACCATTATCATTATCAGCTGCTAGGATTATAGGCTGTTATTGTTTGGCTAACTGAAAAGCAATCTCTATGATAACAGTACAAAGCAAGGAATACTCTTGGGATCTTGGGATTATACTCTTGGGATTAACATTATAGTATAAATAGTGAGGAATCAAAATTGGGATGATAAATATAAAGAGATGGATAGATAGAAAGATCATAGATAGATAGATAAATAGATAGGTAACTAGACAGACAGACAGACAGACATGATTTAATAGGAAATTCTGAACCTATGAGAATAGCATGGCTTGTTCAGTGTTGGACTTAAAGCTTAGACTCAAATCAAATATCATTTTACTTCCATCTACAATACAATGCTTCTGTAAGATAAAACATGATTTCAAAGATTACACAATCTTCTAAAATCAAACCACCAACTGCAGACTATGCGACTTTGGATGACCCTTTACATTTCATCAATGATATTAGCATACTCTTGCTGTTTGACTCTTGGTGAGAGCCTTGTGACAGGGTGACATGACTCCCAGTGAGGTTTGATTTGCATGACTACATGACTCATGACTACAGATGCTGAACATTTCCATTCATTTTGAATGCTTGTATTTCATATTTGGAAAATTGCCTTTTCCATTTGTTTTTAAATTTTAACTTCGTTAATTAGTGTTTTGTTTTTCTTTTCATGTTCTGTATAGATTCTAATGCTAGAATGAAAACTGATTTTCAGACCCTAATCTTGAAATTTTTCTATGCTTATTTTCATACACAATTCAAGGATGCAAAGTTGCAGAATGAAAAAAGCATCAGTCTTTGAATGAATAGAATCAGGATGGGCAATGAGATAGAGGTTTTGCGTAATGATGAGAAAAAAATAAAAGAATTGAAAAACTAATATTGTATCTTCATTTCTCAACTATGCCCTTGTGTAAATTTTCCTTTTGAAAACAGCACACAGTATCTACTTTTCAAAGTAGGAAATACTTCTGATTTAAATAATATGTATATTTGAAATAATTATTTGTTACTATAAAGAAATAAAAAAGCAAAAAATTGAATTTGCAAAACTGTTGTATATTTAAAAATAATAATCACTTTATTACTCAGGGAAATTAATGTTCAATAAAATCTCTGGAATTAAATATTTTGCTATAAGAGAATAGGGTAAGTATTTGAAATATTTGTAAAAGAGTATGAATTTTTTTTTTTTTTGGTTTTATCGAGACAGGGTTTCTCTGTGTAGCTCTGGCTGTCGTGGAACTCACTCTGTAGACCAGGCTGGCCTCGAACTCAGAAATTTGCCTGCCTCTGCCTCCCAGAGTGCTGGGATTACAGGCATGTGCCACCACCCCCCGAAGAGTATGAATTTTTATTAAAATATATTTAAAACATTTTATTAAAATGTATTTCATTCTTCTTCCCTTTGCTGAATCAAAATATAAATAATTTTTAATAAGAGGTCCTACATTTGAATATCTGCAACTGGGCTCCATTTTGTGTCCCAACTAAAACATTTTTACTGAAACTCATAAATTATTTGATTCCTAATATATTATTTATGATCTCTGAAAGAGCTCTCTATTTTTTCAAAGTTCAAAATGACATAAAAAAGTATTTCTTGTGCTATCTTAATTTCTTGAAATTAACATATACCCATCAAGGATGGACTGTGGAAGCATTAGTGGGAACGATACCTGAAAACACCAAGATCAACCCTGGGTGTCTCTACTCCCATGACTACAAGGACAATTGCTATGCCTCCTGATCTGGAATGTCATAGTTTATTTAGATTTCTTTTGTCATTAATTGTGTGCATGTCTGTGTTTCTGTAAATATGCATATGATTGTAGTGTCTGTAGTCAGAATAGTACAATGGGTCCTCCTGAGCTATAGTTGGAGGTGGCTGGGGGCCTCCCGATTGGGTGCTGGGACCTCAACTCTGGTCCAGTGTAAGATCTCTGCATACTCTTAACAAACAGATCACATTCTATTCCAACTCTTTGTTTCTAATTAATAAGCAATCAATTATATAATGACTTGCTATTGAAGATCACCAGTTTGAATTACTTAGTGTGCTACAAGTCTGAGAGAAGAATTCTTATTGCTGAAGAGAACAGGAGCATTTTATGCCTTGATACTGTATTTTCTCCTTCTGTGAAGCCTTCATAACCAGTGTGCTGTTAGATAATAATCCCAATTTTCTCAGTAGTTCGCATATGTTCAATAAAATCCCTTTCTCAGCTTTCCTCTTGAATCTCTAAGGTCATGTGACCTTAGGATAAACCACTCATGGTTTCTCAAAAGCAGAGCTTCTATTCACTTAGTTAGAATTGCTGAAATGATAAAAATGAGAAGCTCTGTAGTGACGGATTTTGAGGACTGTATGCACTAAAGTGCTGGATTGATTCAGTACAAGCTGGATATTCAAGGCACAAGATGGTCACTGATGTACTTCAAAAGCCAGGGTTTTAACTGTGATTTGTTACAATAATAAAACAAAACAAAACAAAGCAAAGCAAAGCAAAGCAAAGCAAAGCAAAGCAAAGCAAAGCAAAGCAAAGCAAAGCAAAACAAAATGGAATCCTGAGGCTTCTTTACTGGAACCAAAAAGGAAACACTGAAAACTTTACTCTTTTCCATTGTAGAAGTTAATAACTAGTGCACTGAGACAGCTAGAGCATCCACAGGAAACATTGGCATGGTCTCTTTCTATTCTATTACTTTCTAAAACATGAGAAACTGACACACTGGGTCCATGTTATTAACACATTACACTGCTAGATATTCACTACAAATGATCAAGAACGGAGTAATAGCCATAAGGGAGAATGATTTCATACATATACAACACAAAATACATTCATGACCATGGGCATTATGTTCTTTTGTATGTATGTATGTATGTATGTATGTATGTATGCATGCATGCATGCATATACATATGTATGTTTTTCAGTAACAAAAGAGGACAAAAATGAAGAGGTAAATATAGCCAGCACAGGATCTACAGAATGACATGGGGTTGCTACTCCAAGAAATGCTAAGAGGCTGAAGGTAATTAAGGGCCAGATACACCAGAGAGATGGAACATGGTCAAAGATAGACTGATAAATGCTATGTTCCTCCACATATATAGGTAAGTCAAGTCATACCATCATTATATATTATATTCAAAATTGTTCCAAAAGCTGGAATGAGGAAGATGAGACCAAACTCAAGTCCTGCACATTGCAGCCCATTAGCACAGAAGTATCAGCAGATAATTGGTCAGGAACTAAGGAAGAGGTGGAAACATATTTAGCATCAAAGATTTCATGAATTGAAAGAACTGGAAAAGACCAGAAAAGCCTTAAGATTAGAGAAATAATATGAGCACATTTTAGAAAGAAAAGTATAATGTAACATTCCAAATGTAAAAAATGATAGATGAGCCAACTGGTGTGCTATTAACCAAATTCCAGATTTAGTTTGTCTCTGCATTTAAATCTTGAGTTCTCTTCATAAGAAATAAGAATTCTTATCATGCACCTCATAAGCATATAGGGTCTGACTCTGAGCTGAGTGAAGATGCTGTCGCAACATTGTCATCCACTGTGCAATAGTCCAGAGAGGGACCAAGCTGCACACTGTGCTGACATTTGCACCTGCCTGGATGTGGCCGGTTCTCCTCTGCAGACTTTTTTCCTATTGAAAACACTAGTTTCCATAAACAGTAGTTTGAAGATGGGGAAGTGCTGAATGAAAATATCTTAGGAGATTGGCACTAAATTTACAGAGAATCTCTTGCTCACTTTCAGAGAAGGAAGTTAACAGAGCCTGACTTAAATGGCTTCTCTGTTATATCCCAAATACATGCATAAAAAGCATGGCTGTAATCCAAGAACTCCAAATGCCCTGACTGCCAGGGAGGATGGGAAGCTGTGGGGAGGAAAGCTTATTTGTTATGTTAATACTTGCAAAGCAAGCAAGCCCTAGAAACTGATTGGCTATTGATTATTAACTAAATGTGGTGGCATGCTTTGTAATCTAGGGGGAAAAACTAGCATTTCAGTGTCTGGCATTGCTGTTTAGAAGTCTACAATCAAACCTCATACATGTAAGTTCTTATAATCCATATTCCTTGGTGATTATCCTCTGTTCGTATCTCTCACAGTAATGACAGAGTTTGAAAATGATGCTATTGTTAGAGACTGCTGCTTTAGAGACAATGGCTACCACATCTATTAATAGATGCTATCATTTCCAATAAAACATTTGATTGTGTAGCTATGGGAACTTGTTATTCTCCAACAGCAGAGAGTAAAAACACTCACATGCTCTTGTGTGTCTGACGTATTATAACATATTCAAAAACTGTGAAGTCAGCATTTTGGAAATTAAGGATATCAGAAAATGTTTCTGGTGTGTGTGTGCCTGTGTGTGTGTGTGTGTGTCTGTGTGTTTGTATGTGTGTGTGCCTGTGAATGTATATGTGTGCATATGTGCTTTATACAATGTGTATGCTGTATATAATGTGTGTGGTGTATATAATGTGTGTGCTGTATACAATGTTTGTGTGCTATGTATGTGTGTGTACTGCATTCAATGTGTGTGTACTGTATATAATGTGTGTGCTGTATACAATATGTGTGTACTATATACAATGTATGCTGTGTACAATATGTGTTGTGTGTTCTCTCTCTCTCTCTCTCTCTCTCTCTCTCTCTCTCTCTCTTTGCAAAATATCTAGCTATGAGTCTCTGTATTTGTTCCCATCTGCTGCAGAAGGAAGCCTTTCTGATTATTGTTGAATAAGGCACTGATCTATGAGTGGGTGTAGCAGAATGGCATAAGGCAACATTATATTGTTACTTTTTTGGACCTCTAATATTTAATTTTAAATTAGGTCTCTGGGCTATCTAATCTCCATTTTTGGACACTTAAACAGTGTCAAGTATAGGTTCCATCTAATGGAGTGGGTCTAAAATCAAATCAGATTTTCTAGGTTCCTCCTAGAAAATCTTTGACACTGCTGCACTAGCATATCTCACAGATGGGACATATTACAGGTCAAAGGCTTTGTGGCTGGATTGGTATTCATGTTTCTCTTTCTGTGGCCTACAGAGTACTCCACACATCAAAGACACTAGACAATAAGGATGAAGTTTCATGTAGGTATCAGCTCAACTTCACATTCAATGAGGGTGTTGTCCTAGACAAAGGAACTAAAGGTCAGTTGGCAGAGGGTAAACCACTGTTTTAGCAACAGCCTGGATTATTTTTGTGTTTTGCTGGATGCTCTTACCAAACAACTGGAATGAAACCAAGTCCTTGTACTGGGAACCTCTTTTGTTGACAAGTGATAATAAGTTGGAACTCCTTATCCCCATCATTAGGAGATCTTGCCTACCTATAATTTAGGAACTTTCCACTATATTAGGTTTCTATATCATGATTCAAATTTCCCTCAATTCCAACTATCTCTCCCAGGATTCTCTTCTTCTACTCTATCGCTCATCATACTCCTTACCTAATACATCATTCCCTTCCTCATGGATTACCAGTCTATCTGTAAGATTTATTTTATTTCTGCTTACAGGGAGATTCATGTGTCCCCATTAGTTCATTCCTCTACCTAACTTCTCTGGAAATCTGGATTGTAGGTTAGTTATTATTATTAAATGACTAATATCCATATATAAGTGAATATATAACATATTTATGATTCTAGGTCTTGGTTATGTCACTTGGTGATTTTTTTCTATTTCTATCCATTTGTCTAAAAATATCAAGATGTCATTATTTTTAATACTTAATACTTCATTGTATAAATGTATCACATTCTCCCAGAAGGAGTTTTTCAATCATATGCTTTGGTCCTTGAAATCTGTTGTCAATTTACCAGATTGATTGAATAACAAACTTTCAAGAGGAAGTTCTTACTTCATCCTAATGTCTTCCTCCTTCCTCTTCTACTTCCTGGTGATTTGAATGAGAGCGGGCCCATGTACTTATATATTTACATTCTTAGTCCCCAGTGACAAACTGTTTGGGAACATTTAGAAGGTATGGCCTTGTTAGGGGTTATGGTGCCTATTAGAGGAGTGTGTCATGGAGTTGACAGTTGGAGTAGGTATGTCAGTGCAGATGCCTATTGGGGGAGGTGTGTCACTATGTGTGAGCTTACAATGCCAAGTTTAAGGTACCAATCATAGAACAGGTCTGTGTCAGCCAGTCTGTCTGTCTGTCTGTCTGTCTGTCTGTATCTATCTATCTATCTATCTATCTATCTATCTATCTATCTATCTACCTATCTATCTTCAGTTCTAGCCCTAAACCTAGCCTTAACCTTAACCCTAGCCCTAGCCCTAGCCCTAGCCCTAGGTAGAGATCTAGCACTCCTTCTGCCTTGTATGGTTCAATATGAAAATCTCAGTTCTGCTCCAGAACCATGACATAATGTCCACTTCCTGACATGATATCCTCAACTGACTTTGTAAAAATATAAGCAAGCTTCCAATTAAATTCTTCCTGTTCAAAGAGTTGCCTTGGTCATTGTGGTTCTTCATAGCAATAAAACAGTAAGACACCTACTAAGAAATATCTGTACGCATAATATATACTGCTATCTATTAGAATATGTAATCACATGTGAATGACACATGATTTTATTAATGATCATTTGTAAAAATCATGTTATGCTCTTTCTAAATGAAAAGTTTTGGAAACACGAACTGTCATAACTGGGTTATATGCTTTCAGATGCCCACATTGCAGCCATATAGGGTTGCTCTAGCCTTCCTTTTTAACATGGTATCCACATTATCCCTTTTTAAAACATGGCTTCTAGTGCCATCCATTTGCCTGCAAAACTCAGGATATTCTCATTCTTAATAGCTGAGTAGTATTCTATTATGAAAATGAACCACATTTTCTGTATCCATTATGTCTTGGGACATCTTGATTGTTTTCTGCTTCCAGATATCACAAACATGGCTGCTATGAACATAGTGGAGCATGTGCCCCTGTGTCATGATAGGGCATCTTTTGTGTATATTCCCAAGAGTTGTATTGCTGGGTCTTCTGGTAGATCTACTTCCCTTTTTTTTTTTCAAATCCATATTATCTCCAACATGTGTTGTCACCTGAGGTTTGGATCTTAACCATTCTGATTGGTGTAAGGTAGAATCTCAGGATCATTTTGATTTGCATTTCTCTGATCACTAAGGACTTTATGGAACCTTAGATGTTTCTCAGTCATTTGAAATTCCACTGTTGTGAATTCTTGGTTTAGTGCTATACCCCATTTTTTGATTGGATTGTTTGGTGTTTTGGTGATTAGCTTCTTGAGTTCTTTATATATTTTAGATATTAGCCCTCTTTCGGATGTGGGTTTAACTCAGACCCAAAAGGACATGCATGCTGTTTACTCACTAATAAGTGGATATTAGCCAAAAAACAAATAGTACAGAATATCCAGGTTTCTACATTACTTCATAATCAGGGCTGTTCCAAACTAGTGCTGAGATGAGGAGATTCAATAACACAATTGCAACTGATCAACCAGCAGCTAAGACTGACTGACCTTTGCCACCTAGATATGTGTCTCTTCTTCCTCCAAGGCCACACATGTATGTTCTTTGAAACTGGGAGAAAGAAAAAGTCTTCTTTAGTAGCAGGACTGGTTGTTATAGATAAGAGCACAGGAGCAGCTGTGCTATCTCTAGTGTTGCACACTAGGTTAAAGATGAGCACCTTAGTGATGCAGGAGGTTGTCACTCATTTTGGTACTCAGTTTACAGATAGCTATTTATCCCTGGTTGACAGTCTAAACAAACTCCTATAACATTAGCCCTTGGGATGCATAGGGAGAAGATCCTGGAGGTCATGGCAGTCTCTGGCTATACAGTGACTTTAGGAAAAGCAAGGTGTATGGTACCATATCTTAAGAAATAAAGTGAAACTAATGAATTTTTAAAATTAGTATTCCCAATATTTGGGACTCTTTGGTCTAAAGACCACTCAGAGAGAAGGAAGGATCACAGGGCATTAAGGAAACTGATGCTCTTGGGACGGCAATCTAGAGGCCATTTACCAAACGACCAAGCCACCTGGAACTGGAGACAGTAAAGAAAATAGAAAAGTGGTACAGGGGTGGGGTAGGAGAGAAAATAGAACTGATAAAAGGAGAGCACAGAACAGAGAGGTATTAATAATGTAACACAGGAAGCTGGGCACTGATTCCTAAAGGCAGCCAAAAGATGATATTGAAAAATGCATTTAAAAAGATACACTGGGTAGAAATTGCTCAGCACAAAGAAAACAGAGGAGGATTTAGTAAACTTATAGGTTAATGCACCAGAAAGAAGCCTGAGCTGGGACAGGGTGTGACTAGGAGGACCACCTTATCAGAAAAAAAAATGGTGTGTACTTTTTCTCTTCTGAATCCTTCAACACTAGGGATGCTTGACAATTATGAAAATGACCATTGTTGAAATACATTATATTATCAATTATTAGTTTGTGCCTGGGTTCAAGAAGGCCCATGTTGCTGATGAAGGATTGTTGCTGGTTCATAGCAATTTTAGCATGAATTGTGAATTATAAGTCAGCTTGGTCACAGAGTCAAAAATATCACTTAAAATATATGAAATTATTCCTGAATACATGTTGCTACAGGTCTCATAGGGCTGGTAATGTGCTGGGGCTTTTCTTTCACTCTGACTTTTAGAGAACACATAAACTGAAGAAATCGTGTTAACCTTAGTCTCTTTAGCTGTCAAGCTAAAGCAGATTTTCAAACTTCAGACATTTACTTCACAAGACATAGTATAAACTTTCTAACTGTAAGGAATTACAGGGCTACAAAGAAAAGAAACGAAGCTGGTAAAACTCAATTCTGCATTTCTAATTTATCTGACCACTCTCCACCTGAAGTCTTAGGCTAGAGCTATCAGTACAGCTTTACGATCTCATTCTACCTCCTATACAATCAGTTTCTAGATGGTCTTGAAGTCTTTATTATGGTAACAAACCTATTTTCCCTCAGTGTATAGTATCTCTGATCCAGGACATGTGGGTTTTTGTTTCTGAAACTTGACAGTGTCCTTATCTTGTTATCTGATTCTTATAACTCTGCTCATAAGAACAGAGTCTGGTAAGGAAAGAAATTTATACATTTCTTTTGTTCAATTTTCCCATGTATTTTGAGAAGTCTAGATAGTGTGGAATCATGAGGAAAGTACTGAACTAGAATCTGGTGCCCTATCATCAGATTGGTCCTGATATATTTGGGTTTATGATTTTGGACAGAACATTTCCTCTTCCACTAATCTGATCTTCACATTCCATAGTGGAATAACTGTGATAGCAATAATATCATGTTTTTAACTATAAGTGTAGCATCCCCAGCAGATTAGTATACAGCATATAAAATCCACGGCTGGTGAGAACATGATGACTGTTTTCTCCTAGCACTATGTATACTACCACCCTGCATAAAGAAAGCTAAGCAGCAAGGAGGAAGTTTGTCGGTCAGTTTCAGATTATTTCTCTATGTGCCAAGACCAAACTGTGACGTCTTCAACAGGTACTTCTGGTGTGTAACCAAGATAAATAGTACTAGCCTGTTAGTGTGGGTGTGTCTACTCTCCCTGGCTGAAATTATGTAGTGAATATCTTATACCTAGAACTGAATATTTCTGTGATATCCAACAGCTTGTGGAAGTAGGATGAGGTGTTCTCTCATGTTTCCTCTCATTTACTTTCTTGGGATGCATGGTCTTCATCTTGGACATAGAAGATTTTTCTGAGTCCCAGATTACATACAAGTTAATGGTTTGGTTGCTTTGACATTCACCCTCCTAAATCCACTTGTTGACTTTTAAGTTTTAGGATGGTGTGAATCTTAAAGCAATATTGGACTTTTCTTTATGAACTGAACTGATATTCCAAGGTCCCTTAGACATTTTTGAAACTAACATGACAGCAGGTATTATCTTGAGTAGAGAATGATTCATACTGCTACCCTCAAGTTAAGCTAGTGGCTTATTAGTCTTTGCTACCAGAGAATAACGATCTCTCACATATATCCACTAGTCAACACTAAGCAAATGGACCATACATGGAAGCCATCCTAATGGCTTCGTAATGGACATTCCATCACTACAGTACACACATTTCTTATCAGTGGTTCCTTGTATGTCTCTGGCTAAATGTGTGCAGGAAGTGGACCTGTACATATTGGAAGCATTTCTTTTATGAGTTGAAAATATTACCTTTGTTATTGAATATGATGAGTTCAGTGCTTCTTATTTTAATTATCTTTTGTCCAATTGTGTTTCTGCACTGTATAATGGTTAACCAGTAATTGTAGGATATCAACTAAGTTTTAATATGATTCTTGAAAATGTATCTGACCCCTGGTATTCTGAAAATGGCTTAGAAATATTGGAAGAATTATATCACACTGTGCCAATGAGCAAACTTATTCTTGGGTTTATCATGCCCAGTGTTGTTGCTCCCATAACTCTTTTTTTTAATTCAATATATTTTTTATTTACCTTTCAAATAATTTCCCCTTTTCTGGGCCCCCACTCCCCAAAGGTCCCATAAGGCCCCTTCCCTCCCCCTGTTCTCCCACCCACCCCTTCCCACTTCCCTGTTCTGGTTTTGCCCTATACTGCTGCACTGAGTCTTTCCAGAACAAGTGGCCACTCCTCCGTTCTTCTTATACCACATTTGATGTGTGGATTATGTTTTGGGTATTCCAGTTTCCTCAGTTAATATCCACTTTTTAGTGAGTACATACCATGACTGATCTTTTGAGACTGGGTTACCTCACTTAGTATGATGTTATCTAGCTCCATCCATTTGCCTAAGAATTTCATGAATTCATTGTTTCTAATGGCTGAATAGCACTCCACTGTGTATATACGCCACATTTTTTCATCCATTCTTCTGTTGAGGGATACCTGGGTTCTTTCCAGGTTCTGGCTATTATAAATAGGGCTGCTATGAACATAGTGGAGAACGTATCCTTATTACATGCTGGGGAATCCTCTGCATATATACCCAGGAGTGGTATATCAGGATCTTCCAGAAGTGAGGTGCCCAGTTTTCTGAGGAACTGCCAAACTGATTTCCAGAGTGGTTGTACCAATTTGCAACCCCAATAGCAGTGGAGGAGTGTTCCTCTTTCTCCAAATCCTTGCCAACACCTGCTGTCTCCTGCATTTTTAATCTTAGCCATTCTGACTGGTGTAAGGTAAAATCTCAGGGTTGTTTTGATTTGAATTTCCCTAATGACTAATGAAGCTGACCATTTTTTAAGATGCTTCTCCGCCATCTAAAGTTCTTCAGGTGAAAATTCTTTGTTTAACTCTGTATCCCATTTTTCAATAGACTTATTTGATTTTCTGGGGTCTAACTTCTTGAGTTCTTTGTATACATTGGATATTATACCTCTATCTGATGTAGGGTTGGTGAAGATCTTTTCCCAATTTGTTGGTTGCCGATTTGTCCTTTTGATAGTGTCCTTTGCCTTACAGAACCTTTGTAATTTCATGAGGTCCCATTGGTCAATTCTTGATCTTAGAGCATACACTATTGGTGTTGTGTTCAGGAACTTTCCCCCTGTACCGATGTCCTCAAGGGTCTTCTCCAGTTTCTTTTCTATTAGCTTCAGTGTGTCTGACTTTATGGGGAGGTCCTTGATCCATTTGGAGTTGAGCTTAGTACAAGGAGACAACCTCCAGTTGAACCAGCACCATTTGTTGAAAAGGCTATCTTTTTTCCATTGGATGTTTACAGCCGCTTTGTCAAGGATCAAGTGGTCATAGGTGTGTGGGTTCATTTCTGGATCTTCAATCCTGTTCCATTGATCCACCTGTCTGTCAATGTACCAATACCATGCAGTTTTTAACACTATTTCTCTATAGTATTGCTTGAGGTCAGGGATACTGATTCCCCCAGAATTTCTTTTGTTGTTGAGAATAGTCTTAGCTATCCTGGGGTTTTTGTTATTCCAGATGAATTTGAGAATTGCTCTTTCTAACTCTATGAAGAATTGAGTTGGGATTTTGATGGGTATTGCATTGAATCTGTATATTGCTTTTGGCAAAATGGCCATTTTAACTCTATTAATCCTGCCAATCCATGAGCATGGGAAGTTTTTCCATTTTTTGACTTCTTCTTCAATTTCCTTCTTGAGAGTCTTGAAGTTCTTGTCATACAGATCTTTCACGTGTTTGGTAAGAGTCACCCCAAGGTACTTTATACTGTTTGTGGCTATTGTGAAGGGTGTCATTTCCCTTATTTCTTCCTCATCCTGCTTATTCTTTGAGTATAGGAAGGCTTCTGATTTGCTTGAGTTGATATTATAACCTGCCACTTTGCTGAAGTTGTTTATCAGCTGTAGGAGTTCTCTAGTGGAGGTTTTTGGGTCACTTACGTAGACTATCATATCATCTGCAAATAATGATAGTTTGACTTCTTCCTTTCCAATTTGTATTCCTTTGACCTCCTTATGTTGTCTAATTGCCAGAGCTAGTACCTCAAGTACAATATTGAAAAGATAAGGAGAAAGAGGCAGCGCTGTCTAGTCCCTGATTTTAGTGGGATTGCTTCAAGTTTCTCTCCATTTATTATGATGCTGGCCACCAGTTTGCTGTATATTGCTTTTGCTATGTTTAGGTATGGGCCTTGAATTCGGGTTCTTTCCAAGACTTTAAGCATGAAAGGATGTTGAATTTTGTCAAATGGTTTTTCAGCATCCAGTGAAATGACCATGTGGTTTTTTCTTTGAGTTTGTTTATGTAGTGGATTGCATTGATGGAGTTCCTTACAATGAACCAACCCTGCATCCCTGGGATGAAGCCTACTTGATCATGGTGGATGATCATTTTTATGTGTTCTTGGATTCAGTTGGCAAGAATTTTATTGAGTATTTTTGCATCGATGTTCATAAGGAAAATTGGTCTGAAGTTCTCTTTCTTTGTTGGATCTTTGTGTGGTTTTGGTATCAGCATAATTGTGGCTTCATAGAAGGAATTGGGTAGTGTTCCTTCTGTTTCTATTTTGTGGAATCGTTTGAAGAGTATTGGTGTTAGGTCTTCTTTGAAAGTCTGATAGAATTCTGCACTGAAACCATCTGGTCCTGTGATTTTTTTGGTTGGAAGACTTTCTATGACCCCTTCTATTTCTTTAGGGGTTATGGGATTGTTTAGATGATCTATTTGGTCCTGATTTAATTTTGGTATTTGGTATCTGTCTAAGAAAGTGTCCATTTCCTCCAGATTCTCCAGTTGTGTTGAATATAGGCTTTTGTAGTAGGATCTGATGATTTTTGGATACCCTCATTTTCTGTTGTTATATCCCCCTTTCATTTCTAAGTTTGTTAATCTGTATACTTTCTCTGTGCCCTTTGGTTAGTCTGGCTAAGGGTTTATCTATCTTGTTGATTTTTTCAAAGAAGCAGCTCCTGGATTCGTTGCTTCTTTGTATGATTCTCTTTGTTTCCACTTGATTGATTTCAGCCCTGAGTTTGATGATTTCCAGCCTTCTACCCCTCCTGTGTGAATTGACTTCTTTTTGTTCCAGGGCTTTCAGGTGTGTTGTTAAGCTGCTAGTGTATGCTCTCTCCATTTTCTTTTTAGAGGCACTCAGGGCTATGAGTTTTCCTCTTAGCACTGTTTTCATTGTGTCCCAAAGATTTGAGCATGTTGTGCCTTAATTTTCATTAAATTCTAAAAAGTCTATGATTTATTTTTTTATTTCTTCTTTGGCCAAGGTGTCATTGAGTAGAGTATTGTTCAGCCTCCATGTGTATGTGGGATTTCTGTTGTTTTTGTTGCTATTGAAAACCACTCTTACTCCATAGTGATCTGATAGGAGGCATGGTATTAGTTCAATCTTTTTATATTTGTTGATGTCTGTCTTGTGACCAATTATATGTTTGATTTTGGAGAAGGTACCCTGAAGTGCTGAGAAAAAGGTATATTCTTTTGCTTTAGGGTGAAATGTTTTATTAATATCAGTCAAATACAACTGGTCCAAAGTTTCAATTAGATTTGTTGTGTCCTGTTTAGTTTCTATTTTCCTGATTGGTTCATTGAGGAGAGTGGAGTGTTGAAGTCACCCACAATTATTGTGTTAGGTGCAATGTGTGCTTTGAGCTTTATTAAAGTTTCTTTTATGAATGAAAGTGCCCTTGCATTTGGCGCATAGATGTTCAGAATTGAAAGTTCTTCTTGGTGGATTTTTCCTTTGAACAGTGAGAAGTGTCCTTTTGTGTTTCTTTTGATGACTTTAGGTTGAAAGTCAATTTTATCTGGTGTTACAATGGCTGGGCTACTCCAGCTCAATTCCTAAGACCATTGGCTTGTAAAATTGTCTTTCAGCCTTTGACTCTAAGGTAGTTTTTGTCTTTGACACTGAGATGTTTCTCCTGTATGCAACAAAATGTAGGGTCCTGTTTCCTTATCCAGTCTGTTAGTCTATGTCTTTTTATTGGGGAATTGAGTCCATTGATGTTAAGATATATTAAGGAATAGTGATTATTACTTCCTGTCATTTTTGATGATATTTTTATATTTGAGTGGTTATCTTCTTTTGGGTTTGATGAAAGAAGGTAACTATCTTGCTTCCTCCACTTGGAATGGAGTTTAGTACATGGAGATAAGAATGGATCAATTTGCATTCTTCTGCATGATGACCTCCAATTGAACCAGCACCATTTGTTGAAAAGGCTATCTTTTTTCCACTGGATGTTTTTGGCTACTTTGTCGAAGATCAAGTGACCATAGGTGTGTGGATTCATTTCTGGGTCTTCAATTCTATTCCATTGGTCCACTTGTCTGTTACTGTGACAATACCATGCAGTTTTTAATCCTATTTCTCTGTAGTATTGCTTGAAGTCAGGGATTTAGATTCCCCCAGAATTTCTTTTGTTGTTGAGAATAGTTTTAGCTATCCTGGGTTTTTTGTTATTCCAGAAGAATTTGAGAATTGCTTTTTCTAACACTTTGAAGAACTGAGTTGGGATTTTGATGGGGATTGTGTTGAATCTGTAGATTGCTTTTGGCAAGATGGCCATTTTAACTATATTAATCCTGCCAATCCATGAGCATGGCAGATTTTTCCATTTTCTGAGGTCTTCTTTGATTTCCTTCTTCAGAGACCTGAAGCTCTTGTCATATAGATCTTTCACTAGTTTGGTTAGAGTCACACCAAGATACTTTATATTGTTTGTGGATATTGTGAAGGGTGTCATTTCCCTAACTTCTTTCTCAGCCTGCTTATCCTTTGACTACAGGAAGGCAACTGATTTTCTTGAGTTGATTGTATAACCAGCCAGTTTGCTGAAGTTGTTTATCAGCTGTAGGAGTTCTCTGGTGGAGGTTTTTGGGTCACTTAAGTAGACTATCATGTCATCTGCAAATAGTGATAATTTGACTTCTTCCTTTCCAATTTGTATCCTCTTGACTTCATTATGTTGGCTAATTGTTCTAGCTAGAACTTCAAGTACTATATTGAAAAGATATGGAGAAAAAGGACAACCTTGTCTAGTCCCTGATTTTAGGGGGATTGCTTCAAGTTTCTCTCCGTTTAGTTTGATATTGGCTACCGGTTTGCTGTATATTGCTTTAATGATGTTTAGGTATGGGCCTTGAATTCCTGTTCTTTCCATGACTTTTAGCATGAAAGGATGCTGAATTTTGTCAAATGCTTTTTCAGCATCTAATGAGATGATCATATGATTTTTTTCTTTGAGTTTGTTTATGTAGTAGATTGCATTGATGCATTTCCTTATATTGAACCATCCCTGCATCCCTGAGATGAAGCCTACTTGTTCATGGTGGATGATGGTTTTGATGTGTTCTTGGATTCAGTTGGCAAGAATTTTATTAAGTATTTTTGCATCAATATTCATAAGGGAAATTGGCCTGAAGTTCTCTTTCTTTGTTGGATCTTTTTGTGGTTTTGGTGTCAGTGTAATTGTGGCTTCATAGAACAAGTTGGGTAGAGTTCCTTCTGTTTTGTGGAACAGTTTGTGGAATAGTTTGAAGAGTATTGGTGTTAGGTCTTCTATGAAGGTCTGATAGAATTCTGCACTGAAACCATCTGATCCCATGCTTTTTTTGGTTGGGAGACTTTCCATGACCCTTTTTATTTCTTCAGGTGTTATGGGACTGTTTAGATGATCTATTTGATCCTGATTTAGTTTTGGTGTGGGATATCTGTCTAGGAAACTGTCCATTTCCTCCAGATTCTCCAGTTGTGTTGAGTATAGGCTTTTGTAGTAGGATCTAATGATTTTTTGAATTTCCTCAGTTTCTGTTGTTATATATCCCTTTTCATTTCTAAGTTTGTTAATCTGTATACTGTCTCTGTGCCCTTTGGTTAGTCTGGCTAAGGGTTTATCTATCTTCTTGATTTTCTCAAAGAACCAGCTCCTGGTTTTGTTGATTCTTTGTATGGTTCTCTTTGTTTCTACTTGATTGATTTCGGCCCTGAGTTTGATGATTTCCTGCCTTCTACTCCTCCTGGGTGAAATAGCTTCTTTTTGCTCAAGGGCTTTCAGGTGTGTCATTAAGCTGATAGTGTATGCTCTCTCCATTTTCTTATTGGAGGCATTCAGTGCTATGAGTTTTCCTCTTAGCACTGCTTTCATTGTGTCCCATAGATTTGGGTATGTTGTGTCTAATGAAATGACCTGTGTTTTTTTTTTTTCTTTGAGTTTGTTTATATAGTGGATTACATTGATGGATTTCCATATATGGAACCATCCCTGCATCCCTGGGATAAAGTCTTCTTGATCATGTTGAATGATCATTTTGATGTGTTCTTGGATTCGGTTGGCAAGAATTTTATTGAGTATTTTGCATCGATATTCATAAGGGAAATTGGTCTAAAATTCTCTTTTTTTTGTTGGATCTTTGCATGGTTTTGGTATCAGTGAAATTGTGGCTCCATAGAATGAGTTGGGTAGTGTTCCTTCTGTTTCTATTTTGTGAAAAAGTTTGGAGAGCATTAGTGTTAGGTCTTCTTTGAAGGTCTGATAGAATTCTGCACTAAAACCATCTGGTCCTGTGCTTTTTCTGGTTGGGAGACTGTCAGTGACCACTTCTATTTCTTTAGGGGTTATGGTACCATTTAGATGGTATATCTGATCCTGATTAAACTTTGGTAGTTGGCATCTGTCTAGGAAGTTACCCATTTCATCCAGATTTTCTAGTTATATTGAATACAGGCTTTTGTCTGGATCTGGTGATTTTTTGAATTTCATCAGTTTCTGTTCTTATATTTCCCTTTTCATTTCTGATTTTGTTAATTTGAATACTGTCTTCATGCTCTCTGGTTAGTCTGGCTAAGGGTTTATCTATCTTGTTGATTTTCTCAAAGAACCAACTCCTGGTTTTGTTGATTCTTGTTATAGTTTTTTTTTTTTTTTTCTGTTTCTACTTGGTTGATTTCAGCCCTGAGTTTAATTCCTGCCTTTTACTTCTTTTGGGTTTATTAGCTTCTTTCTGTTCTAAAGATTTCAGGTATGCTGTTAAGCTGCTAGTGTATGCTCTCTCCAGCTTCTTTTTAGAGGCATTCAGGGCTATGAGTTTTCCTCTTAGCACTGCTTTCATTGTGTCCCATAGATTTGGGTATGTTGTGTCTTCATTTTCATTAAATTCTAAAAAGTCTTTAATTTCTTTCTTTATTTCTTTCTTTACCAAGGTATCATTGAGTAGAATATTGTTCAGTTTCCATGTGTATGTGTGTTTTCTTTTGTTTTTGTTGCTATTGAAGACCACTTTTACTCCATAGTGATCTGATAGGAGGCGTGGGATTATTTTGATCTTCTTACATTTGTTGAGGTCTGTCTTGTGACCAATTATATGATCGACTTTGGAGAAGGTACCATGAGGTTCTGAGAAAAATGTATATTCTTTTGCTTTAGGTAAAATGTTCTCTCTCTCTCTCTATATATATATATCTGTTAAATTTAATTGGTCCAAAGCTTCAATTAGTTTCACGGTATCCCTATTCAGTTTCTGTTTTCCTGATCGGTCCTTTGAGGAAAGTGCAGTGTTGAAGTCTCCCACAATTATTGTGTTAGGTGCAATGAGTGCTTTGAGCTTTAATAAAGTTTCTTTTATGAATGAGGGTGCCCTTGCATTTGGAGCATAGATGTTCAGGATTGAGAGTTCTTCTTGTTGTATTTTTCCTTTGACAAGCAAGAAGTGTCCCTCAGTGTCCCTTTTGAGGACTTTGGGTTGAAAGCCAATTTTATCGGATATTAGAATGGCTACTCCAGCTTGTTTCCTGAGACCATTTGCTTGTAAAATTGTCTTCCAGCCTTTTACTCTAAGGTAGTGTTTGTCTTTGACCCTGAGGTGTGTTTCCTGTATGCAGCAAAATGTAGGGTCCTGTTTGCGTATCCAGTCAGTTAGTCTATGTCTTTTTATTGGGGCATTGAACCCATTGATGTTAAGAGATATTAAGGAATAGTGATTATTACTTACTGCCATTTTTGATGTAATTTTTTAAATTTGATTGGTTATCTTCTTTTGTGTTTGATGAAAGAAGGTTACTATCTTGCTTTTTCCAGGTTGAAGTTTCCCTCCTTGTATTGGTGTTTTCCTTCTATTATTCTTTGTAGGGCTGGGTTTGTGGATAGATATTGGATACATTGGTTTTGTCATGGAATATCTTAGTTTCTCCATCTATGGTGATTGAGAGTTTTGCTGGGTATAGTAGTTTTGGCTGGCATTTGTGTTCTCTTAGAATCTGCATGAGATCTGCCCAGGATCTTCTAGCTTTCATAGTCTCAGGTGAGAAGTCTGGTGTGACTCTGATAGGTCTTCCCTTATATGTTACTTGGCCTTTTTCTCTTACTGCCTTTAATATTCTTTCTTTGCTTAGTACATTTGGGATTTTGATTATTATGTAACGGGAGGTATTTCTGTTCTGGTCCAGTCTGTTTGGAGTTCTGTAGGCTTCTTGTATATTCATGGACATCCATCTCTTTAGGTTAGGGAAGTTTTCTTCCATAATTTTATTGAAAATATTTGCTGGCCCTTTAAGTTGTAAATCTTCACTCTCATCTATGCCTATAATCCTTAGGTTTGGTCTTCTCATTGTGTCCTGGATTTCCTGGGTGGTTTTTAAGTTACAAGCCTTTTGTATTTTGCATTTTCTTTAACTGTTGAGTCCATGGTTTCTATGGTATCTTCAGCATCTCAGATTCTTTCTTCTATCTCTTGTATTCTGTTGTTGATATTTACATCACTGGCCCCTGATTTCTTTCCAAGGTTTTCTATCTCCAAAGTTGTCTCCCTTTGAGTTTTGTTAGTTGTTTGTACTTCTGATTTTAGATCCTGGATGGTTTTGCTTAGCTCCTTCACTTGCTTGTTTGTGTTTTCCTGTAATTCTTTAAGAGATTTTTGTGTTTCCTCCTTCATGACCTCAGCCTGGTGACCAAAGTTCTCCTGTATTTCTTTATGTGATTTTTGCATTTCCTCCTTATTGGCTTTTGTATTCTCCTGAGTTTCTTTCAATGATTTTTGTGTTTCCCTTGTAAGGGCTCCTAGCTTTTGATCCATTTTCTCCTGAATTTCTTTAAGTATATCCTTCATGTGTTCCTGTACCAGCATCATGACCAGTGATTTTAAAACCAAATCTTGTTTTTCTGTTGTGATGGGGTATCCAGGACATGCTGGTAAAGGAAAATTGGATTCAGATGCTGCCATATTGCCTTGATTTCCGTTAGTGATGTTCCTGCATTTGCTTTTTGCCATCTAGTTCTCACTGGTGTTAGTTGTTCTCGTTGTCAATGATGGACTCACCAGTGCAAGCTGCCTCTTCCCAGCTGGCCTATGGTGCACAGCTGACCTCCTGCACTGCCTGGATACAGGGTGCTGTGGCCCAAGCTGTTCAGATCCTGAAGCAGAGACCTAAAGGCTGCCGCCTGGTGCCTGCTAGACTCACCAGAGCACACTGACTCTTCCCAGCTGGCCTCCCGGTGCCCCTCTGACCTCTTGCAGTGCCTGGAGATGTGGTGTTGTAGCCCAGGCTGTTCTGGATCATGAAGCAAAGATCTGAAGGCTCCTGCCAGAGGCCTCAGGACTGGAACCTAAGCTTTGTGTGGCTGGACCCACCAGAGCAAGCTGTGTCTTCCCAGCCTGCCTCCTGGAGCACAACAGTCCTCTTGCACTTCCTGGAGACCAAGTGCTGTGGCCCAGGCTGTTCAGATCCCAAAGCAGACACCTCTTCTCAAGGTTTTATATCTCCAAAGTTGTCTCCCTTTGTGATTTCTTAGTTGTTTCTACTTCTGTTTTAGATCCAGGACGGTTTTGCTCAGTTCCATCATTTACTTGTTTGTGTTTTCCTTCAATTCTTTACGAGATTTTTGTGTTTCCTCTTTCATGACTTCTGCCTGTTGACTCAAGTTCTCCTGCATTTCTTTAAGGTTTGTGTGTGTGTGTGTGTGTGTGTGTGTATGTGTGTATGTGTGTGTGTGTGTGTGTGTGTGTGTGTGTGTGTGTGTGTGTTTCTTTTTTACTGGCTTCTATCTCTTGAGCCTTATTCTCCTGAATTTCTTTAAGTGATTTTTGTGTTTCCATTATACAGGTTTCTAGCTTATTCATGTTCCCCGGTATTTCTTTAAGAGATTCATTTATGTCCTTTTTGTGTTCTTCTAGCAGCATCATGCCCAGTGGTTTTAAATCTAAATCTTGTTTTTCTGGCGTGTTGGTATAACTAGGACTTGCTGATGTTGGAGAGTTTGGTTCAGATTCTGCCATATTGCCTAGATTTCTGTTAGTAGCGTTCCTGCATTTGCCCTTTGCCATCTTGTTCTCTGGTGTTAGTTGGTCTTGTCTCTGGCTGGTGTTTGAGCTTCCTGTGAGACTCTAGGGCTATTTCCACAACACTGGATGACTGGGTTTCCCCTGTTGCAGATTGCTAATGTTCTGTCCTCCTCTTGGGTGCCCTTGCAGCCCTAGTTTGCCCCAGATTTTGTCTGTGAACCAGATGGTGCCCCTGTGCTCCTTCAGGGAGTGCTGATGGTGTAAGCTGCGGGACCGTTTCCAAGAGATGAGTACTCTTGGAAAAGTAAGAAGCTACTCTGCTGGGTAGCTGATCTCCAAACCGGGTTGGTGCACACAAGGCTAGCCTAGCTGCTTAGGCCTTCTAGTTTAGGCAAAAGCCTGGCAGGCCAAGGTCCAAGGAAAGTCCCCCCAGGGCTATGAGTGTTAACTGGTTCTGTTGGGTGGCCAGGATGGCAGAGTGTGCACGCTCCCTGAAAGTGCCGGGAGAATCTGCTGGGCTAACAGCTTCCTGGTCATGTTGGCACACAGATGGCTCACTCAGCAGTCCAGGTCTTGGGGGCAGTCCAGGTCCTCTTGGGCTTAGACCCCTGCTATGTTAGCCTCAGGCTATGCCGGTTAGCTGACTTTGCCTGCTAGAACTCTCTGGGGTCCCATAGCCAAAATGGCGGGCGCGCAAGCCGGGCCAGGCAACGCCAACAACCTCCTGGCCAGGTTGGCACACTGATGGCCCCCCAACATCCCAGGGCCTGGGTACAGGACAATGCCCGTCGGGCTTAGACCCCTGAGATGTTGGCCTCGGGTTATGTTTGCGTACCTCAGTCTATCTGATTTCTCTAGTGTCCAAGAACCAAGATGAAGGTGAGTCTCTTGTATCTGACTGGTGGGAGGCAGATTTCTGATGTGCTCTCATAACTCTTATAGTCAGCATTACTATGTCTTTAGTAGCTCTAATACAAGAGGTACAAACAGCTAGCTTTGTTAATCATTTTGTAGAAAATATAACCAATGCTCTGATCATACAAGAGGATTTGGATAGATGGCTAGAATAGCAATGGACACATTATATGATACAATGTAGATCGTGGGACATGAGGTACAAGGAATAGAAGTCAGAAGCCATTTTGGTTATTTTTTTAATTTTCTATATTCTTTGTTTACATCCCAAATGATTTCCCCTTTCCCAATTTCCCCCTCCCCATAAGTCCCATAAGCCCTCTTCCCTCTGCCCATTCCCCAGTCATCCCCCTCTCATTTCTCTGTCCTGGTACTCCCCTACAATGCTGCATCAAGCCTTTCCAGGAGCAGGACCTTCTCCTTCCTTCTTCCTGGGAATCATTAGAAGGTGATGTTCAATATCTATGGATTTTTATTTCTCCAAAAGTGTATAATGAGAGTCAGTATAATTGGACCAGAGTAAAAATGTACCTTCAATGTGTATGACATAATGCTAATACTTCTTTAGATTTGTTAAACCTGCATAAAGAAGTTTTAAGTCTAAGAAATGCAAAGCCTTTGTCTTTTGACACTGCTAACATTACAAATGATACTGAAGAAAAGTTACAGGCCATTTTTTTCTTCACGGTCCTTCTTTACATCTCTCTTATTGGACATAGGAGCACTGAGCTTTTTGATACATTTTATGTCATTTCTATTACTTGTTCTTTATCAGAACTTTTGTAGATGCCAAAGCAGAGATAGATAACTTTTAGCTGCAAAGTCTCGACTAGCAGAAGTTGGTAGTCAATGATGGGTAAGATCATCTTGAAAACCACAACCTAAGACAGGCCATGAATACAAGATTATTTGTATGCCAATGATGGGTTAGAGCTGTGTTTTCGGGTTGTAACCTAAGACAGGCACAACTTTTTGTTCTGTGAGTAATAAAGTATTCAGCTCTTATAGATACAAAAGACTAAGATTCTCTCAGAGGTGGTCAGCCTACAACAGGGCACAAATGCTAGGATTCAGGTACGAATGACAGGTAAAATTCACACTTCTTAAATTAAAGCTTATGATAGGCATCGTCTTTCTATGCCAATTGCTGAAGCATTTTTGCTTTATATAGATTAAAACGGGTTGAGGAACATGTGAAAAGCATTTCCTGAGTTAGCTTTGGCTGGCTTTTTGCTTGTGATTAATCATGAATGTGTCTGTCCACATCTATCTTTGCTTTTAGTTAAGACATACATTATATCCTGACACATTCCTCTGCTTATGAATATGTCCTGGAAAAACTGCCCAAGCCTGAAGGAAAATGCCATAATAAAACATAGATACTGCGTACCGTAAACTTGCCACATAGCATTTGTCGTCATTAGGCATGCTTTCCGTTGCTTGCCTTTAAAGGACACTGAGAAAATAGAGTTGATGGTGGCATGGTATTGGCATATCCTGTCTCTTACATCTTCCTTCTGTCTTTTATTTAATCATCCTTACTCACCTATTCATGGTTACTGAATTGACTGACCAGCAGATTTCAGGATGTAGGTAACTTGACAATGCTCTTATCCCATTCCACATTTCCATTCCATATCCCATTCCATCCCATGTCCAAGAAAATCTCTTTCTCTCTGCTTCTCCTGTTCTATCCTTTCCTATTGTGCTCAACCCTGCAGTTTGATTGTCTGCTCTGCGTTAAGATAGAAATAATATCATTTCTCAGTAGAGCTGGCCCCAGAGACACAGACAGACCCCAAACACATGTTAATCATGATGCAGGACAATGCAGTTTTAGGATCAGTTGTTATATTGGTAAAAGTCAAGGATGAGCAGATAGATCATCACTTATACATGATTCTAGATCTAAAGACCATGAATAAAAAAGCCTTCTGATCTACAGTGCTCTGAAGAGTATCACTTAATTTAACAATAGTGCATGGGTCTAAAGACAAGACTCAGTGCTAAAGAGAATTACACTCAATCTGTGGACCAGAATGTGGATTTCAGTATCACAAGGTTCTGTACTTAGTTCTAGGAACCTAACTACCTCTGGTGGCATCCGAAATCAATAGAAGTGCACATGCCTACATGCAGGCCAAATACTAGCACACATTAATCTTCTACAAAATCAAGAAATCCATAAGCACAGGGCTTGCACTTGATCATGAGTCTCACTAGGTTTGCTCAGTCTGGAGTCAAGTCCCTTTGTTCTGCATTCCCTAGCACTAAGATACTGGAAGAGAGAATCAAAGAAGGAGACCTGGAGAGTTTGGTGTTCAAGTGGAAGCTTAAGGTAAATGAAAACACTAAGGCAGCAAGAGAGTGGGAAATAGACATTTTCAGTCAAGTGCATAAGGACTTTCTCCTCAGCCATAAGCTTTCCCTGATTTACATGAGACAAAGCAAAAAGAAACTCATTTTGTGGGTACTGAATGACATTTCCAGGTAGACACAGGGGTTGCAAGTTGATGACCTGAAGGAGAAAATGGTAGATAAGAAACACTGCCTTTCCTGTTATTGTTTATTGTTCCTGAGGAAAGGTCCATCAGGACTAGCTCTGAGAATTTGGTCTGCCTGAGATGTACTTTGTCCATGCACATATGTTCTTGTATGGGTTAAATGCATAATTTTAAACTGTCATAAAGAACTTATTGCTTATAAACCAGGTTCAGTGTCTGGTCTCTGGCCACTTGCAGAGGAATGGAATTCTCTACAAACTATCTAGAACCACCTACGGAGACAGAGATTAAGATGACTGGGAGTAATGACATGCCTGTAACTCATCGTTGAGTGCCTGTCTCCTGTCTATCTTGTGGGGACTTCATGAATCTACCTACCTCTGTCTGTGACTTGGGTTTCTTGGTAGCAATAGCAGGCTGTAACACTGGCCACCACATTGGTTGAACAGTTGGCATTCTAGGAGTCTCAGTCTTCTCATCCAGAGATTTCTGAAAGAGAAAAGATGATTGAACAGCTGTTGTAATACCACACATTATGATGGAAGTCCATGAAAAGGAGGAGGTCATGGATCCTACAATTATCATGAACTGATACTCAGAACTGGTTTCCCTGGGGACAAGGCACAGTTTCTTTAGCAAGAGTACACAGTAGAAGAATTGGTCATACTATTATAGAAAAGCCTGTTTATATCTGCATGCATATATCTTCATGCCCATGTGTGATATATGAATATGTATGTAGGTGATTGTCTTTATGAGTATGAGCATATACTTATAGGTAGGTGTGATCATTCATACATGTGTACTTAAGTATGTTTGCCTGTGGGTTCACATTCATGTCTTTATATATGAATGCCTGTGGGCATGCGATTTTAAATGTGTATTGATATGCATGTTTATTTATTTATATGTGGATATTTTCATGTCAGGGGACACTGTGGAGTCAGTTCTCTTCATCCATCTTTCCATGGGCTCGGGAATAGTCCTCAGGACTCTGGCCTGTACAGCAAATGCCTCTATACACTTAACAATTTTGCTTATCTGAGAACACTATTACTGGTATTTAGAAAATTGTCATATTAGAAAAAAAAGTGTCTAGTATTCTTTCCCCTAACCATTCTCTCCATCATTTCTCCATATTCAAATTCTCTGCTATCTTTCTTGATCTGTCATGATATAGTCCCAGGACTATCCTTTCCTGAATCTATGCTTGCAGCATACACAATAGAGCAACCCTCTTATAGAGTCTCCACTAAAGTTTTTATTTTATTTTATTTTATTTTTTTTTGTCAGTAGCTCCATTGCTGCCCTGGAAACATCTTCCCACAGCTCAAAAAGCTGAACCAGAGAGATAAATGAGAAGACTGGGCTGCACTTGGGAAGTAGAAAGGCAAACACTCTTCAGAAGAGGGATGGGTGTTTCTGTGGATTCTTTCCTGTTTATATGTGTTTGCAAGACAAGGCTGTGAGCTACACTGTCTACATCTTGTGTCACTCCTCCAGTACCTCAAAGAAGCTGTAGCACATTCCATTTTGGAGGTGTGAATTATTGTGGGCTTGAATGAAAGCAGGTCTTTTCACAGACCTGATTGCAATATAAATAAGGCACAGAAACTTCTACACAGTGTAAAGCTTTAGGCATTTTGCTGGAGCAATCATTCAGCTAGCTCATTTAGGCTCACTTCAAGCAACCCATTTTGCCATGTGGTTCTCACTATTTTCTTATAGCCCTATTCCCTCTTTTCTTCTTTTTCCTTCAGTATCTTTTAGATTCTCCTGTGCCTACTTCTGTCCTTCTTGTCTCTTTTCTTCTCAGGAGTTCTACCCTAAGTCTTACTGCTCCAGCTATTGTGTATCAGTTTTTTATAATAACAAATCATCAGTAAAACAGTGTCAGAACATCTGAAACCTGGTTATGAATCATAGAAATCACAATATCAAAATCTTGCCAACACTTAGGTCTTTGACAGTACAGAATTAATAATTAACAATATAGAGACACACTTTCATACAAAGTAAGGAATGTCACCCAACAATGGGTGGATGTGTGCACAGACAGCATGCAGATGTGGAGGTAAGAGGGCAATTTGGATTGCTTTTCAAGTACCTTCTTTATTCACAATTATGAGCTAATTTTTGTGGTGCTTTAAACTGAACTCAGGTTTTCAACAAGAACAATACATGTTCTTCATCACTGAAATATCTCTCCAGCCCTTATGGAAGATACTTAAAGTTTTTGTTTGTTTATTTGTCTGTTATGTGGGAGTAAAGATATAAAGTGTGGAGATCATAGGACAATTACATGAAGTGTGTTCTCTTCTTCAGTCTTTATATCAAATTTGGAAAAGAAATTTAGGCTGCCAATCAAAAAAGGTATCACAGTAAAGTAGGACAAAGCAAACTAAAAGCAGAAAAAGATCTTAAGAGAAGACACAAGAACCCCAGACAAACATTTTAAACATTCAGGATTACCCTAAAACTACTAAAATGAAAGCTATGTGTGTGGAGGACCTCTTTGAAGACTCCTGTAGGCCCTATGAATCCTGCTTCAATCTCTATGAGTATATATAAGCTTTGATCAATTTGACTTAGAGAGCCTCATGCCTAATCTCTGGCAATTATATTTTTGTTTTTCTTCTACTTCAGGTTTCCCTGAGGTCTGAGGAAGGTGATGTGAAGGATATAAGCCATTTAGAATTGTACTGTCTGTCTGTCTGACTATCTGTCTGTCTGTCTGTCTGTCTGTCTCTCTCTCTCTCTCTCTCTCTCTCTCTCTCTCTCTCTCTCTCTCTCTGTTTGTCTGTCTCTGTCAGGCTGTGGGTTTCAGTAATTGTTCCCCTCAGCTTCAGGAGAAATCTTCTTATGATGGCTGACTAAGGTACTGATCTATGATTATAGCAAATATCATAAGAGACCATTATATTATTACTTTAATCTATTTATGTTTTTATTTTTAGATTTTTAGTGTTGATTTTAATCCAGGTATCTGGGTTATCTAGTTTTTGTTTCTTGGACACCCAAATATAGATATATATTGGTATAAATCTTTGAGGCACAACAGTGGCCAAGCCACTCCCTTGAGCATTTCCAACAACCATAAACCCCCCCTGCCACACACACACACATACACACACACACAGAAAGAGAGAGAAAGAGAGATGGAGACAGACAGAGAGAGAGAGAGAGAGAGAGAGAGAGAGAGAGAGAACATCTGTCTATTGTGTAGGCCAGCCCCAGCCGTTGGCCATATAGATAAGCTCTTATCTGACTAGATTATACCAATTTATTCTAATCTACATTCTGTCTCGCGACTGGTTATCTGGCTCAGTACCATGTCTGTTTTATCACATTTCCCCATATGAATGGTCTACATGGCACTGTCCCAGAATCCTTTCTGTCTCCCAGATATACTACCTTCTACTTTCTGCCTAAACAATAGGTCATCGGATTTTTAATCACAGATACTACATCCCTACATATACAAAATATTCTATCTAAATACACCCCTGGTTTTTTCCCTCCCAATTAATATATTGTGTGTTGTGTGACTCTATGATAGTCCTTGTCTTTTGACTGTCATGATACCTCTCTATCCTTGCTGTAACACATACGGTGGGTTCCATCTCATATGACTTGGCCTTAGCTTAGATTGTTTGATTATTTCCATAAGTTTTGTGCCACCATTGCAATAGCATATTTTTCAGTCAGGACATTAAAAATATCTTAAACATTTATTTCTTAGGACAAGAGTTTTGACTGGATGTATGTGTATGAACCATGTGTATGTCTATTGGCTATATTAGCTATCGAGTTCAAAAGAGAAGGTCAATTTTCTTCAAAATTAAGTGATTCAATTCTGTGATTGCTGGGCACAAAACCTATGTTATCTGGAAAAATCAGCCAATGCATTTAATTACCAAGCCATCACTCCCTACCTGGTTATTATTTTTCTGAATCAACTGCAAGGGCGGCATAATGAAAACATATTTTTATTCTTGTTAATTCTTTTAACTCAAGCCTCAGGCTGCACCTTTTTAGAAACTATAGGTCTCCTGCAGAGAAAGGCAAACACAGTATACCTTGATGACATACTTCACTCTTAAAGAGATAAACACACAAAACAGGTTAAAAAGTACCTCTTTTACTATTCCTTATTTAGAGGAACTTGGCTTTGCAATGACTATTCTAAGTAATTAGTCATGTGGGTTTCATGGTAAAAGACATGTCGGCTGTTCCCTGTCTCCCCTTTGTCTGACATGCCTCTGGAGTGATATCTCTTTGAAGGTTGGTAGTCAATTACTGGAAATGTCCTAGAAGGCAGTACCGCCTAAGACAGGCACAGTCCAGTATACAGGGAACCCTACAAGGTGGTCTCAACAATGTTGAGGTTCCCACTAAGCTGACAGAATCTAAAAGCAAAAGGGTGGATATGTAGCAGTAATGGTGGGGCCGCCTCTGTGTAAATGCTGGGGGCCATGCACCTGCAAAAGCATTTCCTGCAGGAGAACCTAATTGAGGAATGCCTGAGATTGCTGGTGTAAATAATGCCAGCCAATCAGGAACTGCTGTTTAGAATGGATACTTTCTTGGGACCAATAGGGGCATGATTAGAGGATATTAAAGGAGCTTGCAGCAGTGCTCAGATGAGCTTGCTGCAGCATTTCTCACCTGCTCCCAGAATTTGTGTCAGTGACTCTGTGCCAACTCACCCCCAACCACCAGAGCAGGTAGGGTTGGGCTAAGACATCTATCTTTAAGTCAGTTACTCTTAACCAAGTAGACCTTAGGAATTTATCAATCTTATTTATCAAATATATATTGTTCCTTATATGAATTAAGAAGCCTGATAATTAACATCATTAGCAAAGACATAAGCAATTTGATATAAATCACTAAGTCAGTTTTTGTTAGCCTGAGTATTTCTCTCATTAGGAATTAATCATCATACAAAAAAACAAAACAAAACAAAACAAAAAAGGAACACCCCTGCATCTTAATTAAAATATTTTGGATTCCTGCTATTTATTCTTTTGTCTAAAATAGTAATGCCTTACTCAGCTTATACTGTGTAGTTATTTTAATATGGCAATGAAGTTAAATGGCATGTCCCCTGTAACCTTAGTAAAGATGCTATTTAACATATCTATTTTTTTTTTTAGTAAATCTGTTTTTTTAACAAGGGTTAAATCCACATTACATGTACAGTATATTTTGAATAAGAGTTTAAATACTGTATGCCAGTAGTCATCCTGAAGTCAGTGAAGAGATAAAGATTCAATGATGGGTGAGGATAGAGCAAACCTGCTTATCTTCAGCATTCTTCCAGTCTTTAACTTTTTGCTATTCTAAGAACAAAAGCTGATGGATTCTGGTTTTTAGTTCCTTCTGTTAGCAGGAATGAATGGAAGGAAAAAAAAGCTCACTCCACAGGCTCTTTGTTCTTTTACTCCTGGGAGCTGCTGAACAACTATGAGACTCTGGAGTTAGTTAACTCTTTGTGAGCCAAAGAGAAAAAAAAAAAGAGAATGAAAGGGAGAATTCCAGTACACATATAGACACAGAGAAACACATTTTGGCTGGACCCAACAATTCCACAAGTGTTCATGCATATTTACATACACATACATATAAACAGACCTATACATTTGTTGGATAGTCCTGATCCCCATATACCACAGATACTCATTTTGTGGATGGAATATTGCCAAGGGCTATGGTAAAGGAACAAGAAGTAGCTAAGAACTCATGAAATGTGACCCACTGGTTACCACAGCCACAAGGATGAGCCTCTTTCAGTGTGACACAACCCCATGGACCATGCTCCTGAGCACTTCACACTTTCATGGAGTTCTATTCTGCTTGCTGTCCTCATGTTCCTCCTAATCTAAAAAATTATATGAAAATCCTAAGGGAGCTTTCAGTCCCTCACTGGACAGTATTTCTGGCACTCACAATAATAATGCTTGATTTCTTTCAGGCACTGTTGCTGAAGCATATTGATGATTCAATAGCCACCAAGAGAAGAACTTAGAGATATAGATTGACAATAATGATCACTATCCTTAGAAAACACTTGAAAAGAATAAAATTGTTAGTAAAGCTAGGCTGAGATGTTTTTACTATTGGCTCTGATGTTGTAAAATCATAGGAAGCAATTTGAAGTTCAGAAAGGTACATTCCTAGGTTCTATTTATGGTCGGGGAACAAGAACAATGGCTGATTTGACTCTCTTTGAGGCTAGACTGGTAATGATTAATTTCTCATACCCATTTTTTTGCCCTCAGTTTGTTAGAATTTCTGACGAGTAGAGATGAATTCTGAGGATTTAAGATAAATATGACTGATTTTTAAATAAAGTTTAGATTTATGATTCTCTGAAGAACAGAGGGTCATACAATTGAATAAAAACATGTAGCAGTGGGGTATGAGGAACTGGGGGTTAGTCACTAGAAAGTCCCAGACACCAGGGAAGCAAGAGTCTCCCAGAATCCAGAGGTAATGATTTCAGCTGAAATATCCAACAAAGGGGAGATACAACATGTAGAGGATACCTCCAGTAGGTAGGTATGGCTCCCAGTGGATGGACGGGGCCACACTAACACAGCACAACATTTTTAACCCAGAAATGTTCCTGTCCAAAAGAAAGTTAGAGACAAAAATATGGAACAGAGACTCATGGAAAGGCCACCCAGAGACTGCACCACCTAGGTATCCATCCTATCTGCAGACACCAAAGCCACAAACTATTGCTGATGCCAAGAAGTGCGTGTGGACAGGAGCCTCATATTGCTCTTCCCTGAAAGGTTCTACCTGTACCTGATCAATACTGACGCAGATACTCACAGCCAATCATTGGAATGAGACTGGGGACCCCAATGAAAGAGTAAAGAGAAGACCTGAAGGAGCTGAAGGGATTGCATCCCCATAAGAAAAATGATATCAAGTAATTGGAGCACTGAGAGCTTCTAAGGATTCAACCACTACCAAAGAGTATATGTGTAGAGAGCCATGATTCCAGATACATATGTAACAGAGGATGGCCTTATCTGCCATCAATGGGAGGGGAGGGGTTTTGTTGTCATAGCATAGGAAGATGCTAGGAGGGTGAGGCAGGAGTGAGTGGGTGGAGAAGCACATTCATAGAGGCAAAGGGGATGGGGCAGATGAGGATAAGATGGGGGATTTGTGGAGGAGTAACTGGGAAGGGGATATCATTTGAAATGTAAACAAAATGATAATAAAAAAGGTTCTTATAAGATTACATTGGATTCTCTTTTTGTATTATCCACCCTGTGTGTGTGTGTGTGTGTGTGTGTTTTCTCTCTCCATTTAAACCACTTGCCCAGTAAAATGAAAGAATCCAAAATATAGGCAACAGAGTCAGAGAGAGCATATGCTCCTGTTTGTGGTCCTACTTGAAGACCAAGCAACCCAACTATACCATATGTACAGTGGGCCTAGATCACTCCTAATCAGGCTCCCTGGTTGTCCTTCTAGTATCTGTGAGTTCCTATGGGCCCAGGTTAGTTGACTCTGTCATGGTGTTCTTGACACCTCTGGCTCTAAAATCCTTTCCCTTTTCCATGGGATTCCACAAGTTCCACCTAATGTTTCACTGGGGATCTCTGCATTGTTACTTCAATTCTGAGTGAAGACTCTCTGATGACAATAATGCTAGGTTACTGTCTCAAACATAGCAAAATAGCATTAACAGTGTCAGGGGTGGGATCCCTTTCACTGAATGGATCTCAGTCTGGATGAGTCATTGGTTGACAAAGATCCAAATAGGGACATGAAAAAGAAAAAGCCGTGCAATTGCAGGCAGCTCCAAGAGAGAGGGAATAAGCAAAGGGTTACAGGTGTGCTCAGGCAATTGCGAGTGGGCCAGAAGCTCCCAGGGCAAGAGAAAGAGCTAAGCTGATGTGGGTCACATCACATGTGGTGACAAGAAATTTCATCTGTGTAATCACCAAGTGGAACGAATAAATTGTTAAAAAGAAATGTCCCAAATCATCGTGGGATATGTGTCCCTTGTCCTTGCAATTGGGGTTCAGTGGAGGCAAAAGGAGCTGCCTAGAACAGTGGTGTGGCTTTTGTAGTAATAGTAGACAAAGCAGGCAGCTCCATGTTGACACTTGCACAGTACACAAAAAGTCAAGTGATTAGAGCAGGAAGAGAAGAAAGTACTGGGAGAGGTTTTGTGGATAAAGGGATGGTTTCAAAGAGGGAGAGGAAGTGACTTAGTGAGGACAGATACCCAGCCCATGCTGGTAGGATACAGGAGCCAGAGAAATACTTACTGAGTAGCAGGAAAGAGTTAGGTGGTTAGATCAGGTGGTATAGAGAGGCATGGTGAATGGCACAAGCCAGACCATCCCAGGCCCTGGGATGGAGATTTCAGTGGAGGGGTATGCCAGCTAGAACGGATTTGTAATGAGCAAGGTACTGAAGGCTGCTGCAAGAATCTGCTAGCCAATGATAATGTTAACTAACAGGTATCTTTGAAACCTAACATTTATCAGTGGTACGGATTTTCTGGTAGAGTATATAGGAACTTTTATGTAGAGTCATGCCATTTCCATAAGGATAGTATGACATCTTTCATTCCTATTTGTAGCCCTTGATCTTCTTCCTCTAGTCAGGACTTTAATTGTATATTGAACAAGAGTTCTGAGAGCTGATCTCCTTGGCTTGTTTCTATTTTAGTGGAAGTGATTTATTTCTAGTGTGGTGTTGACTATGGCTTGTTATATATTTCCTTATATATGTTGAAATAAGTCTCTGTTATGACTTGGATATTTATCATTAAGAGATAGAGATGTTAGATTTTGATTTTTGTCAAAGCCTTTTGAATATACAGTGGGATGAGCATGTCATTTCTCTCTTGAATGTATTTATATTTCTATAGTTAAATGTATTTTGTCAGACATGACAGCACCATTGCAGGCATGAAGTCCAATAGTTATGATTACATTCACAAGACCTGAGGAAGACCATACCAGCCAAAATCCCTGCAGGCTTGAAGGAGGGGTATCATAAAATTTGTCCCAAGCTGAAGAGCCGTGGGGAATTGATAGTTTCTGGGAAAAGGAGAGTCAGTTTTTGTAAGAGATGTGGCCCTATGTTCCAGTAAAGATACATGCACATACAACCAAATGAACTCTGTTTTAGAAAAAAAAAAAAAACAGTCATGTGAATTTGGGAGATGAAATTCTGGATGTATTAGAGGATGAATTGAAGAGGAGGGAATATGGGATTTAATTTTATTATCAGACATTACATGAATTTTACCTGTAAGTACTTCCTCAAAAGAGATTGGATCTTGTGGCTAATTCATATAAGTCTATTACTTAGGAAAACTAAGCAGGTGAATTTACATGAAGGAAGGGTCAGTTGCATATTGCATTCCAGGCCAGACTCTAGTGTAGAATAAGACTCTATCTGGGAAAAAACAACTAGGAATTATTCATTGCTCTTATGTTGCTAAGGTTGGGGATAAATATATGATTTACTCTGTACTGCAGGCATATTATGACCTAATGTGCCAATCCTGAACATACGTCATAAAGAGACCATGAAAACTTCTGTTTCTACATTTCCTTGACCAGGTCAGGCCACTGGGACAAAAACATGTAATGCAAAGTGAGGTCTCCTGATTTACCCCTTGATTATAATAGCCCACTGGAATTTAAGTCTGCAATGGTGTCATCATATCTAACAACAACAACAACAATAACAACAACAACAAAACTTAACTGCAGACCTATAAGTAGATTCATGAACAAAAGCAACATGCTCATTTCACTATATGTTTGGTACATTTGAAGATAAGACAGTAAGGCTGACCGTGAGAACCAGAGAGAGAGTTGAGACCAATGGAATCCTGAGTGCCTGAGAGAGCTAGTAACAGTGGTGATCCTGAGAGAGATAAGAGCCAGTGTGATTCTCTGTCACTGATAGAGATCAGGAGAATTTCTAGAGCCAGAGCTTGTCACCAATAGCTTTATATGTGTCCATAAGAATTGCAGGGTCATTTAAGACAAAAAGTACTTTGTTTGCTTTGAGACAGGTTATCATGTAGTCCCTAGGAGTTCTGGGAGTATAGGTGTGAGGCACCATGCCTGATTTATTCAGGGTACAGAACAAATCCAATAGTTTAGTGCAGCTAGGTAAGTCCTCTACCAACTGATCCACATCTTCAAGCCATAATGTTTTATGGCAGTTTATATGACCTAGGCTTAACATCAAGATAGGTCTTAGCCCAAAAGCTCAAAATAAACAAATTTCAATTCACCCAGCACAGGAAGATCAAGAAGAAGAAGAACTTAAGTAAGGGTACTTTCATTGCTCTAAGAAAGGGAACAAAATACTCACAGGAGCAATAAGGGAGACAATTGTGGAGTAGGGGCTGAAGTAATGGCCACCCAAAGACCGCCCTACCTGGAGATTCATCCTATAAACAGTCAACAAACCCCGACACTACTAAGGACGATGACGAGAAGTGTATACCAAAAAAAGCATGCAATGATTGTCTCCAGATGGGCCCTGCCAGAGACTTACAAACACAGAGGCAGATACTAGCAACCAACTATTGGACTGGGCATGGGGTCCCCAATGGAGGAGCTGGAGGGTGTTCCAGAAGAGCTGAAGGGACTTACAGCCCCATGGGAAGAACAATGATTTCGGCCACCCAGATGCCCCAAGACTCCCAGCGACTGAACCATCAACCAAGGGGCACACATGTCTCGAGCCAAAAATGTGGCAGAGGAAGGCCTTGTTGGGCATCAGTGGGAGGAACGGTCCTTGGTGAGGTAAAGGCTCAACAGAGGCCCCAATGAAGGGAAACAGGGGGGTGGGAGTGTGTCTGGTGAAGGGGCATATACATGGAGGGAGGGTGAAGGAGGAGGGGTGGGAGTCTTTGGGGAGGGGGAAAATTGGGAAAGGTTTTACCATGGCAATTTAAATGAAGATAATATTCAATAAAAAAGAATATAAATATTATTAAAAAACATCAAGATAGGTCACTGACAGACATGTCTATCATTCACTGAGCTGAGAAATAGAGACTGCAAACAACAGAAGCTAGAAAGAAAAAGTGGTGTGCATCCACACAATCACTGAAAGTCACTATCACTTTTGAAAAGTGGAGTCAAGATGAAACTACTCTGAAATTATGAGTCTGGTGATCCTGGTTATGCAAAATCTTTCCTGATGAGATAGGCTATGATAAACTCATCCCTTCCAAGGACCTTTAGAAGCTGATATGAATCTCTATATAAAAGTGGACAGTTCTTGACAAATGGGACCTCATATAATTACAAAGTTTCTGTAAGGCAAAGGACACTGTCAAAAGAACAAAATGGCAACCAGCAAATTGGGAAAAGATCTTCACCAACCCTACATCCTATAGAGGGCTAATATCCAATATATACAAAGAACTCAAGAAGTTAGACCCCAGGGAACCAAATAGCCCTATCAAAAAATGGGATACAGATCTAAACAAATAATTTTCACCTGAAGAAGTTCGGATGGCTGAGAAGCACCTTAAGAAGTGCTCAATATCATTAGTCATTCAGGAAATGCAAATCACAACAACCCTGAGATTTCACTAGTCAGAATGGCTAAGGTTAAAAACTCAGGAGACACCACATTGGTGAGAATGTGGAGAAAGAGGAACATTCCTCCACTGCTGGTGGGGTTGTAAGATGGTACAACCACTTTGGAAATCAGTCTGGCGGTTCCTCAGAATACTGGACATGACACTTTCGGAGGACCCTGCTATACCTCTCCTGGGCATATACCCAAAGGATTCCCTGGCATGCAATAAAGACACATGCTCCATTATGTTCATAGCAGTCTTATTTATAATAGCCAAAAGCTGGAAAGAAACCAGATGTCCCTCAAAGGAGGAATGGATAGAGAAAATATGGTATATTTACACAGTGGCATACTACTCAGCAATTAAAAACAATGAATTCATGAAATTCTTAGGCAAATGGTTGGAACTGGAAAATATCATCCTAAGTGAGGTAATCCAATCACAAAAGAATACACATGGAATGCAATCTCTGATAAGTGAATATTAATTAGCCCAGAAGCTCTGAATACCCAAGGCACAATTAGCATAACAAATGACTCCCATGAAGAAGAAAAGAGAGAGTCCAGATCCTGGAAAGGATTGATCTAGCATTGTAGGGGAGTACCAGGACAGAGAAAAAGGAGGGAGTGGTTGGAGAATGGGTGGAGAGAAGAAGGCTTATGGGACATGTGGTGAGGGGGGAACTGGGAAAGGGGAAACAAAGTGTATATATATATATATATATATATATATATTCAATTCTAAGTGTGGAATTGATTTAAAAATATTATTATACCAATAACCTGTAATTTTTAAATTTTTAGGGAAAAAATCCCTAGGGAAAAATACTTTAAATATAAGCAGTGTATTAACTTTTATTCTGGATCGTTCTGACTAACGTACATATTCTTTGAATGATGAGTAGAAATAAGCTGCTGAGCATCAACTGAGATGATATGGGAGAAGGGGCAAAGTAGGTCAATGGTTACCAAAAGGACTGAATGCTAGATACCAGCTGATGGCTGTGGAAAGATTATGAAGAGTTAATGCTTCTTTATTGAGCTTATACTGAACCTACAGCATCTTCACATTAACTTTGAATGGTAAATAATTCTATATGTAGCCACAATCACTTGCCATTATACCTTCAGTAAGCTGAAGTATTGAAATACAGCTTGGTTTAGATTTGGGGTTAAGTGGAAGGGACACATATCCATTTGTCATGATTTAACTAGAAATTGTTAAGTATTAAGATACAGGCTGTGTAACATGTTCATTGCTTTATAGGGTTAAGATCTTATTTATGAACCTTGTCAATGGAAAACATACTCTCCAGTTATGGACATAAAGCTATCATAAATAATGATTTCTATGTTCATATAGAGGCAGGTAAAAATTTATAGATTTCCAGAAGTTATTGTTACCAAAATACTTTGTTCTTTTGGTTTAAAGACTTTGTACTTTTTTTTTTTTTTTTGCTGTAGTTTTCATAACTGTTAACTTTAGCTAGCTAAAAGCTTTTTTTCAAAGTTAGTTGTGATGACAGACTGGAAAATTATGCAAGAAAGTCTAACAACAATGTCCATCTTGCAAGTGTATTATGAAATCCTAAACTATTAATTTACTAAAGGAAAAGAATTTGCTAAATAAACACATTTCTGATAATCAATAATATATCTTGTTTTCTTGTGTGAAAGTTTTGGTATAAAATCTGGCAGTCATCATAATGTTCTTATGTATTTCAAACTACAGCTATAGAATGTTTTATTCATTTTAAACAGTTGAAAGTGCAATAAATTAGTGACTCTACTTCTGTTGAATATTGAGCATTTTATAAACTTTTTAGTATATCAAAATGTTAAAATCCTTTTTACAGCAGTTAATAAAGTATTTTAAAAGCATTGCTTTCGTCTTGACAGTGAAGTTTGTAATTAGGCTGCTGTGATTTTTTTAGTGTCAAAAAAGGGACTTTCAACATAGAGAGCAAAAATTCAAGGAAAATTATGTGATACTTATTATGACTACTTTTAATATTTATCCACACAGCAATACCATCCATATACAGTAATACAGTAAATTTCTAATACAGTATTAGAAAATTGGTGTTGTTTTAAACATTTGAATATGTTAAAGATTTAGTAATGGAAAATGCACGAAAGTCCAGGTTGATGTGACATTTTCTAAAATCTTTGAAGCCTTTATCATTTGTTTTCTAGAAGTGGAACATATTAACTATTTGACATTTTAGTTTTCCATTATAGATTCATTAAATTTGTTAAAATGGATAAGAATAAGGGAGAGTTACTGTATATAGTACTACAACTCATTAGCACACATGACAATACTTTCCAAAAATAGAACAGCAAGGGAACATAACATAGTTAAAGAAAGTATAGTAGGTAGTCTAAAATACCTTCAATACCACTAAATATATAACTAGAAGAAATTGCAATTATTAAACTCCATATATTTTACCATGGTAGAACTGAAGCATGTGGAGTTGAGTAATTTAAAAGTTTAAAAAAATAATTAATGGAGATATTTTTTGAGTAGCCCATATCTTTATGGAGAGTGGGAAAGAGAGTCTGAGAAAGGCACTGAGACATAGAGGAGAGAGAGACAATAATCATCTATAAACTAATTGTTACTCATGTGGTGAGTATGTTTAAGCTACTCCATGATATTAATAATATACATTGTGAACTTTCATTGTTTGATTGATGGAAAATGTAGTGACCTCAATAAAATTTATACTAAATATATGCATTTATATTTTTCTTCCAGACTGGCCTCATGTGGATTTAAACTCTTAATCCAGTGAGAGCCACATTAAGCAAACAGGGCGATAAGACTTCACAGGCAATAAATAGAGGTTAGTGTCAGAGACCCTATTTCAAGCCATTTGATAAACAAGTTATTTGCTAAAGCCAACAATATAAAATCCCCAGTGATAAGAAATATAACAGATTAACCTATAATGAAGTTTCCTAAAAATAAATACCCTTTTATTACTCACTCTACCCAAACTCTGCAATCACATGTATGTCATAACTACTATACAATTGCTTTCCTTTAATTCAAAAGCTATGTGATGAAAAGTTGGCAAAATCACATGTAAATTAGCCTCATGACACTGGTGCTCTGCTATCACAGTGCCTGTGGATCTATGGTGGCTCACTGAAGTTAATAGAGACCATAAAAATCATTCACCCTGTGGGACCAGGGGCAGAACAGCCTCAATAGCCACCATGACTAACTCTATGAGGCACAGTGGGTTTTCGAGGCTACACTCCAGCAAGGATAGTTACAGCTGCCAGGACTAATCCTGTCCCTCTGCAGTGGCACTTGGGAAACTGCCGACCCTCTCACTCCAGTTTCTTCTGCTGCCTTCGCCCAAGTAAAACTTTTGGAAATATATTAACTTATTAAGTTGCAATTATGTCTGTTCACATGTTCCTTGTTGTGTGTCTACAATTGTCCCAAATATTCTCCTCATTTTCTCTCTTGTCCAAAATCTCAGACACAGTTGAGGAGGAAAATGGGAAAGAAGAGAGAGAGAGAGAGAGAGAGAGAGAGAGAGAGAGAGTGTAGTGGTGTGTTCTGTATGTTTATGTTCTGCTTCAGAGGATGGAAATCTGCTGCCTTCTTTATTTTGATTAGCTGTGATTTAGATTTTGTAACACAATTCAAAGGGGACACCATGGATCTGTGTTGAGAAATAAGCCAATGGTTTCATATACATTGAAAATGGTGTGAAGAGAAGGCTTAAAAATAGCTGTAACTGTCACTTTAAAGATTAGGAAAGGCTGAGAAACTGATGAGAGGCTGTGTTGCATCCGCATTTGACCAATATTCACATTATACGTCAGTGAGTGTAGTTTCCTATATTTAATGATACTTTGACTGTTAAAATGGCACAAGCAAAATGAGAATCACATTAGTAATTAGAAAGATAATTGTGTGCCCCTAGGCTGGAGATACTATCAAGAGCTGAGCCAGCCAGGAAGACACCACTGAGAAAGTAACTCACCTAAAGATACTTTCCTCAGCTGTTGTCTCTAAGGGTCAGGTTCCTTCAAACCAGGGACAATCCCTGGAGTGTAGAGTCAAGGAAAATTATTCAAGTGGTCCTAAAGTATTTACTCTGCCAGATATTACTTTTTAAATCAAATCATGAAATACTTTGTCCTAAAGAGTCCTTTTGAGGTTAGCATCTCTTTGCAGCACTCACAGTTGTATATAAAATATGGCTACCTGTGGGACCATGAAAGGCAGTCTATGTTCTGGTTAAGCAATGCTTAACTTCCAGAGACCCAGTAGAAGCCATGCTTCCAGACACTAGACTTCTGACACAAGGCTGGCCCTCAACTCCATAATCCTGTGGCAATCAGTCACTTAGGGCAACACACCAAGCCCCAGGTATTTGGTCTGATCTCCACTCTCACATTCACCTGGCAAATAGTCAGGTGTGCCCCTCCCCAAGGTTACCTAGCAAGAGCCAGGTAGTCCCAGCTGTTTACCCCTTCCCCTCTCTCTTACTCTCCACAACGCCATGGCCAGCCTCTATTTCTCTACCTTCTCCCTTTCTCTACTTCTCTACAATTAACTCTAAAACCATGGACTGCCTCTTCTCATCTGTACCTGCTGTGCTGGAAAAATGGCACAAGTCTTCCCCCAAAGAGCCACAAGTCTAGTCTCTTGCTAGAAGGCCTCCCAGTGTTCCCAGCCAAGGCTACCACCAACACAAACAGTCTGCTGACCAAGCCAAGGACACTCTCATCCCCATGGGACCCAGTTGGAGTTCTCCCAGGTCTCTTTCCCTTTGGCCCTGGGCCAGATCCCAGCTCGGTGAGCCTATACTCTATTCTCAGCTCTTCTGCAACATCCAGTGAAGTCAGTGGTGTCCAAGACTGCAAGCCTGTCACCCTCAAGCTCTGCCCTGCAACCCCAAGGACTGCAATTTCTCACCCCCAGAGCAGGGTTCTGCGGCTTTTCAAAGCCTGAAGCCCATCTGGCAGTTCTACGGGGATCTGAGTAGTCTAACTATCTGTGTCTACCTTGCCCAGCGGCCTGAGCTCTGGGTGGGACTGGAGACCTTACCCCTCTAAACCTACAGCTACTAGCTTTTGTGTTTGCACATTTAGTCTCAAAATTGTGGCATTGTTTTAGGAAACTTGTGGAGCTTTCAAATGTGGGAGCTAGGGCTGGATGAGTTTCTGGTGCAGCCACAATCTTTGTGCCTGCTTCCTGACTCACCAACATGTAGTAAACTGTAGGCCTAGGCCTTACCAACATTGACTAATATACACTGCCACACCTTCTAGTTCATGTTGGACTAACTCCTCCCCTCCTTAAGCAGCTTTTCCCACTTATTTAGTCTGCCTGATTAACAATTAACATAATCACTTGACATGTTTCCCAAGAGGCCCTGAATGTATTTTTATCCTTTCAGCCTATAGAGACTGTGAGCATTGCAAAATGTGTTTCTAAATATCTTAAGAGATCATCTCATTTTTCAGTTAATCTTACAGAGCATCTGAAGGAAGACTTCTGAGTAACAATGTAAAATTCATTGTTCAAAAGGGAACCAAATTTGCATGTAGTTTTCATGTAGATGACTACATGAGACTAAAGGCTGAACATCACAGCACTGATAATGTCATTTTCAATTTCCATTCCTTGGGCTTAGCATCCACAAAGCCTGCTGTGAAGTGGGAATATGTAGGGATTGGAAAGAGATATATGAACATCACCACAGTTTTCCTACCTCATCTTTCAACATGGAAGAAGTACTGTGTCTTAATGGCCAAGGTCTATTGCTTTGTATAAATGAAAGTTTTTCTCTGTGTTTTGAATGGTGTTAGTTAAGTACCATCCATTTCCAGAAAATAAATATTCAAAACACTTCCATACTTTGTTAAGTGGAATGAAGAACACTCTAGTTGTTTCTGTGATCTACCTGATCAACCTATATTCAGGCTCACAGCCAATCCAGTAGTTTTAATGTCATTGGATCTTCCCTTTGGTATAAATAAAGTTCAAATGATCATTCTTGTCTAAATTATATAGGCCTTTGCCCACTTGTTACCCAAACTAAAACCTGAGAAAATTCAAAATGCCTAACTATCCCTCAGAAAGTTAGGCAAAAAACAAACAAACAAACAAACAAACAACAACAACAACAAAAAAAAAACACCTGGTTGAGGTACCACCAAGAACATTTCTACTTTTATGTTAATCACCCCAAAATGATCAAAGGTAGTCACATCACACATCATAATATTGTGGTGACTCCTACCCATTCAGGGGATTCTAGGTAAAAAGGAAGGTCCTAAATCTAAAGATGTCCTGTCCTCTGTTGCCACCTTCTTCCCAGGCACTATCTGAAGCATGAATATCAATCAGAATGCCTACCTTACTAGAAGATTGGCCAGTGGTCTGAAATAACCTACAGGTATGCAAATCAGAATAATATTGACACTGAGACATTTTCTAAGAAATGGCTAATGTGTTCATAATTTGTTTTCAAGCTGGCCTACATGAGCGAACTACAAGCAAATCAAGATTAGCATTTAAGTATTGATGACATCACCAGGCTTACAATGCATGAGTTGCCAGTTTGTACAGGCCACAAGGAGGAGGGGTAAATGGGCTACAAACAGAGTGATCTGTGCCTTCCTGCCCAAAGCCCGCAGAACTGAGAAGTAGAGAAATTGCAATAAGTACTGTGGGTAGGTGCTTTCTGGCGAAAAAACAAAAGGGAAATGGAGGTTAACAAATATTGCAGACATATCCTGGGTTCCACAGCTCCCAAAGTGACTTCCATTGACTGAAAGGCTTAAAGAAAAGGGTGCTAAGGTTGATAATCTCCCTTGCTCCTCTTGAAAGTGCAGAGATTATATTTTATACTTAAGCCTCATGTCATCTTAGAAGGAAGGTAACTTCTGCCTGTTCAATAAAAAGCTAGCAGAGAATGCAGTCATGAGCCAACTCCTTATATTCCAGGTATCCCCATCATGTTCTCTAGAGAACAACACTTTCTATTAATGGAGGTCATTTTTGAAAGGGACAATATCTCCACCCCCTGTTCCATTTGCATCTTTCCAGCAGCTGTTACCAGAGCTATTTGGGCCAGAAACCAGGGTCTGACCACCCTAATAAACCAAGCTCAGACACTCTTTGTCAGGAAGACAATCAGATATGCAATGTTAGGAGTGAAAGACAAAGGAAAGGAGATTAATTCAATGAGGCCACACTGGAAAGAGGGACAAAGAGTTTTCATGAGATGCTTGGAGGATATCCTGGTTTCTTGGTGTCAAGTTTTCAATAGTCTGAGAGTAAAACATAGAAAGCAGTGTACTAGGAAAGGTACCTTAATACAACCAGCTTTGAATATTTTACATGTCACTTTTAACTTTGAGAACAAGAACTTGTATCAGTGACATCAGAATTGCACCTGCCAGGAAAATGACTAGTTTGAAACTTATTGTAGAGGAATCATTTTAGGGTCTTGCACTAATGTTCTGTGGGAAAATTATATGCACACAGATTTCTGAACATTTCTTGGTCTCTCTCGGAAATTAGCAACAAATGTACAAATTGGGTACAAAAAAGGGAAAACAAATTATTTATCATTTCTCACAGTTTAAGGTTTATTATATACCATGTTACAGGTGCATGACATGTTAACTTTGTGTAAATATAAATTTTCTCAATTTTAAACATCAAATTTCATGTAGACAATCAGTTAAGATACAAACGAGCTTATCACTTATGTCATTTTTGAAAGGAACTAGCCCCAAAGGCTTAGTGATTTTTTTACCAGTTGCCTTCCAGACTGCATATTACAGAACATCATTATAGTGCAAATAAGTGCAAACTGTCATCTGTATTTTTCCTTGATTTGTTATATATTTTGGACATTAGAAGTCATTGAGCTCAGACATAAAATCAATAGATCAGACATAAAAATCTCTGCTACCATATTTTGCATAGATATTGTCACATAAAATTTAAATACAAGTGAATGCTTTAAGTCACTTAGTATACAGTAGTATCTTTTTACTCATTTGTCTGAAGACAATGCTAAGCAATACATGCTACCACAAACCACGCTCAATGTCCCTCTCATAAAGATGAGACTTCTCCCCTGAGGATTTGCATTAGTGAGGTATAAATGCTTCTTTGTGAACTTCCAACAATATTTAGCATAAAGTGTTATTCATTTTAGTCAAATACAAAGGCTGTCTTCATATTTCCCAATTAACACTTACATGTGTAAGTAGAATACAAACAATCTTTGAGCATAAATGCTGAAATTTCAAAACTGGGACCAAGGTAGATGGAAAAAAGAATAAAGTAAAAATCACAACTTTTATGGCAGATCCCTTAGCACACTTAGTGCACTGGCTCATTGCAACAGTCAAACACCCTTTTCTACCTTTGTATTTTAGACTATCAAGTGTTTCTGAAATTACATCTGTATTTAAAGGATGTCTTTTAAAATAAAAGCAAGATTCTTCCATTGGCATCCTCAGCACTCAATTTCCACACTCTCCAAGGAAAGCCCGTTCCCATAGATATCTACAGCATTACTGAGACCCCACCTATGACCCAAGAAATCAGCTCCTTATCTGATTTCTCAATAAGTTCAAATAATTAAGGTGATGAGTATTTTTCATTTCTAAATATATAATGGAAGGAAATATTTTCACAGAAGGTACCTAAATGCTTAGTATGACATTTTTTCTTTTATTCATTTGTAAAAGTAAAAACAGCAGTTTAAGTGCATGAAGAAGTTTTCTCCAATGCTAGTTGTAATAGAAGACATAGAACACACCTTACAGTCTCTGAGGTTTCAGAACAAGCAAAGCAGATATCAGCTTCATGTCATGCAGTGTTTGCATTGTACCATGTGTCTATGATCAAGTCCTACATGTGTGAAATAAGTCAGACTGCCCAGAACTTTCTCAAAAAGGAATCTAACTTACACTGTCTCTATCAAGGATCATTTTGTGGAACTATGGATACTGCAAATACATTTTTTTAAAGAATTGTGTGCATTAATGGGTGACAGTTACAATTCCATATTAGATAATTTTGAAAATACTAAAGCACACAATCCTGCTAAAATGTTGTGTCTTTATGATTTAATACTAATACAACAAAGGTGTAGGTTGCTCTCAGTTGGGTTTTATGAGACTCTTGATCAGACTTTAGGTCACTGCATCTAAGAAGCACTCTTCTCCCTCATGTTCTTCTCATTCCTTCATTTTCTTCTAAATTACAGCTTTTTCTCCAATAATCCCCCAACCCTCTTCTCATCTGCAGTCAGGTTTAAGCCTACTTATGATCATGCTTCTCTCATCCACATAATAATCACACCAGGGATCATCTCCCATTTGCTTGTCTCTCTTCAGTTCTTTCTGTTTTAATAATTCAGACCTTTGTTACCAAAGATCCATGTCTGACCTCAGTCCTCAGCATTAACGGAAAGAAAACCTGTTAATTATCTACAGATGTGTTACATTTTATATGTAATTCCCACTGCTCTTTGAATAACACAGTTCCCATCTTCAGACTTTGCCATGAACCATGAACATTTGTCCTCATTTAATATAAACACTAGGATTTAACATTTTTTTAAAGTAAATTATCTAAAATTTAACAACACACACATCCACATACACACATACACACATACATTTTGCTTTCATGAATTTTTAACTATTTTGAAGCCACACACAAACACTTAAAGCAAAGCCTCTTTAATGTGAGCACGTACATCTTATTACCACCTGTATCAAATTCTACAATAATTGGATCACATAAATTAGTGCTCATATCAATATACCAACCCAGTTCTTGGGACTTGAAAATCTTTGATATAACATATAATTAAGTTTAGCTTAATTTCAAAAGCAAATTTTTCTTCTGGTTTCAAAGTTCATGTTTAACAATCTATTAAATTGCCAGTTTTGACAATGTTATTTTACATGCCTGTGACTAACACATTGCTTATGTTATACAGATATGTGACATCCAAGTCATTTTTACTACTTTTATTTTTTTAAATTATTTTAGTGACCCATATGTGTTTTTTTCCAAATTTTTCTAATTTTAGTTGACATTGATTCTCTTCTATTTTTGCAACCTAAATTTGTCATACGTATATTCTCATCTTATAAAATATCATCCTCTTTAAAGATGCAACAGCAAAAAAACATGAAAATAACAATTCAATATGAATGATCATTTTAAATCTTATTTAATTTTATTTGGAGGAATTTCATACATGAGTATTGCATTTATATTGCTTTTCTACCTCACCTCCACTCAAGTCCCCTTTAGCATGTTCTCAAATTCATGATCTCTATTTTAGTTGCACACACACACACACATACACACTCAGACACAAACACACACAAACCCTATTGAGTTCATTCAGTCTTTTTCAAATACAGTTATGTTTAAAGCTCATATCCTGTTATTGTATAACCTTTCAGGGCTCTTGACTAGAAAAGATTTTATTCACCTTCTGTAGCAGCAATTGATTCAGGCATGAGTCCTTGTGAGAATTCCAGTCCATAGTAGCTTGTTAAGTGGTGCTGTCTTTTTTTGTAATGTAAAACAATCTTTCCTTTATTTTAGATTTAATTTGTTTGTGTGTGTGTGTGTGTATACCAACACATCTGGTAGAAAATTACAAATTACAAAATTGTCTAGGTGAACTACTAAACCACTTCTAGTATCCAAGTGATTTATTACTAGAGTCTTTCTCCATCTGCCCAGAACTCTCTTCCAAGAAGAAAGAAATTCTGACTTCTATAATGCACGATCATCACAAAAATCAGTTCAATGTGTTTCTTCTGATAGCTACTCCACCAATGTGAGTCATTTTGACAGATTCATGCACAAAGGACGATTCAATAAATCACTGGGGACTAGAGACAGGACAGATGTTTATTGCACATGCTACCCTCACAGAGAACCCACGTGTGTGTGAGTGTGTGTGTGTGTGTGTAAAATTTGCAAGCTGCATGTGGCAATTCAAGCCAACATTATCTGTTCATGTTCATGCTAAACATGCTAAGCATTTGGTGCAGCAGGAGGTGCTGATTTCAATAGGAGTATAGCAGGAAGTGGAGTGGGGTTACCTTAGCAGCAGAGTTAGATGTATAGAAAGATTCTTGGTCCTTATTTATCAATACTTGTTTATTCCTTCCTCATTCAGACATCTAATCTATATATAAGTGAAATGTAACTAAAGACCTTGTGATAATTAATTTTTTCTCACTCAATTATCAATGGAGAATTACCATACCAAATAAGGGAAATCAGATCTAATCAACCAGAAATGAAACAGAAATTTAAAAACAACTTCAAAGACAACAGAACATTTATCACTCAACGTTTTGCCATTGTGTGAATGGAGTGAGGAACCTGGAATTGAATCTGACAGTTTTAACCTAAGCATTTATATCACCTTTCTGTATGACTTTCAACAGAACTCACCTGTTCCTGTCTTGCTTACTTTCCCTTGAGTTCATAACCCAATAGCTACTTCTTTTGCTCTTTTCTATCATTTCTTTAAAAATTACTTTATAATATATACCATTAAGAAAAGGAAATAAAATGAGCATCTCACCATGCAGTCTAATGTGTTTCTTGGTGTGCTCATGTAGCACATATGAAGTTAGTTATGGGTGTTCAATATGTCCTATATGGAATTATATATTTCTATTACTAATATTTTTGCAAGTAAACTATATGTGTCCAGCTTGTGCTAGAAAGATCAAAAAGCCCAGAATTGTCTATACTAAGTGAAGATCTTATACAATTTAAAAAAATAAAACAATCCTTGAAGTTTTCAGAACACTGTTTTTTGAAATGTTTTGAAGGGAAGATGTAACTGTGAGCCAGCCGAGTGGGACTCTAAGACTCCTGCGGAGTGGCTCATGTTCTTTATTCTGCAGAGCTCATGAACCTGAGTTTGCTGCATTCATTGTGAAAGAGTTTAGATTCTGCAGTCATCCTACTCAGGGATAAGTTCATTAATATCAGACTAGAAGATAAAAACCTAATAGAATCAAATGAGTTTACAGAAAGGGAAAAAGGCTTCAGTTAATGAGTTCAGTAGGTAGCTTTACTATAGAGATGGTGCTAGTATTGAATGGATATGTCTACAGAGGTACTGAAATGGAATAGTAGAGACTACCCAGCGAGAGGGAAACATTTGGTTTCTGTGCATGTTTGTCACACCATTTCTCCTGTGGCTAAAGTTTAGGACCTGTGGGAGCCTGAAAACTAGATATCCCTATATTTTACTTCACCCATTTTGAAACATGGATGTCCTGTAACCTAGGACAGCCTCAGGTTATATAGCTAATAATGACCTTCAACTCCTAATCTCCAGGATTCTAATATTATAAGCATTATTATCATACTAGGTTTACATAAAAAAAAATCCAATGGAACCCATAGAATCTTCATGTCAGGAAAGCAGCCAAACGACTAAACTATAGCCTATGCCTCAATTAAGAGCCTTTAGAAAGACCAGAAACTGTTTTTTGCAGTTGAAGTCCCAGGTTTCTTTCTTGTATATTTATGTATCCAGATATAGTCTCTTTATCTCACTAAATGACACAAACTAATGGGTTTTTGGTTTACAATACAGTTGCCAACATGCTTTGTATGATCCCCTGACTTCCATGACTCTCGAAGCTGCTTCCTCCAATGAGTGATTTTATGCATGGCACTTAATTTACTTTATTGTTGTGCTTCTCAATAGAATCCTGACAAATATAACATGCCAGTATGGTATTGACATAGTTTCTGATATATCTCAGCTCTGTGGTTGTCAAATATGTGTTAGGCAGTTTATTCTTAGGAAATGACTGAATACACAAATGGGAATTAAGAATTTCTAAAGACTCAAAAACAAGACAAATAAACAAACAGAAATTCAAAGGACAATGGATGTAGTTCCATGGTATATTTTATGTCTATACTGTGTGATATTATGTGTGAAATCACCAGCACTGAAAAACCAAATGAACAGTACTATTGAAGTTTACAGATTCAAGGCTCAAACAAGTACTGTACAAAAGTCTAGTGGCAGAAGACTTGATTCAGACTAGATAACCTCAATTTATTCTCTAAAAAAAATTATTAGCATCAATTGCAGGATGTCAATTGCCAACTTTAAACATGACAGAAGAGATTAAAGCAATATGTCTAAAGGAAATCAGTTTTCTATTCTTCTCTGCAAATAAATGTACATCAACAAATAAAGCATTGAGCACAAACAGAATACATTTTAGTTGTAAAAGTAAAGGGAAAATTAGATACAATAAAAAATTTTTACTAAACATTATTTCAAGTTGCATGAAATGAATAATAGGAACTATTAATAAATTTCTAAAATATTTGTAGGGTTTTAGCCATTTGATAATATCACATATCACATTTTAAACTATTATATTCATGTCTTAACTTTCATTTGTTTAAATATTAGTAAAAAGCTAACTAAACCAATAGAGATTACTTTCTTATTTTTTTATTTTAATATTTTTATTTACTATATTCTTTGTTTACATTCCAAATGATTTCCCCTTTCCCAGATCCCCCCACCCATATGTCCCATAAACCTTCTTCTCTCCATCCATTCTCCAATCACTTCTCTCTTTTTTCTCTTTCCTTATATTCCCCTCTGATGCTGGATCAATCCTTTCCAGGATCAGGACCCTCTCCATACTTCTTCATGGGAGTCATTTGTTATGCAATTTGTGCCTTGGGTATTCAGGGCTTCTGGGCTAATTAATATCCACTTATCAGAGATTGAACTCCATGTGTATTCTTTTGTGATTGGGTTACCTCACTTAGGATGATATTTTCCAGATCAAACTATTCGCCTAAAAATTTTGTGAATTCATTGTTTCTAATTGCTGAGTAGTATTGCATTGTGTAAATATACGACATTTTCTGTATCCATTCCTCCTTTGAGGGACATCTGGGTTCTTTCCAACTTCTGAATATTATAAATAAGGCTGCTATGAACATAATGGAGCATGTGTCTTTATTGCATGCTGGGGAATCCTTTGGGTATATGCTCAGGAGAGTAATAGCAGGGTCCTCCGGAAGTGTCATGTCCAGTATTCTGAGGAACCGCCAGACTGATTTCCAAAGTGCTTGTACCATCTTACAGCCCAACCAGCAGTGGAGGAGTGTTCCCCTTTCTCCACATCCTCGCCAATACCTGCTGTCTCCTGAGTTTTTGACCTTAGCCATTCTGACTGGTGTAAAGTGAAATCTCAGAGTTGTTTTGATTTGCATTTCCCTAATGACTAATGATGTTGAGCACTTCTTAAGGTGCTTCTCAGCCATCCAAATTTCTTCAGGTCAAAATTCTATGTTTAGATCTGTACCCCATTTTTTTGTTTCTTTTTTATATATATATTTTTATTTTCTGTATTCTTTGTTTACATTCCAAATGATTTCCCCTTTCCTGGATCCTACCTCCCCATATGTCCCATAAACCTTCTTCTCTCCATACATTCTCCAATCACCTCCTTCCTTTTTTCTCTGTCTTTATATTCCCCTCCAATGCTAGATCAATCCTTTCCAGGATCAGGACCCTCTCCATACTTCTTCATGGGAGTCATTTGTTATGCGATTTGTGCCTTCTGTATTCATAGCTTCTGGGCTAATTAATATCCACTTATCAAAGATTGCATTCCATGTGTATTCTTTTGTGACTGTGTTACCTCACGTATAATGATATTTTCCAGATCAAACCATTCGCCTAAAAATTTTGTGAATTCATCGTTTCTAATTGCTAAGTAGTATTCCATTGTGTAAATATACCACATTTTCTGCATCCATTCCTCCTTTGAGGGGCATCTGGGTTTTTTCCAGCTTCTGGCTATTATAAATAAGGCTGCTATGAACATAATGGAGCATGTGTCTTTATTGCATGCCAGGGAATCCTTTGGGTATATGCCCAGGAGAGGTATAGCAGGGTCCTCCAGAAGTGTCATGTCCAGTTTTCTGAGGAACCACCAGACTAATTTCCAAAGTGGTTGTACCATCTTACAGCCCCACTAGCAGTGGAGGAGTGTTCCTCTTTCTCCACATCCTCGCCAACACCTGCTGTCTCCTGAGTTTTTGACCTTAGCCATTCTGACTGGTGTAAGGTGAAATCTCAGGGTTGTTCTGATATGCATTTCCCTAAAAACTAATGATGTTGAGCGCTTCTTAAGGTGCCTCTCAGCCATCCGAATTTCTTCAGGTGAAAATTCTTTGTTTAGATCTGTACCCCATTTTTAATAGGGTTATTTGTTTCCCTGGGGTCTAACTTCTTGAGTTCTTTGTATATATTGGATATTAGCCCTCTATCAGATGTAGGGTTGATGAATATCCTTTCCCAATTTGATGGTTGCCATGTTGGCCTTTTAACAGTGTCCTTTGCCTTACAGAAATTTGTAATTTTATGAGGTACCATTTGTCAAGTCTTGATCTTAGAGCATAAGCTATTGGTGATCTGTTCAGAAACTTTTCCCCTGTGCCCATGTCCTCAAGGGTCTTCCCCAGTTTCTTTTTTATTAGTTGTAGTGTGTCTGGTTTTACATGGAGGTCCTTTATCCACTTGGAGTGAAGTTTAGTACATGGAGATAAGAATGGATCAATTCGCATTCTTCTGCATGCTGACCTCCAATTGAACCAACACCATTTGTTGAAAAAGTTATCTTTTTTCCACTAGATGTGTTCCACTCCTTTGTTGAAGATCAAGTGACCATAGGTGTGTGTATTCATTTCTGGATCTTCAATTCTGTTCCATTGGTCCACTTGTCTGTCACTGTGCCTTTACCATGCAGTTTTTAACACTATTGCTCTGTAGTATTGCTTGAAGTCAGGGATACTGATTTCCCCAGAATTTCTTTTGTTGTTGAGAATAGTTTTAACTATCCTGGGTTTTTTGTTATTCCAGATGAATTTGAGAATTGCTTTTTCTATCTCTGTGAAGAACTGAATTGGGATTTTGATGGGGATTGCATTGAATCTGTAGATCGCTTTTAGCAAGATGGCCATTTTAACTATATTAATCCTGCCGATCCATGAGCATGGCAGAATTTTTCATTTTCTGAGGTCTTCTTCGATTTCCTTCTTCAGAGACCTGAAGTTGTTGTCATATAGATCTTTCACTTGTTTGGTTAGATTCATCCCAAGATACGTTATATTGTTTGTGGCTATTGTGAAGGGTGTCATTTCCCTAACTTCTTTCTCAGCCTGCTTATCCTTTGAGTATAGGAAGGCAACTGATTTGCTTGAATTGATTTTATAACAAGCCACTTTGCTGAAGTTGGTTATCAGCTGTAGGAGTTCTCTGGTGGAGGTTTTTGGGTCACTTAAGTAGACTGTCATGTCATCTGCAAATAGTGATAATTTGACTTCTTCCTTTCCAATTTGTATCCCTTTGACCTCCTTATGTTGTCTAATTGCTCTAGCTAGAACTTCAAGTACTATATTGAAAAGATATTGAGAGAGAGGACAGCCTTGTCTAGTCCCTGATTTTAGTGGGATTGCTTATATTGTTTGTTATATTGTTTGTGGCTATTGTGAAGGGTGTCATTTCCCTAACTTCTTTCTCAGCCTGCTTATCCTTTGAGTATAGGAAGGCAACTGATTTGCTTGAATTGATTTTATAACAAGCCACTTTGCTGAAGTTGGTTATCAGCTGTAGGAGTTCTCTGGTGGAGGTTTTTGGGTCACTTAAGTAGACTGTCATGTCATCTGCAAATAGTGATAATTTGACTTCTTCCTTTCCAATTTGTATCCCTTTGACCTCCTTATGTTGTCTAATTGCTCTAGCTAGAACTTCAAGTACTATATTGAAAAGATATTGAGAGAGAGGACAGCCTTGTCTAGTCCCTGATTTTAGTGGGATTGCTTCAAGTTTCTCTCCGTTTAGTTTGATTTTGGCTACCGGTTTGCTGTATATTGCTTTAACGATATTTAGGTATGGGCCTTGAATTCCTGTTCTTTCCAAGACTTTTAGCATGAAAGGATGCTGAATTTTGTCAAATGCTTTTTCTGCATCTAATGAGATGATAGTTTTTCTTCGAGTTTGTTTATGTAGTGGATAGCATTGATAGATTTCCTTATATTGAACCATCCCTGCATCCCTGGGATGAAGCCTACTTGATCATGGTGGATGATCATTTTGATGTGTTCTTAGATTTGATTGGCAAGAATTTTATTATGTATTTTTGCACTAATATTCATAAGTTAAATTGGCCTGCATTTCTCTTTCTTTGTTGGATCTTTGTGTGGTTTTTGCATCAGAATAATTGTGGCTTCATAGAACAAGTTGGGTAGAGTTCCTTCTGTTTCTATTTTGTGGAATAATTTGAAGAGTATTGGTGTTAGGTCTTCTATGAAGGTCGGATAGAATTCTGCACTGAAGCCATTTGGTCCCGTGCTTTTTTTGGTTGGGAGACTTTCTATGACCCTTTTTATTTCTTCGGGTGTTATGGGACTGTTTAGATGATCTATTTGATCCTGATTTAGTTTTGGTGTCGGATATCTGTCTAGGAAACTGTCCATTTCCTCCAGATTCTCCAGTTGTGTTGAGTATAGGCTCCATGCTGCTGGAGCAAGCTGCGAGCTCCTAATATGCTTCTGGGTGCACAGCTGACCTCCTGCATTACCTGAAGACAGGGTGCTGTGGCCCAGGCTGTTCAGATCCTGAAGCAGACACCTAAAGGCTCCTGCTGGGGCCTGCTGGACTCACCAGAGCACACTGACTCCTCCTAGCCGTCCTCCTGCGTGCCCCTCTGGCCTCTTGCAGGACCTGGAGATGTGGTGTTGCAGCCCAGGCTGTTCTGGATCCCGAAGCAGAGATCTGAAGGCTCCCACCAGAGGCATCAGGACTTGAACCTAAGCTCCTTGCTGCTGGAGCAAGCTGTGCTGAGATTACTTTTACCTTAAGTAGAATTCCCCCCTTTCCTTTTTGTGCCTGGAAGTCTGGTATTTAGATCTACATTATACAGTCAATTCTAGGACAGTGATCAAATGATAAATTCTCTTCAATGCTCTGTTTCTAGGGCTTATCTCCTGCTTTGCAATTGCCCTTACCAGTGTGAGTAACATGCTCCGCTCACTTAGGAACCTGGAAAACTTTAATTTAGATACTGCTTGACTTTCTGTCCTGCCTCTCTTTCCTTTTATCATAATACAAGATATCTTTTGTCTTTACAATGACAAGACTGACTATAATTGCATTTTCTTTGAGAAGTCAATCTTAATTTATGAAATTGATATGAAGGTTTTGATGCTATCAGCATCAGTTTAGATCGAACATAGTTAATGTTATTCTAAGAAATGGGAAAATAACAGCAAAATTTTGTTAAGTGGTTTTATACCTCCTTAGCTCATTTGTGAAGTATTTATATTGATGAGAATATAATCCTATTAGTTTTCTTAAAGACAAATGTTTATGTTTATCTATGGCAGAGTAGAGGAGGAATGCAAGAAGATATGTGTAAAAAATATATGGACAATTACCTACTAGTGGAGAAGCTTCACATGCATGTGAAGAGATAGACAATCTCAAAATGCAGTTACCATGTATGGAACAGCATTCCCTCCATAGACATCAAAGACAAAAAATAAAAAAATAAAAAGTCAAGTTCCAGAAGTAGGCCACCAACTTCGGAGATGGTAACCAGTGAGTCCCAAGGACTCAAAAACATTAAAGTCTATTGCCAATACTCTGGGTTAACATTCAGAACTTAACTATAAGACATTTTACTGAAGTCATCATATATTGGAGTCACAGAACATCAAGATTTAAACCTGACATGAAAGTGTCATTTCTTTTACTTTAGGATGAAATGCTTTATATATATGTTAAATCCAATTGGTCCAGTGCTTCAATTAGTTTCAATGTCTCCCTGTTTAGGTTCTGTGTTCTTGATCTGTCCATTGAGAAGAGTGGAGTGTTGAAGTTGCCCAAATTTATTATGTTAGGTGCAATGTTTGATTTGAGCTTTAGTAAAGTTTCTTTTATGAATGACGGAACCGTTGCATTTGGAGCATAGATGCTCAGAATTGAGAGTTCTTCATGGTGGATTTTTTCCTTTGACCAGTAAGAAGTGTCCTTCGGTGTCTCTTTTGATTACTTTAGGTTAAAAGTCAATTTTATCTGATATTAGAATGGCTACTCTGGCTTGTTTCCTAAGACCATTTGTATGTAAAATTGTTTTCCAACCATTTACTCAGAGGTAGTGTTTATCTTTGACACTGAGGTGTGTTTCCTGTAAGCAGCAAAATATAGGGTCTTGTTTATATATCCAGTCTCTTAGTCTATGACTTTTTTTGGGGAATTGAGTCCATTGATGTTAAGAGATATTAAGGAATAGTGATTATTGCTTCCTGTTATTTTTGATGTTATTTTTATATTTGAGTGGTTATCTCCTTTTGCGTTTGATGAAAAAAAGGTTGGGTAATCAATGAAAGAGAAGTAGTTTTGGGAGTATTTGTGGGAAGTTTGAATGTAATTAAAATACATTTTATGAAACTCCTCAAAGGACTTTTGAAAATTGACAATAAACTGCCTAGGAAGAATTACAGCAGAAAGGTACATCTACATGCTATAGTTGACCTCAAGTTAAATAAAACATAAAAGAAAAAAATCTTTCTGACATTGTACAAAAATCATATTGTCCATAAGAACCCAGCTCTGAAGGAGAAACTAAATAATTGTAAGTATACTTAGCAGAAGTGTGTCTGTAGCTTATAGAGAATAAAGTGAGGAAGAAACTTGAACACATGAGGACAGGGGAAAAAAAAGAAGTGTGTACCAGAAGAAAATTTCCTAACCTATGTGCACGACTAGTAAAAGAACTGAGTAGGCATTGCCTATAACATGTAAACAGACGATTGGCTTACTTTGAGAAAAGACCACAATCCCACAAACAGGGGATGGGTTGAAATCTAGGAAATAATCATGTATTTTTCTTTGCTATATATTTGGAGGATAACTGTTCTAACAGTCACTCTAAGTGAACAGATTTTCCCCAAAATAAACTAACAGCCTTCTCATGGTGAGTTAGCAGTCAGTTATTAAAACCCTTTGATATCCTGCTGCTCTGAAATCCACACTGAGTAGAATGGGATACAATAGGAAGCCAGAGAGTATATAATAGATCCAGGCTTTTCTTTTTTATTTCTTCTTTCTTTCCTTTTTGTTTTTTTTTTCTTTTTAGTTTTTTGAGACAGGGTTTCTCTATGTAGCCCTGGCTGTCTTTGAACTCACTCTGTAGACCAGGATGATCCCCAGCTCAGAAATCCACCTGCATCTGCATCCCAAGTGCTGGGATTAAAGGTGTGTACCACCACTGCACAGCATGGTCTAGTTTTAGGCATGAAAAAAAACCACGAAGAAATTTCACCTAATAACATAGAGAACAGTCCGGGTTAAATCAGATGTTATAGGTAAAAGCAGAGGCTGAATAAAAGCACATCCTTTTATTCAAAGATTAGGATTATCTTGAAACTCTTCTTCTGTCTATACTACTATATGCTAAAAGATTCAGCACAACCCCTATCTTTAGGAAAAGTGTCTAAACTAATGAGGGAAGCTAACCAGAACATCATATGCAGAAGATCAGCTGGAAGAGAGAGAGATGAGAGAGAGAGAGAGAGAGAGAGAGAGAGAGAGAGAGAGAGAGAGAGAGCCTCATAACATGAGAGCCTGAGTTGTTTGTAGATAGAGTTGTCTGCCGATATTGACCTTGCTATTTCACATTATGTATTAAAGCCCTGCATACAACAACATTTCTAAGCACATTTTATCACGCTTGAATAGTAGCTAATGATGTGGCAAAGTGAGCAATGTTTAAGAAATAAGAAACATGGCATATTACAGGCCATTTTGGATGCAAATATGCAATTGTCAGAATTGCTAACTTTGCTTTACTTACCTTTTTGTAGTTTTGTATATTAGTCAAAATAAACTGGCAAGATATCAACAGAAATAAATGCATGCACATGAGTTATATTCAATATCACAAGCACATGTGGATCATAGAAAGCGCATGAATGCACACAAAGTCTGAAGATTTGTGAGCTTGTATATCATCTTAATCGTAGGGCAGAAGTTTGGATGAAACAGGAGAAGACAGATTATAGAAGAGGAATGGATCTCTGAAGCTTTGAGAATTCTCTCCTGAATGATAAAATTTCTGGGCAAGATTCTGAAGAATTTGGCTCTTTCTAGAGAATGTATAATTGGGACGATGGAGGTATGCCAGAGATCTCTCATTGAGATTTTCTTCTCTTTGAAATTCCTTGTACTTCAAATAACCCCTATGGACAACTAACATACTTTAGATGGCATGAGGTGTCCTGAAATCTTTTGTAATCATGATATGGAGTGATATATTCTGCTCTCTTCTATGCTTATAAAGGAATCTAGGTGATGATAATGCCTGAGTTTCCATGTTGTGAAACAACTGACATCAAGGGAAACATACTTGGAATAAGGGGGACAGGTAGCTATTAAAACCCTTCTACAATTCTCCACTGTTTTAAATCCAATATATATTAGTTATCCTCAAAGACTCAGAGTGTTACATTAATATAATATTAACCTTCCTCAGTGTATATGAAAAAGAACAAAGAAATTCCCTTCTCCTATGAGGACACAGCTAAAAGACAGTTCTCCATGACAGAGAACAAAACTCTTACCAGAAATCTGCCATTATCCTAAAGGGTATCTTGTTCTCCAGGATGGCAGTAATCAAGTTCATTTTGTTTTTAGTGTCTTTGACTATGATAAAAATCTTGTTTTTAGTCAGAAGACACAACAGTTATTATTCTGTATCTGTTACTTCACTCAATATATTTTCCAGCTCCATCTGCAGACTTGCACATTTAATCATTTCAATTTTTACAGCTAAAATTCCATTGTGTATAGGCACAGTATTCCCACTATCCATGCATCAGCTGATAGACATCTGGCCTCTTTCAATGTCCTAGATATTATGAATAGCACAGGCATGAGTATGGATAACCACCGTGAACTCTTATATGCTGAATAGACTAAGATGTGTGTTCGATGCATAAAACAGATGCACAATAAATACAATTTTATATTTACTCAAATAAATATATTATACACACATCAACTTTTAACTGCAGGGAACCAGTTTAAATGCTATGGTGTTAGGGAGGTCTAAATTCTACAAAGTGCCTGAAGGTGAGCTTAGGGTTGTCAAAGTATCAGGGCTGAGGCTAGGGAAAGAGAGCTGAGGGAGTACTCCATATCAATGACTCTAAGAAGGTGAGGGTTCACTGCAAAGTAGTAGGCAGAAGACAGTGGATATCCCTGATGGAAGACTGTGAGACAGGAAATAACTTTAGTCATCACTGTGGTTACTTTGAGTTTAGGAGGAAAACACTGTCAACAGTGACTTAGAAACCACCTCAGATCATCTCTATGGGATATTATTCCTGACAATTTCTACTTTCCATAAATTGCAGAGCATGGATTAATCTAAGAATGGCTTCAATTTTTCCTATAATAAGAGATAACTTTGCTGTCAATTTATGATTGTAGCTATTCATTTATTGATTTGTTCTACCTCTTTTGTCCCATCATCAATAAAATATTTACATTTTGCTAACAGTCACTTGGAGTTTAACAATACATAACATTTCTTGCATACTTTTTAAAACTATTCCAACTGG